>NC_133949.1:10745805-11489555 GCF_031877795.1 Strix aluco | reverse complement strand
CCCGGGCCCCCCGGCCCCTCGCCGCCCGCCCGCAGGACACGGCTATATTTGGAAAGTGACCTCTGGTCGTTCCCGAGCAGCCGCTGCGGATTCAATTGTGGCAACGTAATGGCCCGGCCGGGGAGCGGGAGCGGGGCTGTCCTGCCTCTGCCCTGCCTTGCACCTTGCCTGCGCCCTGCCTGTGTCACGCCCTGCACGCTGCTAACACCCCACCTGCACCCCGCCTGCTCCCTGCTCGCACCCCATCCGACCGTGCCTGTATCGTGCCTGTACCCTGCCTGCACCCTGCCAACACCCTGCCTGCACCCCATCCAGCTGTCGTGCCTGCAGCCCGCTAGCACCCCGCCTGCAGACCATAACACCCTGCTTGCACTGTGCCTGTACCTGCCTGCACCCCATTCAGCCTTGCCTGCACCCTGCTAGCACCCCACCCGAACTCTGCCTGCACCCCATTCAGCCCTGCCTATACCCTGCCCAACTCTGCCTGCACCCCACCTGCACCCTACCCAAGCCACTGCCTGCACCTTGCTCAACTCTGCCTGCACCACATCAGCACCTCACCCGCACCTTTCCTGCACCCCACACCCTGCCTGCACCCTGCCTGTCCCCTGCATGCACTCTGCCCAGCTGGCCAGGCCATCACCCCGTCCCCTGCTTGCCTACACCCCACGCTCTGCTCTCACTGGTGAGGGATGAGGTGCTGCAGAACACCCCAAGGGTGTCCCCGCGGAGCCCCCTTGCTCCTCCCCAGAGCTGGGGACCATGCCCAGGGCCATGGGGGTGATGCCAGCGATGCCAGTGTCCAGCCCCCCTCAGTAGCAGGACTCCAGCCCCCCCCAGCGCCTGGCTCCAACCCCCACTCACTCTGCCAGGCCAGGGATGATGCTGAAGGGCCACGAGAGCCCCTGGGGACACCCAGGGACTGGGCAGATGTGGCTTGGCTTGGTGCTGCACGTGCCCTGGCCAAAAGCCACCAGCCGGGACGCGGCGGAGGAGATCTGCTCCTACCTCTGCCCACACCAGCCCCGCAGGCTGGGGGGCAGCAATGCCTGACCCTCCAGGCTGTGGTTTGGTGGCTGGATACGACCCCTGGCAATGGCTGAGGCCCCAAAAGAGCCCAGGGGATTCCCCGAGGTGGTCAGTGACTCACAGGTGCTGCAGAGCCCCAGCTCCAGGGGTTTCGGGGTCCCGAGGGGCTCGGTGCCCCCCCAGGCAGGTCCCAGGAGCAGCGCAGGCTTGGGACAGAGATGGGTGATTGCGGGCAGTGTGCCTGGCTGTGGCCGAGGGCTGAGGACCCTGCCGGGGCCATGCTGAGCGCGGGGGGCTCCTCCGCACCCCGGCGTGCCCACAGGGCTGTGTCGATGTGCTGGGTCCAGCCCTCGCCCGGGCTCAGCACCAGTCAATTGGATTGGGGGTGCAGAGTGGGTGCACACGTGGAGCCCCCTGGGGCAGGGGCCCATGGTGGGAGGCGTGGGGTGGTCGGTGCTGGAGGCACAGCCTCCCTCCTGGGTGTTGGATCGAGCCAGGCAACCTCGGGCCACCAATGCAGGATAGGACACAAGGGGACAAGCTGTGACCTGGTGTGTGGCACCTCTGTGTCCGCCCCAAAGTCCCCTCAGCTTCTCTACTGCAGCTGCTCGTGTGCCAACCCCAGTGCCAGCCACAGGGCATGGCCCAGCCGTAGGGCACGGCCCAGCTGCACATCATGGCACGGCCACGTTCCTGCCCAGCTGCCAACCAGCTCTGGCCACGGGATGCCCGTCCCCAACGCTTGCAGCACGCGCACCCCCCTGCACACCAGGGCTGCCCCCGGTCTCTGCCGCGGGGTCAGAGCCACGTCAGGCACCATCCTGCACCCTCATCCCCTGGCATCGGCATGTCCTCAGGCTTTCCCCTGTGCCCAGGGGAGGGGAGGGGTCTCTCGGAGTGCAAGGCCTGAGGGGGCCAAACCCCTCCATGACAGCACGAGGGGGAAGGTCGCAGCCTGACCCTGTGCCCCCCAGCCATGAGCCGCCGCGTCGTGCGCCAGAGCAAGTTCCGGCACGTCTTCGGGCAACCGGTGAAGGCCGACCAGATGTACGAGGACATCCGCGTCTCCAAGGTGACGTGCGACAGCTCCTTCTGTGCTGTCAACCCCAAGTTTGTGGCCATCATCGTGGAGTCCGGCGGCGGCGGGGCCTTCATTGTCCTGCCCCTTGCCAAGGTGAGCAGGGAGGCTGCTGGGGTCTGGCCCCCCTGGGATGAGCTCTGCTTTTGGGGCGCTGCTGTGGCCCTAGACCCCCCCAGATTTGCCCCAACATCCCCATCCTCAGGTGGAGGCTCGGGGCAGGGACAGCCTGGGGTGATCACTGGCTCGCAAGGGCAACTGAGGTGATGCAGGAAACCCCCAGCTGCTTTCTCCCCAGCCCAAATTCCTGGGGACAAACGATGCCCAGGAAGCATCCCAGTGGGGTGGGGGTCAGCCCTGCCCTCTCCAGCAGCAAGGGGGGGGTCCCCAGCCCCTCCTTGCCATCAGAGGGGACACAAAACAACCTCTCCCAGGGCACATCATTCCCCTCTGCATCCCTACGGGGCCTCATGCTAAGTGAGCCCCATTCCCACTGCGTGCCTCAGTTTCCCCCTTCGAGGCAGGCGCAAAGCTCTGGCCACAACCGGAGCCTCCTGCGTGTCCCTGCCTGTGCCACAGCCCCACGTGCTGGCCAGGCTGGGGCTTGGGGGACACTTGCCAGGGTCCCCCCCAGCTGCTGGGGACTCATCCCTGCTCCTCGGTGTTGCAGACAGGACGGGTGGACAAGAACCACCCTCTGGTGACGGGGCACACGGCGCCTGTGCTGGACATCGACTGGTGTCCCCACAATGACAACGTCATCGCCAGCGCCTCGGAGGACACCACCGTCATGGTGAGGGGCCGGACCCTGGGTGGGAGGGGTGCGGCGGGCGCTGGGGGAGCGGCGTGGAGCATCCCCCCCTCCCCGCCCTTTGCCGCCTGCGAAGTGTCACTGGCCTATTTTTAGCGCCGGTGCCATGCGTTCGCGCTGGCGGCGGCTGCTCTCTCCATGATGCAGCAGTTTGTGCTAAATATACTCGCCCTGGCGACTCAGCAGCCAGGAATAGCTGGGGGGGGTGTGCTGGGGGCTGCGCCCCAGCTGTGCCCCCCTCCCTGCGCCCACCAGCCCCCTGAGTGCTGGGGATGCACCCCAGGATGGAGGCGCTGCTACTGTCCTCTCACCACCCTCCCCGCAGCCTGAGCAGGGATTAACGATGAGGTTAATTGGCTCCAAGGCCCTCAGCTGCTTAGCGCTTCCCTGCGGGGTGATCCCCTACGCCCCGTCCCCCCCTCCCCAGGTGTGGCAGATCCCCGACTACGTCCCTGTGCGCAACATCACGGAGCCGGTGGTGACGCTGGAGGGACACTCCAAGCGGGTGGGCATCATCTCGTGGCACCCCACCGCCCGCAACGTCCTGCTCAGCGCAGGTAAGGGGGTCCCGGGTCACCCTCCCCGGGGGCAGGGGGGGGATCCGTGAGATGATGGCGTCCACCCCGTCGGTTCTCCGCAGGCTGTGACAACCTGGTGATCCTCTGGAACGTGGGCACGGGGGAGATGCTGCTGGTGCTGGAGGACATGCACACCGACCTCATCTACAACGTGGGCTGGAACCGCAACGGCAGCCTCCTCGTCACCACCTGCAAGGACAAGAAGGTCCGCATCATCGACCCCCGCAAGCAGCAAGTCGTGGCGGTGAGTGTCCCCACCGTGTCCCCCCCACCATCCCGCTGCGGGGTCCCCCCCCCATTGCCTGCCTGACCCTACTAACCCTCCCGCACCCGCGTGTCTCTGTGTTTGGTTTTAACCCGCTAACGGCCGGCGCAGGAGAAAGCCAAACCGCACGACAGCGCCCGCCCCATCCGCGCCATCTTCATGGCCGATGGCAAGATCTTCACCACTGGCTTCAGCAAGATGAGCGAGCGGCAGCTGGGCCTCTGGGACCTGGTACGAGACGGCGGCTCCCACCCGGCCAGCGCCGCCCCGGGGACCCCGCGGAGCCCGGCTGAGCCGGGGATATGCTGGGTGCCGGCGATGTGCCGGGTGCCAGGGATACTCTCCAGCACCGTGTGCGCACCGGGAGCCTCGTGCACTCCCCAGGAGCAGGATTCAGCGGCTGTTTTGGGGGACAGATCCGGACCCCCCCTCATTTTCCCCCCTTCCCATGCCCCATGCTGACTCTCTCCCCCTCTCCCCAGGAGAGGTTTGCCCCCCACGAAGGGATGAGGCCTGTGCGGGCCATCTTCACGAGGGAAGGACACATCTTTACCACGGGCTTTACCAGAATGAGCCAGCGGGAGCTGGGCTTGTGGGACCCGGTAACGAGGCCGCATGGAGTGCTGCCCCGGGAACTTGGCCCCCCTTCTGCCCCCCTGCCTCCAGGATGGGGTGCCTGCTGCATCCACCCCCCCACCCCCAAAAGATGCCAAGTTCCCAAGTGTGCCGTGCTGTGCTGGGCATGGGGAGGGGGCAGAAGGGGGCAGGTAGTGCTGGGGGGGGAGACAAGCCAGGTTGGGGTGCACCCAATCATGCAGGGGTGCTGGGGGGGGCATGCCAAGCTGCCTGCCTGGGGGGTTGTGTACCCCAGGGGGGGACGAGCTCCGTCCCCACAGTGTGCTGTGGCTAATGTGTGTGACTAACCGGGGTGGGGGTTTTGGGGCCACCGCTCACCCCCCCCTCCGCCACTCCGGCCTCGCAGGAAAACTTTGAGGAGCCCATCGCCCTGCAGGAGATGGACACAAGCAATGGGGTGCTGCTGCCCTTCTACGACCCCGACTCCAGCATTGTCTACCTCTGCGGGAAGGTAAACCCCCCAGGGCGCACCCCCCCCTCCATGCCACCCCTTCCCTGGGGGTGCCGGGGCCAGCTGACACCCGTCCCCACACCTGCAGGGTGACAGCAGCATCCGGTACTTCGAGATCACGGACGAGGCGCCCTACGTGCACTACCTGAACACCTACAGCAGCAAGGAGCCGCAGCGGGGCATGGGCTTCATGCCCAAACGCGGGCTGGACGTCAGCAAGTGTGAGATCGCCAGGTGAGAGCTGGGGGGGGGGGCTGGGGGGAGCTGGAGGGGTTGAGGGGCACGGCCGGAGCCTGACTGCCTCTGTCCCACGCAGGTTCTTCAAGCTGCACGAGCGCAAGTGCGAGCCCATCGTCATGACGGTGCCACGCAAGGTGAGCCCACGGGGGTCCTAGGGGAGATGGGGGGGGTTCTGGAGGTGGGGGGAACACACACAGGGTGTCTCACCACAGTCTTCCTCACCCCCCCGCAGTCAGACCTCTTCCAGGAGGACCTGTACCCTGACACACCGGGCCCCGAGCCAGCCCTGGAGGCAGACGAGTGGCTGTCGGGGAAGGACGCGGAGCCCGTCCTCATCTCGCTGCGGGACGGCTACGTCCCTGTCAAGAACCGCGAGCTGAAGGTGGTCAAGAAGAACATCCTGGACAACAAGCCCCCCCCAGGCCCCCGCCGCGGCCACTCCATCTGTGACCCTGACATCTCTGTGAGTGTCCTGGGGACGTCATGGCAGGGCTGTCCCCCTGCCTGGGGTGGGGTTGGAGGAGCTGGAGGGGGCTCCCTAAGTGACGCTGCGTGTTGTGTCCATGCCCCCCTCCAGCAGCCAGCCCTGGAGGAGGTGCTGGAGGAGATCCGTGCCCTGAAGGAGACGATCCAAGCACAGGAAAAGCGCATCTCCGACCTGGAGAACAAACTCTGCCACTTCACCAACGGCACGGACTAACGCGACAGCCACGGCCACGGCCAGGGCGAGGACTGCCCCAGCCCCCCCGGGGATTAAAGCCGAGTCCCTGCACAGGGAAGGAGCCCAGAGCCGTGTTCTTTCCCCAGGAGCCGAGGCTGCAGGGAGGGGGGGGGGGTCGGATCCTGACCCCCCACACACACTGGCATCGGTCGCATCCTGCTCCTGGGGTGGTCCAGCACAACGATACCCCGCTGCATCATCCGGGGGGGGGTCCCCGCTTCGGTGCCCGCAGGCTGGGGCAGCTGAGCACCCTGCCTTGGGGACCTGCAAGCTGAGCGCCAGCATCCTCCCAGGACAGGGGGCCGCCGGGCCCCCCCCCCAGCCAGGATGCACTTGGGTATGGTGCCACACCCCCCCCACTGCCCCCTTTGCCTCCCACTGCCCCATCGCCCCCCTCGGCTTTTTGCTCCTGGGTCCCCCTTTAATAAAGGGCTCGGCCACCGATGGCTGCGAGCCAGGTACCAGGGATGTGGGACCACCATGCTGGGGGGGCCCTGCCTGCACCCCGCTGCCCGCAAGGCCCCAGCACAGGCAGAGAGAGGCCAAGAGAGACAAACATTAAGGAGCATTTATTGGTGTTGGCCGCGGTCGGAGCTGCTCGGGCTCCCCCGGCCCTGGCCCAGATGTCGCTTGTGGGGTGCGTGGGGGGGGGCACCGGCTACGAAAAGTCCCAGGGTAGCGAGCCCAGCCCCCTCCGTGGCCCCCGGACCCCCCCGTGTGCAAAGGAGGAGCAGCCCGGGGCGGGGGGCCGGGGGTTAGCACCATTTGACGTAAGTTTTCTCTCGGGGTCAGTGCCCGGGACGAGGGGGTGCAGTGCTGCCAAGGGTGGGGGGCATCCGAGCGGGGGGGTGTGGGGGTGTGCGAGCAGGGGGTAAGGGGGGGGGGGTGACACCAGGCAGCCTTTCACAGGCACCCCTTAACTGCCCCAGCGGACCCCTGCACCGGGGTGGGGGGCAGCTGTGCAGCCCCGCCCTGGCTGTGGGGTGCAATGGGGCTAAGCCCCCCCCCCGCCCCCATTGGCAGGCAGAGCAGCTCCCGGGTAAGTGCACTTGGTAGCGCCTGGGGAGGGGGGCCATCGCCCCCCCAGCTCTGGGGGTACCCCAGGACCCCATGCGACTGGCAGCCCCCCCCATCTGGGGCAGAATGTGCCCCCCACCACCTTCCCGGGGCGAGGGGCTGAGCAGCACCCCATAGGGCGGTTGGGGGGGAGGCTAGGGCTGTCCCAGGGGTGGAGTACAGGCCGTGGGGTTGCCCCCCCTGGTTCCTGCCACCCCAGCTGCAGGGCTGTCACCCTCCTTCACCCTGTCCTGATGTTGGGTGCCCCCCCCGCCCCGCCCCGCACCCCAGTACCACCCCAGCTATGGGGACAATATCTCCCCCACACCAGGACAAATCCTGCACCCCCCCCCCCTCCCCATTTGCCCTCCACAGTGCTTGGGCTGGCTCCCCCCACCCCACTCCCCCTCCGTACCCCCCCCCCATACACGGCACCGGCCGCGTCTCCATCCCCATTGGGGTGGGGTGGGGAGGGGGGCTCAGCGGGGGTGTGGGGTCACTTCTCCGTCAGCGAGAGCTGCAGGATCCGCTGCAGCTCCTCTTCCTCCTGGCGCGTCCGGCGCTCGGCTTCCTCCTGCTCCCGCGCCGACAGCGCCATGGCCAGCCGCAGCTGCTCCGCGTAGCTGGGGAACAGGGCGCTGGGCCCCCCGCCACCCCTCCCCGGGGATGGGGGGACAGGGGGACGGGGGGCTGCTGTGTGCTGGGGAGTCCTGGGGGGTGCGGTAGAGGCTCAGCGGGGATCGCCGTGGGGCCGGCGCCCACTCCCACTCCCCCCTCGGGGGGGGACTGGCCGGACCTTACCAACCTGTCTCCTCGGCGGCTCTCGTGCGACATGGGGTGGGTGCCCGGTTTGCTGTTTGTCAGCGCTTCCCAAATGGTGACCTGCAGCCAGTGGCAGAGGGATGCTCGAGGGGGGCATCCCTCCCCTGCGCTGCTCCCCATCCCCCCAAAACCCATCCCCCCTGCATGAGCTCTGACCCGTGACCGCGGGATGCAGGGATGGTGCAAGGTGGGGGAAGCGTCCCAGGGCAGCATCAGCACGGTCCCCCAGCCAGGCTGGGGGGGGCAGGAGGAGGCGTGGAGGGGGTGGCAGTGCCCACCTGGTCGTACTCGCTGCCCGCTTCCAGCAGGCTCTGCTGGATGGCGAACTGCAGCAGGTCATCCTCATCCTCCCGCAGGGCGTCCTGGTGGGTGCCCACCACACTGTACCCCCGCGGCACCTCGAACAGCGCTGGGTCCATCTCGCACGCCCGGCACGAGGCTGCAGGGACAGAGGTCCTGGCATGGCTGGGCACCCTGCCGCGTCCCCCTCCCACCCCAGCCCCTCGGCTGTCCCCCCCCTCCCCACCCCACATACTCAGGGAGCTGGAGCTGCTGACGCTGGAGGAGTCGCTGCTGGGCGAGGGCGCCTCGCTGCTGGGGCTGTGCCGCAGGGAGCTGACGGGCTCATCGCACCCATTGAGGTTCCCGAAGGTGATGCGGGCGTTGAGGATGTGGAAGATGGGGATTTCTGTGGGAAAAGGAAAAAAAGCAGGGAGGGAAGCTGGCTGCGCCACCCGCGCCGGCAGCGAAGACTCCCCCCGCCCCGTACCGATCTTGACGGGGAAGCCGGGCGGGAGGCGCAGGGTGATGAAGTCCCGCAGTTTGGCGAAGAGTGCGTTGCTTATTGCCATGAGGTCGATGATGGGGGCAACCTGCTCGCAGAGGGACAGCGGGTGGTCCTCGCACAGCCACAGCTTCGCCTTGAACCTGCCGGGGACAGGCGCCAGGCTGGGGACCCCTGCCTGCCCCCCCGGGGGCCCTGCAGTGGTCTGGGGGGGTGGGGGGAGACAGGGAGGGGGTCCCCAATCTGTTCCTTCCCCCCCTTACTTCTGCGTCTTGGTGGTGAGCTCCATGGGCCGCCCCATGTCCCTGTTGCCCAGCTCGAAGTTGGGGTTGAAGTACTCCTCGGGGGTGATGGCGGTGGGGTTGGCATGGCTCAGCGTCTGCGTGATCAGCGTCTGCGGGACAGCCTGGAGAGTGAGGGGAGTGTCTGACTGTGGGGCCACACCCCACCCCCAGACCCCTGGGACGCTCACCCCATTGTTGGGCCCCACATGCTGCTCGGCGATGCCCAGGAAGGACTGCAGCGGGGTCTTACTGCCTGCAGGAGAGGAGGGGGTGAGGGCCAGAGCTGGCACAGGGCCCTCCCGCCCAACCCACGCTGCCTCCACCTTTGCTCTTGCCCTTGTGCTGGTCCGAGAGGTGCTCGGTCCGCGTCCGCGTGATCAGCTCCACGTTGGACGCGCCGTAGACCTGCCCACGGAGAGGGGGGGAATGGCAGAGGTGGAGACTCCCCTCCTGCAACCAGCTGTAGTGCCCTGGGCAGCTCAACCCCCTCTGCCCCTCACCTTGGCCTCGTACCCATTCACCATTTCCGTCTTCTCGCTCCTCCAGCCCAGGATCCCGGACTTGTTCCTGGGGTGACACAGAGCACCGTGAGCCATGGACAGTCTCACTTGGACAGCCTAGGGTGTGAGCACCCTGGGGGGCTGCGCAGCCCCAGGGAGTGGCTGCCCCCAGCCCACCTCTCAAAGGCGATGTTCTTGGTGTCGAGCTGGGTGGTGACGACGGGGGCCGTCAGCCGCCCCATCACCTGCTCCTCGGTGGGCTGCACAGCAGCCAGCAGCACCTCCTGGTCATGGCCGGCCAGGGCCAGCGTCTCCGAGTAGACCACCCGCCGGTCGTGGTCGATCTCCATCACCACCGCACTGGTGTCTGCAGGGAGCAGGGGCGGGGTCAGGGTAGCCGAGGACAACCACAGTCCCCACTGCATCACCCTGCCCCGCTGCAGTGCCAAGGGGTCCCCCAGTGAGGGCGGGGCGGGGGGGGGGCCGGTGCCGGCTCACCTTGTCCCCGAAAGACGAAGCTGCGGTTGCCCCGCTGCCAGGTCATATGGTCGAAGCCCAGCAGCGTGGTGTCCACCCGCAGGTTCTGGCCACTCTTCCACACCTTGTAGGTGTCGCTGGGGCAGATCTTGGACACCAGTGGCACTGGGGAGAGACGGCGATAGCCCAGCCGGGGATGGGGCCACCCTGCATCCCCAAGTGGGCTGCCAGCACTGAGCTGGGTGGGAGATGGATGCATCTGGGGAACCCAATGCTTTGGTTGGATGGGGGTCTGCAAGCTTGGGGTGTAGGGGGGCAAGGGGAGAGGGTGTGCCCCATCCCAGGGATGAATGCTGCGGCTGGGGGACTGCTGGGAAACTCCCGCTCCCCTCCCCAGCCACGCTCTGCCCCACACTTACCCCAGCTGGTGAACTCCCACTTCATCTCCACGTAGAAGTCCTGGGCCTGCGAGGAGCACAGCGGGATCAGGAGGAGCCCGTGGCCAGCATCCCCCCCCTCCACCCCAGCAGCCCCCGCCAGAGGCAGGTACCTTGCGCAGCTTCTCCAGCAGGATGGGGATCCCGGCCAGGCGCTTGATGGCTCGCTGGTAGTCACGGTAGCGCAGGACCAGCTGCACCAGCTCCAGGTCGCGGGTGCTCACGGCTTCCTGCAGGACTGCAGGGCAGAGAGGGGCAGTGCACGGCACGGCACGGCACGGCAAGGCACAGCTGGCCACCGCACAGGAGCCACGTGCGTGTACCACCAGGCAAGCTGTCCCTCGGGGAGCTGCAGCACCAGGTTGAGCATTCCCGTGCCCATACTCATGCCTGTGCCTGTGCCTGGACCAGGGCAGCTTGATGGAGGCCCGAGGCAGCGAGCCCCGTGAGGCAATAAGCCCCCCGAGGCAGCGAGCCCCCCGGCTCACCTGTCCAGCCGCTGCGGTTCTCCTTGCCCACGTCAGCGCCATGCTTCAGCAGCACCCGGGCGCACTCGAGGTGGCCCAGCGTGGTGGCCAGGTGCAGCGGGGTGCGTCCTCGGGGGTCCAGCTGTTCGATGTCGGCCTGCCGGGAGGTTGCGGGGCTCAGGGGGCACCAGGGCAGCTGGACCTCACCCCCTCAACGCCCTCCTGCAGCTGCAAGGCTCCCGGCCAGAGTAGCCAAGGAAAGTCGCCGATATCTGACAGTATCTCAGAGACCATCCCCATCCCTGAGGTCCCCCAAGAAATGCACCCCAAAAATCTCTCCCTGCTTCCCACAGCCGCTGCCAGACCCATGGGGAGGGTGGGGAGAGTGCGGCGGTGGCCACCAGCACCCCGTAGGGCTCAGCACAATCAGGCTGGGCTGCCCCCCACCACGCGGACACGAAGCAGGGGCACAGCGTGGTGGTGGGTGGGCACATATGCCCCCAGCACGGTGCATGGAGCTCTGCATGGCTTGATGCAGCTGCAAACTCGGTAAAAGCCCCCATCTTTGGGATTTGGAGGGGAGGGTGGGGGGCTGCTGCCCAGTTGCCAGGCAGCAGCTGCCGGTAGCCCCCCTCCGCCGGGGCCGGGAGCACGGCGGGCGACGTGGGCTGCGGCGGGCGCACGTGTTCCCCTGCCTGAGCCGGGGGCGGGTGGCTGCGTGAGCGGAGCGACTGCTCGGAGGATCCCCGGGCCCTGGGGAGCTGCGCGTTGGGGCTGTGATTGTTTGTGCCAAACCCGGAGCCTGGCGCCCAGCCAGCCCTGAGGAATCCCTCGCCCGCCGGCAGCGGCGGTGGGTGGGCACCCTGAGCACCCACCAGCACCCACATCATGCCCAGGGCTGGGGACATGGCTTGGGGACTGATGGAGTGGCACTGGGGGGGATCCAGCCTCTGCCCCCCCCAGCACCCAGCCGGGGTAGAAGCCTTGTGCCTGGAAAGAGGCCATTGGATGCTGCTGGGGCAGGAGGCAGTGGGGATGAACCCCGAATCAAGGCGTTGGTTTTGGGGAGGTCGCTCCCAGGAAGACAAACATGGGGTGCAGGATGCAAAGGTGCCAGCTGGGACCAGGCACCCAGAGGTGTTTGGGGCTGGGCAGGGGTAGGGTGTGGGCTCTCCAGTGCCCAGGCTCTTGCCCACAGCAAGTCCCTGCCTCACTCTTGGGCATGTCCTGTCGTCCCTCTGCCCCAGAGGTGTCCCCATCTCTGCCTGGGCCATGGGCATCCCCATGCCCCTCATCCCCAGGGGTTCACCAGGCAGAGGGACCCCCCAAGCTGCCCACACCGCCAGAGCAAAACATCCCCCTCACTTCCCCAGGAGCCAACGTGCTGCTCCAATGTTCTCCAGGCGACTGCTGCTTCTTAATTGCGCTAATGAAATGACTCTAATTAAAGCAATCACCCCCCAGCCGGGGGACGGGTGCTGCAGGCTCAGCAGGGCTCCCCAGCCGCAGCCCTGCCCAGCACCGGGCAGGACAAGGGTCCCTGCTCTGGGGACGCAGCACCGGAGTCAACCCCGGGGGACACGGTGTGACCCAGTTTTTGCTGACAAGAGGTCGGTCCCGGGCCCTGGTGCTGGGATGGCTCCAGCTCAGGGGCCGTGGCACAGACCTCCAAACGCTGCCAGTCCTGGGGCTGTGACACCCACCGGGGATGGGGACAGGGACGGGCATGGCTTTGGGGTGGCAGCGGTGCAGCGCAGGACCACAGCTCGGCCGCTCCTCCTGTGCCAGCTGGGCACACGGCACAGCGCATCCCCTCTGCCGGGGTTGTCCTCAGTGTGGGGGACCCCAGCGCCTACTCCCGGGTGGCAGTGGGTGACAAGGGCCAGCGCAGGGAGAGGTGCTGGGTGCTGCTGTCCCTGCGCAGCCCCAGGTCCCCGCCATGCGCAGTGGGGCAGGCTGCGGTGTGGGGTGTCCTGGCACAACAGGCTCCATGTCACTGTCTGCCATGTCCTTGTGCTGTCCCTGTCATGGGGACCCGCTGGCCCTCACTCCCCAAGTGTGGCAAGTGTGGATGGGAGCTCGTGGTGACAACTGGGGGGTGACCCACACAGGGCCCTTATGGGGACATGGAGAGGAGCAACACTGTCAGCTGCCCCAGTGCTTCCCAACCCCAAACACCTGCACGTTGGGGGGGGCTCAGGGGGTGCCTCTGTCCCCGTGCAAGTCCCCAGGGTGGCGGGAGGGCAGAGACCCCAGGCAGGGGGACACCCAGCCCCCAGCACCACACACAGCACCAGCCCCAACCCGCTTACCCAGGGGATGCTCTGGCAGGGACAAGGGCTGAGCCGTGTCCCCGGATGCCCTGGACAGAGGGGAGGGGGCTCAACCTGGGCTGGCCCCCACCTCCTTCCCCCAAACCCCCACCTGCTTTGCGGTCTGGCCTGCAGCACCCATGGCCCCCTCTGTGCACCCCTGGGGTGCACACAGGGCCCTGCAAAAGGCAGCAGGGGCTGTGGCAGAGCCCCTCCACTGGCCGGGCTCGGGGCGGGGGGGGGGGGGGAGGGTTAGAAACCCTCTCTGCAGGTGCGGGGGGCTGGAGCCACCCTCGCAGCCCCTGCACCTCCCCGCACCCGCCGAGCCGCCGCCGTCGCCTGCACCCAGCTTTGATCTCTGCCGCGCTGGGCTCCTGGGAAAAATGACCCCAAATTACCACGGAAATAAAACCACCGGCGATGGGGTGGGGGGCCGGGGCGATGCTGGTGCAGCCCCCGGCCAGCCCCCACAATGGAGGCGGGTGTGGCGGGAGCCATCGCCTGCATCCCGGCAGGAGCATCGCGACACAGCGGCCCCCCGTTTCGTGCATCACCGGGGTTCATCCGGCACAGCCCTCAGCACCCTGGGGTGCCAGGAGCTGGGCCGAGGGAGCGGGGATGCTCGGCACAGCCTCGCCGCCGACCTCCCTCCAGTGCCTGCGGTTTCCTGCGTCTTCGGGGTTGGGTTTTAATTACCTGAATTGCAATGCCACGGGGAGAGGGAGGCTGGGAACCCGCCTGGGGATGCGCCTGTGGCCCCGCTCCATCACCGGCCGGCTGGGGGGGTTCCCAGGCTGGGGGACACAGTGGGTCCCCCCACCCTGAGAAGAACCCACCTGCCCTCCTGGGGCTGACGGGCTGTGCCCCAGCAGCATCAGGGCCCTGTGTGTGTCCCCCTCCCCGAGAAGGGCTCAGCCTGAGGATGGGGAGCTGGGGTCTGCACCCCCAGTGGGGCTGGCAGCACCCCGAGAAGCGGGGTGCGGGTCGGGGTGCCGGGGGCCCGCAGAGGCCTACCAGGGAACACGTGGGGAGGGATGCTTGGGGCTGCCTGCACTTGGGGATGCAGGGGACCCGCGGGTGGTACCCACCGCTCCGCGCCAGCCCCGGGGACAGCTGACACAGTCCTGGGGTGCGGGGGGGGGGGGACACACACAACACCCCCCAAAGCCCTGCCAACCCCATCCCCACCCTCATCCCCATCCTCATCCCCACCATCCTCATCTCCATCCTCATCCCCAACGCCGAGCAGCAGCCCGGCAGCATTGCATCAGCCCCAGCCGAACCGGGCCCGCGGCCCGGGGCCGTGGACGAGCCCGGGGGTGCCCCCTTACCCCCCCTCCCCCGCCCCCCCCACCTGCTTGGCGCTGAGCTCCCGGTCCAGGTCGCGGGCGCGGTTGTGCCAGACGAGGTAGTGCAGCGGGTACCTGCCCTCCGGCCCCTTCCTGCCTGAGCAAGACGCGAGCATCCTCCGTGCATGCTGGAGCGGCGCGGCGGGCGCGGCGCGGGGCGGAGCGGGGCGCGGGGGGGGCCCGCGGGGCGGGGCGGGCACGGCACCTCCCGCCCGGTGCTTCCCCCCCACCCCTCCACCCCCCCTCCCCTCCCGCACCGCCCGGCCTCATGGGACTTGTAGTCGCCCTGCCCGGCATCGCCCCCTTTCCTCTTCCTCGCCCCCCCCCCCCCCCATCCCCGTACCGCTCAGCCCATCACCGCGGCCCCCCACCCCGCAAAGGGATCGTTCCTCTCCCTCAACCCACCCCCCCCCCCCCGGCTGATTTCACCCCTCCCGGCTGACCCCAGCGGGCCCAGGCACATGGCGGGGCAGGGGCGAAGGCAGCAGGCAGAGGCTGTGGGGGGGGGGGTCCCAAGCCCCCCCACCCGGGCAGCGGCAGGCGCAGGGGCCCCCAGCCCCGTTTCCTTTTCCGCCTGCGATTCTCCGGGGCGGGCGTCGCGTTTTCCGGCTGTCGCCCGAGAACAATGCGAGGCTGGGCCTCCGCCGGCCGCCTCAGCCTCCCGCCGACGCCACGCTCCCGGCCCCCCGCCCCGCTGCCCCCCGCCCTGCCACGGGGTGAACCCCCTCGTTATTATTCTCCGTTCAGCCCTGGTGGCGGCAGCGGTGGTCATATCTCCCCCACCCCGGTCCCCGCACAGCATCCCCCATCTCCCCGTCGGCCCCGCTGCCCCATGACGTCATGAGCCATCTCCGTGGCAACCAGCGGTGAGGTCACTCTCGGCGCAGGCTGGACAGCCTGGCCCCATGGTGGTGGGGGGCAGGATCTGGCCCCGCTCTGGGGGGTCCTGCCTGGGGTGGCCGTGCCGCAGGGGTCTGACCCTCACAGCTGCCTGCGGGGCCCCCATGGTGGTACTGGGGTGTCCCCCCGCTGCTCCAAGCGCTTATAGGATCCCAGAGTGGGGAATGGACCCCAAAGGGTCCCCAGTCCCCTCACCCCCCCAAAATGTCCTGCTGAACATCCCGGGGATGCTGTGACCCCCCCCACATATCCCCAGTGCAGTGTCCTGCCGGCACTGCTGGGGCAGGCAGGGGACCCCGATGTCCTGGGACCTGCCTGCACTGCACCCGTGGTGCACCTGGATGGGGCCGGGGGGGGAGTGGGGGTGCGCAGGAGTGGGGTGCACAGTGCTGGCACTGGGAACAGGACCAGGGCTGGGGCTGGATCAGGGATAAGTGTCCAGAGCTAGTGCTGGGGTGCCCAGAGCAGGACTGGGACAACTGGGAAGTGCCCAGGGCTGGGACTGGGGTGTGTGGGACCCATGACCAAGACCAGAGGGGTGCCCAGGACCCGGAGGGGGGGATGAACAGGACCAGGGCTGGGACCAGGACCAGGACTTGCCCCGGACTGAGAATGGGACCAGGAGGGCACCGAGGACCGGGGTCAGGAGCAGGGCCAGGACCGGGAGCAGGACCAGGAGCCAGACTGGGAGCAGTAGGGCCAGGAGCAGGACCGGGAGCTGGACCAGGAGTAGGGCCGGGACTGGGAGCAGGAGCAGGAGCGGGAGCGGGAGCGGGAGCGGGAGAAGGAGCAGGAGCAGGAGCGGGAGCGGGAGCAGGGCCAGGGGGATGCCCAGGAGCCGGCTGGGTTGTGCAGGACCAGGCGGCGGGTGCTCAGGGCTGGAACCAGAACCGGGGAACGGGGCCGGGGCGCGGGGGGGATGCCCAGGACCTGGTCCAGGATACCCAGGACCGGGACCGGGAGCAGGCGGTGCCGGCTGCGGATGCAGGTACCGGTGCGGGAGCAGGGAAGGGGGGTGGAGGGGCGGGGGGGGGTTGCGGGTGCGGGGCGGTGCCGGTGCCGGTGCGGGGCGGTCGCGGCGGCGCTGCCGGTGGCGGGGCGGGGGCGGTGCGGCCCCTCCTCCGCCGGGGCCGGGCTTGCGCCGCTTCCTGCGGAGCCGCCGGGCGCTGGGAGCAGCCGGCAGCCCCCGGCGCGCCGCGGCCCCGGGCCCCCGCCGCCGCCCCCGCCCCGCCCCGCCGCCCGGCCCCCCCCCACCCCCCCCCCCCGCTCCCTTCCCCCCCCCTCCACCTCCCCGCCCCCGGCGGGCCCGGGGGCGCCGCCGCCGCCGCCCCACGCTGGCGCAGAGGCCCGGGCCCGGGCCCGCCTCGCCGCTGAGGATGTCCCGGAAGGCGCCGCGGGCGGAGGTGTGCGCCGACTGCAGCGCCCCAGGTAAGGGCCGACCTTCCCCCCCGGCACCGACACCGGGCCCCCCGGGACGACCCCGCTACGCTCCATCCCTCCCACACCAGCCTCCCGCCCCCCTCCCGGCGGGGCCCTTCGCACCTCGTGTTGCCACCCCCGGAGCGCCCCCCCCTCTCCCGAAGCCTGCCTTGCGTTCCCCGGTACGGCTGCGGAGCCCGCTCTGCGCTCCCCGGTGTGCCCCCCAGTACACCCCCGGGAGCCCCCACAGCACCCCCGGGAGCCCCCCGGCACCCCATGATGCCCCCCAGTGCACCCACACACCCCCGGGAGCCCCCCGGCACCCCATGATGCCCCCCAGTACACCCACAGCAACCCCGGGAGCCCCTCGGCACCCCATGGTGCCCCCCAGTGCACCCACACACCCCCGGCAGCCCCCTCGGCACCCCATGGCGCCCCTCGGTACATCCTCAGCACCCCTGTGAGCCCCTACCCCGAAGTTCACCCCGTCTTTTGCATCTTCTACACCCCACAGCAAAGCCCCTTTGCACCCCCCAGGGTGCCCTCAGGACCCCCCCCGATGAGTCCCCTCTGCACCCTGCAGTGCACACACCAGGGCCCCCCGCAGAGTTCCCTGCTCTGCCCCCCAGGAACCCTCTGATGTGCCCCCAGCACAGAGCCCTGGTGAGACCCCCTGGCCCCCTTGGTGCACCCCCTTTCCACCCCAGGAATCTCCCAGTACACCCCAGACATGACCCCGATAACCCCCTGTGCCCTCTGTGCCGCCCTGGTGCACCAGTGTAGCCCCGCTGCACCCAACACCCCCACGCACCACCCACAGCCTTTGCACCCCTCGCCGTGGGTGCTGCTGGCGTAGGCTGGGGACCTGCTGGTTGGTGCCAGCAGCACCGAGAACCCTACAAATGGCAGGATCGGGGAGGGGGGACACCCTCCTGCGCCCCCCCAGCACCCCGCAGCCAGCACCCACGCTGGCCGGATCTGGGCTCGGCGGTGCAGGCAAGCTGAGCTGGGCCGGCGGCGGCCGTGCTGCAAGCCACGGCCTGAGCCTGGGCAAGATGATTCGCATCCCCGCGTGCCGGTGCCCGCAGCCCCCGCACCGGGCAGGAGCCTGTGGGGCTGAACCCCCAAATCCTGCCCACGGTAGGGCTGGACCCCCAATCTCTACCATGGCCAGCTTGGGTGGCCCCCCAGCGATGAATGAACGAGGCTGAGAGTCGAGGCTCACTCTGAGCCAGCCCCGGAAAGCTGCCCGCGGGCCAAGGCTGTGCCAAAATTATTCCGGCCACGTGCCAATGGCCGGATCCTGCCAGGAGAACCGGCGGCACGCGTGGGTGTGGGGCTGCCCTGCCTCCGGGTGGGTCCCCCAGCCGGCGGGCGAGCGGGGGTCACAGGGGTGCCCAGGGCGGTGCCGAGGCTCCCTGCCGGGGCTGGGTGTGGGGGGTGGGAAATGGAAACCAGTTTCTTCCAATCTCTTATCGCCCGGCAGCCATGTGAGGAAATGAGTTATAAAGTCCAGAGGCCGCTTCCTACCGCGCCGACAGCACCCGCCACCGCTGCCAGGGATGCGCTGCCCAGCCCTGCGTGGTGGGGTGCCTGTGGGGTGCCCTGGTCCCTCTGTCCGGGCTCCCTTGGCCAAATCCTGCTCTGCTGGCCCTGTGCGGGGATGCTGGCTGGCCCCAGCCCTCCCCTCCCCAGTGCAGGGCTGAGTGCTGGGGGTCCCAGGGTCAGCCCACGCCCCGGTGCAGGAACAGAGATACCAGGAGCACCCCTTGGGCTCCATGACCCTCCCAGGGTTTGGGGGTGCCCCTGTGCCAGCGCTCCCCAAGCTGCTGCAATGCCCACCCGCATCTCACAGCATCCCGGCTGCCCTCTCCAGCGGGTGGGGGTGCCTCCCTGGGGGTACCCCAGATCCCAGTGCCGGCCAGCTCCCCCCCACCCCCAGCGCAGAGCGTCCTGTTCCCGGCAGCGCCCCGTGGGCCGCGGGCGCGAAGGCGCAGATGCCGCGGCGCCGGCTGCCAAGGAGCTGCCATCTGTGTGCGCGGGGCTGCCAGGCTGGGGGGGCCAATACTTCCCCCCCCCCCCCCCCCCCAGCCACCCAACCTCAGCCCCGGGCACTGCAGCACTGTAGGGCTGGGTCACCCCCAAAACGCCATCCCCAGGGCTCTGGGGGGGGTGTGGGTGGCTTGGGGAGGTGTCCAGGACCCTGCGGTGAGGAAGGAGGTGGGGGAGGCCTGGCTGGCTGCCTTCCTCTGTGGGGTCGTGGGGCCACCGTCACCCCCTCTGGACAGTGCTGCCACCCCCCCAGGCCCTGTCCCCCCCGGGCTTGGGTCTTTCCCCTCCCATGGGGTGGGGTGATGTTTGTGTAGGCCCTACAGAAACAAGGGGTAGTGGGGCTGGGCAGAGGCTGGCAGGACTGCCCCACAGCGCCCGGCAGAGGGGCCACCCGGGGACGGTTCGGCATCGGCACCCTGTGCCTGGCCACGTGTCACAGGAGGGGGCTGTGACCCAGCGGGCGGGGGTCCCCAAATCCTGCCCTCAGTCCTTCCGGGGGCAGCTGTGGCCCAACAGCCACCCCGTGGGGCCAGACCCCCCACCCCAGGCCAGCCCCAGGACCTATTTTTGGGGTGCGGGCGTGGGGAGCTGCCACTCGGCCGGGAACGGGGCCCCCGCGGGTGCCGGGGCTGGTGCCAGCGTGGGGCCGGCGCGGCCGCTCAAACAGCCCTTTGTTCCCAGCAGGGACACAAAGGGCTCCAGTCCGGCCGGGCCGGGGCCAGCAGCTGGGGCTGGGGGGAGTTATGGCAGTGTGGGGGGGCCACGGCACCTGCCCTGAGAGCCGGGGTGCCCTGCGGGGCTAGCCTGGGGTGGGTGCTGAGGCTGCAGAGCCGGTGACCACCGTACGTGGGAGCCCACGGGGTGGGGGTGCCCACCCATTGCGGGGCACACTGCCCCCCTGCCTCCAGGACCCCCCTGAATGCCCAGCTTGGGGCTCAGGGGGTGCACGGCCTCGCCGGGTGCTGCAGCGGGTCAGGGTGCCCCTGCTCGGGGTGTGCTGCCGTGGGGTTGGCATCATCCCTGTCACCAGCCACCCTCCCGATGGGGGAGGCCAAATCCTGCCCCCCGCTTTTGGCTGGTGCCTGGTTGCTACGGGAAACCTGTGGGTTTCCCCAGGCGATGGGCTGAACCCCTTGCTGTCGCCTGGGAAACGGTCGCTGTGGCAATGCATCCCCCCCCCCCCCCGCAGCATGGGGACCGCATGGGGAGGGGACCTCGGTGACAGGGACACCCGGTGACACCCCCGTACCACCCCGCAGACCCTGGCTGGGCCTCCATCAACCGCGGGGTGCTCATTTGTGACGAGTGCTGCAGCGTGCACCGCAGCCTGGGCCGCCACATCTCCATCGTCAAGCACCTGCGCCACAGCCCCTGGCCCGCCACCCTGCTCCAGGTGGGTGCTGGCCCCGCGGGGACGTGGAGGAGGACACCCCCATGGACCCCCCACACACACACACCCACTGGGCCCTGCCTCTCCCCCCGCAGATGGTGCACACCTTGGCGAGCAACGGGGCCAACTCCATCTGGGAGCACTCGCTGCTGGATCCGGCCCAGGTGCAGAGCGGGCGCCGGAAGGCAAATCCCCAGGATAAAGTGCAGTAAGTGCCCCCCGCACCGTGGGGAGGGGGTCAACGCCGGCCGGGCACCCCCACTTCACCCTGCAACCTTCTGCTAACCCCCTCCAGCCCCACCAAGTCAGAGTTCATCCGCGCCAAGTACCAGATGTCCACAAGCTGCCCTGCCGGACGATGACGGCGTCACTGCCAAGGACCTCAGCAAGGTGGGGCACAGGCTGGGGGCGTGGGACCCCCCCTCAGCAGCAGGGATGGATCCCGCCCCCCCCACCCCTTACCCGCCTCTCCCCTCCGCAGCAATTGCACTCGAGCGTGCGGACGGGCAACCTGGAGACCTGCCTGCGTCTGCTCTCCCTGGGTGCCCAGGCCAACTTCTTCCACCCGGTGAGCGCCGCTGGGGCTCGGGGTCTGTGGGGGATGGTGCTGAGCTTGGGGGGTGAGGGGGTGGTTTCCACGGGCTGGCTGCGGGGCTGAGGCTGCCCGTACCTGCAGGAGAAAGGCACCACGCCGCTGCACGTGGCCGCCAAAGCCGGCCAGATCCTGCAGGCAGAGCTGCTGGTGGTCTACGGCGCCGACCCCGGGGCGCCCGACGTGAACGGCCGGACCCCCATCGACTACGCCAGGTGAGGGTGGGGAAGGGGAGGCAGGGAGGGTCACCCCTGCCTGTACCCTCTCCATAGGGTGGGGCATCACCCCTGCCCGTCCTCTCACAGGCAGGCAGCCCAGCACGAGCTGGCAGAGCGGCTGGTGGAGTGCCAGTACGAGCTGACCGACCGGCTGGCCTTTTACCTCTGCGGCAGGAAGCCGGGTGAGCGCGGGGGTCTGGGGGGGGGTGGGGGGATGCTTACCCCAGGGCGGGGCGCGGGGTCCCGCTCACCACCCCTCTCTTTGCACAGACCACAAGAACGGGCACTACATCATCCCGCAAATGGCAGACAGGTGAGTGCCCAGCGCCCGCGGCCCCGCCGCCCTGTCCATGTCCCCCCCGGCGTCCCCGCTGGGCCAAGGTGGGGACCCCGGTTACCTCCCCGTGACCGGCGCTGGAGCATCCTCAGGGAGGGTGGAGGGGGGGGGTCTGCGTGCCCGCGCGTTTAACGTCCGCCTTTATCCTATTCTTCCCCCCGCTGCCTTCTCCGGAGCGCAGGGTGCGCCCAAAGTGCATGGCACAGAGGTATTGTCCGCTCGGCTCTCGGCTCTGGGGGGCCCCCCCTGTGCCACTGGCATGGGCCCCCCCTGCAGCCCCGGCCGCTCGGCCCAGCCGAGCACCCGGGGAGGGGGATCCCACTCACCCCCTGCCACCTCATCCCCCTGTGCCTGCTTGCCAGCCCCGCTCGGTGAAGCCCCCCGCACCCAAGGGAGGGTCCCTGTCCTGGTGGGGTGCAGCTGGGGACTGTTTCAGTGGGGATGGGCCAGGAATAACCCCTGCTTTGTGTCTCCCCCACCTCCCCACACCTGCCCCCCCCCCAGCCTGGACCTCTCCGAGCTGGCCAAAGCAGCCAAAAAGAAGCTGCAAGCGGTGAGTGGGGGCCGGGGCAGGGCTGGGGGGGGTCCCATCCGCTCCTCCCATCCAGCCTGACGCCGTTCCCCGTCCCGCTGCAGCTCAGCAATCGCCTCTTCGAGGAACTGGCCATGGACGTCTACGACGAGGTGGACCGTCGGGAGAACGATGCGGGTGAGCGGGGGGCGTGGGGTGCAGCCCCCAAAAAGGCTGGGGCGGGCAGCGTGGCGCGGGGAGGAGCAGCTGGCGGGGCCGCGGTTGAGCCCAGCGCTCCCCCCCTCGATCTGGATCCGTCTGCCGGGACCGCAGGCCCCTCCTTCCTCATTCCTCCAGCCGGGGAGGTTTGCTCCGAGTGAGGGGCCGCCGCCGGGCGCTGGGGCTGGGGTGCTGCTGGAGGTGGGTGCCGGGCCCCCCCGGGGATGGGGGCTCAGCCTGGAGGGGTGCCCTTGAGCTTGGGGGGTGGTGGGGTGGTGGCCACCCCATTTTCATGGCGGGGTGGGCACCGACAGGAACGCCAAACCCTCTCCCTGCTGGCTGGGGGGTGCAAAGCTGGTGCCCCAACGGGTGAGAAGCTGGGGGTCCTTGCTGGGGGGTGCAGGGGGGACCCCAGCCCCCCCGGGGCGGCTGGGGGAGGCGATTCCCGTCAGCCGGGCCGGGCTCCATTCCCAGCCCCAGCAGGCTGGCCCTGCGCCCGCGCCTGCGTCCTGCCGGCTCCGTCGCCGGCCCCAGGCCCTGCAGCCCGCTCGCTCTGGGGTCGGGGTGGGGGGCGTTGTCTGGCCCCCGCAGCCCCCCCGGGGGTCTGATGCCGGGTGCCTGCCTGCAGTCTGGCTGACGACGCAGAACCACAGCACACTGGTGACAGAGCGCAGCGCCGTCCCCTTCCTCCCTGTCAACCCCGAGTACTCAGCCACACGCAACCAGGTAAGTCCCCCCCAGGCCTTGCGACCCCCTTGCCATGCACCCAGACACCTGCTCATCCCCCTTTTTCCCCCCTTCCTTCCCAGGGCCGGCAGAAGCTGGCCAGGTTCAACGCCAGGGAGTTCGCCACCTTGCTCATCGACATCCTCGGGGAAGCCAAGCGCCGGCAGCAAGGGAAGAGTCTGCTGAGCCCCACGGGTGAGGAACGGGGGCCAGCAAGGTGGGGTTGAGCCACCCCCCCCGCCCTGTGCTCAGCACCCCTCTGCCTTCCCCCAGACGCCCTCGACTACTCGCTGCGGAGCCAGAGCGACTTGGACGACCAGCACGACTACGACAGCGTCGCCTCCGACGAGGACACGGACCAGGAGCTGCTGCGCAACGCCTCCCGCAACAACCGCGCCAGGGTGAGCCCCAGACTCCTCCCCCCCGACTCCCCCCCCGCCCCCCGACTCCCAGCTCCAGGATCCTGGTGCTGAGCCCCTCTCCCCACAGAGCATGGATTCCTCCGACCTCTCGGACGGCCCCATCACGCTGCAGGAGTACCTGGAGGTGAAGAAAGCTCTGGCTGCCTCCGAAGCCAAGGTGCAGCAGCTGATGAAGGTGAACAACAGCCTGAGCGACGAGCTGCGCCGGCTGCAGCGCGAGGTGGGTGCGGGGCCAGTGGGACCCCCCCAGCTCCCTCAGCGTTACCCCACTCCTTTGCTGATGCCTCCCCCCCGGCCCTGGCTGCAGATCCACAAGCTGCAGGCAGAGAACACACAGATCCGGCAGCAGACAGGTCCCACGCACCCAACCCCGACCCCCAGCGAGCGGCCAGAGCACGGGCACCCCCCGGGCACGACCCCCCCGCACCGCCGGGACCGCCAGGCCTTCTCCATGTACGAGCCGGGCTCGGCGCTGAAACCCTTCGGGCAGCCGGTGGAGGAGCTGGTGACGCGGCTGCAGCCCTTCGGCACCGGCGTGAGTGCCCTGGGGAGGGCGGGCGGGCTGTTTTTGGGGTGCAACTGTCCCCCACCCCCAGCCCCCCAGGGTGCTGGGTCCTGTCCCCGCGGGGCCGTAACCTTTCGTGTGTCGCCAGGAGGTGGAGGACGAGGCTCTGTACTCCATGCACATCCCGGCCAGCGTGTACCGGGTAAGGGGGCCGCAGCGGGGGTGGCTCCTGCATGGCACGTGGTGGCCGTCACCCCCTCCTGGGACCGGCCCTCCGTGCCGTCCTGGGACGTCCTGTCCCCCCGCCAACCTGCACCCCCCGGGTCAGGCTGGGAACCTCCCCGGGGGATGGTGGCCGCGGGACGTTCCTGCATGCAGGGCGGCAGTGTCCCCTGTGCTCGTCCTCCCCTGCACGTCACCGGGATCAGCTCTGGACCCTTCTGCGCCCTGTTCAGCACCGGCTTCCCCTCTCTTCCCCCTCCAGATCCGGAAAGGTCCGTCTGCCTCCTCGGTGCCCTTTCCCCCATCCTCCCCGCTGCTCTCCTGCCCACCTGACGGTGCCCGGCACATGGTGATGTACCGGGGTGCGGGGGGAGGGAGGCAGCTTCTGGGGTGGGGGGACCCCAACCCTGCATGGGGACGGGGACAGGCAGGGCCTGACGCTGCTCCTCTCCCCTCCAGAGCAAACTGGACCGACATGGCAGCGGCACCGACAGCGACTACGACAACACGCAGGCGGGTGAGGTCCTGATCAGGTGAGTGCTGGGGCTGGGGGCTGTGCTGGGGGCTGGGGGCTGGCACTGACCCTTCGGGGGGTGTCGGTCGGTCCCCGCAGCATGGAGGGGAAGCGGTTTGTGGAGCTGAGCAAGGACGAGGACTTCCCCCACGAGCTGGACCCGCTGGACGGGGAGCTGGACCCTGGGCTGCCCAGCACGGAGGACGTCATCCTCAAAACCGAGCAGGTCACCAAGAACATCCAGGAGCTGCTGCGGGCGGCACAGGAGTCCAAGCACGACAGGTAGGGCTGGGGCACAGCCAGGGGGGCCCGTCTGGCCCCCCCTGGTTCTAGGAGCTGTGTAAACATGGGGCCATCCCATGGTTGGGAGCCATCGTCGTCCCCCCCCTCTGCTCACCCCCCTCTGCTCACCCCCCTCTGCTCACCCCCCTCTGCTCACCCCCCTCTGCTCACCCCCAGCTTCGTGCCCTGCTCGGAGAAGATCCACTCGGCCGTGACGGAGATGGCATCGCTCTTCCCCAAGGTAGGAGGGGTGGGGTTGGGGTCCCCACCAGGCACCCTCAGGTCCCCCACAGCGGGTCCTGACACTGCTCCTCTGCCCTGCTGCAGAAGCCAGCGCTGGAGACGGTGCGGAGCTCCCTGCGGCTGCTCAACGCCAGCGCCTACCGGCTGCAGAGCGAGTGCCGCAAAACCGTGCCCCCCGAGCCGGGTGCCACCGTGGACTACCAGCTCCTGACCCAGCAGGTCATCCAGTGTGCCTACGACATCGCCAAGGCCGCCAAGCAGCTGGTCACCATCACCACCCGCGAGAAGAAGCAGTGAGCGCCGGCCCGCGTCCCCTACCCCCCCCCCCACCCCAACCCCAATCCCGCCCCCGGCCCCTGCGCTCTGTCTCTCCCTCCCCTCTGGGGCGAGCAAGTGGCCTTTAGCCCACGGGGAACCGGGGCGTGGGGCGAGCCCCCCCCCCACCCAACCCCTGCGCCGCTGAGGAGCTGGTGCTCAGCCTGCGGGGTCGGTGCCTGCATCCCCCTGTACAGACCCCCCTGCCCCCCCCGCGGCACGCGCCTAACTTATCCTGTACATAGCCTGTGTAGCTGTCCGTGGCGGCGGTGGCGATGTACCCCCCCACCCCACAAAGCCCCTCGCCGGGCGGCCGGTACCCCCGGGACCGCCCGCAGCGTTACACTGGACCGGGGCGCCCGCGGGGGCCCCCCCCTGCCCCCGTCCCTGGGCGTCCTGCCCCCCCTCCCCGCGCCGGGGCCGCGCTCCCTACTGTAAGATGTGTCCTTGTACATTTGTATCAATAAAGGTGTGAGCATTGCACGGGCCCCCAGCCCCACGGCTCCTGCAGCGATGGGGGGGTCCCGTCCCCCCCCGGGGTGTGCCTGCAGGGGATTCACCTCCCCCCCCGGCCAGCACCATGCAGAGCTCGGCCATGTGTCCCTCCCGTTTCACCCAGTCCCCTTGGCCCTGGCTGGCGGCTGGTCACACCGTCCCTGGCGTGGCCCCAGCGCTCGCCCAGCCCCGGGGCTGGGCTTTCCCGGCACGGCCCGCCATCGTTCTGTGAATCTGCCGCGCACCGGGGGCTGCTGGCCGGGGCTCCCGTCACCACCATGGTGTCCCCCGGGGGTTTGGTGGCCGCAGCCGTGGTGCTCCTGAGCCTGGGCCTCCTGGCCTGGCGCCTTTGGATGGGGAGGCTGGAGGTGCCTGGAGACGGGGGAGAGGAGGAGAAGGAAGAGGAGGGGATCCCCTTCATCGCCGAGGATGGCTCAGGGCGCTGCCGGCTGCTGTGCAAGCCCTCGGCGCTGGCCCAACACCTGGTGCGGAGCTTGGGGCGGTCGGCGGCGCTGCGGGGGGGCCACTGGCCGTGGCCACGCTGGCCCCGGCTCCAGATGTTGTGGCAGCTTCTGCAGCCTCCCGAGCTGGAGCCGGCGGTGGCCCGGGAGCTCCTGCAGCTGCCCGATGCTGGGCTGGTGGCCCTGGACTGGCTGGTGGGGCCATGGGGGGCTGCGGGGGGTGGCGGTGGGGGGGGCCCCAGCCTGGTGCTGCTGCTCATCCCCAACGCCGCCGGGAAGGTGACGGGGGGGCTGCTGCAGCTGGGGCTGCGGGCGCTGGAGCGGGGCTTCATCCCCGTCATCTTCAACCGCCGGGGCCACAACGGCTGCCCCCTCACCACGCCCCGGCTCCAGCCCTTCGGGGACCCGGGGGACTTGCGGGAGGCGGTGACCTACCTGCGCTGCCGGCACCCTGCCACCCCGCTGCTGGCCGTCAGCGAGGGCTCGGGCTCGGGGCTACTACTTGCCTACCTGGGCGAGAGCGGCTCCTCCAGCCGCCTGGCCGCCGCCGCCTGCATCTCCCCAGTCTTCCGCGGCCGGGAGTGGTTTGAAGCCGGGATGCCTTGGCTCTACGAGTGGCCGCTGCTCCTGCACCTCAAGCGGGGACTCAGCAGGTCAGTGGGGTCCCTCAGGCTGGCGGGGGGGTGGGGAAGGGGTGTCCCCGGAGCCCCTCAGCCATCCCTGGAGCAGCGGGGGGGGGTGCAATGGGTGCCGCTGCTGGCATCGGGGCAGAGGTGCTGAGAGCAGCAAAATGCGCTGGTTAATGAACACCAGCCTGGAGCCGGCTGCTGCGGGGCCAGCTTGGCCGCCACATGCTCCCTGGCCCAGCTGGGGCTGTGACAGCATCTCGGGGTCCCCTGTGTCACCTCAGCACAGCAGCACTGGGTGGGTTGGCAAAGCCCCCAGCGCTGTGCTGGACCCTGGGGGCTGAGCGGGGCCAGCCACCCCCACCTGCGTGGCTGCTTGCCCCCAGCACCCGACCTGCCCTGGGAGGGTTGGGGGGCCACAACCACTGACCCACAGCCTGGCTGGGGGCTGTGGCAGCTGCCACCCCCCCCTCCTGAGGCACAGGGTCCCCGTTGCCCAACACGGCCATGCTGGGGAGGGCCAAGTACTGGTGTGGGCTGGGACGGGAGACAAACCACCCCGTGCCAAGGCCTTGAGCAAGCGGCACCTCCCCGGGTGGTGCTGAGACCTTGGGCGGGGGGAGGGGATGGGACACAGAGGGGCCCCACTGGTGGGCAAATGAGAGCCCAAAAAAATGCAGCCGAACCCCAAAATGCTGGGGCAAACAGGTGCTAAGTTGAGCCTCAGCAAAGGCGGGGTGGGTGCAGCCAGGCACAGTTCACTGCAGGGATGGGGGGCCGGGGAGGGTTTCTGTTGGCCAGGTGGTGGTGGCGGGGGTGGGGGGGTGGGGTGGGGTAGCAGAAGGGTGTTCCCCCCCCCCCCATTTCCCAATACCCAGTGCAAGCGCTGCTGCCATGGCAACAGAGAGGAGTGCTGGCTGCCTCCCGTTGCCATGGTACCCAGCCTGGCACAGGCTGCACTGCGGGGACCCCCCCCCGCCTCCAGCATCCCCAGCACAAGGGGCTGGGACCAGGACCCCCAAACCAGCTGCAGGGAAGGGGCTGGGGGCTTGAGGCCACCCCCAGTCCCTGTGTGCAGGGCTGTGGCCCACGGTGGCCATCCCATCCCCGCAGGTACGCGGGGTCCCTGGCCGAGGCGGTGGACGTGGAGGGGCTGTTGGGCAGCCGCTCGCTGCGGGAGCTGGAGGAATCCCTCTTCTGCCGGACCAAGAGCCGCCCCACCACCTGGGAGACGTACTGGGAACGCAACGAACCCCTGCGCGACGCCGACGAGGCGGCCGTGCCCGTGCTGTGCCTCTGCAGCGCTGACGACCCCGTCCGCGGCCCCCCGGCCCGCAGCCTCCCGCTGGAGCTCTTCCGCAGCAGCCCCTACTTCTTCCTGCTGCTGACCCCCCACGGGGGCCACTGCGGCTTCCCCCGGCGGGGACCAGGGCGCTGCTGGGGACACGAGGCCGTGCTGGAGTATTTCAGGGCCATGGCCGAGTTCCTGCGGGCTGAGGAGCGGAGGAAGGGGCTGCCGCGGCCCCGCAGGTGGGGGGGTCCCGCCGTCGAGCCCCCCGTCTTCACCTGGCAGAGGTCCTACACCCGGTAGCCCCTGGGGAAGGGTCCCACAGGCTGGGGAGGGGGGCTCAGAAAGGCAGGCAGACACTCCGTGTACTAAAATTACTTTATTACAGTTGATTTTTTTTTCTTTTTTAACATTTCCTTTGCTATGATACAAAGGATACTTACAAACAAAATATTACATATGACCTTATTTTTTTCTCTTCTCTTATTTTCTGACAACTTGGTAACAGCTTTAAATGCACAATCTATACAATTAATACAGGTTATATATGAGCTATAACGTATGTTGAACCAGAAGAATACCAGAATACTGACAATATACTGTACATTAAGCCTTATCAGTTAGTGCTCGTGGCATTTTCTACAAGAAGGAAAACGCACACCTGTAGATTCACTCATACCAGCTGGTGCTACCAGACATGGAAGCAGGAAGGAGTTTAATTCCCCTAGTTAAATCCTTCGCGGCCCATCACCGTGGTGCTGGGCCTGGAAACCTCAGACCAGTGTTCATAGTAAAACAGCAGATATGTGTGTGTTTTTTCTAACTAACGCTCCGCAGCACAAAACCGTGCGGCCGGGCGCCTTCCCCCCCGCACCGCGGCAGCCGGGCTTTGCTAGGTCTGGATGATGCCCCAGAGCAGACGGCCACGGCGCTGGGCGAGCTCTTGTTGGGGAGCTGGACCTCCTTACGGAGGGGGAGAGGAGGAAGAGGAAGAGGAGGAGGAGGAGGAGAGGAAAAGCAGCAACAGCTTTGCTGTCATCAGTAGGCAGCTCTCGAGTTTGTGCACATGAACAGGCAGGCGCCGAGGGGGGAAGAGCAAGCCCAAGGCACGTCGCTCCCCCCCGGCACGGCTCGGCCGAACCGCGAGGCTCGTGCCCGGCCAAACCTCCGCCGGGTCGGGCGGCCGGCGGGGCTGGGAGCTGCCGTGCAGTTACCTGCTCGCCAGGAAAGGTTTGCTTTTGTTTCGCAGCCAAAGCTAGAGTTGTGTGGCTACAGGTGTGCACTTCCCCTCCTCCCGCCATGGTCTATGTTGGACTGATAAGGTTACATTTTTGTTTTTTTGTTTTTTTTGTTTTTTTTGTTTTTTTTTTAAAGCAACCAGTAAGTAAGTGAAGCGTTTTTAGTTGACTGGCAAAAGACCTGGCATTTGCACAGAAGCTGCAAATGGAAAATAGCCATCCCCTCCTCCCACCCGCTGCATCCCAGCCCAGAAAATCCCAAACTGTTGGCGGAAGAAAAAAAAAAAAAACAAAAAACAGGGGTGGAGGAGAGGAAGGGGAGGGGGAACAGGTTGGAAAATACCAGGTTTGAGTTAACAATTCCTTGACTTCACACAATGCTTGTGCAAAAAGAAACAAAACAAAACCCCCAAACAAAAACCAAAACCAGAAACATGCTGGAAATAATGAAAACAAATGGAAAGTAATATATAAAATTAAAAATATAAATAGGATGTCTGGCTGACTGGTAGAAGAATAGGTCATTTAGGTTACAAAAAGGAATATACATTCAAGAGGCTCTGAACCCAGTGGGGTAACTGATGTTAAACTTGTGTTAATAGTTAGGCTAGAATTCTCAAGTTTGTCTTTAAAATCTTCACAATACAAGCAAGCTATTTTTAAAAAATATACACTATACACACCTCACACAGCTTCTCCTATCCGTATTACACACGTTACACTACCCTCCCATCCACTAAACCAAGGGGGTTCCCACGGCTAAGGTACGCAGGGTGGGCCCCCCCTTCCCGACCCACTGGTGTCGGTGGGGCAGCGATGGCTGCAGAGCCCCAGGCAGGTCCCTTGGCCCTCCACATCTTACCACAACCTTCTTAAGCATTTACAAGTCACCAAAGGGCTGTAGCCTTTTATGTTATACACACTTCACTTTGTAACGTTAATTATTTACATCAGGGCTGCCCCCTCCCTCCCCCCCCTCCCTCCCCCCCCCATTTTTCAGCTGTTTCTAGGCAGGTAAAAAATGTTCCTGTTCCAAGCAAGCAGGGGGAAGAGCTGCGGGGGGTTTGGAGGGAAGAAAAGCTGAAGAAAGGAAGCGGGTGGTTTGCTTGCCAGAAGCCAAACCTGTACACGCACGTATGCCTCTCCTTCTCTGATCCTTGAATCCTTACAAGCTCCCGTCCCCTGCAACCTCCAGGACAACCAGACCCGGAGAACACGGCCTCACGGCGCTCAAACTCCTCTGCTCGCGGCTTCCTGGGACGCTCAGCAAAGCTATTCCTGAACTTGCAGACTTGCCTCTGCCCCAAGACAAGGAGCACAGGTCCTTGCTTCGTTCCTAGGAAGCGTGGGGGGAGTCCAGCTCTCACTTCGTGGCAGGTCTTGCGGTGCAAGCGAGCCGCAGGCGGGGCAGGGACACCGAGACCCCCCCGCAAGCCACAGCATCGCACCCACAAACTCGCCCTTTGCAGCTGCCACCGGCTGCAGTCGGGGCCGCGCAAAAGCAGCAGCGATGTCATTAACAACCCTGGGCTGATTTCTAAACTCTGCTGAGCTCAGAGTTGCCATAGAAATGCGTGATCCTGGCACTAAAAGCAGGCAACGATCTTAAACTAAAGTCCTTTTTTTTTTTTTTTTTCCTCCAGTAGGTTTAGATGATCTCAGGTTTAAGACAAAAGCAGTCAGAAGGGGAAACCAGATCATTTCTAGAGAGGTTGAAAAATATAGTCATAAGCCAGTATTAAACTGCAGCAAAGAACCTGAACTCGGTTCCCGTTGAGTTTAGCCCCAGAGAAAGCTCGAAGCCACCGCTCTGTCCCTCGCCCTGCCCACCGTACAGCACACGACGCCGAAAGGAAGAAGATTCCACACAGCAAACATGGAAAAAACCGGCAAACACGGAAAACCTGGCAAACACGGAAAACCCGGCTGAAGGCTGGAAGCCGAAAGCCCCAGGGCGAGCGGCTGTTGGCCTCCCCAGCCCCCTGGCCCCAGCGGCCGCTGCGCCTCCCCAGCTCGCAATATTTAAGCACAATTCCTTACAGCATCACTTTGACAAGTCTCGGGGATTAGATGCATGCTGAACTACAACTGGCAATTACAGTAGCTTTTTGCTAGCTGGCACATACTGTATCTATAAATTTTAGTACAAAAACTTAAAAAATACAGAAACTAGGTCAATTTGTTAACTACATATTTACAGATAATTACAACTCTTTTCACTCACAATAATTAAACTAATTGTCAGTGAAAATTCAAACTGTGCATGTTCTGAGGTACCCGTACTCAAGGGTGGGGAGCGGGGCAGGGGACCGGAGGGGCAAGGTGGAAGATCCCCCCGGGTTTGTTCACATCCGTGGGGACAACGCTCAGCCCTCCTGGTTCCTGGACTCAGTGTGTGCATTCAGAGAAAGCAAGGAGAGAGGGAACCGATGTTGGGGTTTTTTTTTCATAGGACATGGCTTTAGGATGTTTTGAGGACGCCAGACGGGTGCAAAGCCAACGGTCACGTACCAAACTGCCTTCCTCCCCCCGCTCCCAGAGGAGCCTTCAGGTGAAGTGCAAGTATTGAGACCCACAGCTCGGTGGTTAAGGTGCTTGTTTGCCGGCAAATCTGATTTACTAAGTCCCTCTCTAGCTGACAAAGGCCCCTCCCTGCCCAGCAAAGCCGGGGCTGAGAGGCAGGGCAGGGATGCAGCAGGCAGCACCATGGCCCCAGCTGGCTGAACCTCACTGTGCAACAGGAACCAGGGTTATCTGCTGCCATCGTTCCCTGGTGGGGTGATGTTTACTATAACCACTAGATCTATCAGTTTTGGGTTTTTTTGGCTGTAAACAGCTACCCACAACCCTCCAAAGCGCTTCATACGCATTTCTCAACAGACTCCGGCTCAATCGACTTGTAAAAGTGCAAACTGAAACAAACGCAGCAGAGGGACAGCGCCCGGCCTCCCTGTCTGGGCACCCACCACTCCTCCATCCTTGGCACGTGGCTCTGGGCTCGCTGCCGGCCAGCGCTGGGGTGGGAAAGTTTCAGGCGGGAGCACAGCTAAAGATGACGCTACTCCTTCTGAAAGAGGAAGGTTGTCCCAACCAAACCCAAGCCTCTCCTAAAAAACTCGCAAGAGACCTTCTAAAAGGGACAGGGGGGGAAAATTGCCTCCAAATTCTCTGGTAGCACAAAGAGGAGAGCCCACGGTTGGCACGCTGCTGAGCTGGCTGGGCTTCGCCGGGGGGGTAAATATCGCAGCTGGATGAACAGTTGCGACTTGACACATGCGAGAATCATTCATTCCCCGAACTGCCAGATGCCTCACTAAGATGGGGTCTGTAGAGGACAAAGGAGAAGGTCAGAAGGGTCTTCACAGCTTGAGGAGCTCGTGGTGTCCAGCATGGCACTCGCCCCTCTACTATGAGAAAGACCAGGGTAAGATTTACTAGAAACGCAGAGCAAGCACCTGGGAGAAGAACAAGGCTGTCCTCTGCTTACCGGACTCAAGCAGCAAAACACACGTGCCTAGGCAGAATAAAGAATGGACCGAAAGTGTCTGTGTGTGTACATACATGTATGTATATGTTGTACACACGTATATTTTAAATCTTTCAATTTAGCTTCTCTTCTGATCCTCCACAGAACCTGCTCTAGTTATCCGACACACACAAAGGTAGAGAGTGTTCAGTTAGCGGCGGCTTGAGCTCAGGAATACCAAAAGTTAGTGCCGGTGCAGCATGCCAAGACCGTGCCGGGCTTGTGATCTTTTGTGGCGAGACGCAGCTGGGGACTCTGAGCTCAGCCTGCTGAGCACTTCACCGGCCCACTCACCGCCTCCCCAGCAGATCAGTACATTGCCTCAACTGCTTTCCTAACGCTATACCATCTTGTTTTCTTCTCTGCTGTCTTCTGACTTTCTGATACGCTCTGGGAGCTCTCTTCTCTCCTTTACAGCACACCCATAGCAGCTATCCTGCCCTCCCGCGCCCCAGAAAAAGAAAGCTACAATTAGCAGGGCAGTATTTAAGCGAGGGCTTTTGACTGCGTTCAGCCCCTGGCACAGCTTGCGCAGATGTACGGCCGTGCGCTCGCCCTCGAGAGCCCTGCTGCAGGGGTTGCTTTTGCTCACAAACAGGAGAGCTAAAAGGAACAGCAGAACTGAAGTGCCCTGACAGAAATGCACAGCGTGAGGTGTGTGTGCACGTATACCCACACACACGTACATACAGAGTATATAAATATATACAAATGAGATACCATATATATATATCCAGAGAGATGTGCGTATTCAACAGAGTAATGGTAGACAGTGGTACGATACAATTTATTGCCTCTCAAGAAATGGCACGTAAGCGAGGTCGAGGGGGGGCAGGGCAGCCTGAAGCGCAAAGGGCCCTTTTCCCTGGGGGGGGTGGGGTGGGGTGGTTAATAAGCAACATCACCCCAGGATTTAGAGGCTGCACCCCGTGCAGGTTACAGCAATGCACGCTGGTCTGGAGCGGGAGGGCTGGGGGGGAGACAGAGCGATGCCAGCCTGGCCCCAAGCCAGGCACGGAATGGCTGCAGGGAATTGTCTGCGGAAAGCACATTTAGTTCTTCAACCCCTTTGAAGCTCACAGGCTTGGAGCGAATGCAGGTGAAACAGAGCTGTGGCCTCCATTTCAGTGCTGCATCCCAGGAAGAAAGCACATAACGTTCGACATGGAAGGGAGAGGTGGCTGCTGACTCCCCGGGACCATGGAGAACATGAAAAACGTGGTCCCTTTCACTGATTTTAATTAAATAAAATTGAAAGAAATTCAAATCAGAAAGAGGTGAAAATGCTGGCTCCTCTGTTTTGTTTTCTCATCTCTGGGCTAAACTACATCAGAACTCTAGATCTTTGCAAAGGGGAGAGAAAAATAACCACAGAGTAAGAGATTTCAGGGGTCAAGCTGGTGATTTGAAAATACTGCAATAAAGTTTGCAAAGTAGTCCACAAAGAAGAGTTTCCCCAGTGTTAAATACGAACATAAAAGATGCAAGAAAACATCTTTGCTGAGGTACTGGAGTAGTTTCCACAATTTACAGATTATAGTATTTTTAAAACCAAAGTTAGGGCATGACTGCTACGAGTACAATATGGAGCAATTGGTCTTACTTTTAAAAATAGAGTTTGCAAACTGATTCAGAGAGTGTTTGCGTCTCTCTAGTGTATAGTTGTTCATGTATCTTGGAAATATACCCGAGATACATTAAAATTCTCAATGCCAAGGGCCTCCTCGTATACCTCCAAAGCACAGCCTGACCCCGAGTCCCTCTGGCTACAGCTGCATAATGGGGTGCTTTCTCTCGAGATCAGGCTTGTTTGGGACAACTTTCCTTCCCCCACGTACACACAGGGACACACACATTTAGACCAGTTGATCTGAATCAGTTTTTGCAAACTATTTTAATTAAAATATTAACTTGTTGGAATAGTCCAGGTCTGCATATGATATACATGTAAAAATGGTTACTACACAATTCTTTTTGAATACAAAAAAGCCAATATGGGATAGCCACCGTTTGGATTCAGCATTCAGTCATGCTTGACATTACACAAAGAGATGGGTTGAAGAGAATTCTGTTGAAGTAGCTCAATTTAAGCCAGAGACTTTGACCAAATTCAAACCATAACGGAAGCAAAAGAATGAACCCACTGAACTTGCAGGTATAGCCTGTCCCTGCTGTCGCTGCTGCTGTTTGTGATAGAGGAGCTGAACTTCAAAACGCTGTGTTAGCACCATGCTCTGGGCACACCCTCCACACTCACATGGTAAATCCCAACACAATTTTGGCCTTTCACTTCATTTTTGGCTTTCTTTCTAACCCCAGGAAAATACAGGTACCTTTCCTAAATCAGTTTCGCTGCATTTCAACAACACTGCAATGCAAAAGAATGACCCCAAAACATCCAATTCCACATAAAAACATAGCGGAGGAAAGGACAGGACAATTCACGGTCACCACTTGCCCCAGGGGGCAACCAGAGTCACCTCCGTGGGACCCCCGCCTCATCCCAGGCTTCCATCAACTGTTAGTACTACAAAGCTCCTTACTAAGGGGCTGCTCAAACATATTTTGGTAGAGTTTCCATCTTTGATTAGAGCGATATGCTACGTCAAGATGCTAGCAATCCCAGTTGGATTCACCGGACACTGGCAGAGAGTTAAGGATCGGGAGCGGATGTTAATTTAGCTAACGAAAGAACGTCGCCCTGCTGAGAGTACTGAACAGCAGCGAGACACTAGAGTATTTACTATATAAATATGTCACGTGGACAAACACATTCGGAAAACCTTGCTTTTGAGCCCTATAAACATATTAAAGGCAAATCCTAGAGTTAGCAGCTAGTGTTTTCTTCAAGATGATTAGTGTGCAAGGAAAAACATTTACAAAGAACCCTGGCTGGTCAGTCCCCAAGACGGAAATCTTTGCCTTAAGCCAAACTTCATCTACCTGCTCTTTCCCTAGTCCCCCAGTGCTGGCTGACCCAGACCGCCCTGGCACTGGCACAAGAGCATGGGGGCATCTCCAGTTCCCAGCACTAAGGGACGACACGATGCCACAAAGTCATTCGGTTAATGAGACTCCCTGACCTCTTTATCGCCGTATGGATTTCACAATCTCCTTTGCTTCCTTTCAGTAGTACAGCAGCTCCAACGAGCCTCTGGAAGTAGTGCCTTCTCGCATGGTGTGATACGCTGCCAAAATATCACAGCATCTCAAGGGACTGTAAAAGTTGTGAAGTATTGCAGCAACGAAAATAATAAAAAGGAGCCTCACATGCAGCAAGATCTACAGTGGTGATGTGGGTTAGTCATCAGCTGGGAAAGAGTCATTGGCTCAGCTCCTCCTGGTACACTGTGGCAACTAAACATTTAAACAGTTGGCTACACTCTACATGTAAACAGGAAATTGCAACAAGCCAAAAAGGTAATAAATTGGTGGATGTAGTGTAACAATGAAAAGCCCGATCAATGGCATTTTGTGACTATGGCATCCTTCAAAATACCTCTGGCATTTGAGACTGATTGGCTGAAAGTCTAACATTTCTGCATGGAGCAAAAAGGACTACACTGGGCTCCAAGAATTATTCTGATGCTTAGCTAAAATGAGATGTCACAGTATTAGCTGTACAAGTGCATTACTTACGCTCCTCTGCCCAACCTCGTCTGAGCTACCAGCAGCACAGTCAGGGAGTGCCAAAGCAGGAATACAATTTCAAACATTTCTAGCCTGTTCCCTCCAGACAGGTTTACCTACACAGTTCTCGGGAAGCTGACCAGAGCCTTCTGAGAGAACGTCACTTCTTACATGACACAGAGCGGGCACTTGGGTAGAAGGGCCCTGCTGAGCCCTGGTGTCTCTTGGCCTCTCTTCTCACCCTTCTTCCTCACCTACAGGTCTTTGAAAATGCCTCTTGGCAGAGGCAATACCCTAGAAATGTATCCAATTTAATGACAAATAAAAATGGAACAGAAGATCCAGCTGTTCCTCCCCTGGATGTTGGTTTAAAGGCAGCTCGCCTGGTTTTTGCAGGGTGGCAGTTCGAAATTTATGGACATGGGAGGAGGTCTCCATTCTCCCTCAGACTTCCTATGGATGGCGTGATAGGGCAGTCTGAGGCCCTTCTGTCCTGTCAGTGTGACGACCACCAGCCAACTCTTCTGACTAATTGCATATATTTCTCAGACGCCCTCCCAAGACCCCTCCAAAAAGTAAAACACAACCAAAAAAAATAATAAAAAAAAAAAATCAAAAAACCACCCCCCCCAAACCCTGCAGCCAAATACTATGACATCCCAGTTAGTAAACACAAAACATAATGCTTTACAAAATGAATACAATATTCCATGTGCACCCAGCTTCCACACGTCAGCACCGCACTGAGGAGGCTGCTGGGCTGGTGTCTGTAGGCAGTTTCTGTTGGCAGACAGCTCCAGTGGAATTGCCACCCTCAGTTATTGTTTAAGTTATGTATAAGACATGTGTGAACCATTGGATATTTGTGAAGTAACACTTGTGCTCCTGCTCATGCCCTGTTCCGTCCGTCCCCCAGAAGCTGTCCGCCTCAGAGCCTGGGGGCTGTTGCGGACCCCTATAGCACTACTTCGAGGTACCCCCTGCATGGGCCCCGAGGGGTGACCCCATGGCTGGGGTCCACCTTGCATTGGATGGCCCCAAGCTTGTGGTGGGCCACCCATGGGATGACCCCAGTGAGGTCCTGCACCCCCAGTAGGATTGTGGGACCAGCCAGAAGCTCCCGGGTAGCTGTGGCTGAACGCCTCGGGGGAGAGATTAGAAAGAACCATATTACTAAAACCTAGCCTCATGCTTTCTGAGTCAAAGGCTTCGATCTCGCGAGCTTGACGCTCCAGCAGGCTTCGTATCCGTTCGGTACGCTCGTTCTGCAACGCCAGCATCTCCTCCTCAATCTAGGAAGGAAAAAGAAGAGACCGTCTGTAGTAGCAGGACTCTGTTAGAGGCATGGCTTCAAGTCTCGGAAGGACTTGTAACAGCAAGCTAATGAGGACCTTCTCCCTGTATTTCTACATAAGGCTGGATCTAGAGCAGATGTCCACTGACACACAATCTGTTCTGAATACAAAAGGGTACGTCCCATAGACCGGCACACGCCAAAGCATGGGGAATTACCAGTTGGAGGGTCTCGGTCCCCGTTCCCTGGTGAATACAGAAGTTTTAGGTATGCAAATCCAGAGTTTGCACTGATACTAACAGCTTGACATAGATTAATGTTATAAGATGCAGCAAAGTCTACAGCTTTCATAAAAGCCTACTGGGAAAGCACCTCCAAACACAGCCAAGCACAGTGCTTATACAGTCAAATACCTGCCAACACAGCTTAATGTGACCTTCACTTTTGTTTGTAGCTGAATCTGATGACGATGACTGTTACTTTCTCCAGGATTCAGTGTGCGAGCCCACATTCAAGTTCCCTCTCCGGTATTCTCTGGCCAGATTTTCTTAGCTCATATTTATCAGCTTCTATCTACCCCTTTCCTAAATTGTTTTCTCATATTTCATTACCCTGATGCTTTCTCCAGGGTGTGTGGCTGAAGAAAGTAGGCAGTGATGTTTGAGTTGTCTGGCAGATTATTAGCTAGATGATATGCAAGCTGGCAACTCCAATTTCTTCCCTGTAACACTGTTCCAAATCAGTTTCCAACAGTACTTTGGTAGGGGCACTGGGATCAGCTCTCAAGTACAGCAAACATGGGGCTACGCCCTCCTGACACCCAGACAGGGATGAAAGCCTTTCTTATTGAAGTCTTTGCAGGCAGGTGGAGAACCAAAGAATCACTCCATTATCTTCTTGCCAGCACTCAAAAAGACTACTTTTGGCCTCAGTGAAAAAGACTAAATGGGTGAAAAGCAGCAGCCAAGACTTTTAGCATAGCTCACTGGCATCTCCCCTGCTGACAGCAGCAACGTGGCCAAGAGGTGTTATCTTGGTCTGTGCTGAAGGTACTGGGCAGAGCGCTGTACTTGTAAGCACCCTCTTGCCTTAGTCAGGGAATATGCAAAGTGATTTCATCTGGAATTTAGGAAACAATCTGCTCCTGCATGAGTCATCTCCTGAGCCATTTGGGGCTTTCAGAAACGGCCTTATCCACTTGCCTGTTTCTTAGTGCTAGGTGAGTGACACTGAGTCTCTCCATAAAGCAGCCTTGCTCACTCCTGCTGAAAGCCACGCAGCGGTCAGCTGCCTTGGAAAAGGCAGAAGAGGAAGAAGGTGCCTTCTCTAACGTTAGCTCTTTAAAATGCTCCACTTGTTTTTCCCAGTCCTGCTAGCTAAGCAGAATCCTCCTTTTTCAACATCTTCAGCATGTCCCGCTGCTCAAAGTTTTCAGTCTTTGTGACAGCGTTAACACACAGAACTTGGTGCAACTGCACTTTGCAGAGAGGCATGCCTAACACACTGCACTAAAATGACATCACTTAGAAACGACCTCAGGATGCAGGACTCTGAAGATGAGGTGTCTGAGGCATGTGGAAAGGAAATGAGTAAATCTGAAGTCTTTTAAAGACACTCTTGGGACATGCTCATTACTGGTGCAACACAAACAACACAGCATCAGGGTATAGCTTGTACAGTGCCTCAGTTGCTGGCACTTAAGGCTGGTGGGGCTGGCTACTCCCTCCTTAGCCTCAGTCAGATGTGTATGCTCCGGTGAGTTACTATGGTGATGGGCACCATCAAAAGTAAAAAGGATTGTGCTGAGAAGGGAGCAGAGTCCTAAGCACACACTAACTTCTGGAATCTGGTTTATTATTGAACATCAGGGACTGTGCCACAGGCTACGTATATATTTGTGCATATAAATTCAGACGTTCATCTCGCACACATACCTGCCCTTTCTCTGGCTGCCAGTTTCAGTTAGCACGTGGCAGCAAACACCAGGTGACATCGCTGAGTGACCCACACCAGAATACTCAACTCTCAGTTCTTCCAGAAACAGAAAGCCACCTCTCCTCCTAAATAATACCCTTGCAAAAGAAGGATGCATCTACTTTTGCATCCACACGTTTTCCCTTGAGCTGCCACTAACTGACTCTAACCCCATCAAGAAACAAGAGACTCATCTCTGGTCCATGACTTTGTGACTGGCAGTGCGCTAGGACTGCATGTATTGCTGAATAAGCCTATGGAAGTTGAAGCACCATCCAATTTTTTTGCTATTCTAAGGCAACACAGGGACACAAATACACACAAAAAATTAAGTTAGGTCTTTTATCGTTTTTTTTCCTCTCTATGAAGTATTATCTATCACCATTACTGATGCCAAATGCTTTGCAGGGGCTTTCTATGGGCAGACACTTCAACCCTGGTCCACAATGGAAGACTTAAACAATGTTATTATTGGTTGATGTGCGTTTCCTTAAGTCACCGACCTCACTTCAACTTCTAACCTAACACTACGTGCAGTGCAATATAAGTTGCTCCCGCAGACAAGGAGCAGTGACCAGCAGCAGGCTCGCCGTGGCAGACTTCTCCGCAGAGCTCCCAGCTGAGCATGCCGCCAGAGGGCAATGCACACCCAGCATAAGGATGTACTCAAAGGCAGGGCTGTGACCGGACCTGTCCTCTTCCGGACCGGAGCAAACTAACTAGCCACGGGGTCTAAAGACAGCTCTCACACATGTGAGCACTGCAAGGGAACTCTGTTTTCACAAGTTCAGTTACTTCCAGAGATTCCTGTCTCCTTGCAGGAGATCAAAGCACAGCAGGACTGTACTGTCTTCTCCGAGACGCTTCCTCAGCTGACCGTGAGGTGGAGCAGTTTTATGCCAACGTGGGCCCTCTACCAGCCCAACATCCATCTGTTAGCCGCTGGGAGAAGTTAAGTGTAAAGAACCTCGAGGCCACAGAGTAATTACCCTAATTTAATAATTGCCAATCAGCAAAATTGGGCACTGTTGCGTGAATGGTGATGGCTGGCACCCACAGGGCAAATCAAAGGGGAGAAAATCTGCAGGAGGAAGGCTGATTGTGTACTGCCTTTCACTGACTGGTGCACTACCCCTCCCTGGGTTTGTATAGGCCACTCACATTTCTATACACACCACGTGTCTGGCACTGCATGGAAAAGCATACTTCAACAAGGAGCACCTTAATACACACAGCCAATTACAAGCTGAAATCTAGGGAGCAGCAGGTCACCCCTGCCTGTGGGTCTGGCTACTTCAGTTTGCTTCTAACAAGCAGAGTTTCATAGGGAAACTGCAAACTGGTCTCCACAGACTGACAAATGGAGATCTGCATTAAAATAATATTACCATAAAACACAGGATCTCAAATACATTTTACTTCCACCCCCCAAAGATACCTACTACTGCTACTATGCAAATTGCAAAAGCTCCCCCTGCCAGCTTTAGGTTGTTATTGTCTATCCTCTAATGAGCTGGGGAAGCTAATCTGCAGCTCAGAGAGAAAGAAGAGTTCACTTTCCCTTCTGCCCAGAGAGGCCCAGCTCCCTCTGGCACACTTCAGGCAGCTCTATCCCAGCCAGAAGCTGCTCACATAGGACGGCTGAGCTGGCAGAAAGTTTGGCCTATGTGTCACTGAGCTATCACCCCAGAGAGACAAATACCCAAATGATCCCTGTTACTATATACAGCAAGGTAAAAGCAATTTCTCTCTCTGTTGAGAAGTACAGTGCAATTTAAGATCTGAAACACGGTGCGTGCTAATGATGCTCGCGTGCCCATTTTACCTTCTGCTCAAGGAGGGCCCGACGGAGGGATACCCTCTGTTCAAGATCACGCAGCTCCCGATCATGCTGGGCTTCTGCCTGCATCTTGATTTTACTCTGATATGCATTCAGCAGCTCCAATTCTTGCTGCAGCTGCATCTTCAAAACCTGGCACTCTGCTTCCTGTGCTTCATCCAAACGCAGCTGGGAAAGACAGACAATAGAGACATTTCACTATGGGGTAACCACTCATGACACTCCGGGGGAGGACTGCGGGGAGTGGGAGAGAATGGGATGGGACTTTGTTTTCTTAGCAATACAAATGGTCTCTATTGTACTTCGTTTCACTGAACAGAGGACCTATAGTGACAAAGACTGGTGACAGTGAGCCCACAGCGCTGATGCAAGTGATGCTGATGAGCAGTGGCACCTCAGGAACCACGATTCATATTGCAGAGACCAGACTGCTGGAGGCGCTAACATCCACAGCTCTCCTTTTGCTAGAGGCAAAGAGAAGATCTCTTGCTCCATTCAACTGGATTAACCAATTACCTGTACGAAGGAGACTTAAGTCCACATCCCTGCCAATGCAGGACTTCAGGCAGAAGAACAGAATGACATAAACTTAAAAGCAGTACGATACTGAACTTTTAACCTTCCCATATGTAAATTAAGCCAGCTGCCTTGCCTCACAGTGTCGTATCTGTACAGAGCGATGTGAGCAGGACGCAATATGCAAGAAGTGCAAAGAAAACCACATGTTCAGTTGTAGCAAGGACTCAAAGCATTGCTCATGTGGTCATTCCTTAAAGAAGGAATCACAGAACTTCCACAACGCTTCTACCATTATTTCAGATTTACAGTCAAAACTGCGGACTCCTCCATGATTCAATGAGCATCTTCCACCAGTGGGACATGCTTTGGTTGGTATCACTGACAAATCAAAACCTAAATGACTTAAGACAGCAAGCTGCACATTATTTAACAATGCTCTAACAGGGATGTTTATGTTGTCAAACTTCAGGCAAAAGCAGTCCTCTGGCCACACAGATGCATCGCTTTGCATCTCTGCTAAAGCAGCTTCAACTTCAACCTGCCTGAAGGGGGTAACACCTCTTTCCTCCGCATTTGAATGCTGCTTTTTAGACACAGAGGAATGACTGTGCAGGGTATGGCACGTGTAGCAAGGAAGCAGATAGCCTGCTGTCAGGATACAGATCGGTTAAAATGCAAACATCCCTATTTGGCCGAGGAACCCTGGGTCCCTCGGAGGCGACTCACAGCTTGTGTAGAGAGCATTTCATTAATGCTGTGATCATACTGCTCAGCCAGGATAGCCAGCTTCCGGGTCTGCTCCTCCTTGAGCCGTTTGAGGACAGCTTTATGTTCACTCTTTGGCGTGGTCTCCAGCAGATGGTTTCTCAGTGCTTTGTACTGTCTGGTTTGGATCTTGCATGTATCCTGAAACTGCTTCTTTATCTGTAGTTCTTTTGACTGGAAAGATGGAGGGGACACAAAGAAAAAACCAGCATGTTTCAAATGGAAGAAATATCCATTCAAATGGATATTTAGGATTACATTAAGGATATGAGTTCAAGAATCCACAAATGTATATTAACAGCTACAGTGCAAGGAGGGAAGCAAAATACACAAGAGGCAATGACTATTGCTGCAGCTGCTTTGACACTGCTACTGTGCGAAACAATTACAATACAGACACTTTTATAACAAAGCTCCAGCCTAAATACAGCTGTCTCTGCACAAAGAGCCTCACATTTGTCACTGGACTGGATCCAGTCCTGGGTGTTGCTTTTCAAGAAAAGTTCTTGAGGGACAGGACTAATATTTATTAGCACCAAAAGCCATACTTACACATACATGACTGTGCTTGTATGGCACATATATACAAACAGCACTTAATGTTATGAAAAGCAGCAGATCTGGTGCATGGGAAGGGACAGGGAAAAAGAGCAACACTTTTTCCATTGAGTGTTTGACGAAGAGAAGATGTGTTCTAACCCCTAATATTAAGAGCCTGGTTTTCATAAAGATACTAAAAAATGGCTGGGAAAGATTAGACGCTCGAAGACGCACACCACAAGCAACATTAGCATTGGGCTAGTCTGGCAAACAAAATGACTCCTCAGTCCCGACGGAGGCTTACTGGAGATTGACTTTTCCCTTTGCACTTGCTAGGACTTCTGTATCGTTTAGAGATGTAACTCTGTGACTGCACACAGGGCTGGGAGACATCAGGCCTGGAAAAGGCATCTGGCCCTGACCTAGCTGTATGACCTTGAGGAGATTAATTATTTTTTTCCTTCACCTGCCTTACCTGCCTTCCAGAGTAGCTTGTAAGGGTTAACGTCTACTAAGTGTTTTAAGACTCTGAAAAGGAAGGTGTCCTGGAGTTCCCTGTATCTTTCTACAGGAGGGCTGGCAGGGACACTTTAACTAAGCAAAATCCACAAGTGATGAGCGATGCTGGTTAACTGACAGTCAAGTTCTTCATGGTAAGGAAAAACAAACAAAACCACCCCTAAATCCCCACATCAGGGCAGTTAGTACACACTCTGGGTCATTCCCACTGTCACCACCATGGTCAAATCCCGAAGCACTGGGGGCAGGAACAGAGCAAGAAGACCAGATTCCTGTCCCTTGAATAAGTTGGAAGAGCTCTGGGATCTGAACCAGCAAGGCAGATACACGCGCATGTCTCCCGTCAGCTCCTCTGCTGCCTGCTCCTGGCACTAACTCAAGACTCAGCAGGGTAGGTGATAAGCACAGCACTTGTAGCTACCTAGAAAGATGCAGTGGGATCAGATAATATATCCAGCTCAATTTAGACATCAGCATGCTTTGCTGCATAAACCAACAATTCCACTTTGCTAACCTGATGCAGAAAACAGGACAAAAATGTGTTTCATTCAAACAAAATACATATCATGGAGAGGAATACATCACTTTTACCCTTTCTGAATTCACAGGAAGTTATTTCCCTCCAGGAAACCTTTAAGGTTGTTTCCCCCTGCCCTTAAGGGAAGTGTCAGCAGGTTACACGTTCCCATCAGGGACCTGGTCACAGCAAAACACTAGCAATCTGTTTTGTCCTCACTTTCTGTGAAGTCTTGCTTGGACACCAGGCTCTGTTTACAGGCTTCAAATCCAAAGGCTTTAACAACAGGAAACAGAAGGGAGGGGTAAGATTTCCAGTCAGACTTCTGACAAGATCATTTTGACCTAGTATTGTGAAATACCAGCAAGAGGGTATTTGCATCACAATTAACACACTCGAAATAATAACAGAGCAGTTTTCACTGAAGGGTGAATTCTAGTTATCGGTCCTTCTGGTGCTGTAATAGCAGCAACAGACACTGACCATTAAAAACCTGCTGTCAGGACAAAGGACCTCACTAAATAACAAAGGGAAAGCCTGAAACACGTGCCCTCAAGGGAAAACGTTGCTGGAGAGAGAAACTGAACAAATAGTCAAATTATCTATTCAATTAAGAATACTTGCCTGCATTAGTCAGAAGCAAGAGAAGAGTTAATACTAGGGAACAGTCTCGATAAATAGGGGATTGTGCTACAAACCAAACGGTTGTCCAGCAGGCTGCATTATTAGCACTGTGTGTACGCAAAGGTGCTGGATTGACAGCTCAGGCCTGAAATCCTTCACTAATCGCAGAACAGCCACACAAAGCAAAGTGCAAGCTTTCCATGCTCCCCGCAAAACACTCCAACCCTGTCCTCACTGGGAAAGGGAAGGGGCTGAAGAATCTGCAGAGGTGAGAGGGCAGCCAAGCCTCTGGAGTCCAGAGAGACCACGGATCCTGCTGTCCTGACTGCCAGCCAGGGAACGAGAACGGACATGCTGCCCACTCGTGTCTGCACCACATCACCTTGGGGAGGCAGAACCCATTCATGCTAATCTCAGAAGGATCAACCTAATACAGCTGCTTCAGTTTTATTCAGCTCAGAGTGCAGCACAGCTTCCCTGTGAAGTCATCAGCTATTTATACACTATATCCTTGGAGATTCTCAACAGTGATCAGATGGTCCCTTGTTCTCACAGCTAGGTTTTCACTATTTAATATTATTCTAATATTGACAAATCAGGTTGGTGGGTTTTTTTGCTGAAGTCCTATTTTCAAGTTGGTCATTTTCTCTGTAAGAAGATAACTTGGAGGTGGTGCAAACTAAGTCAGATGGGAAATATCACGAAGAGGAAAGACCTAGAACAACAAAGAAACCCCATGCTCAGTATGCCATCCACTCATTTTGTTACTGGCACAGCTGAACACTGGGTGGAGAGAAGAAGTCTGCCTCCTCAAAGGAAATGTACCAGGCAGCTTTGTGAAAGGCCTTATACTCCCTTCTCAGACACTTCAGAATAAACCACTGAACTTCTTTGGATGAAGTGAAGGCTTACAATGAAAACACTAAGAGCCTCAATTACAGAGGCCCTATAGTTCTGGTCAGCCACCGCAGTTACAAGGGCAGCATGAGAAACCCATGAGAGCACAACACAGCAAAGGTCAGTGCTAGGAGCTTCCTGAGGACACTGCAGCTGGCTGGTATCTCTCTCTCTTCCTTGCTAGCATAGCAGCCTTAACATAAAAACAGTAACCAGGTGAGCTAGCCAAGACCAACAGTGCAGTTTATTTTGATGCACACAACAACACAAAGCTTTTTTGTTTGTTTGTTTTTAAATGACACGGTTTCATTATGGAAAAATAGATTTTATTCTTCTATACGGGGGGAGAAGAGGATCAGAAAACGGTGTAGGAGAAAGAGAGGGGGGAAAAAAGGGCACTGCAAAGATTAAATGCATTTTAAGCTACTACAAAAAGGAAGGCACACTGCTAAGAACAATAGCTTTTCAAATAAAATGAGGGAATGGTGCTGCTATGGCCTGCCTACAATACACTGCAACCCTGACCACCACTGCTATGTTTCATACGTACGGTGCTTGTAGGGCTGCAGTTGCACCCTGGCAGTTACACAACTTGACAAATACGACACTTTTTTTAAAAAAAAAAAAAAAGGTATTCACTGCAGAATGAGACACCTCGTCAAATTAACAAGCTTCAAAATACTGTGGACCTGCATACACTGCAAATGAGAAATGAGCTGTAAGGTATCACTTTTCCACCACCACCAGCAGTTCACACCCAGAGCTCCTACATCACTTAGTACCTTCAGGCTCTTGGGCTGCTGCCGGACCTCCATGACGTGCTTACGCCTCAGCTCCCGCTCCCGGCGCTTGTTGTACTCCAGCTGGTTGGTGAGCTCGGTCTGGTGCTGGAGTCGGATCAGCTCACAGCGCATCTTCTGGATGGTACTGAGATGGCGGAACTCCAGCTCCTGCATGGACTCGTGCTGACGCAGCAGCATGGCGTGCTCCAGGTCCTTCTGTGTCTGCCTTTTGTTTAACTCCTAACAGGAGGACAGAGGGAATTATTAGATTCTTTGTACTTGGATTTCCATTCACAACGTGACATTTCGCTTTGTTCACAAGGGCATTTCTCTCTTTCCAAGGCATCTGAGGACAAAGCACAGAGTTTCTATGTCTTATCAGAAGCAGACAGCACTGCCACCGGTAATTTTTCCTTCCTCATTTCACTTTTCTTCTTCCTGTTCTAGATGCTCAACAGGATTCACAGTAAGCATTTTCTGGAAAGGACTGTAACCATTGTGTCTGTTGACTTTTTGGATCTAACAGTTCTCCCACAATAGGGCACTAATCTGAACATTTGATTCTGCACGATCCCCTAAATGTCACAGGGATTGCCAGACGGCGTTGCAAAACATATCAAACCATTATTTTACCAAAAAAAATTCAGATGTGGCAATGAAGACTTCAGCAAGACTGGAGGTGGATTGCAGGTGCTCCTGTGAGAAACATTTCACACAGGTGGTTCCAGGTCTCACCTCTGCCTATTCTCTTACCTCCCGAACCAGGTCCTGCTCCAGATTATGGCGGCCAAGGAGCATCCGTCTCTTAAAGCGGCGACACTCCAGCTCCAAGTACTGCCTCTGGCGCCTCAGTAAGTTGGCTTCTTCCTCTGCCTGGAAATGCTGGATGTTCTCCTTCTGCTTGGAGAGCCACTCCTGCTTCTCCTTCTTTGGAGTGCTCTGGTTTTCATTCAGCTCCTGATAACAGCAAGGTAATTAATTGTGGAATAGTCACATTAAGTTCCTTGGCCCTGAACAACTGGACGGACCTGCCTAATAAACTACGTTTCAAAGCTGTTCCACCTTGTCTTCTCATGGCCAGTACCATCCCAGCCTTTGCAAAATGCATCATGTCACATATCTAAGGGAACACCAGGAGGCAATTCACAGTGGAGCAAATTTAACTACAACTTTTTTTTTTTTTGCATTGGCCATTTTAACTGGCCAAAATGATGGTTCATGTCTACAGTTTCCAGACGTATATATTGGCTCAAAATGTAAAAATGATGGTTTGCCACTGAAAACAAAGACACTTGGAGGTCTCGCCATGCTGCCTGACAAATGTTTTTACAGGCTCCCAAAGGACTGAGAGAAGGAAAGCGTTGTCATCCTGTTCTTCAAACAAAACTCCAGCCACATGAAGCACATTAGAAGATTTCTGTGTCTTGCTTGATCAGAACACATACACATTTTATAAGTAACTCATGAAGGCAGAGTCACTCACTGAGATGCCATAACTTACAAAAACAATATAAAAAGTTCACAGGTAAAACTTAAGGCCACAGATTCGCCATTTGTATTAAATTCAATACATAGCTTGAAGCATCTTTGGCAAAAGACTCTGCTTGCTTGAATTGCATACTAGAGATGCCCATAGAGTAACTAGACTTGTTGTGATATATTTCTACTTAAGTATGAGACAGAACTCCTCTGTATTTCATCAGTGCTTCTTGGTGTTCTGTGATCTACTGCCCACTTCGGAAAAGATTCTATGTTATTATAAAAAGCCCACACTCCTATAGTTTTTGTTAGATCTTTCTTGGCTCTGCTTCCCTTTAGCCTTTTTTTCTCCTGGGAAATGTCTATGTTTGGGAATATTCCCCTTTGGAGCAAGTTCCAAAGTTGCGTCACACAAGTTGATGGTTGAGCACTAAATGGTTCTTTCAAAAAAATTATTTATAGTGCTTACAGTTTCAGCCACTCCACAAAAAGAATCAGGAAGTTTGATTCTACAGTTTCTTTGCGTTTCACAAAGGTCATGATTTTCACTACAATACAGTGATTATTAAACTATTACACAGCTTTCTCCATCAAAATTAAATAGCGTTTTACGGATATTTTCCGTAAAAAAAAAAATCTGCAGGTCATCTTTACTGCTCTGTTTTCTTGCTGCTGCTACAGAAATATCATTTAAGTGATAAGAAACTTCACTAACTGCTGCAGTGCATGGTCAGTATCTGCAGCAACAAGGTATGAGAAACATGCTCGTGACCTTTCTTAAACTACCTTTTTTCATTCCTTAGGATTGCCAAATTTGTGTGTTTCTGGCTAAAAAGTAGTAGTAAGCAATGGACAAGTTTGTACTTTCACAAGATAAACATAGAGGTGCCAATATATAAATAAACCCTCTTACTTTAAGGTCAAAGATATGAAACAAATCCAGTACGTACAGGACTCTGCTCATGAAATGCAGAACTTGCTGCAATCCAGCGAAAGATCTTTGTGCACAGTGGCACTTTTATTTCTGAATGCTCACCGCTCTCGCACCGTACTGTACACTGTACTACGTTCACATTTCTCATTACAGATGAGTTACCTCTTTCAGCTGCTCTTTACGGAGTTTATATTCTCTCTTCTGGGACTCCAAGAAACTGTTCAATTCTTTTTTCTGTTGGGCCTGAATATGCTGTTGAAACTTCTTTTCTTCATTGGCCATCACTTTAGCCTACAGCAAATCCAGCAGCAAACCAGTTTGAGTCCTGATGGATTACAGCTCATGTTCCACTTCAGCCCCAAGACCCAGACCTCATGGTAGGGTCACCACGATTCTCACCATGACTCCGAATAAGCACGAGTCTCAGGAGCTTGCCCTCACTCTCTTCTCATTCCACCCCCCCAACGACGCACCCAGCAGGAGTCCTTTTTCAGTGCCTCATCTCCTCAGCCCTATTGTTCAGCTAGTCTTGCCTAACAAAGTCAACACCTTATGACAGACTATATCCTTAGCCCTCCACCAAGAGATCCAAGATGAACAAAGAATCAATAATCATCGCTGCAGGCAGCACCACTTCATTATCAATTATTTAAAAACATAAAAACCCCCATATCCATAAGCAACTAGACGGTGAACATTTGAGCTGGCACATTTCTCTGCAGACTAATCTGCCTCTGTAACACTTGATGGCAGTCAGTTATTGACAGCATGGCAAAAGAAAGAAAAACCCTTACAGTATTTTTTTCTGGGGTCAGTATACTAACATTTAGTATAACGCCCCGTGATGAAGGACATACTTTTCCTCTAGTTACATAAACCCCTTAGTGTAAGGAGGTGATGTATTAGCCTTTTTCTAATTAGCAATTTGCTTGGCTCCTGAAAACAGACACGTAAGAGACTACAATGTCATCTCTTCATCAGTGAGGGGAAGCGGACAATTCAGTGTAATTAACAAATACAGACCGGTCTGCTAAACCATAATCTCCTACCTCTTTTTCCATGGCTGCTTGGTGCTTTTTAATTAGCTTTTCCATTTCTGCAGCAAAATTGTTACGCTGCGTTTCAAGATCTTTGTCCAACCTGAGGCGATGCTCGTCCATCTCTGCCTTCAGTTTATTCTCTAACGCCATCAGTTGCTTCTGGTGTTGCCGTCTCATACGTTTATAGCCAGACATCTGCTCTCGGAGTTCAGAGTCTTGTTCGTGTTCCTGCATTTGCCTTGTCACCTAGGAAGATAACCACATCGGGCCAAAGTCAGTTAACGCTTCTTAATCTGCTTTTGGGCAGTCTTCAAACCACAAAGGAAAACTATTCAGTAAAGAAATATGATTTTGTTGCAATGAAAAGCAAACATCCTAATGGCAGCAGAGCAGATTAAAACCTGAATTCTGCTGTAGAAGATAAGCTCACATGGGCTTCAGCAGAAGAACTGTACAATTGTTATAAAGCTGGTACTAAATAATGTCTTTTTAGCCCACTGCAATGAGGGTGCATATATACACACACAAATACACATAATGTACATATGAAAATAAATGCCAGCTTATTATTATAAACAGTTTCCTGCATTCTGCTAGGCATATTGGTTTTGAAAATATCTAATATACACAAATTACATTTGCCCAGGTGTCGCATTTAAGCTTTTATTAACTTACATTAAGCTATTTCAGTGATAACATCTCAGTCAATGAGGCTAGCTCATATTCTGATGAAATCCTAACAGCTCTAAGTAGTTTCACAGCCCTATGTTCAAAGGCATCCATCCCTACACAACTTCATCAAAATAAAAACCTTAACATACCAGCGATGCTGTGCGTATAGTAGCAAAGTGCTCTCGGTTGCGATAATGAGACTTGTGGCGAGATACTTGGGGAGGAGACTGGGGTTCTGATGCCCTTGTTCGAGGATCTGATTCCTCTCTGTAGTTTTCTTCCTCCTTATCAGCAAATATTAACATGAGAGAATAAAGAGAAACTGTGTTACTAAAGATTTTTATTTTGGCCTGGTTCAAAAGACATTTAAAAGGAAGGAAAAACATTTTACATTCAGTGGCCCTGAAATATCCTCCTGCCAATAAGTTGGATGAAGGAATATATTGCAGAGCTCTGACCTAGGATCCTTCCTTTTGGAAATTTCATTGCACGCTTTTATTACTAGGAGGAAAATTACTAATTAGAACTGAAAATGAGAAAAATAAATGGAAAACTGAAAACTGAGTCAAACAGTTTACTTCAACAAAACATAAAAGCTATAAAGTAGATTATATCAAGTCTGAAAGAAAAAAACCCACCGTTGTAACCCTGAAAGACAGAGGAAGATTCTCCTTACGCCCACTACAGAAATACCTCAAAGCAAATTTAAAAATTTGTCATGGTGTATTCCACATTCTTATTTTGAGTTTGTCATTCATCACAGAGTGATTAGTAGTCAGATATGATATACTAATTAACTCCCTGAGGAAATACCTGCGTCTTTGCTGCATATCTGGGCAAAGAACAAAACATTTAACCACACCTATCATTAGCCAGGGAAATGTTACTGCTTTGAGAAAAGGTGTGATAACCCTTCCACAGCAAGAGCAGCACGGTTCAGAGGGATGCTCCCCAGTCTATCCTTCATCATGCAGAGGTAAAGCAGGGGAAGTGGTTTCACAGCTTGCCATGGCCAGAGTGCTGCATTTCTTTTTCCATGCATCTTTGTTCATTAACCAAATATTTGAATCAAGTGCTGGCAAGCTGGGTGCTTCAGGAACAGATTTCAGTCACTACTGTGGGTCCTGTAGTTGAGAATTCACTAACTAGGAGGAGGAAAGAGGGAACTCTTCCATTCTTTTGTCCCATGACGCAGTGTTCTGCAAATCAGGGGCATCCACTAAATAAACCTGTTCACAACCTGCCATTCCAACTCCTCACGGTAAAGCAAACCGCTTTTGAAACAATTCAACTAGTAAAATAAATTTTAGTGAATCAACAGAAATAAATTATTTTTACAGCAACATTCCAAAGTTTCCAGCACACATTAATATATTTAGGGCACAATATTAGAACCTGCAGACAATGACTTAGGATAGGAAGCACTCGACTTTTTGTCATCGTGCCAACCAAATCCTCTCCCATTTTACACCTTCAAAGTTAACCAGTAAAAATCCAGTGCTTACCGGCTTTAAATGAATGACAGAGCTATTTGACATCACGGTGTGGTCCCCCTCCATCATATCCAGCTCACTCTTATCATCCGAGGCATCTGGAAGACTGTTAACACTACTGCTTTGGCTACTGGCACTGATAGACATACTAGGAATGGACTGATTACTTCCGACACTATTCACTGTTCCTGTCCTGCCGACACCATGATCTTGTTCCTAGGAGAAAGGAATTATTAAGAAAATCCAAATCCATCACAGTTGTATCTATGGGCATTACCAAATGAAATGTTCATTCCATTCCTTTCTAAAGGCATCTACCTGCCACGTCATGGCAGTTCCCACCCTCCAGGCATTGCCATGAAACATTTTTCTTGTGGGATGCTGGGGAGAGAAAGAATCAACCTTGTCAAGATTAACTGGATGATGTCAGATTCTTTTCATCAGTGAGCCTGTTAACAAGCTGAACTCTATCATGTATCAGCAACAGTGTGTCACCAGAAACTGTTGACACCAGCATCACCAAAGTGCTCAGCTGGGACCCTGCACCTCACACGGTTCTTTCTGTACGTGAGACACTGGCAATCCAGAGAGTCTCAATTTCTGCATAGTGATTGCAGCTCACAACCCCAAAAACCCAAATTAATCTCTTTGACAGTTTTTCTTTTTTTCTCTTTTTAAACCAGGTACAAATTTCTGTCTTAGACTCAGAACAACATTCTCGAGACAAAACTAGAAGACTGTCAAGGGCCTTGCACATATGGCCAAAGTGGAGGTTAACTGCAGTTGCTGAAAGAGTCCTCATGAAGCCTTTATAAACAGGCAAAGAAAGCTACAATTTACAGAACTGGAAGCTAACTGTTCAAGCATGAACACATGGTGCAGCTTCTTGCCAGCACTAGGCATCTACCCTGTTTGTCCTTGTTTGTGCCTTGAAGTAGCTTTATTCCAAACACAGAGAGGAAGACCGAGTTTACAGCCAGGTGCGTAAACAGCCTCCATTCATTTTAGCAATATCCGGGTTGTGGTTATTTAAATGACTGCATCATTCTCTGGTTCAGTGATGAAATCCAAAGTTTTTCTCACCTCCTCCTCCTCCTGTGTTTCAACTGCAGGGCCATTGTGTGCCTCCTGGAAGAGGAGCTTCTTCATTTTACGATACTGCAGGTTGTCCAGTTCTCTCACCGCATCCTTTGTTCTCTGAATCAAGTCTATTAACACTGTTTCGGGCCGCTCCCGAAGAACAAACATGTGCTGTGGAACACACAAATAGGTGAGTGACCTCTTATACATCCAGCACACATGCTTTGAGGATACAGTTATGAGCTCTAGTTGGATTTGTTAGCCGCCTTCCCTGCACAGGAGGAGAATACCTTCACAGCTTACACTGGCACTATTTTTAGACTTCACAATCCAGACAGATTTCAGAATGATTGCCTTCTGATGGGAGACATTCACCAAAAAATAAAGATGTAAAAAACCCCAGAAATGGTATTTCACATACCATGAAAATGGGCTCAGTTTAAACCTAGACTTCTTTGGGTATGGGGCATTTTGAGATGTTATCTACTTGTGGTTTACAGGGGGAAGAGCAACAAATAAATGTGAAAGGTGTTAGGCTGGTTAGTATCTCTAACCAAATGTTAATTAACTCATCAGCTAACTCTCACTAGAAAACCCTTCTCCTTGTTTAGAAAAGCTCAAAAATTCAATATTCAGCGTACAGCTCTGAGTCATAAAATAGGCTGTGAGCCTTCAAGCCTGGCCCTAGAACAGTTAGCCATGAGGTGCTCTTTTTTGGGAGATACTCACTGCATTTCACTGCAAAGGTAGCTACATTTTGCCATTAGGTAAAACAAGTCCTGCCTATGTGTGTCAGAAGCAGCTTTTGCAGGCTCCAGATGAAATGTGCTGTGCAAGCATGAGTCATTATTAACACCACCGCTAGTTTCATTTTGTTCCTTTGGAGAACTGCATTGCCATTTCTAACATGTCACATTCCCTACCTGTCCCTGTAAAGTGGCATGCAGCTGTTTGAGACTATAGATATGGAAGGATTACATTCACAAACGTTTAATTTCCGTCAATGTTCTCTTTAATTGCAGTGCATTGCTCAAAATAAAACCAATCTTCAGAATTCTGAAATGGCAGGACTACACACCCACACTGAAACCTTTACTGGGTAATTGCATTTACTTTCTGAATACACAGCTTTTAAAGAGGCAACAGTCCTCAGAACCATTTAAGTAAAAACATGCAAAAAGGTGATGATAAAACCTTCATAAATAGCATCCATTTCCCTGCAATGCAAAATTTTGGAAAACTGCTGCTTAGCAGAAACGTGGACAGGATAAATTAAAAACAAAATAATGTCATGAGTACTGCAAAGAGAACGACAAGTTACCAAAATTCTGAATGCCACCTGATGCCTCAAAGGAAATCCATCAAAGTCACACTTAGAATAAAGCAGCTCTAACACTTAACTTCTATGTGAGCTGCATTCACTTAGGAACGTCAGCTTTTTGCAACAATCTATCACATTGCCTTTGTTTCCAGACTAGAGCAAAGAAAACCAAGTATCTGCAGCATACAGGAGCACAAATAAAAAAAAAAAATCTAAGAAATAAAGCAAGAGAAAACCTGCAGTTGGCTGAGGCTTATTCACGTCAAGGAAAAGTATGGGGAAGAAAGACTGCTTTCCTCTGCCCCCTTTCCCCCAGGGATACTATTAGAACAGCAAATTTCAGTTCTACATAGAAAGCACATAGGTGATGGGAGAGGATAAAAAGCCTTTAGGGGTATATATAGCATAGAATAAAGCGGGAAGTAACGAAAGGTATTTGTTAACTAATGCATGGCAGCTCTGTCAGGATTAATTAAAATCACTGACAGACTGAACTTAAGAAACTGAAACCCTTGACAAGTTGATGGTCACCCAGTGTCACTTGATGTGGTGTCCTTTTATGATGAGAACAAGGCTGGCTCGGAGAGTCACCTGGGGAACGGCAAAGGGGCAGTAAAGCTAGGATCACCAGCTCGGTACACTCCACAGCACCCTCAGCTCAAAGGTGTTAGTGATAATGGGCAGAGAGAGCATCGTTAACTGCAACCTAGTACAGTAAGTGAGAACATCATCATCACAGGGCATGGCCCCTTTTTAATACCATGAGGAAAACAAAAAGGACAAGCAAGCCAACCTTCAGAAGCTCCTCTGATGTAGGCCTGTCTTGAGGAATTTTCTGGAGGCAAGAATCTACGAAGTTTCGAAAATAATCAGACCTGGAAGCAAGGAGAGGAAAAAAAAAAATCCATCTGAGTTAACGACCCAGTTTAATTCATTAAGGAATCAAAAGACTCACTTCTGGGTGCTGCTAGCAGAAAGAGTGAGGAGAAACCACACAGACCTAGAACTTCATACTATAGCCTCTGACACCCCTAGTCAAGCCAAAGCATCAGTAGGTGCATCCCTTCATCCTCAGCTTCCAGACAACGGGCCAATTCAAGAGGAAGGGAAGTTCCAGATGAAGGCAGACACCCATACAGCTCAGTGCGAGCATCAACCCTGTCAAATTCTATATTGCACAAACTGTTCAAGGTCTAATCAGAGCCCCTGCCCCGTTCCACCTCTGTGCGCAGGTGTTTCATCCATGAACTGTATTAACACACAATTCCTGAAATGCCTTTGGCCCCCCAGACCCAACTTCTACACTATTGTGCAATCTGTCACAAGTAAGACTTAAGGTCATGATTTGTTTAGTAACATCTCCCCTTCTGTAAGCTAAAATTCTGTATTTTGCCCTTTCTCTCTCCGAACACAGGTTTTCAGGCAGGCAGGATTATACCCTGAGAAGTGGCACATCAGTTGTACAGGTTTTATTTCCTTCCTCCCCCACCGCTCCCCCCCTCCCATCATGTAACAGGGGGTTTTGCTACTGTGATTTTTCAGTAGATTAAATTATTGCATTTTTTGGTCAGAAAAACGCATAAAATGAGTTGAATGTTTTGTCAAGCACCAGGGTGTGAAATAGTCTAACCAGAAAATCTCAGAAGTGGAAAAAAACTTCTAAAAATAAGGTACAATGTGTTATGTTAGAGGCCTAGGACTATGGCTCAGAAAAACATAATTAGGAAGTTTTTAACTTTTGAAATTAGTTTACTGTGTGTGCTGTTTCAAAAGACAGTTGTTGAGGCTGGGAGGCACAAAATGTTACTACTGTGCTTTATTCTTCTGAAGTTTATGCAACAGACACTTGCCACACACAAGCAGTGTGTGTGCATTCTGAAAAGCAGTACTTCAGCAATACAAGACTTCGGAATTGACAGTGTGGTTTGTGATTAAAAAACACTAAAACCCACATTTTTGGCTAGCCTGGGAGATTCAAAAGTTTACTGACCCATGAACTGAATTTTTTTTACAAGATCTTATGTTCTTCCAGCAGCATGTCCTGTTTCTACTACATTTTAGAGTCTAAAATGCGTATTTAGAAATTGGTCAATTTTCCATATATAATGTATAGCGAACCTAGTGAGAACCTTCCAGCTCGCATCCTCCCAACAGGAATCCAGCCATTTCAAGAACTCAGCATGACAAAGCACTCCATTTACAGCAATTCCCTACAACATTCCTCCCTCAGTAATACTCACCATTCATTAGACTGTAGTGTAGGGGATTCATTCTGCGCTATGTGATATAAGGCACTCATTGCGTTCATATTAAACAAAGGAGGCTTCCTTTCCGCTACACACAAAAGAAAATAATTTTTATATAGGGAGATAGTCTCATGTTTTTGCTTTTTTTTTTTTTCAGTTTACATCCCTTTAAAAAGAAAACCACATCAGCAGAATTACTATTGCCTGAACATGGAACCCCAAACCAACCCTACCCTGCAATCAGACAGATATGTTGGCATATGTCCTATACCATTGCAGAAGATGAAAGCACTTTGAAGATCAAATGCCTTGTCCTCTCAAGCTTTTAAATTACGTGGTTTATCATAGTTGAGTTCTCTGACTCATTTTAATGTACTAAAATAGGAGTAAGTTAACAGTAAGCTCTATTCTCGGTGTTTAGCCACTAAGCATTCTTGGTTTCATACCCCCTCCCTTTTTTGTATTTAAACTACAGTTGCTAAAAAGCTAACAAATATTTAATTCTAGCAGGACAGCAGTGATGAAGAAAAAGCTGGTTACAAGAACCATCAAATCACACTTAACTGACTAAGCACATGGGCAGGAAGTCAGTAACAGGCCAACTCTTTATACTATTTTGAGAGTTGCATTCTCTTTGGCTCTTCTCTCTCTTTCAAGCTTGTGTTACTCTTATAGACTGACACAGCATGAAAGCTTAATGAGGAAGGAGATGATCTCACTGTAACAACAAAATTGAAGCTTCATCAGAATGTTTATGGGGTAAACCTATAAAGCTCAGCCTCGCCATAAACATTCCAGAGAAGCTGGTCAGGCCATGAGGACGTTCCTACGCTACTGAAAATGCAACAGAAAACTTTCCTTCCTGAAAAAAGCAAACAAGGAAAAAGTAATGCTAGTTTTCTTATTCTGCTTTTCAATTCTGAGTGGAATAGTAGTAGTAAGCTATGTATCAGAGATCACGGTTCACTCATCGCTATCACAGAATGGACTAAGCCCTACAGATTCCTGAGAACGGGTGAACTGAGGAGTTAAGCCTTTTGTCAAATGTAGCACTGTACCTTCTCTATTCTTTCAGATTACTAGCTGCTATCGAGGATCAGACTGAGTATCCATTAAACTATTTTAACAGACCCTTTAAACTATTTTAACTGACTGTTCTCCCTAGCTTTTTTTTCCTCTTAACTCACCGGAGTAAGATAGAAATCTTCAGGAAACACTGACACTGAGCCTTCAATGAGACCGTTTCTAAGACTAAGTGATAATTTGAGAAGACTACTAGACATCTCATTTTTCTGCTTTCTTCCCATGCTTATTCAAACCAACACAAATGAGATAACCACACCAACCCAGCCTACAATGCTCTACTGTCCTGACCTAGTCTCACCTCCCACCACACTAGAAGCCGTAGACGAAGCCTAACGCTTCATATTGCAAAAACGCAGCGTGCAGGAAGGCACCCGGGGGTGTGGTGGCCATGAGCTCACTGCATTCCTGGAGCGCTGCAGCCAGCCAAGTCTCCTTACTCCACTCGGAGCAGGATTCTGTCATGACAGTCACACCCCTTCAACTTACTTTATATTGGCAACCAAAAAAATCTCTGCTCTGAAGAAAGAATCTATTTCACGTCCTGGAAGAAAATGAAGTTGACAGTTTGGAATGCCAGACGGCATTTTTAGCTAAACTGTGCAGTTCACATGGATTAGCGTGTTCCTGAGAGCTCTCGCTGCCTGGCCGGGCTGCTCCTCCACCAAGGTCAGTTTGGAGTAGGAGCAATGAGATCTGACAAGGATGGTAGGACAGCCTCAGGTACAACGAGCAGCACTGAACCTCACCATCCCCAGAAAAACTTAGAGCTAAATGCTTCCAGAGAGCTGTATCCTGACTAAAATCTGAGTAGTGCTGTGCACGGTGGTGTGCTTCAGTGAGTGTATTTTTGTTCCAAGAAAATACTACATGTTAAATTTAAAGAGAATGCCATACTAAGATAGTCCTTTAAAACTGATGTCTGCTTTAAGGAGTCTGTTCTAATGGCAGTGCCATCATTTCTTTTGGGTTTGATTTATAGGTTACCACTTCAAAACTCGATTATTCCTTTTTTTTTTTTTTTTTTTTTTAAAAAAAGAGAGGTTCCAGCCAAATCTACTCAGAAGTGACAACATACATGGAATATAGTTTTGAAGCTGTCCCCTTATCCAAAACTATTATTGCAGGACTCGTTAATGTATCTTAAATTTGCATGCAAACAATATCAACTTATATCATTAAACACATTCTCACACTGGAACTTCTAATGGTTCACTTCTAAAGCTGTTCAGCAAATAGACTGTTTTTCAGTTCAGAAGTTAACTGCCTGTCCCACACAACGCGAATACCTTTAGTGGTATAGTCTGGCTATTTTCTTTGTCTATATAATTCTTTGTTGGGGTAACAAAAATGCCAGTTCAATAAACATCAAATTGGAAACTTGGTCTTGAATTCTAGAGAGCACATTTAGCTCTTTTCTCTAAAACTCAAGTCCCAGAGAAACCAGGACAAGGAAGAAAGCATAGATCTTCTGCACTGTGATTCAGCTGAATAAGTCCTAGGTATTAAATAACTGTATTTTATAATTTTTCAAAGAAAGTAACTTACCTAACTCAATACAGGTAATTCCAAGAGACCAAACATCTACTTTGCCATCATACTGCCCTTCATCCATGGCTAAAATCACTTCTGGGGCCATCCTAAAACAGGAAATTGGTGCTCATAAAATTCTGGGCAATGGAACACATTATCGTCATCAGTATTTCAATGAAACAGGCTATTTCACTGACTTCAGCCACCGTAAACAAATCATTCCCCAAGGTATCAGGCATGAACATGGGATACTGGGAGCAAAGACCAGGCACCCACACTAGTACAAGCCTGTAGAGAGGCTGCGCAATGTTCTCCTGTGCTTTGCCCAGTTCTCTTTATGAGTATCACCTCCCACATTTCCAATAGTTTAGCTGGCTGGCCAACTCTGGTGAAATAATTATAGCATGCAGTTGTGTAAACACCACAGATTAGGTGTAAGAGATCAAAAGCATACAAGGGATCTGCAAAGGATTTTGTTCAATGAACCTGGCCTTTCCTATGAAAGAAAAAACACTTCAGTTATTTCAACAACCAGACGCGGTGAGAACATACGAACTGTTAAAACCACTGGGGGGAGTGATTAAAATATATTACAGATGATTCAATCTCACCTCTACCACTTAAAGTCAGCGTAAGAACAACAAAATATTTTTATTATATTTTGTGAACTACAAATACAAGGATTCACAATTTCTTGAAGTCAGAGCCTACTTACTTTTAATCTTTTGTTTGCAAAGTACATTTTATCACTACCACAACCGGAAGATTAAAGCTAGCTCCAATAAAGCCCAAGTATATTAAATACCCAATAAATGACCCTTTTACTTCACAAAGTCAGAAATGCATAAAACTCTTGGCTTACCAATATGGCGTCCCCACAAATGAGTTGGCAGGAGATGCTATGGAAGCAGACCCAAAGTCAGCAAGTTTCACCTGTCCTGGCTCTGTCAGCAGGATGTTTCCTGCCTTGATATCTCTGGTTATAGAACACAAGCATCAGTGTTATTCCTCTCCGAGAAAGAAAGCCTTCTACAGGACAGAGTACAGAACACGCCAGTATTCACATGTTCAAGCTGCAGAATACCCAAATTTCCTCCAAATACAAAATCTTTAACCTTTAGGCTAATTGCTTAACATGGCCCTTGACCTTGGAATCTAGTTTGTCTTAAAAATCAACTTAAAATGGCACACCTGGATAAGCTTCATATACAGTTCAGCAAAACCTTCTGACCCAACTATGTCCTTTGTAAATGCTTTTCAGAAAGTCCTAATAATGTAACTATTCAAATTCTCCATCCTACTAAAATGCAGCAGGTACTTTAAATGCAAAGGTCATTTGTATCCCATACTTACTGTGTGCTTCTCAACATGTGTGTTCATGTAAAACTAATTTTTCAAGTATTAGTGCTCCTCCCGCCCCAGCAATCTTTGCCTTGCAGTTGCTACAAGCTATTTAGGTGAACTCAGCCTGCCTTGCTATTCCCTGCTTCAGGGAACAATCAGCATCGTATCAAGTATTGAAAAGCATAGCAGATTCAAAGCAGTTCTGCAGAAATTATGAACACCAGCTGTAAGAGATAGTGCATATGGAGATACATAGCTTGCTAGTATTTGACTACTATAAATTACTAGTTCGGGAGCATACGGGCACTGTGAAAAGAAAATCTCTGCTTACAAATATTAAATTTGGGATGAAGGGGATACAATCAACAAAATAAATTACCTGTAAGTGTGTGAGACAGCAAAAGTATAACCACTTACCTATGGATCATATTGTGAGAATGCAAGTATGCTAATCCCTGGAGAGCACCATGGGTAATTGCTGCTATTTCCACTTCTTGCAATGGCTTTTTATGAACTTAAGGAAAGAATTTATTTGAAATTCAATATTAAAGAAAACAATGCAGTTTGCAGCATGCAAGTGAGTACTGTTAACAATGTAAACAGAGAGAAAATACTAAAAGTTCACTTTTACTAGATTCTGTATGAGAAGCAAATGCAAAAATAGTTCACAGCATACATTCTATAATCAGATATAATCTTCTAACTGTCAAACAGCAGCTATTTGCTATCGGAAAGAGACTACTTTGCAACCATAAACTATATTCCTGTCAGTTCTGTGACCATTCTCCCAAATACCTATTTGAGACTCAACACAGTTTTCTGCGGATGAAGCTAAATCCCAAACCCTAGAACTTTACGACAATTCACACACGAATAAACTGTAGCAATTCTCTCTGGCAGGTCAGCCTTTTGCCCTGAAACGCTTCTGGCAAGGAAAGGAGATGAACAACTTACTAGCCACACATATATCTTCAAAGAAAGTTCACTTCAAGAAGCCTGATAGAAAGACAACCTTTTAACAAAAGACCTCATCAAGCAAAACCCTAATAATGCTGCAGTGCTATTTCAGTCAACAGGCCTACAGTTGTTAGGAAGCATTAGGATCAACAGCAAGGGTTTTCAGAAATAAGTCTTGAACTGTGATGACAGGAGAACCCAAAACTCAGAAGAAAATAAATAGCTGACTGACAACTTTAAAATAATATGAACCAAGGAAAAACTAGTCACCTAGGAAAGCCGATATTCTACAGAAAGGCCATTACAACCACGCAAGAATTTGAAAAACTGCACCTGTTCACACACACTCTGCCTCCAAACAAATCTATATACTCAAGGATAACTCTGTGATGCTGCAACCTGCTACTTTGGTACTATATTTCTGACTTTCAATCAAATAAATGTGCATGACATACCTTCTAGTAAGTCTGATGCTGATCCTAAACAATATTCCATAACAAGCTGTATGGGGAGAAATCAAAATAGTTGTTAGAAAATCTCTAATAGTAAATGTATGTTTTCTAGACTTCCATGGAGAAATCTAGAAATACTCACTGATGCATACAATGCAGACTGCCATAACAAAACAAGTACTGCTTGTACCACAAGCCCCATCCTAGCACTGTCACACTGTGCCCTCCCCATAGGACAGCTCTAGCTGGAATCAGCAGAGCCTTCCTGTGTAAGATATCAAGCAACAAATCTCGTAAGGAAGGCAAAACCATATTCATAACCAGTTATGTATTGTATTACATATTTTATATGCATGTTCTTAACAGGAATGTTAAATTGCACTTAACAGGCTTATCAGAGTATTAAATGGCTATTTAGGGATTTACTTAACGTTTTGTCCCAGTCAGATTTAAAAAAAAAGAAACTAAAACTTTGTCCTACAGATTTACTGAAGCTAAAACCTGAACAGTACTTACAATTTAAACTATTAGTTCAACAATATGATTTCTTTAGCATATTATACTACAAAAACTTCGTCAGTGAGAGGTGCACACCGCACTTTTTGATTAACACAATGCTTCCTCTGCATAGTCAATCACATCTATTCCTACAAATACATTTGCATCCACACAAACTCAAAAAACATGAATTTAGTTTGGGTGGGGTGGGCTGCTGGGGTTTTTTGTTTGTATTTTTTTTTTGTTGTACTTTCAAATGTATGAAAGTAATTAGGACGTGACAGACAGAAATAAAACCAGCTAGTTGGTTTTGTCACCTGAACATACACAGAGAAATGACAACAGAAGCAAACAATATACAACAGAAGAATTTAGTTAAATAATAGAAATACTAATGACTCAAAATAGACTTTAATTACAATTATCAGTAGGATAATTCTAACCTATTCCATTAAAGTACAACTGAACACTTACTTCTGGAATATATTCAGTCAAGCTGTAGAGTACTGAACCATTAATACTCAGTGGCATACCAAATGCCTTGTTAAATGGCCTGCAAGTATCTAATAAAGTTGCCATACTTGCCTCCCAGGCAGTACACATGAAACTCTCACCTTTCCTTACAGCACGAAAAGTGGATAAATTGCCCCCCGCCATTAGTATGTATTTCAAATACTCAGTCCATCAAGCTAAATATACTAGAACAGCAGCACAATCACCTTACTCTGCAAGTGAAAGGGAAAATTTCGCTACATCTTGTTTCCAAAAAATACATTCAGTTTTGCTGAGCATCTGTAAGGCCCTTGGCTATTCTCATCTGAGCCTGTGCAATGCAAGTGTTCAGGTGCCTCCTGAAAGCCAGCTGGAGATAAATTTTAAAGCGCCCTTAACCAAGGCAAGAGAAGTGCAGAGTGCAGCAGATGCTTACCCATGCTGTATGCTCCCGCAAATAGCAGCCTTTGTATTCTATACTGTTAGGGTGTTTTATTCTTTGGAGGAACTTGACTTCCTTAATAATATCCTGCCATTTCTGTAGAAAATACAAGGAATAGAAAGACTTTATAAAACTGTTACCTTTTTTGTTGTTGTTGTTAAGTATGTCATTCGATTATTTTAAGAGGCAAAACCATCTTAACGTTCCAAATAAAAATAAATTTACATCAACACCATGATGTTCACTGCTTAACTCCTCAACAGATCTACAAAATAAGTCATTGATCGATGAGGCTGTATGTAAGGATTTATCATTGTAATACTTTTTATTCATATGTACCCACAGGATATACTGGTAAACACTTAATATCTGAGCAAGTCCCCAAAAAAAAGCGATCCTTTTTTCAAGGGATACCATTTCTGTTGTCAAATCAAACATACCTCCCAACCTGAAAGAGATGTGGATGGTAAGTATCCTTCAGCAGGATCAGCTGTTTCTCACTTAACTCTTGCAGATATAGAGACCTATCCCTACTAGTAACCATATTACACTGGATGAGGCTTTATTTATCAGTCGCCAAATATCCGACTACATTCTTGATAACGCTTCTCCATTACCAGTCTTGTCTTTACAAGGACCAATTTAAAATGAATTACCTACTGGATAAGGAAATGATTCTGCAGGAATAAAAGAATAAACAGATAAACCAAAATCCAGGTTTATTATAAAGGGGAGCTCTGCCAGTGCAACTTTAAAATGCAGAAGAGGCCAAAATGTCATGTTCCAATGTGCACCTAGACGCTGCCGTTACGCCCCTCGGAGGAAATCACCAACTCCTCCCATTTGCTGCACATCCACAGCTCCTCAGGCAAGAAAGGCAAAAGCTTGTACGTGCAACAGTAAACCTACAACTAGTAAAAAGATTTTCAAAAATAATCGCAGTAGCTGAAACCATTTAAGTATGCAGACATCAACAGAAGAGTGTTGACACTGAAAACGTTTGAGAAAGAGTATCGGTTCTGAAGTTAATCAGAGGTAGGGAAACCTCTCCCAACACCAAAAGGTTCTAAAGCTGTTCTCCAGGTTCTGTTAATCTCTCAGCACACACTTCCTCAGGCGTATGTATGTGGCCAGGATTCACAGATGGACAGAGGTCCCATATACCCAAACGCTTTGGAAAACATGCAAAACCCAAATCCTCCTCAATAAAAATTTTAGGGTTAGAGAAATAAATGAAGCCAGGGAACATGGTAGCCGCAACCAAGGCAGCTGATTGACTGAACATTTCTCAACACCAGAAATTTTGTGTGAATGACATTAGTGCAGCTATACTAACATAAACTCTCTCCTGACACCTTCATTCCACTACAAGAACAACTTAGTTGCCTTTTACCTTTAGCCTCAAAGACTTTGAGGTACTAAGCAATAAAAGTCAAACCAAGAATGCACCAAGCTAAACTTCTATATTGGGAAGAGAGGGGATATATTAGTCAAGATGTATTCATGATTTCCTGTGTAAAAAAAAAAAAAAGCTCCAAGATCCCATTAAGAGCACAGTACTACATATTTCAAAGGTTTTAAGCTTATTTTTAGTATAAAATATGTCCTTAGAGAGTAATTGTTCCCACCAATGATAAAAATCTTATTATGAAACCAAAGTAAATATAAATGATACCAGAATGCCCTTAGTCAATTTTCTTTACATAGGCTAGATCATAACTCTAGCAAACTTCTGAACAAAACAAATAAATATAGAAGTAAAATAGAAAGTGTTATAATCCTAGTCTTATTACTTCTTCAAAATAAAGAAACATACGCATTGAAGACAAACAAAAGCTATTTCTGAAGCATGCACAGTTTGTTTCATTCATGTGAATAGAGTATTTATAGCTCACAGTAATTAAAACAGTAGGACAAGTAGTAAGTACAAATTATTCTTTCATCAGTACACAGTCAAACAAGTCACCGCAGTGACAAAATAGAAACACGCATAGCAAATTTAACTATGAAGCTAGAATTTAGGACTGCTGGAGAGACACTGCCACCTCTACCTCCTACACAGCTACATACACACACACACAGAAAGGAAGGACTAGTTCAGCTCCTTGTAGCGCAGATGATCAATACACAAAAGGCAGGCACAGAAAGCACCGAGTTGTTAGTCAAACTCATCGGAGCAAGACTGCCTCTAAGACGGGAATATAGAGAATGGAGGGAGGGAACCATAAATGCCTTGAACAACAAGCTTACAATAAATACTTCTGTTGAAAAATCATGCCATGATTTGATAGATGCCGTTTACCAGAAATAATACCAAATCAGCTGTTCGTGTCATGTTGGGCTTTTCAAGAATCTGTATTAGCACTTACACATTTCAAGTATAAAATCAATTATCTCTGTTAAGCTTCCTAGGGAAAAACCACACATCTGTGGTGGCCATGAAAACACTTAACGTTTAAATCTCAGAGGCCTACTTTTACAGACCTCTCTGCAAAGGCTGCCTTAATCCCTGACAGTAATTATGCTGTTGTTCAGATTTTCACACTCATTCATTCACTGCTGTTTGGCTTTTGTTTTAGCTGCTCACCAGCACTGTCATTCTGCCTTACTACTTTGTACAAGCAAGATTCCCTCCAAATCTTTCACTACTGCATCCATTGCTGTTATTCCTTTGTCAGTAAGCACCATGGTTATTTTGAAAGGTATTTAAAATGGAAAGTTTAAGGGCAACAAGTCATACTAACGTGCAAACCAACCATTTTTAATTTTCTTTTTTGCTTTCTACACATTTACATAGTCCCATAAAAGAGCCCTTTGTGTCTGTAAAAAAAGAGTCCTACTCATCTTTTCCAGGAGCAGATTAGGCAGAAATACACTGTGAACAGTAAACTAATTTGTTTTGTTTACACAGTACCCTCATTCACCTTTACAGTTATAGGAAGATTTCTCCTGCTGTAACCCAAGCTAATTAAAATCATCCCATATAATAAGTATTTTCAAAGGTCAAGATTTAATATGCAACATGTTCCACATACCTCATTGGACTGCTTCCCACTATATGACATTTTCTTGATGGCCACCACTTCATTGGTGCGCACATCACGTGCCTGTAACATGAAAACATAATGCATCAGTTTCTTCAGATCACGATTTCCCCTAAGATGTGAACCAAACATACTCGTAAAAAAATCTTTATCCATCAGTTAACTTTTGCACAGAGTTAAACTAAAATATTTTCCAAGGGGTATGACTGCTGCATCTATTAGGAAATTTCCTTATGAAGTTAAAGATCACCCTCCTGTTTGTGAGACAAGGTATGACATTTTTCCGTGCTCAGCATCGAGCAAGTCTCTGCAGGAGGCGAGCACTGTCACTTCTAAACTAAAAATCATAGCTTAAAAAGCAGCTCTGATTCAAGTAGAACCGATTTTCCCTCAATCAGCTTCTCTCCCTGCCCAGGTCCCTTCCAGTAAAAAACAAGCAAAGCTCAGCCCCCTTGTTCCATTCCAAACGTAAGGAAAGATGTCACAGGATGCACAGGAGATACCTGCTCCAGACACTGGCTTTCTCCCCAGCGCTCCCACAAACGAGCTATTGTGTCTCAAAGGAAGGCAGAGGATATATAGAGAGACAGCAGCGATCTAAGTGACCCATCTTCAGATTCCTGTTCAGACTTTCACTTTCTCAGTCCAATAAGATTATTATTTACACTGCGCAATAAATGGACATGTTTTTTCACACTTCAAAGGCAGACTTCCTGACTTCAGACAGCAACAATCCAAGATAAGACTAGACAAGAAGTTTTGTTTAATTTAGCACCAAAGCAATGGCTCATTCACCCTGGCAGGAAAAGAGACAGCGCTGCTTCACCTTGCAGGAAGGATGGCTCCCGACAGGACCCCAGCCTCTCCTCTGTTAAGGATTTCAGCAGCACGGGAGGGTGGTGTAGGAAAAGACCTCTGAGTGTCTCTGATAAGAATAATCAACTTGGATACGAAGACAAATGATACAAATCAAAATAATGTGTACCACAGCATTCACTGATGACTGATGAAAATGCCGATTTTTTAATATATTTGTACTATCAAGCACAGCCTATCAGAACATGGATTAATGAGGTACTGGGACCGCCTTTTGTAAAAAGGTTTTTCAGTCATGTTTTAACTCTGCTGTTCATTGAAGAGATTCCCAGAATTCCTCGTCAGTCTTTATTTCAACCGGTTATGATAAGCTTGAACCAATACTATTTTTAGTTTTCTTTCTGTTTCAGAGGATCCTCCCTACTGTCTTGCTGATATTACCTCCGAGATTGGGGGGACAACTAAAAAGGAAGAATAAAATTCTGACTCCTAGATCTTTACTAATTAGAGACAATCTCTGAAACAGTCAAATCAGTGAAGAACTGCAATAAAACAGGCAAGCAAAATACTAGAGTAGAGCAGAAGGAACACAGCTCTAACAAAAGAGAGTGGGTTATTCTTCTGCTCCATCTGCAGTGTTCCAGTGTAGTAGGTTTCCTGTGTCAAGTGAAGCTATTATTACACTGCAGAGCAGGGAGTAGGGTAAGGATAATACCAAAATGATTCAGAGGTGCCAGACTTGCAGTTTCTAAGAAACTAAAACCATGAGGTGAACCAGCAAAATTCATGTCAATTATGAAAGAAAAAAAAAGAAACTTTCTGCCACTGCAGGATGTTACAGAAACAAAGGAAGAGACAAGAGCGAACACTTAGCCAGTTATCACGCAGGATAAATATATCACCCCTTCTTGGGATCACCACTACAAGGAAAGAAAGGTAGGTACAGCTAACAATGAAAGACTAAACCGCATTTTAAAAAAGGGAGGGGCAGATTTCAGGATTATATGGGTTTTTCTACTTGCTAATTACTCCCAGATCTATTTATCATCCACATTTTTGGTCCAGGCTGTATGCAATGAAAGCGGCCTGGTGAGGGGGGTGCGCTATGCATCGGAAAACCCAAGCAAGTGACCCCTGATTGTGTTTGCCTAACACCTACAGTCCTTCACCACTCCAGCGGGGCTGAGAGAACCATCACAGCTGACATCCCATCAACGTTAAAATCGTGGAGTTTCATTTGCTGTTTTAGTTTCCTTGTGATCTTGAATAATTGGAAAAAGACTGTTCCTAGATGAAAGCCATGAAGATGTTACAAGGCCAGCTAGCTTAAACGATCCAAATGAATGAGGCTTGTTTTACGGCAGACATTTATGCACACATATCCTGCTTTCCTCCAAGAACTCCATACAAAGGATGAACATCTGGTGGCCAGAGTAACTTCAGCAGTGATACAAGCAAAGCATGCACAAAAAAAAAGGTGGAGTATGTCATTGGCTTTGGTAATATGCTTTTAAGCAGTTATTAACTATAATCCAATATTACCTTGATTAGTGAAAGTTTAATTGTTTGCATTAGCAGAATCAAAATCTTGTTAAAGAAACTTAAAAGAAGTTTTTTTCCTTAGCTTTAGAGAGGAATAAAGGACCGAAAACACACACTCCCCCACTTGAATTCTTTATACATATTTAATTCACACTAAATTTCTCCCTCCATGTTGCCCTTCTCATCTTTTGAGTTTGAGGTATCGAGTACATTACACGACAGTTTCAGATTCAAGATCTTAGACCTGCTAGTAGTAAAAAGATACCATAATACAACACAATTTACAGGTTAAAACTTCGTGACACAGAAATAGCAACAGCATATTTTCTTCATTGGAAACTCACTCTCACTTGACAAAAATAAAGCCCCCAAATGGGTTGGGGAAGTGCGATGCACCGCTTACACTTGTCTTTTTGCAAGTGCCAAATTAGATGTACTTTCTGTCAAAGAAGCACAGTCCAAACACCAGTAAGTAATTGCACTCTTTAGTGAATAAATACCAATCTCTAATGACTTGGTAGTCTAAAATGGGGGGGGGGGGAAAAAGAGAAAGAAGGGCCTAGAAATTAATGACCTCTTACTTTTGATCTCTTTGTAGAAGGAGCTGGTAATGGGCAATCAGCCCTTACCACAGCTACAAAGTTCAGGCAGTCTACAAATGCCAGGATGGCAGCTTCTTGCTGATGTTTGGGAAGGCTCTTAGCACACAGCTCCCAGGTTACCTCTAGCTGGTTTTCCATACCCGTGTGGTTCATGCATGCCTCTAAAAGGTACAGTGCTCCTGAAAAACTTCAGTAATATTTCCACATAGCAGGAAGACAGATTTGTCGGTCCCCTCCTTTTATATCCACTCTTTAACTAAAGTGAGTAAATGAGATTACATAAAGGCCACAGGTAAGTACTGTTGCGTTAGAAAACACTTCCTCCCCCAGATCTGTTCCCAGACAGTGGCGGCTCATAGTTTTAAGCAGGGAACAAAATTAAGAAGCTTTTCCTAATTAGTTCATCTGTGCTGCATTAAATTTGTGCTGGAAGGTTCCCAACATGGTCTGCTGCAATTATTAACAATGAATAGGCATCTCATAAAATACTGACACAAATGGCTTTCTGAAGGAAAATTGGCAGGTTTGGCCACACCTCCTATAATTATAAATCTGAAAAGGTTTTCTGAGGAAAATGGTTTTTTAATGAAGGTCTCACAGTATGCACTTTGGTTAACATACAGCAACCTGCAAATGAGGTTGCCATGAGACATCCCACCTCAGGTGGAGCTATACAAGCAGCCTGAGAAAAATTCTGCTGTCCAGACGTTCATGTCAAATAAGTTTTATGCAGATGAATACTGGGATTCTCGCCTGCAGTAGGGAAGGATGTGACAGGACAAATGACAACAAAAGCACCAACATTCAGGTGTCAAACACAAAGAATGGCTTTAAGGGAGCCTGGGGGTATGCATGAAGGGAGAGAGAACCCAATTTCTCTCAATGGACAAGAGATGATAAGGAGACAATCAGACCAAAAGAACTGCATTGCCAGTCAGAATTGATGAAGCAGAAGTCTATGTTTTAATTTGCAGATAAATCCCTGCTTGCAACACAACGATGCACCGGGCAAGCACCACATTTCCAGTTTTTCTTTTCGGTTTGTATGCGCACGCCTTATAGATACTGCAAGTCTGTGAATGGACTGAGACAGACACCCAAGGAAACATCTCTGCCCCAAACACCATATAAAAAGATTCACAGTAGTTTCTTTTCCTCAACACATTCAAAAAAGTCTACATCTGCAGTTTAAATTCACGAGTCACAGAGCTACTTACAAAATAAACTGCTCCGAAGCTTCCATGGCCAATCTCTCGGAGATCTGTGAAGAGCTTTTCTGGATCTTCTTTGAAGAAGAGCTCTGCAATTTCTGGGTCCTTCAGGCTGCCCGCTCGGCTGGTTGATGGCATCCTGCTGGGCAGTTAGCCGACCGACTATCTGGGTTTAAAGTGCTGCCTCAACCCTTGGTTCATCTGTATGAATGGAGCCTCTTCAGCATGGATTACTGCAAGAAAAAGATTGCAAACCTTCACTCATTATCCTCTTCTCACAGAGCCAGAAACAAAGCTACAGCAGAGCAGCTTACACTTCTTCCAGAGCAAGCATCCCTGTTGCATGAAGCAACACAGCCTATCTGCTGGGATAACGTCACAGTCCCACTGTGACACCAGTCGAGCATTTCTACAGAACACAAACCAAAATCAAAACACAAAATGAGACACATTCCTTGCTCCAGCATCTGCTCAGTCACCTGCAAAGCAGTCAACAGAATCTCTCTGACCTACAGCGATAACCAGTTTGTCACTAGTGAGCCTGTATTACCTTGACACCCTCACTCACTATGTCTTAAAGTATTGTTTAGACTTTGTGAAGTGGATGACAATTCCATCCATCCATCCATCCATCTCCCTCCCTCATGGTCTTTGCAAGACAAGATATATGATACAAGTATGATGTGTATGAACCATCACTTCCATTTACTAATCTGTATTTAAATTTTTAAAATTTTTTAAATTCAGCTCAGTATTTTTTTCTTCTGCAATTGTACTCCAATTAAGCAGCAGCCAGGGATCAATTCCTACCCGTTTCAGCACGCACGTGGAGATGTTTCTAAAGCTTCTTCTTCCACAACTAAATAAGCCATGGTCCTTTGTTTTTTCCTCTTATCTAAATTCATGATTTCTATCTTAAAGTGCCTGCTCTTCAGAATCTTATTTGCAACCCCCTTCTCTGGGAGAACAGCAAGCAGAACAGGAGATACCCAGTTCCACACACAACGCATGTCTTTCTACTCTGCTTCAGCAGATGCAAACACACATTTTAATTGTGATAGCACATGATACAGCCTTCTACAATAGTCCCATTGGCAAACACTTTCTTCAGAGGAACTTGCAACTCCAGACGCCATTGGGAACGTATGAAATCCTTTCCATTCGCACCGTGCATTTGCTTTCGTTTACTCAAAGTGTGTCTTGGAATTTACCCAGAATAAAAGTATACTTTCAAGTTGTGCTAAAATCTTACTGTATCTTTACAACAGGTGAAGCCAGACAACCATTACGAGTAAAATGCACTTTTTTTCCCCTCCTAAAGGGAGGGCTTGGGTATTGGGATTTCCTCTCAACTCACTGTAAATTGTAACCAATAAAAACAATTCTGTGTCACTGGAAGACAGCTAATCACACAGCTCACTTTTTTCCAAAAATCCCTGTCTGGTCGAGACTTGGGCTTTTTTTACTCATATTTTGTATCTCGAATTGTTGTGGGGTTTTTTTGTTTGTTTGTTTGGTTTGTTTGGTTTTGTGTTTTGGGGTTTATTTTAAAGTTTTACATCTTCATAATGGAAAAAAAAAAGACAATAAACCTGAGCTTAACCAACGCAGCTGAAGGCGCTATCCCTGCCCATTTGTCCTCCTTTTCTAGACACTATAAACTCCACCTTTCTCCAAGCCTCTAGACCATCAATGAATCATTTGTTTTACCCTCCCTGCATAGCAATTCCTACAAGGATGGAAAAAGACATTCTCCTGCATGTTTATGCTCAGTGGTACTCTTCTCTAGACAGTTGCAGCATGTGAAAATGCCAAAGACTGCCTGCTCCTTGTTAGTTCAAATAACTGCCAGCATCGCTACAAGGAGAGCACGATTGTGCGAGAGACAGCCAAGACATACCTAGCTGTAAAGTCTGCAAGAGTCTCCAGTTATTCTGACGAAGACATGCGTGGGAGAGAGAACGCAGGGAAGGGAAGCGAAATCCAGCATCTTCATAGCATTCCTCCAAGCAGTCAGCATTCAAAAATATTTATAATGCAACCCAAAACGTGTTTCCATGATAGCCCGCTCTCAGGGGCTAAGGAAAAACCGACATTCAAATCCCAGTGGTGGACCAAGTATAAAAACATATATATATACACACACACACACAGAGAAAATATGCAGCGCTCACAACTCTGCTATACGACACTCGTGAGCATGCACACACACTTTTTGTATCAATGCAGGATCATTATAGGAGCCTTCGAAGCAGACAGCATCAGCACACGACATACCCAACTGCCAATGAAGCCGAGCAAGATGCACAAAAACGGGACTGCAATATCCCCACCTTCCATTGCATAATGCAGTAACTAATACCGTGTGGGAAGGGAAATAATTGGCTTCAATTCAGCCCGTACCTGAAGCACACTACATTTTTGAGGACTGGAAGAAAAGTTTTTTTTTTTGTTATTTTTCTTTCTTTCTTTCAAATAAGCCAACAATATTCTACTTGATTCCAGCTCTAACAAGCACATAACACTGAAAGACAACTGTTTCACATTTACAGCCCCCGATGAAACAATAGACAAAAAGCATCAGTCAGAAAAGCAAGAGAAAGGAGCTGGGGGAAGGGAGCTGATAACCAGAGCATACTCAGTATTATTGAAGGAATGTTTCTTGGATCGACGGTAATGATGTCATGTTCCATCTTTTAAGAAGCATCAGATTCTTACAAAAAGGACATTGTTGTTCAAAAGCAACTGCTGCAATCCCAGAATGCCCTTTTCCCTACATCTGTTAGTCAGAGGGGCTAGGCTTGGATAAACCTGCTAATATGGCCAAAAGTCACATGTCCCCGCGAGCGAGCGTGCGTGTGAGAGCCAGAGCGAGGAGAAAAACCCTGCACACACAGCTGAGATGGATTACGGCTTTCTCCCCCTCCCCACCTACCCCTGATGCCAAACCAGCCACCAGACTCGTTCTTGGCATCATTTCTGAGCACGCCTCTGAAATGTCATCAACAGGCAACACTTTTTACTGCTGCTAAAACTCTTACCAGGCTCATTGACAATACACGCAGAAGCGGTACAGGACTGGCTACTGCGCTGCCGGACTTCGACTGGCACATCAGAGCAGAACTCCTCATCTACTGTGAAACACCTTAAAATACAGCTTTTTTCCCCTTTAATCCTGAGAGCATCAAGACAAATTTAATTATCTTTATTCTTGGAAATAATTGCTGCTTTGAAATGCATGAGAATAAAAACATTAAGTATTAAAACCTCTTTAATAGAACAGTCACAAATGTGTGCATGACACTATGCTTATCATTTGATCTGCTTAGATGGAACAATAAAATGCAATAATGTAAATTCCATCCATAAGAAAGCTTTACACAGTCTCACTTAATAAAGTGCTCCCATTTTTTATGGATGCTACAATATTAAATTCCCCCAGTCTTCTTTTTACCCAGACAACATGCACTGCCTGCCAAAGCCTGACAGTGCCAGCAGCAGAGATGCTCTGCCTCCTGCTTCGCAATAATGACACCTGAACACTTTGGGGAAATGGAAGTGAAGTTAGAAGTGGCATGCAACACGGTTATGGCATTATTTTCAATGTATTAAAATTACAGGTGAGTTTTAAGATTAAAAAAAACCCCCTGCAACTAAACTCCACTGAAAATTAAATCATATACCAGCAGGCAGCTAGTTTTATAAATGATGGACAAGTTGCACTTACGTATTTTACATTCTTCCACCAATGCAGTCTCTTTACTACAGGTTTTTTGGATGGGTGCAGCTATATTGTTAAACACAATTGCTCCCAGTGGATGGGGCTGATCATCTCACTTTAGACAGCTCAGATCAGGCGGCCAGATCCTGGCCAAGAGGCAGGCACTGCAAACAGGGTTCAGCACCTCTGACTCTGCCCATCTCTCCTGGCTGAAGAGGCAGTCTACCTACAAGCCACCTTGCAGGCTGCTCACATTAGATAAAATAAATACCATATTTTTTCCTAGTTGTCACTCATACAAAAAGAGAATATTGCATTCCATAAACACAATTACTGGTACTTAGATCAAGTCCACTCATAACCAAAAAGGTGTTGTAGGAATGTGGTAAAGATTCAAAATAAACGAGGGAATGGCCAAAGCACAAGACTGGACCAGACTACACCAGTCCATATAGTAGTCTGAACTAACTACGTTTAGTCAGTGGCTACCATTACTAGTGTAAATGACACTGACTGCAGGCCAAAATGTTTTATCAAATTACTTTAATCTGAACAACTAGCAGTTAGTAGAAACCACACGCACACATCCACAGAAGTCTATGAATCAATAAGATGTTACATTCCCTGTAATTATGGCTATATTAAATGTACACACACACCTTGAACCACTCACATAAGGAAGCTGAAGATGAGGATGGAGTAAGACCTGTTCTGAGTTTTCTGCCTCCCTGCCATGTCATCTCAAGCTGAAGTAAGACCCACCCCTGTGACTAACATCCCCTGGGATCCTGCAGAGCAGAACAAGCAAAGCTCTAAATGGTCAGTTGCCATATTTAAAGTGCATATTTAAGACTTATGCTACAGAGGCCTCATAAATTAAAAACTGTCCACACTAAAACATCTGATGGCTGTCAGTGTCATAGGTAACTGTTTTCATGTAATAAACCAACATACTAAGAAGAGAATGTACTCAGCCTTCCCTGCAAAGGAGAAGGGGACTTACACACTGAGATTTCCACCTACCTGTCAGATTACTTCTCAAGTTCACATCCAGACCAACCCAGTGAGAGTGAGGGTGACTAGAAAGTTTTTGGTTACACTAACCATGAGATGCATCAAAGCATTTGTAGTTCCTTAAGATGGTTCCAAAGTTTGCAGAAACCAAATTACAATACAGGCTTGTTGTAGACTATTAGCATTAAAAAGCAGCACACTTTGTCTGTACAAAGTTTCAAAGTTTCAACATATCCAGCATCCTTCAGCTTCTATACACAAGAATATTATAACCAGAGTTCAACAAATACCATGTGAGCACGGAACGGAAACAACAAACAGATTTATGCATCCATCATCCAGTGTCTCTCCATTTCACCAGGTACCAAGAGGCGTGCTACGGACTCCTACCACGGCTAGTGAGGCCAACAGGAATGCTGTCCTCCATTACTGAACCATAAACAAAAAATTATTTGCAACTTGAGACATAAATATTGTTTTATGTTTATAGCCATCTGCTATAGGATATGCTTAGCACAGTAAAATCTATAAGAACTTATCTTTAGTATCAAATATACACATTATGTATTTTTCCCTGATAGAATATACATGACACTTTAAAAACAAACAAACAAACCAGGAGATCAGTTATAGCACCTATGATCTTTAGAGCTGCACACTCTAAAGTGAATATTCAACACAGAAAGCTATTGGTCCTTTGCAGGTCTTCTTACTCAAAGTCAAAGCAGGAATAAAACAACCAACAAAAAAAAAAACCCAAACCAAAAAACAACAGCCCACTGCAACAGAACTTCATTTGGAAACTGAAATTTGGATTTATTTATTTTTTTTTAAAGCATCTGCATTGCACGTAGTGCAAACAGTTGCTACATTTTAGTGTAATTTCCTCTGGCAGGATCTAATGCAAGAGCATCAAATAGATGGGGAATGAGTGTCATCATGCAACTGTCAAAAAAGGGAAAAGGGATTTTCTCTTACTTGCATATGGGTCAGATCCGGGGAGTGTATGAAGCTGAGATTAAATTATCCTCTCAACACACCATTAAAAATTTCCTGAATGGCTTCCAGCTGACACTGAAAATTTCCACCACTATCATAAATATGGTAAAGTGGAACTAGTGAAAGAACTTTTATTTTTTTTTTCCTTTTACTTGCAATTATGCCCAAAGTGAGAGTTAGATGGTAAGAATGCTTTAAGAATGATTAGATGGTAAGAATGCTTAAAATATTGACTTTTAAAAATTTCTGTATAGCACTGAATGCTTGACCTGAAAGCACAATTTTTTTCGAAGTAGCAGACAAATCACTCCCCATTTTTGATAAGACTCTGAATAAAAGACTGTAAGATACAAAAAGCAAAATTACAGAATGCAAGTTGCTGCTTGTATGCAAAATGTGAAGTAGTCACTACTCCATGCATTTTCAAGAAAAAAAACCCCAAAGACTTAAGAGTTTTCTAGCATACAAACCAAAAAGATCAGCATGTTTGAGCTGTTTGGTTATAAACCACGCAGAGAAAACCTCAGCTGAACTTTCAGTATCATGTAATAGTGCATATAATATGTGACAGAGTCAAATACCTGATCTACAACACCGCAAAACAAGGCCACAATGTATGGAAATAGAAAACAATGTGATGAACAGGATATGTATGGTCTCATTTTACTCTGAAATAGACTCTCTTCACGCAAAACGGGTATTTTGCAATACCAGTGTACTCTCTTCAGGCAACAGCAGCATGTTGCAACACCTACCCCCCAAACCCACGGGGATGTAAGGGTGATGATTTGACTCTAACCTGGTGTTGGAAGCGGAAGGGTTGTACACTTGGCGGGGACATATCAGAAAATATGATGAAGGTCCAGCATCAGAAGAAATGAACACTCGTCACACCAGGCAGTGTTGATGTATGTGACTTCAAGAACGATGCTACTACCCCTGACTTATTTTGCGACCTGATGAATTCTGTGCATGGAGTTACCTTATGCAGAAAGATAAAGGGCAGAGAGAGATTACCTACTATATGTCCCATCGCTTTCTTTGCTGTTCATCAACAGCCAGGTGCTAGCCAGCCTGCTGCGGTGGGTCCTTTCTATAAGGGCACAGACAGAAGAAATTCTGTTGGCTTATCTGAAATTCAGGGGCTCTGCAGCCAGCGCAATACTGACAGATTCAGGATCATCTTTTAACCATCCTTCTGCACATCTCAGTGAACACAGGGACACACATGCTCATCAGGTTCTTCGTGATCACTGGGAAAGTACAATCTGGATCACTGTGCCCAATTCCTCCTTCCAGCAAGCTTGTCAAAACTATATACCATGGGTTTTATTGCTTTCCAATTAAAAAAAAAATGCCCTGGCCACCACCAAGTGCTGTGGACACTTCTTAAAACCTCTTTTAACCTAGGCTCTGGTCCACCCATTTGACTCTTTTTTTTTTTTCCTGTTCTGACAAAAGCAGAGCAACTCTCAAGTGCCTTAACATGCACTGCACACATGGAAGACAACTTACTCTCTGCTTGCAGCAGAAGGCGGCTGTTTCCTTGAACAGTTAAAAATCAGTTTCCCGTCCATGCTCAATTACACCACGGCAGATGGTATCAAGACAGTTGTATTGTAGGTGACTATCACAATGGAAAGTCTATCAGCATCTCCAAGCCTCTAAAAACGGACAGCAATTTTAGTCACTTGATTCATGTGAACCACATACCACAGACTACTTGCGTACTTGAGTGAGCCTCTCCCACCAAGCTAACAACACGTTACTTTTTCTCTTCCTAGTTCTGCAATTTGGAAATCTTCCTGGAGTGGAAGAAAAAAAAATAAATCCCAGAAATGAAACAAGAAAAACCTGGAGATGCAGCAAGTGGCATTTAGCTTCTCCCATGACCTGAAAAAGGGGCAATAGCACATGGGAACATCTCACTTGAGATCCTGCTAACTTAGTTTTACCACTTAGTAGTGAGCTGCAGCTCAGATGAAAAAATGCTGACAAAGTAATGAACTTGCCTTTCTCTTAATTATCTTAAATCATTCTTTTTGGTACACTTGTTCCCCACACTGGATCCACTAGGACTATCTGTCATTAAGGAAAAGGGAGGTGCAGATGAATGGCATTCTACAAAAGACTGCTAGAAAAACGTTTAATATTCGGGAAAAAAATGCAAAATGCTGTCACAAAACTGATTAAAAAAGGAACCATCCTGAAATAGTGTCAACTACAAGCAGAACAAAGACACCTGGAATGGGCTGAGAAAACTGTATTGTGGGATGTAACTGTGGACCACGGAAAGCCCCACCGAGACATTGCTCTTTTCTACATTACTCTTCAGTCTCAAGCTTATGTAAGCAAGATGCTCCTCTGCTTTCTGCCAGGCCCCAGAGGAAGGGAAAAGACAAGATCACCCTGCCTCCAAGTCAGGAGCCCCTTCTGCTACCAAAGCCTGAAGCAGGTGAGATCTTACAGCTGTGCTGGACACTGCCCTAACATGTGTTATGACACTAAGGAGCACTTCATGTGGCCTCCAACCCCATGTCTACCTGTGTAACAACACAACTGCTTACTGCAAATGAACAGAGATCCTCCTCCATAGCAGAAGTTTACGGCAAAGAACGGTCATCAAATGCTGTCCCCTTTTTATCTTTCACATTCCCTCATCCACGTATTTCTAGGAGGAATAGATTAGAAGGATAAGATGAATCTGCACCTGGATATTATGGTGAGTTCTGGCAGCTACCTGTCTGCGTGAGCACTTATGTCCAAACAGGCTTTTCTTCCCCAAGACAGTAAGTTTTTCTTCCATGTGACAGAGCAAGCCTATCATTCCAGTAAGATCCTTTTTTCAATTTCTTTTAAAAAGATTTTTGAGGAATGGGTCTATCCTGGAAAAACCTCTTTGCAGATATTTTTTTCTTCCTTTCTTTCTCTGCTTCTCTACCTGTATTTTTCTCTTGTATTATACTTCTTCACAGAATAGCCTCAGGAAGACACTTTTATGTTAGAGTACCGCTTGCATTTCTCTTATACATGCACTTGTAGACTCTGCGGCTTACTTTGATTTCCTCTCAAGATTCTGACACTAAAACGTCCATCATCAACTCCCCGAATTACTTACCCCAGCATACTTTCTGATCCCTCTGAGCTGTTCTGCTTGGATGTTTACTTTCCAGGAACCTCACTAGCGAAAAGGTGGAAAGCTAAGTTTCCCAAACCTCCGTTGACAAGCCCAGGATTTGTGTTTCTGGGTTGGGTATACATTATTTTTTAGGATGGTCTACACCAGCAGTAAAGCTGGTAAAGCAATAAAGTGCAACAATTATCCTCTGTTTTCCATTTAAAACAAAATGGAAACAGTTTTCTGTATTTCTGATTATTTCTACAATCTTTCAAGTTTTCTAAGTAGCGGAAAAGATAACTAACTGGGTAAGCTGGTTCCTGTGTTAAAGACAGATATTCTAAACAAACTAAATCTATGTTGACAATTTACATATGACAGTTATAAACAAACACAAACATACCTAACACTACCAGTACTCCTGAAAATACTCATCTTTTTTAACTGGCAATTTTTGCAACATCATTCACCCAAAAAAACCCAAATCTACCACTGACCCTACCACTTAAATAACACAAATAAAAGACATTACTGATGCATTTGAAAGAAGCATTAATGCCAAAAAGCATCCTGTATTTTTTTTCTCCTATTTAAAACAAAACATCCCATGGGATCAAAAGTTAGGCCTACAGAATAGCTGAAGAATAGCCAGCATTCATTTCTCAAAGAGCAATGTCATGAAAGTTCAAGAAGTGCTAACCATACCTGACATACTCAACACTAACATCTCCTGAATGTCTTTGCTTGTGATAGTTCTGGTACATTTATTAAGAAGGTCAGCTCTAAATTTAGTAATTCCTTAGGCTAGCAAAGCTATGAGGAAGGCAACTGGAAAAAATGAAATCTTCTGTCCTCCTTCTTTTGTAATTCATTAAGTTCACAGTCACTGCCAACTCTTTCCCTTTACTACGTAAAGCATTGCGTTAATACACGTTCTGTGACTGCATCACCTACAGACAACTCTCTGTGGCCACGTCTCTTGGACTAAGAAGCATACATTTTAATGTTATAACGATGCCAGTGCGGGCAGCACACTGGCCAGGAAGAGGTTAGCAAGTGGCCAGCTGATGAGAGGCAATTAAGTCTAGAGGCAAAAATACTGGAAAACTCCAACTGCCCATTAAAAAAAAATTAGTCAGATATCCTAATGGGACTTGAGTTTAAAGAAACCTTTCCTTGACCCCTATGCAATTTTGCCCCAGAACAATAAATATAGTAAATGTAAGCAAATTAGCTATTTTGGATTCAGCATAAATAACTCAGAAACAAGCTACTAAAGCTCACAACATAGATTACCCCTGAGAAAAGAAGTAATTAAAAAGTAGCAGTATCACACACAATTTTAGAAAAGTGGTCTGAAAGGAAATAATTCAAAGTCTTTCTGATCAATAAATAAAAAAAGGAATGAAAATGTTTAAATTGAGCTTGCAATTGAATTCACTGGGGTGCAGAAGAACGCCAGGAAGCATGTCCATGCCAGCCAGGGGCTATGTCCAACCCCCACCAGTCCACAGGTGAGACTCTTATTTGAGCAAGTATGGACCTACCCAAGATAGAAAAAGTCAAATACAAGCAGAAAAAATCCAAAAGAAAACTGGAAGATTCTGTGGGAATAATCTTAAAAACCAAGCTGTGGCAGTGAGAAGCCTCAGGTGGTTGCCCAGCCTGATCCATACTGGGCTGGAAAAAAGCCCCGCAGGAAAGCAAGGCTCCAGGAGAGAAGATAAATTACCTGCACAAAGAAGATGACTAGGTATAAGGTATGGTGCTGTCACAGACCGTATATCAAGAAAGCTGGTCCTTCAGTAAACTCATAAATTAAACATTACTGACCTATGGAGATGAGTAAGGAGCTGCCCTAAAAGCCTGACGTAACTCCAGAGTGATGTATGCTTTTGTCACAACTGCTGTCCCCTTCCAACAGCTGCTGCTCCAGAGAGGCTCCCCACAACGGCTGCAGCCAAACTGAACAGAAGAATTAACTGAACTAATAATTAGTGGAAGTAAAATGCTAATCACTTGGTGACTTCAAAACACTAAGAACTAACAAGCCAAACATTTGTGCACTAGACTGTATCTGATTAAAATAACAGAACAACTCAAAAGGATATTCAAAAAGAAGTGGGCAAAGTTTTGTATACAAAATTATTGTGAGTATTAATTAGTCATAGTTGGAGAACAGAAACACCACCTCTGAACTGACACAAAACTCTGAAAAAAGCAAGAGGTCAGATATATAATTACACATTTTGAGCAAGGGAAGAGGCCCTTGCAACCAGAGTGACCACAGATACTGTGCAGATCCTGCATAACATTTGCATTTAAAATCAGGGATGGGAGGGAAAGGAACATGACAAGTTTTATTTAGGGCAGCTGACAGTACTCGAAAGTACACAGGAACCTTGAAAAAAAAAAGTGAATGAGCAACAAGACAGGAGATGAAAGGTCAAAAAGTAAATAACTGTCAGGCACATACCTACTCCTAAACTAAACATAACTCAGGAGCTGAGCCTTGCGCAAAAAGCTCAATGAAAATAATTGCACAATTATGCAAAGACAACATCAGACTTTTTTTAAAAAAAAAAACAATATGAAGAATCAATTAGGAAAATAATACAGAATTTCTGACAATACATTAGGGAAGTTTCTGCCATGGTCTGCTCCTGGCTATTATTCTTCACTCACATCTAGCCATAAAATGAAAGTACAGCACAAAAATGCTCCTGGCACCTCTCGTGAAGCATCCAGTTGTTACCACCGCCAGAAACAGCAGATAGGACCAGCCAGGTGATGTATTAGAATCTGGATGACAATTTTTATATTGCTATTCTTCTAGCATCATCAAAACACACTTTGTTATGAAAAAGGTCAAGTTTGTTTAACACAGGAGTTTATAAAATATATGACTACTATCATAAACAGAAAAAAGGTTTATTGAAAGGCTGTACAGAAATAATGAGGAAGTACCCTACTAGGTTCTAGGAAGGTGCACGTATGTGATGGACCTTCATCACTGAGCAAATGGAGAAAAGCCATTTCAGAACAGGTTAGCAGTGAGAGACTATTCTGTTCTTTAGAAGGAGCAACCAACCACCCCGAGCGCACAGAAAGCGGCGTTAGCAGTACAGCAGGGCTGTACAACTGCTTACGCAAGTTCGCAACTTAAAGCAGGTTCAAGAAGGGGTTCAAACAAATTTCAGCATCAAAAGAGTTTAAAGCCTCCTGTAACTGTTAAATCTGTTCCACCAGATTATCTGCACCCATAAACAGAGTACCTTTATTGAGCAATTATTTCACACATTTCTAGAGCCTCTGAGCACCTCCTTTCCTGCTGGAATTGCCCAAATTCATGGCAATTTGTCCAGTTTTACTCCAGCTCAGATTGAGTATTTATTTTTCCTGTCTCCACACGACTGAGCAGAACAACTTTCTGAACAGCACACAGCAAGGGGATGAGTCAAACAACCAAAAGCAAACAACAACAAATCAAAAAACACCTTTTTCACTATTTCACCTACTTGAAATGCTTCTCCAGTGGGTTCTGGTAGGTCTAGATTACTTCTCTTTACACCTTCCACTCAATGCACATACTGAACACTATTTTTTAAGATAACAAGCATACCCTTTTAATTTGATGAGTTTTATCTGCTTTCATGGGGAAAAAAAATGCTCATTTCAACTAATACACAAAACAATTTAGGTAGCAGTGGTTCAGATACAGAATATGTCTCAATTGGATAGTTAAGATCATAGGACTGAAGGTCCTATTAAGTCCTGTTCATGCTATTTTAAGCAACTATATAATGGAATCCAATCATCAAATAATAACCAACTCCTGAGGATTTCTCAAAGACACTACTCTGATTACAAGGCTGCTCCAGAACCCCACTCCTATTCTGATTAGGAACCAATTTAAGATTAAGAACTGATTAAGACTGATTTACAGTTTGTATTTATTATTTGTCAGTGACTTACTCTTTTTCCAATACTGTCCTTAAAGTTTAAACACTTTTCTTCCCTTTTCAACACTGAGGGATAAGCACAAGTACAGAGATATAATACATATCCCCTTAGCCTGTTAGCTGGAAAAAGCAAGCCAGGTTTGCCTCCCTTTACAACACAGGAGAGGGAATTGACTTCCCAGACCATCCTAACAGCCCTTCCTCACATCTGTCCCAAACTAACACTTTTTTTTTTTTAAAAACATCCCTGACCAGAATCCTCCATATCTGCTTATTTCCTGGACACATAACATTAAAGTTTTAAAACCACCATGGTATCAATGAATATACTCAAGTTTTTCACATCTTCCCATTTCTAACTGGTAAACCACATTTTTATATTTCACATTTATATATATTATATACATATATTATTATATATTTATATATGTCGTATTTGTTGTTACTGCATGATCATGCACTTTGTACTATCCCATTTACGTCTCTATTACAGCAAATTCTCCAGCTCATTCAGTCCTGCTGAGTGAGACTCCAGTCCTCCCGCAGATTGATGATGCCCCCCCAATTTTGCCCCAGCAGATTTTATTAACACCGTCCTTTCTTGCGCACATCGAGACCAAAACACCATTTAAAATTGTCTGAAGATTGGTCCTTGAGAACTATCAGCAGCTTCCCTCTAGCCCACACTTCTTCGTCCAACAGCACTCACATTCCCGTAGCCAGTCCCTAAACCATTACACTACACTTGGCTTTAAGAAACCTCCAACATGATGCCGTGTCCTGTGCTGTACCGGCGTTCACCTACGTGAGATGAGCTGTACTGGCAGTGCTCCTCCATTCTGGCCACTGCCCTGCTCCATCAGCTCTCCAGCAACCCTCTCCTGTTGAGGATAGTCCCCCTCACAACCCATCTGTCCCCAAGCATGGGAAACACTGTACAAGTAGTTTTTAAATCAGAAGGTGTGGGTGGCATACAAAACATATCCTTGCTGCAGATGGGGGAAGGGAAAGGATAAGTAGTGTGCAAGAACCATCGTCCTTTCCACTCCTGCGCTGATGGCTGCCCCACATTTCTGCCTGACACTCCCCAGAATGCCCTTGCTCCCCATCACCTTCCCCAGCTGCTACAGCTGAGCAAGACCACACCATCACCAAGCTGCCGTAATGAAAGCAATGGCTTCTGGCAAAGACTTAAAAAATAGGTACCAGCTGCACTACCCTGAATCCATCTAGACAGGGCACCAACAGTGAGGAGGGAGAAACTGGTTGTGTGACCCCCGGAACGAGTCACCCACCGTGGCTCAGCCAGCCCCAGGCCCCGAGCGAGGGGGAAGGAGGGTGTCAGAGCAGAGGGAAGGCAGTGGCAGCTCCCACCCTGCACGCTCGTGGTCCGGTTGGTCAGCTCAGGTGCGCTGGTTCCACACTTCCAGTGGCTGGGTGGGAACGCAGAGACCTCCCCATCCTGGCACAGAAGGGAGGTACATGGTCTGTTTACCCAGAAATTTTGGGCCTGTCTGCTAAAATTCCATAAACCTGAAAGATTTATTGTAGAAGCTCTGACGTCACTCTCACACAGGAACAGACATCCCGGCAGTGAGCTTTGAGACTGAAGCAGGAGAAGTTTCTAACGGCCTGCTTCCCAAATTCAGGCAGTCACAGGTTTGTGTGCTACATTACAGCTGTTCCGTTTGCTGACATCTTCTCTCTTATGTACTTATATACCCATTACCATAGTAACCAAATTCCTCAGAACATATAATGTAATTTTTGTATCTAGTGTATTAGAACAAAATTATTAAGGTTACAAAGGCAAGCACTCCAAAATTAGAAAGTGTCAGAATTCAGACTGCCATCTCCCTTGCCAACCCATCTTCGCTTGCTGCCTCCCTCCCCATCTCCCAGGCTCCCAAGTCACCGCTCCTGCAATACCTCCAGCTCCATTTCTCCACCAGCTGTAGCTCCTTCCTCTCCGTTCCCTCTGCAGCCCCAGTTTCACTATACCTCTGTCCTGACATTCTTATCTCTCCTCTTTCATCTGACTTTTATACCTCCCGCATTCACACCAGGCATCTTCCTCCTCCATACCGCCTGGGTGCTCTCCAGGAATGATTCACTGAACACAGGACAGAGACTCCCAACAGTCCAGGAACTGGAAACAAGAGGAGCATTTCTTGCAGGGAAAAGTCCTTCTAATCTCCTGTAGCCCAGCGCTGGAGCATCTTCAGCTGCTCTCTGAGGATAACTGCCTGCTCAGCACCAGGAGCTGCAGAACGCCCAAGCAAAGCGTAGTGCTGGTTTACCCTCTTATTACCATCACACATTGTACTGTAAGAGTGGGTCCCACTAAGGAATAAGCCCCTGTTGCAGCAGGTGTTTTGCAAACACAAAGAGAGTCTCCATCTTGATGGAACACCTACAAAACAAATTAACCTTTATGCTTTACCTGCCTATATCATTATTTTATGTACACACTGCTAGGAGGAAGACACATGCATGGAATGCTCAAGTGCTATGTTTTCTCTGAACACCAGCATCTGCAAACACTACAGAAGTGAAGAGCGAAATCCATTGCAGTGGAACATCCAAGTAAATTCAGATCTCTCCTTATAGAAGGTTTACTAAAAAGTCCTTCAAATCACAAGACTTAAATCATCCTGTTGCTTGACTGCCTCTCCACTAGAAAGACAGGTTAAGTCAATACATCATTGTGCACACACAGAAGGTAAATGTCTACATCTTTTCTCCAAAAACCTGCTTTAAAAAGAAAAATTATCTGGCTCTTTTCTGGTTTTGGCAGTATTACTAATTGTCCTGAATACAAGGGATGAAAGAGGTAGGTCAGCATCTGCACCTGAAGGAAATACTTGGAATAACAATTCAGAAACAAGGCCCACAAAGCAGGTTTTAATACCCAAGGTCCATCCTACCTAGGTTGACTCTTACTGGGAGCATTTAAAAAAACTGTTCTCCTGTACACCAACTCTTCAGCTCCCAAGCAAGAAATCCAGCACCTTCTTCTGGCCTGAAGACAGGAGGAAAGCGCTTAAGTTGGTTGAATGTACCTAGTAAGTGTTAAAGTATTTTAAGACTGAAAAGGCAATTTCAGCTCAAGTAGGAACAGATCCATCCTAAATTTGACAGAAAACTGTAATCAGAAATTGGCCTATTCCAATAGCACAGATCTAAACACCTTTATATTTCACGGGTTCTTTGTGTGCTCACAGACAAAGCTGCTCAATCCAGCTGTTCTCAGCAATCATTCACAAAAGCAAATGAATGAAAAAGAAATAATCAGCAACCATCTCCACTTCTACCCTTTAGCTGAGGTGAACAATAATTTGATTGCTTCGGTCGATGGACAAAACTATTGTCCATGCCTTTAAATAAAAGGTTAATTGAGATATGGTGGAACCTGCTCTTACATTTGGGCTTTCTGAAAACAAGGTGGTCCTGCCTGTTTCAAGGACTCTGGCCTCAGCTTTTGCATGAGGTGAGGCAGGGAGCTGCCAACAGGTGACTTTTCCAAGACTGACCTGATCTTTGAGAGATCCAGTAAAGAAATAATGTTGCAAAGAAAAAGCCAATTAAAATAATCTTACACTTCTCCTTAAGCATCCACTGCTGGCAGGGACTGAGCTCGAAGGCCTTTGTCTTGGCCAGCACAGCCCTGTGCCTTTCCGGACAGCAGCGGTGGCTGTTGTGAGGAGTCTCTGCTCTGAAGACAATCAGTGATTTGGTCAAAGCTGAACCATGCTCCTCAGAGGCACACAATCATGCCATCTAATGAAGGAGGGCAACTGGAGATGATAAAAGCTGCTACCCAGAGCTATAACCACATGGCACAGCTGGAGTAGGATTAAGCGGTATGGCCTGAAGAGCTTTCTTAAGACTGTCTGCAAATATGCAACGTAGGGGTCTGGATCTATCAGGATATGGAAGAAATAAAGCAGAAGGGGACAAGGATAGCCATGAGAACAGTCCCAAGAGAGCAGTGGGACAGGCCTTGCCAGGGGAACGTTAGAAATTTTGGAAAAAAAAAAAAAAAAAATCACCTACTGGTTTGTTTTGGTGATGGGTTTGGTTTTGGGGTTTTTTTGGTGGTTGTTTTTTTTTTTTTTTTTTCCAGAAACAGGCCTTGGTATTCTTTCTCTATTTTCATTTTAGCAAATGGACAACTTGCACAAAACACCACACTTTTCTTACATGACACCCCCTAGAGACCTTCCTATTTTCCTGGAGAGTTTATCAAACATTTTCAGACAAAACAAGAGGTTGGCTGCATCAGTTTCAATACTGTCACTGTATCTGTCCAAGTTCCCTTAAAATGGTCCTCTTCCTTACAGTATTTAAGAATCTACCTTACATGCAGCTACAGCTGCAGTGAACTAGTCCTTATTCTGAGGTAGAAAAATTTGCAACATTTTTCACTTAAATTTTAGGAAAACTCATGGAACTTAAAAAGTAAGAGAGCACATGAGAAGACAATCGGTTGTTACCTAAAATCCAGCTTAATTAATGACAGCTATGCATGTTTAGATTTTTATCATGCCACAGATCTTTTATACTTAGAAACTGTATTGGAAATTTATCCTGGTGAACAGTAGAGCTTTTACAAAGAGCTTTTCCTTTTGGGACAGCAGCAATGGTTTGCACTGGGGTTGATGGTATTTAATTGCTGGCAAAAAGTAAAATAAAATGGTCTCTTTGAAATAACAACCATTCGTTCCGAAGCTGAAATATTACGTCTGTGGTATTCAAACGTATTGTCCACACAGACTGAAGAAAGCAGATCACAGCTCAGGCCGATGGTTCCACAGCCTGCAGAGCGAGGACAGCTCTGCACGACTAACACCGGCCGACTGTGTCAGCTCACTGCGATGGAGAAGACCACACCTGCGACATCTCCACTCACAGGCTCTTTGGCACTTCTCAGGTCTTATGCTGGGTCTGGAAAAGTGCGGAAAGACCACAGCTCTGGTGACTAGAGGCTGCTCCATATCCCTTCTTCTTTCCTTTTCACTACTTTCTCCTAAGAGAATATCATTCAACTGCCAAAACTCACATCTGACCCATAACTTCATTACCAAGGCTTAAAAAGCACCTGATATTTGCCGAGTACTTAACAGAGTTGCAGTAAACATTCTTACCTTACAAACACGTAGCCTACATGACTAAGAGGTGACCTGTCCAAGACGGCGCAAGTTCACAGCAAGAAAAGAAAGGTCTGACATCCCGTTTCTTATGCCAACCATTAAATACGTAAGGTCTGTATTTCTTTTTCAAGTCTCACCCAGTGTCCAGTCTATTAAAATAAGGAGCAGTATTATTTACCTGATTTTAGAATCTTTTATCTCAATATCATTTACATTTATCACAAGACAGAGTGCTAAACCTTTGCAGAAGAACACCTAAGTCAGTGAATAACAGAACCCTGACCACCAGCATCTTTTGACTCGAGACTACCAGTCTGCATACAACCAGAGAACATGGGGGCTGAAGGCTGCATCTGCTCCAGTGGCTGTTTAGAGGTAGATGTTATCAAATTCCTTTCACATCTGTTTAGATTTCAGGAGACAAACACCCACATCACACACAAAAAAACCCACCCTCACACCCTTTTGGCAGCCAACTATTTGAAGGGGCACAGAGAAAAAAGGAGCTCCTTGCCCCTAGAGGCTGCCTGTGAAGGGCACTAGTAGGGTCTAAGAGCAGAATAATACAGCAAATTTTTGCACTATTGCAGTCTGCACTGCACCTACTCTAGGGATAAATAAAATTCCAATCTCCACAATCGCCAAGGCTGTCAATCTGACACCTTTTGTGAATACTAAATTCACACATACAAAGAACTTTCTCCTTTGTAGGTTTTGAAACATCTCACATGCCGTTTCCTACTGGTAACTGAACAAGCAGCATAATTTCATACCTGGCAATTTGAAGCCTCTTTTTCAGCAGTTTGGAATAATGGATTATGCTTTTTGTTTGTCAGTAGGAACAGACAAATAAGGAAAAAAAAAAAAAGAAAAAAGTTTCAAGCAACATTTCCTTTATTAAAATAAGATCTATTTGCTGACTGCTCCCGTTGGCTAATAATCAAAGGGAAAGTCAGGTGTCCATTTTACAAGCTAAGGATCTTGGATTTTTGAGCTGGGAAAGTAGGACAATCTCCTGATACCTTGGGCAGATACTGACTGCCCTAACAACCGACGAGCAAAAAGCGAGAACTGCTCCCTCATCATGCATGCAGATCACCCATGCAGCCCAGCTGGACAGGGAGCTACTGAGAGCTCAACATGCCATGCCAGAAAACAGTATTTACTTTTTGGATGCAAGCTATAAAGAGCAACCAAGAAGTAATTAAGGTTCCTGAACACAACGGGGCAAAGAATATCAGCTCCAGTGTTGCTCACTGCCCAGAAGTTCTTACTACATCTGGAGAGCTTCTCAGAGACCACCAGCCTGTCTTCTCACAACCAATACTCAGTTTATGGCCTCCAAATACCTAAAAAAGCCTCTCTGCAGATTATTTTGCAAAGTCATTTTGAGTGATTGAATATCTAAAGCCTTAAAAAAAGAATAAACCCGTCCATATTTACCTGAACCATATTGCTCAGTATAGGTAACAAGCTGCATGAAATCCAGCTGCTGCTAGGCCACAAAAGGGCGCCCATAAAGAAGAACTCGGATACACTCTTACATTAAATTTCACAGGCTTGAACAAAATCAGTCTGGTTATATCAGTCCTGCAGTTGGTTTTGGCTGCTCCCCTGACCCTGGCCAGAGCCCAACAGTAACCTTGGTGGACGGCTGCTGTTAGTACTACCATGACATTTATACAAACATCTGAAGCGTATGGGACAGTTCTCTAGTAGTAACCAACACAAGCGTGACAAGAAGTCACTGTGCAGTGCTTATTTAAGTATCTCCTAAACAGTAAAAAACAGAGAAAGGTAACATTAAAAGAAAAGAAGCAAGGAGGACTTGGGTATTTATAAAATGCCCATGTATTTGCATCTGGCACATACTAGACATCACATCCCCCAGCAAGGCAGGAAGAAGTTATTCTTGAGAACTTGATAGTAAGAACTGAAAAGAAATAACTGTGCTTCTCTCGCTCTCTTTTTTCTATTAAGCTAATTCCTGTTGTATAAAGTCAGCTTGAAAGCTCCTTTCAAAGAAAAAGGGGGAGGGAGGAGAGGAAGAATCAGATCTACTTGTTTTTTGCATTTGACATTCAGGTCTCGTTCCCCTGTTTTGTTTTCCTGGAGGACGCGGCGGCGCAGACCTCGCAGAATGATGACATCACACCCACAAAAAAAGCAAAACCCAAACAGGAGGGAAGCAGCTCTCCCTCCAACAAGAGCTTAGAAGAGCAGCTCTGCTTCTGGCTGTTACCCTTTGGACAACACAAAATTCAAGGTGTCCAGGGGTAAAATGATTTTCCCTTCAGACCCCTGGACCACAAGAGCAGCCCATCAAAATGGGGAAGGTGACAGCCCTAATGCTTTCCAGGCCAGGCAGAATCAAGTTAAAAGGTGTTTAGTTACTGTTTGCCTATAAAGATACCTTGAACAGTACATTGTTTTATGCTTGTTTATGCCTGTTTTATTATTGGTTTCAAGTTATAGAGGCAAGTGGCTTTCACCATGATGAAACAAAGCAAAGCATAACATGTTTAAGTCATTGTAAATCGAAAACTGCTCTTAAAGCCTTTATAAAGTTATTTCTTCCATATGAGGTAAGCATTCTAAAAAGCATCTTTCCTGCAGAGCAAGTGCATATGCTACACCAGAGACAGAAATTGCTAGATGTGTATGCATGCAGAAGGTAGCACCTGCAGAGGAGAAAAACACGCCTCTTGCAGCGAGGAGGCATTCATACCTTGTGTATATTTATTAAAACTCAGGAGAGGCCCGTGCTAGAACATGTGCACTGACTGCTCCGCGTCACAAGGAGATTTATCCTTCATGTAATACCTGAACTCAACATATTGACATGACTGGCAAGCTCAGAAATAAGTGAGGAATATCTGCAAAATCTTGGAAGCAAATTTCCAAGATGCTTCTTGGAGATTCGAGACACCAAACTAGATGGTACATGACCATTTTCCTTGCTCCTAACAATTTATGACTTAATTTTAAACAGCAATAACAAAAAAACAGCAAAGAAAAAAAAAAAAGAGAGAATTATAGAAGGGGAAGATATTAAATAACCAGTGGTCACATGGCTCCAGCGATAGCTACTGAACAACACAATGGTGACAAATCATTCAACAGCTCTTCGCTGTGATTTTTTGGTAATTAAACATGAAATTAAGGAGATTGCCATCTCCACCTTAGGCACAAGCTAATCACTATTAGCAGCCTGCTCAATTCAGACAGAATACTAATAATTTCTCAAAGCAGCAAAACAAACAGCCTTGCTATGAAAGGGAAATGCTCCAACAATAACATCAACTAGGTATCATATTCAGATTTTGTCCAGAAAGAAGATTTTTAAAAGACACCATCGTACAGGATCTCTCACACCTCCCCAGAACTTACAAGTCCTGTTATTACTGTTCATCTACCCTGAAAAATTCTGGCATAACGAATGGTTGATTTCAGATAGAATGCAATTACAGATTTCTGTGAAGCAGCTGAAGTTTTCCATGGAGTTTGACTTTAAGACTTTAAACAGTAAAATGGTAAGACACTAGAATACGCTATCTAAATATCTCAATCTCCTGCACCAGTGATTAAAAAGAAAGAAAATGAGACAAGCAACTGCCATTAAGGAAGCATCAAAAGGAGGTGGCAACCCCACTCAGAGAAGGAATTTTACTCCTAAGTTTGAGGTCCGATATCTGTTATATCGGATGGGCCCAATGAAGCGTGCTGAGTCCTGCTGGCTCAACTCTGGAAACTAGTCAGGACAGATGGACAACGACCATCTCGGTAATTTTCTGTTTATGTATTTACAGAACGTATTTTAGTGGTGAGACCGTATGTGTCACGTCCTTAGAAATGCTAATCACAGGCATGAAATCACATATAGAAAACCCCTAAATCAGCAGGTGCTCGATGCCTCCAAACCAGAAAATAAGCAGACAAGTAGAATCACAACTCACACCATACTCTGCTTCCACTCATGCTTCTCCATACCACTCATGCGAGCCTGTATCATCCTTGTTTCCCCAACACCTATGTAAATAGGTAGGTAGATTTTGCAATCCGCATGATAAACAGGTACGAACTATTTCAAACCAGCACAGGTAGCATTAGTTCCAAAGCTGAAATCAGATCTTGGATAAAACTTGCTAAGTTTCATACTCCATGGCTGTGGCAACACTGAACAAAAATCACTCAGAAAACCAAGGTCCCAAAATATGGAGCACTATCACACAGGGACTACAATTTCAAGGTTTTTATGCTTTTTGGGTTATTCTAGTTTTGAAATAACATGACTGAAGCAACAAAATCTTTAGTTTTATTATTTCAAACAAGCCCCAGCAATTTTACTGCATAGATACGCTTTAAATGAACACCAACACTGTAAACTTCTCTGCAGAGACAGTTAAAGTAGAATCTAGAACAGATGAAAGTTACTTGTGACGAGCTGAGCAATGACTCGCTCAGCAATGCTTACAGATTCCTGGCAGGCAAAGGGGCTCGGAGCTCTTCTTCGTTCCTAGTGCATCAGGTAAGAATGCTTTCAGCTTTTTACAGAAAACAGCAGCATGCATTTGCACTACACAATAACTAGACCCTTAAGAAGATGTGAGATTCAGCTGTAGTAGGGACTGCACAAACAGGATAAAAGGATACACTCTGCCTCCACAGATCTCCATAAAGATGTACAGACAATCGCCAAGTCTTGCAATTATATATGCACAAGAATATTTTTAACTTAGGTGAGCAGTCCCCAGTTATCCCTGTGTGTGACTGACTCCCAAAATGAAAAGACTTAGTTTGTTGTTCATCAAGTTCAGGGACTGGTCTACAACGCATTAAAGGCCCCTTTCAAATTTATTTAAAAATAAAAATCAGCAACAAGTCACATCAAAGTAACATATAACACTACAAATTTCAAGATTTAGCCAGCTCATTCATGAACAGCATCAAATTGCCATTATGGTAAGAAAAAGCTACATAATGCTCTCATATGATGAAACAAAAAAACCAATCCCCTGCATTATTAGTAGGTCAGCCAGACTTTTAGGAAGAGATCTGGGACAGTGGTGCTGCTGAACTTTGAGGTCTGTGCTGTGTCCCCACAGACAATGCAGCGTCTCGTACACTCCTGCTTCTACTTTAGAACCTAGGAGGCACTGAGGTCCTGCTGGGCAGATGTTCATCGGGGACCAAGGAGACAAATTCTTCTACCTCTGTCACCAGCTATGCCGGACAAATCACTCGCTGCTCCTCCTGCGCTTCAGTATCCCCACCTCATAAATGTGAAAAATAAATAGGCATTCATCATCCATTTAAAATACCTTGAGATTTATGGATGAAATTCAGAACTGGGAATTACTATTATTATCCTGCCAACTCAGAGAAAAGTACAAAAACATCACACGTGCAAGATAATCTTTCTGCGTTATAGCTTACTTAAATTTCTATTTGTGTATTAATATTTCATTTCTCAACATATTAATATTAATGATAGCTATGCCTATTTAAACATAAAAATATCTGTAATACCTACAAAAAGCATAGCGATTAGACCAATTTATAGTCACGACAGTAATTAATTTTCAATACCAGAGAGCGCAACGGGAAGACTATTCAAATGAGGATCATACACCCTGGTGCTGGACCAGCCACTGTGGAAAGACTCCAGAGCCCCGTGCGATGGCCTGCCTGCACAGTCGCCCGCAATTACCAATTCCTGCACCAGGGGAAATACAAGATATTTAAAATAATGTGTGAATTAATATTTTCCAGAGATAGGGGCTATTTAAGAAAAAGCACCTACCATTAAAATATATTGAAAAATATGGACTTTTCCAAATTTTTTTTAAAAAACAGTGTGCATCAAAAACCACACGTCAAATCTTTTTTAATAAACTAGCAAATAATTATTTAAACGTTCTTTATGTTTTTGTCACTAATTATGAGCTAGTGAAGGTAAATCACATTCTTTACAAGTAAACTTTCTTCATGTTAGTCTAGCGTCCAAAGCGCTCTGCTTGCTGTTGTCAAATCCAGAACCAATCTTTTGCCCAGTCTTGTTTTTGCAAACACATTTAAAATATCAGTATTGCAACGAAATCAAAGGTAATGGTGAGGATGAGAACTTGCTTCTTCCCTAACATTTTATTTTGGATGAAAAGCATGTATATTGACCTCTTAAGTACAGGGTATCTTAGTGTTTGGGACCCTGTACTCTGTCTTCGCAGGCAGCAACAGTGTGAAATTTTGAAGGCTCTGGACAGCTCAGGACTGCTGTGCAGGTCGATCTGGTAAGAATGTGGTCAACTTCTGAGCTAGCAGCTCACAGCAACATCTTCTGAGAGTGGGAGAAGGAAATATCTCCAGTGATTGTCATGCAATCAGCTAAACTCAGACCAAGCATCCTCTCCCACCTCCATAGGTACAAACTAGTGCTTGTATGGCTCTGGTCACTTGATGTGGCTTTTGGAATGGAGATGCTCTAGGATTCCTTTGCCCGTGTACTGTGTCAAATGAAGGAAAAATAATCCTCCATCCTCCACAAAGGACAGATGATCAGCATTCAGATGGGTTTGCCTGCATTCTTGCTGCAAAACGGGCAGGTCCCAGCAAGATTTAACAGGAGGTTCTACCACACACCTCCAGCCAGAGACTAACCTAGTTTTAAATACTTCAAAGCATAGGTTAGAGGGGGTTTTGTGTGGAAAGGGAAGAAGGAAAATTAAGCCAAAAACCCAGGTAAGAGTTCAGAGTTTGCCTATATGGCAATTAACCTATAATAAAAATGGAGCTTGGCATTCTTAGCAAGGCACTGCCTCTGAAATGTATCATTATTTCCTTCCCAACTTTGATACGCATTTCTAGAAGCCAGCATGAAATTTTGTCAAGGCCTAGGTTACCCTTTTCTTTAATTAAAGTTGCAGACCTTCATAGAAACCCCGATCTAGGAGCCTGCCTGCATACTAGGATATACTGAGCAAGTATGAAGTGGGGTTTGTACCAGTTCAGCTGATGCCAGGGAAAATTGTATCACTGCAACACAGTTAGGTCTTTATGGGTGGTGAAACCACATTGCTACAGTTAGTCCGGTACATAATTCTAAAAACAAGACTTTGATATGCAAAGAGCAATAAAAAAAGCCCAAGGAGATGTGGGAGGGAAGTGGGTTTAAAGGCAGAAGATGATCTGCTGTGCACCGATCCTGTGCTCTCTATGACCCTTGAAGAGGTAGGCAGCTTACCTAGGGGTACAGGGCCAAATCATACATAAATAGATTTCAAAAGCAGAGCTTAACTAGTTTGCTATCTAGGCCAGGAAACGTTTCTGGAACATATTTAACACAGTTTAATCGCATCAAATCATGGCTGGCCCAGAACTGATTTTAACAACTGTCAACTGCTCTTTGGAACAGGCAAAGCCAAGAAGCGAAGATCACAGTGTACAGTTTGTGAAGAACACAGAGACAACCCGAACATTCAGAGCAGCAGCAAAGCAAGGCACATTCAAATCCCATGATCTTTATTCAGATTGGGTTACAAGGAAGTGGGAACTGGGAGGAGCTAATGCTACTGACAACTGCAAGCCAGAACTAAAGAAGAAACAGGTTGCCCTGCCACCGGGATGTAGCTTGAGAAATCCTAATAACTGATGGTTTCCCATGGAGAAAGTTACTGCACTACTTACTGTATACCCGTGGCCTATTTGAGAAACAGCATTAGCAAAAATAACCTCTCCTCTCATCTCCTCGGCGGGGGGAGGGAGTGACAGTCACCAATTAAAAGGGGACTGAGGCGGGAAATAAGAATCGCATATTAAGGAGGGGGAAGGAGGCAAAAATAACAAACATGTGCAATACCACATGCGATTCTTTCCAAGAAATCCCAATAAAACAATTCTCTGGGAACAGGCTCACGGGTCTGTTACTGCCTTTGAGTAGTGGTATGTCAGAGAAGAGGAAGGATTGCTGGATCCTTGGAAAACAGGCTGAACACATGGATGGGGAACAAGCCAAAAACTGTTACAAGAAATGTTCCCTACTCTTTCAACATAGTTGCATTCCCATATTCCACTTTCCCATGCTCCTGGATCCCAGAGCTTTCCACAGGTTAGAAATCAGCCAGACCAGAATGAACTGAAGCTGAACCAGCAATGCAAAGAGAGGGACTGATCCTAAAGGACCTAACCCCTAAGAAACTGTGTCTACTGATGCTCAGTGAATGGCAGCAGACTAAAGGGAAGAAAGAGGGGTTTTGAAGTTTAGCTGAACTAAGTGAAAGGCTGAAAGCAACTTTATTCACATTTTAAGAATTCCAGTATAATACACATGGGCTTTTGGTCTGAAAGCTATAAGCAAGAATCTCCAAGATTAACATTAAACATCAAAATTTACTTTTCAAGTATGGCTTGACATCACTGACACGAAGCAAAGCTTCCAACTAAATTCACAGGCACCACTCACCCACATTCTGATAGAAGGTTGCCCTGTAAACACACTACACTTGATGAGCGTAGGAGAACACTGTTTTTATAAAATTACATCTCACTCTAAAGAAAATATTTGCATGGCTGTAGCCAGGAGTGTAATAAGGGTCAGTGGAAGATCACAGGCACAGAAAACTGCAGAGCCTGCCAGCTTTAGAGTTCTGAGATTTTTATTTCTTTCCTCAAGATCTAAGTTTTCCCCAAAACAAAACATTTCTAGCCTTTTCCATTCTAAGGACAATATTCCATACGTAAATCTCACACCGTCACCCCATCCTGACCCCTAGAGAAAAATCACAACTGTTTCTAGCCAAGCAATACAACAGGCAAAACTATTAGCTACTGTCCACTCATATTAAGGCGGCATCACCACCATAACTCAGAACGTCTGTTGGACTGTCCTCACCATACCCCTAAGAGAAGGAAAACCTCATCTTTAAGCTACCATGTAGGTGCATAACTAACTCTGCATAGCTGGGTTCAGCAAACTCCAATTAAACTGGAGAAACTTTTCTGTTTAGATAAAACTTATTGCTGCTTTGATAATTTCATGCTATGTTTACAGTGGCTACCTTGCCTTTTCTTCTGGCAAAGAAACCAAGATTTAGCAGGATGTAAAGAAAAAAAATTGTCAACAGTAACAACACACTAATTTCTGATAAAGTATTAAAAGTTCTCAGTGGCCTCCCTTGGGCAATTAAAAAAAAAATACTGTAATTCCAGTGATCACCAAATATTTGCTTAAAAACTGCTTTAAGAAACCCTGTTTGGAGCACCCATTGTGCTGTCTAATGTCCATTGTGCTTCTAAGGGCCTTCAGAAATTATTCGTTCCTCCATGTTTTGTACTGTAAATGAGCACTTCGACAAGGAGTAGGGAATACAGTGTCTAAAAGCCAACTGTGCTTTTAAACAGCTCTCCATTCTTTCCTCTTGTTTTGTGCACACTTTTTTCCCCTCAGACACTTTGCACTCCACCTCTGATTTCATGTTTTTATATTTTAACTTCTGCTTTCACAGGGAGGACTCTGCTTCACAGCTCTGCACAGCTGAGCTCCCTCTGGAACTTCACATGAGGGGATTAGTGGTTTTCTGACCCTTTATCCATTGGATTTTTTCCAGTCTCTTCTCTACACAGAAATCAATGTATGATGAGCTACATCTCAGCATGTTAAAGAACAATGAAAACAAAGAATCCTGAAACCTAACTACTACAAGTTTAGGAAAAAGTGCCACCAACCACCTCTGCCTCCAAACATTTCTCTTTGAGCAAGCTGTGGTTCCACAGCAGCATAAAGTGATCTAATTGCTGGCTGTCGTGGTGCAGCCCAATCCCTTGGGTTGTCTCTAACATCACCTAACTGTGAGCCGAGACATTTCAGATCACCAAGCTGGGACAAAACTCTTATGCATTTTTCCTTAGGTTAGCTTTCTGCTGGTGTGGTTCAGTGCAGGACCAAAGACCAGAACCAGTGGAATGACGTACACGGAAAAGCAGGTGGAGGACAGGACCACGCACCTAAATCAACTTCCAGCGTAACAGGAACTCACCAGCGAGCACAAGGCCACACAGACCGGGGTTTCATCCTGTGTCATGTCAGTCAAGAATGAGCAGCTTGGGGTGAAGAGTAAGACAGATTCAAGAGTTACAAAAGAAAGGAGAGCCGTCAGTCTCAGAAGGTATTAAATCATCCCTCTCTGTACTGCTATAAGCAAGCTTGTCTCAAATATGGTTAACCGAGGGAGGACATCTGTGTTACCCGTAACTGAAACCCTGCTGTCAGACCCAAGGTAACTTTCTAATTCAGACATGATTCTAGTCCAGAGTTGAAGTTAAGCTCTTCTCTTTGTCCAGGTTCACAAAAGGAACTAAATTACATACCTTCGCACTACATAGCATACCTGAACAGGAAAAATGTAATGGCCACCCATAACCATTGTAATTCAGAAGACAAGAGGCTGGGTCACCACTGGTAATACCAAAGATTTTTGTAGTTTCTAGTGTGCACTTCAACGTAACAATATGTTGTTGACGTGATTTTAACATGAACAGAAAGACAACAGAAAATGCTTCTAAGATCGGATCTTAGTGATTATGGAAGTGTTCTCCAAAACACACTAAGAATGGAATAACAGTGATATTTACCATAGCTTCCTTACCACTTCCGGATCACAAAGAGTCAGATCAACCCTAAACATTTTGTTATTTGACAAAACATCTATACCGCCAAATGAACTTATATGAGGCCTATTTTGCAAATGACTGTAGTCTCTATTAAGTTAGATCAGAAGTATATACTTGCAGAGGAGATAAGAGGCAACAGCAGTAGTACATCCAGTCTGTCTTTGCTAGAAGGAAAATTAGCACCTGAAAACAAAGTACCTGGAAATCACCTAATGCTCCTGTTGAGTATGCAACGGTTGTGTCCAAGTGCAACTCACTACTGCAGAGTCAGCTACCTACAACATCTTTAAAACAAATCTCTGAATTCATTCCCATATCTATTGTTCTCTACAAAACATCCTCATTACAGGAAATCCACTACTAGGATACATCTGAAGATGTAATTATTAGTGTGATATTTGCTTCTCTTCTAATGTATCTCACTAAGCATAAAAACTGAGGCTCTTACACCTCATTAAAAATGTTATTCTGGTGACAAAAACATGAATTATAATAGATAGGCAAAGATGAAAGCTACACAAATGGACATGTTATTTGGATGGAAGTAAACATTTAAAATCCTCCAGCCTAGCTTACACCAGAATTTAACAGAAGAACACACGATAGATAACTTTTTCTAATAGTCTAACTTGAGGCCTAAGTCACCTTATCTGTACAAAATTTTAACGCCAACATCTGGTCCTCTACATGCAGCACTTAATTTCAGTCTAGTTAAAAAGAAAAAAAAATAAAACTATCCAAGGAGTTTTTACTTCAGGCAGTTGTGTTTCAACAGGATTAAATTTAATTTAAGCTGTTCTACCAGAATCACTTTCTCTTCAGTGAGACATTGTTAACAGAGGAGAAAAACACTCTCTCAAGTTCAAAGGACAAATTAAGGCTCAAGTTTATCAATGCATTTCAGTCTTCAGATAAAAGGAAGAGAAGTCCTAAAAATGGCAAACACACCAGTCAGAACTAGGCCAATGTTGTGGAGATTCTAACGTGAAGGCTCAAACCAATCGTTGATTAGGTTTGCCCTTGGACATAAGTAGCAAAAACTATGACACACTCACTATGAACAGGCACAAAGGCAAGGAAAACGTAGGCTCAAAGCAGTGTCAAGAAAAACGTATCTAAAATCATATTTATTGCAAAAGAAGTTGTTATTCTGTATTGCTGAAATATGAAAACGGACCTTCACTAGTGTCAAAATGTATCACAGTTTTCCACCATGTTTTCACTATTATGATGTGCTATCTACTAATGCTATTTTTCAGACACTGAAGATCTGAATTATACTATTCAACTATATATATATAATATTGGGGGTGATATTTTGGGAACGTTTCATATGAAGCATTCCAAGCTGATAACCTTTATCCAAATACATAAAACAAGAGCCACGTCAAATGCACTATAAATAGCATTAATAGTAAGGAATCAATAACATCCAAACCTTTAGGTAACATCTTATTAATCCGCCCTTGGCATGCATGGACACACTGCTGTAAGGGCTCTCAAAATGCAATAGTCAAAGGTGAAGGACACAATTTGTTCAACTAGTTAAGGCAACTGCTATTTAACCAACTCAGCCACTAAAATGCCACCTAATGAAATACTCCACACCATGATAAGCAGCAGCGACAAGACGATAAACACGAAGCATTTTTCTAAGAAAATAAATTGAAGTCCTCAAGGCCAATACCGTTCTGTCATTTTTCCTAAGGCACATAAAGATCTACATTTGACAACAACCATTTTAATCCCTGGTTCTCCCCCCCCCATTTCTTGTACCGCGCCCAACACAATGGTATAACTGCATGTTACAGGCGCCCAGGTATCGCCTTTATATTTATTTCTGCTTTCACAGTGACAAAGGTGAACTGGAATGCTCCAAAGATGCTTGCAGCAAAGCAGGCTGAACGGTATTTCTAAGGACATACCCACACGCGGGTTACAGAAATCTAGCCTCCATGAGATGTTTTAATCTGACAAATTAAAATGGTTGGGAAACGCTATTTGGCTAACGGAATCGGCCGCCACATGCATTGCTGTGGGGAAGCAATAAAAGGTCTTTAAAATAGGTCACTTTCATCCAAATCCCACACCAGCACCGAACAAAATGGTATTTACACTGAAAACTCACCACTTGGGGAGGAGCGAGGGGTAGGGAAGAGAGCTCGGGGGAAGGAAAAAAAAAAAAAAAAAGGGGGGGGGGGGGGGAAGGGGGCAGGAATCCGCGGCGGTCTCCGAGGGACCCCCCAGCCCCCCGGGGGCTCCGGGCTCGGCCGACGAAGCCCACCGGAGCCGCGCAGACAAAAAGGACCGAGGCGCAGGGCACGCCTGGCCGGGGGGGAACCGGCAGCCCTGCCCCAGCCCTAGGCCTCGGGCGGCCCCTGACAGCGGCGGCCGCGGGGAACACCCCGCCGGCGGCGGCCGCCCCTCCGAGGGAAGCGCCATTTCGCCTCCCGCTCCCCCGCCGGTGCTCAGCGCCCGCCGCCGCCGGGGCCGAGGCAGCAGCCCCGAGTCCTGCGGCACTGCCGCAGAGCGCGGCGGGGGAGGCGCCGGCCCCACCGGGCCGCCCGCCCCCCCCCCTCCCCACTTCCACCTCCTCCCTCACCCCTCCCGGGGGCGCCCCCGCCGCCGACCCGCCCCGGCCGAGCCCCCCGCCGCGATGCCCGCCTTACCCTCCGCCGCAGCCGGGCTGGGAGCGCCGGTCGGCCCCCCGCGGAGGAGGAGGAGGAGGAGGAGGAGGCGGAGGCGGAGGAGAAGGAGGAGGAGGAGGAGCGGGGCAAGGGGCGGCGGCCCCGCGGGGGGAGGCGCCCCCGGAGGGGCGTCGGGCCCGGCCCCCACGGGTGCCCGGGCGCGGCGGGCACAAAGGCGGCGGGGCACGGCACCTAAGATGGCAGGGCAGGCGCGGCGGAGCGCCCAGCCGCCGCCGCCACCACCACGGCCGCCGCCACCGCCTGGGCCCCGCTCGCCGAGCCGCGGCCAGGCCGCGCCGCGGGGGCACGGCGTGCGGGAGGGCGGGCGGCGCCGGCCGTGCCTGCCGCGGCGGAGCGGATCCCTCGGCCGGGCCGGGCCGCGCCGGGAGAGCTGCCTGCCCGCCTGCCTGCCGCCTCCCCTCAGCGCCGCCCGGGCTCCGGCTGCTCCGTCGCCGCCGCTCCGCGCTGCCCGCAGCCAACGGCCCCCACCCGCCCCTCTCGCGAGACTTCGCCGCCCTCTCTCCCCCCCCCCCCGCCTCACCGCGGGAGGGGCGGGGGGCGGCGGTTAGGGGGGGGGGAGGAGGAGGAGGAGGAAGAGGAGGAGGAGGAGGAGGAGGAAGAGGAGGAGGAGGAGGAGGAGGAGGAGGAGGGGGGGGGGGCGGAGCCGTGAGGGGGCGGTGGAGGGGCAGATATGGCGCGGCGGGCTGGGGGAGTGAGGGGCATCTTGGGGGGAGAGATGGGGCGGTGTGGGGGCAGTCAGGGTGAGGGGCTGCTGAGGGAGGAGGCGGGAAATCGGGGGGCGGGAGGGACTGAGGGGAGGGTTTGGGGGAACCCCGCGGGGGGAGCGGGAGAGGTGAGAGGGGCCTGAGGGAGAAGATGGGGGGGGGGCGGCTGCTGCTGAGGCCCTAAGAGCTCAGGGAGCGTGGAAGGGGAATGGGGAAACTAAGGAAAGGCGTGGGGAAGCTTAGCTGGGGGCTCTGGGGAGGAGGGTTTGGGGACACGACGGGTGGGGAGATGAAGAAGGAGGGTAGGGGAGAGGCCTGGGGGCAGGTGGGAGCTTGTGGGGGGCAGGTGTGGTGGAGGAGGGTGGCTTTGGGACAGGCCAGCAGCAGGGGGACACCCCTGAGGGGAGCAGCTCAGTTATGGGGGGGTAATCCCTGGAGGGGGTAGGTGTCTGCTTGGGCCAGCTCTTGTGCAACGGGCCTGAGCAAATGGGTGCTCAGACTGCCTGCCCTTGGCCAAACTGTATCCGGTTTATGGCCAGAAGAGGGGGGGAAAAAAAAATAAAAAAACTTCATGGGCCAAGCACATGGCCTCCCGAGCTGTAGTCTTGGCTCTCAGTGGTGGGTTTTGAACTTGGTAGGTTGTGGAGCCTTTGTGTGCTTTAGTATCTCCATCTATGAACTAGAGATAACAGTTGGCTTCATGCAGGGATTAATTATCGTGTCTTGTAGTCACGTATTTGTTTATTTGTTTTTACTATAGATTACAGCTGGAGGAATTCTAAACAGTCCACCTCTCCTAGTCATGGTGTTTAAGTGCATTGTGCTCCTGTCTGAGCAGAGGAAATCACTGAGGTCAGTCTCCCTTGTGTTTATAGTTGCTTTCCCTTTCAGAAGTATGGGGGCAAGGAATCATCAAAATAACAATTTGTACTGACATCCTGATAATAAATTAATAGGAACAGTTCCTTAAGACACAAAGTTTGTAAAAGGTGTGTTTGTAGGGATTGCTTCCACTTTTAAATTGAGGATTACATCTGAAGGGACAGTGTTCTCAGTTATAAAGTACCCTGAAAAAATTCATGGTTTTGGGGTGTCCCCAGTATGAAATAATACAGTTCTGTAAATCTAGTATTACTGATACTGCTGAAATAAAACAAGAAAAACAAACTTCCTACCTATTTTCCCATAAGCCAACAGGTATTTTGTACCCTAAGAAGACTTTGGATCCAGCAGGCGTTGAGGATGTTGCTGGATACTCTTTATGTAAACGGTGCATTTGCCTTTAGACAAGCAGAGCTACTGGGGACTATTTAACCTAGGATGGGGGAAACCTGAGGAAAGTTGAGGACAAAGGTTGGCTGTAATAATTGTGGACCACATCTAGAGTTTTGCGAACTTGTCACATAGTGGTCTGATACTTTGCTGTTCCAAATCCCGATAGGAAAAGTAAGACAAATGTGGATCACTTCAAACATATGTTGTTGTAAGTATTGGGAGAGGCAAACTAAAGGTTTATCTGATTATCTCAACCTTGAAGTTGGCAGCTATGACAGGAAACTTGGTTTCATTCATCTGCCAAAGATATTTGTAGCGTATCATTTGACAAGTTAAAAGGCATTTTTGTAATGGCACAAAAATAAAACCATCCACTTTCTGAAACTACAGTTTCTGTCTTCTAAAATAATATGGGTTTGGAGACATGCTTCTGGGGAAATTAAGGACATACTTGAAAGGTAAATATTTGTGTTTTCAAATGTTAGAACAATGGCGTTTAACGCGAATCTGCTCAGCATGGCCTGTCAATATAAATTTGTTCTTGTACTTCTTTTGTCAAATTAGTGGGTATCATTGGTTTTACGGGTGGGAGAACTAAATGGAGCAGTAAGAGGGAGTGATCTGCCTATGGGTCATAAGGTAGAACCGAGAATCAGGTTCTTCTGAATCTTGATCTTGTACTTCTTCCTGAAGACAAGTTGCCTTTAAAATTCATGAGTTATGAGAGTAAAAGCTTCAGTTAGTGAGGTCTGTGGAGCTAACCCAGCAAACAGCAGCAGAGATTCTGGGCCTCAGCTCACTGTGTTACACATATTAAAGGATAATGATAGCTCTAGGTAAAAAGCCTTAGAGTCTCTAACAGTGACTGCAGAAAAATGTGAATAATGCTTTACCATTAACTATCAAGTATTTTACTTAAAATACTAGACCTGCGTTGGATAAGTATTCAGTGACTGCTTCAAAAATAAATAGTATCATCTGTGGACCACCAGTTGGAAAAAGTGTGCTGAAATTCTGAAGGAACGGGCCATATGAAAACTATGATGTTTATTGTCACCAGCTAAACTGAACAGGCACACTTAGCATGCTTTTCTAGCCCTGTGCTATTAGGCATGCTCTTTCTGCCTTCTCAGATGATCATAGTAGGTATCTAGAAAGTTCGTTTAACTTAGGTTGCTAATTTCCTGATGCAAATTTAGTTCGCTTAAAGAGAAACTAAACAGGTTTATGTATGTCTGCATCTGGGATTTTGTACAGTTACATGTGGAAGGGTGGCAAGGAGACAGGCAATGGAGGTCAGTGCAGCTATTTCCCAGATTCTTTATAATAAATCCCTTTATGCTTTGTTCAGGCAGCAGAAATGTCTATTTCACACTGTAGCATATTGTTGCTTATGTTGTCCTCGGCTGGGTTTTCCCGTAGGTGTCCACCTGCCCGGCTCTCCACTAGCCAGCATGTCACCTAGATTTATTGTGCATTCTTACCTAAAAACTTCCTAAGCCCACGCCCATTTCTCCTTGCCATGGACCGTCGCTCCACGGTGCCTTGGACCTCCCCGCTTGCTGTTTACCTCGCTCAGGTACTTGTTGGGGAACCCCCACTGGGGTGCCGAGGTAATAAAATCTTTAGATCATCTTTGTGTGTATTGTGTTTGTGCATCCGACCCTGCTTGGGTCTGGTGAGGTGGCACCACTGGTGGAGGCCAGTCTGGTGTCACTGCCTGGATCTGACAGACTTGTACCAGTGTGTCTATCAGATGGCTATACCCAAAGTTAATTCCATCCGAAGGAGGTGCCAGAACATCAATAAATAAAAATTACAAATTGCCTAGCGGTTCAGCTGACGGGCGGAACTGGTTTCAACAGATTGTTCCCAATGTGCTGCTGCAGAGCTGGTCCTGGGGTAGACTGGTACCACATTCCAGTGTAGACAGGGCCTTTAAGAGCGTGCATCAGCACTCCGTAATATTGTAGGAGAGGAAGTAGAGAACAATACTATGTCCAACGGAAACTGTGGCAAGAATTTATTCAAGGCACATTGTAATTAGTCAAGCTGGGAATTTGGCCAGGACATTGGGGTTAACACCCCTACTTCTTTAGAAGTGTCATAGTTTATTTTTTTTAATGACTTTAAGTGATGAGAAGCTTAGCTTTCTGTCTCAGCAGAATGACAACACCTCTAGCAGTATAAACTTCTTACAGCAACACGAAGGTGCTGGTTCAGAACTAACTCAGAGCAGCGATGGGGCCTAGTACAGTAATCATTGCTTTATAAATACTTTTGGTAGATAAGAAAGATAAGTGTGATTAGGGCAGAGTTTCAACTGCTGTAATCACAGTTATACCCTCCTTAGCCTTCGGTCCACACGCTGCTTTAATCTGACCTTTTTTTAAGTGAACAATTGTAAATTTTAGAATAAACTGTAGAACTTGAACCAATGAAAGTTGGTTATTAATTATGATAGCAGTTATGAACTGCGGTTGTCAATGCTTTTGTTTTAGGAAATTTGTCGTCGTTCAAGCAGAATGTAATTTAGCCAAATTATGGAGGGTTTTTTTAATTCTTTCGTGGCATTGAGTACTGATTGGGAAGCTAACTTTCAGCTTGTTCTCTGTTCGCAAAGAGGATAAGCACTCGTGTATTTTAGTGTGTGACTGGTTGTGAAATGCACAAGTGAGGAATTGTTTTGCTTTTACTAGCTCATGAAACCTGCCGTCATTCTATAGTGTAGTTTGGGCCATTATTATGGGTTACAAGGTTATACAGGAAAAACACGTTCTAGAGAAAGGCTGGTCAAAATAAACGAGGTAGAGTCTTCCAGATTGTTGTAATCTGGTTTTGTATCAATGAGGTAAACACTTCACTGGGATGAAGATACCATGTCAGACAGTTTCCCTCTGACAGTTTATGTCGTAATGACAAAAATGAAGCAATACTGATGTTATTACATAACCGCTTTTGTATTATATGACAACAATAATAATACTTTTCTCCCTTACCTTTTATTAGATAAACAAACGTGTTCCTAGCTGTGCATTTGTGATTGCCCCATGAGTCAAGGGAGTGGTTTTATCTATTAAGAAATGGGGAAACAGTGGCACAAGAAGATGTAGTACTGGCCAAGGTCATATGGGAAATCAGTGTCAGAGGCATAAACAGAAGCTCAGCCTTCTGACTGTCCCACTCTACCCTCTGGGCAACCAGACAAAAGTGGAAAAGTGGCTTGCAGCGTGACTCAACAGCTTTTCCTTCCTCAGCAACTGCCACGCGGGGCAATTACAAATAAATGCCAGCAGGGCATTTCCACCTGAGTCAAACAGGTTTCCAAGGGACTCTAGGTAGTCATGTCTTCTGCTGGTGAGGGCTCCTCGATAGATCTTTGCAATGGTTTTGTTCTGAAATATTTTCAGAACTCAAAAAGAATTTCTCTTTTTGCCAGATGTACATTTCCTCCGATTACTTTCAGGGTCTTTTGTAATATATGTTGCCCAGGGACACCCCGGAATTCTTTTTACCCTTCTCTGTAAGAGAATAACAATAAGCTGATTAAGCTGTCGTTTTTCAGGTGCTTTTTTAATACATAGCTTGTAACATACATGCCAAATGAACTGATGCTAGGAAGTACTTCCAGAATATCAGTACAGTGTGTTGTGACCGATACAGCACAAGACGCATTGCACTTTGATAGATTGGATGCTGAAAGATAAGTGGGGTGTTGGTATCACACAGCTGTAGATACCAATGCCCTTGACTCCCTTTTAACAACAAAATCAAAATGTGTTGGTCCAAAAACTGTTTTTCCAAGCTGTGACAACTGAGTATAAGGAGGATCTGTTCAGGTATCTCAGATCTTTTCCCAAGAGCAGGGCTGAAGAGTGTTTTACTTTGGAGTTGGTTCAAAATGCTGGAATGGGCAGCAAGGATCAGTGTTGTGGAGGCCCTGACCTTGAAGACTGACTGATGGAAAAAAAGCAGCACAGGAAAGGCTTGTGTCTTGGCTCTGGTCCTTGGGTGGATGGATAAGAAGAGGCCTTTGGCAGAGAAGGGTGAAAGGTGACTAATAAGGTGAAACTGGGAGGAAACTCATTATAGTTATGCAGTCTCCAGGTGGCTTGCTTTCTCTGTGAGAAGACACATTTTGTTGTCCCACTGGCATTTGCTGCTCGCACTGTCTTCTGAATAGAAGTCTTAAACAATTATTTCTTTGCTTAACTTAGGAAGCTTAATTTAGCTTCACAGCAATGAAAATACAACAGCACCTCGTTTCTTTTTTCTCACTCTATATAACTTTAGATTTACTTTGCCTCTTCCCTTTCTTATTGGTTGTTTTTCTGGCTGTCCAGTAGTTTAGCCAAAACTAAGAAACTTTTTCCACTGTCATGCACTCGGTCCCCATACCTTGCTTGTTCCATGGCTTTCTGTGTCCATCTTGCCACACTTCCAAAGCTTTCATGAGCAAGCTTCACTGAATTTTGCTGCGGCAGTTCAGGATGTTGCTGTTGTCTGATCTAATCCTTCTCCACAGGTTTCCCCCTTGTAGCAGAGCCAGCAGAAGAGAGTTTGTTCCGTGCCTGACCCTGCTGGGTTACGGTTAGATGTCTTAGCTCAAACCCAGGCCTAACAAACCTGTTACTACACTGGCCTTTGTGCTAGACTGGCTGGTGTACAGACATGTATTTACACCTGCCGGCCCTGGTACAGGGGAGAGCAGCTTGCTGGAGATGATGGTTGAAACTGATGGAGCAAGAGTTGGTGGAAATCTTCTGAGAACCCTTAGATTCCTTATTAGCGTGGTGGCTTTTCCAGTGATCTTCAGTATTGACCCCATCTGGATTTTGATCTTCCATTTTACAGATAAGCCAACACATTTTGCATTGTTGTAAACATACTCCCAGGGACTTATTCTTACTATAATCTGTCTAACAGTTGTGGAAATATGGCCTTGCTCTTCAGCAGTTCTGCAGTCACCTATCTCTGAGACATTGTCTTCCACTCTTGAACAAGATTCTAGACCAGAAAAAGAGTTAGACTGCATACAGATTAACAAATCTGTTGCTAGTATCTCTGGCTACTGCAGCATGACTCACCCATCAGTGCTTGTCAGTGTCTGGTGTGACCTCATTGAAAGCTTCAACATCTCATATGTGAAGGCAGGTTGTAATCCAGTGTGGGAATCCTAAATAGGTGGAGAATGAAGTTCTGAGGCTGTGATAATGCATACATCATAAACATCCCCCTAGAAATCAAATGTGCCATCACCAGAAATATCCTTACAGGTTTCTGAGGATCTCTAAATGCCAAGTCTGCCTTTCCCATGCTTCTTAAAAAACACCTGTAATTATTCAAGACAGCAACAGAAATCAATGCTGATGGGAAAACTTAAGAATGCATGGGACAGGTCAGGGAGGAGATGGGAGGAGATGCTCTGTTATTTGCAAAGGTGAGAAAGAGCTGATGGTCCCTTCTTATTTACCACAGCTTCTAGAGGCTTTTTATCTTCTTTTTTTTTTTTTTCTCCCTATGTCAGTACGTAGGGTTTCTGGTATGCTGGTTGAGGGAGACAGGTGAGGAAACAGCAAGAGGGTCTATAATAAAGGGAGTGGATGAGTGAATTAGCTTGTGGTACCTTACATGTGTAGCTTAGATATATAGTGTGATGATAAGACAAAAAGTGGGAGGCAAGAGGAGTTTAGAAATCAGATGGTTCTCTTCAGCTGGTGCTTGCTGAGTAAACATGAAGCTTGTGCTCAGTGACTCTACCTCCTTCCCATGGGCTGTTACACACTACCCGATACTAGCAATGCTGCTTGGTCTAAACGGAGCCAGCTGCTGGCATTTTAATTGCAGAACCCACATCTAGTAACAGACATAGCAGAGGCTATTGTCCTCTCACCTGCTACCGAGGGAACTTTTAGTGTCTAAAAGCACAAGTCTGGCATTGTCCCACAGGTATCTGCTGCCGCTTGAACACCTGGCTGAAAGTGAAATCCCTGGCTGCTGGTCCGGATGCTGTCCTTAGGATATGTGAATGTCTGTTCCTGTTTTGCTATAGAAGATTTCTGTATGTGACGAAGTTGTCTGTGCCAGCCTGGCAGCTCTATCCATAAGCAGCAACAGTTGCTGCCTCTTGGCTTCCCAAACCCGCTGTCCTCAGAGCTCCTGCTCCTTGCTTGCTCCAGTGAGGAACCCAGAACCTGGCAGCCCGTGAGAGAGCAAGGATCTTGCGAAAGTTCTGTGCTTCAGAGGATTGCTATGCAATCCCCTAATTATTGTGACAGCAGCTTCTTATGTAGCACTTACTTAGAAAAGTAAAGAGTGTCTGGTATGGCAGGACAGAAAGACACCCTGCTTCTAAAGGAGTGCTGTCCTGGCGACACTAAGGGATCATCCTTAGGAAATGCAATTGAGCTGCTTTGTCACAAAGCGCTCGATAACTGCCAAAGTCACTGTGTCCTCTGCTGCGCCGTGGGATGGACCCTGGCACCTGTCTGAATGTAGTGATGTCCCTGCTGCAGACCTGCTCTTCCTATCCAGACTCTCACCTGGCAACTTTGTTCTCTTACCCTTTGCCTCAGGTAGATAGTAGTACAATTTCTGCATTCCTTTTTTTTTTTTCCTTAAGACTGGGAACATGGATTTTATTCGGAGGGGGGGGGGGGGAGGGCACGGTGGGGAGCAAAGATCCTGTTCTGGGCAGATGTATTTTATGTTCTGGTCCTTTAAGGAAGGCATAGAAGGTCATAGAGTTGAGGTGTGCATGCGATTTGTAAGGAGGAAATAGGCAACCTTATGCCTGTTCATCCATGATTCCTTACCACAAAGATCAGCCAGATACTATCTGCTTAGCTGTTTTGTGAATCCAGGGTGAAATAAGTTCATGGCTCTGCCCAGTGTCTAGTGAGAGATGTGCACATACACACAAAACACAGCTAGTTCTAGAAATTAATGTCTCTCTGCTGTTCTCTGCACAGAGGCCAAGGCCTAAAAGATGTTTTGAGACTGAGCATGCTTTCCCTGGAGGATCTGGTGGATCTGCAGCATGATGTACTAGTGGGCAGGAGATGGAAGCCCCGCAGCAGTGCTGTCCGTGCTGCATTCAGCTGTGGGTGTGTTGGGTTAAATGGTTGATCCAGCATTTGAAGTCCAATTGCTTGATTTACACCTTGATTTTTAGTACTTTGACAGACTTTTCTTTCACATACTAAAGCATATTCCGGGTTCTAGTCGAATCCTGCTCTTACATCAAGCTCAAACCTCATTGCTGCTCCCTGTGTTCAGCTGGAAATGGGCAGACACCATTTGTGATTGCCTGAATATCCTGAGTCACCGATTACCAGCTGGCATGTGTGCTGCAGTTTTCATCTCTTCCTTTACGACTGCACTCCCTAGAGGAGACTTGCAACAACTGCAGTTGTCAGCTAAAGCGTTCTCTGCACTTGTCTGGATCCACACAATTGGTGGACGACCTCTGACTACGTCTGTGGGGTGAGCTGCCTGTGATTTGTTACTGTATGCCTGGCGTTTCCATACCAGAAGATAGAACAGGTGTAGGAATATTTAAAAATGCATTTTCTTTATATTAATTAGTAAAATATCTGCATTGTGGAGATGGCAATAGGATGCCTTCATGCAATAATTGGTAGAGACAAATGATAATTCTAGCAATGCTCTCACAGTAAGATAAATTGTGTGAAAATGGATCAAATCTAAGGATCTAGACAGGTGATGAAAGGTAAACTAGTTAACTCCCTACACTGGCAAAGCTCTGCTAGCAGGAGCATGGGTCCATCATGCAGGAGCTGACAGGTTCTCTGTTCTGTCAGACGCTCTTGTCATGCTGGCTGTTATCCTGCTTGTGCAGTGTCCCAGAGCAAGGCTGCTGAAGCTCAGCAGGGAAAGAATGCAACATGTTGCTGTGTTATTTCATAGCGCCAAAATGTTTTCACTATGTAATGCTTACTGCCAGTCTTGTGCATAGCTCTGGGGGAAGCTGAAACGTAGAACACTTCATTGAGCTTTTTGACCCAACAGATCTTGACATATCACTGCTGGACACGTCTCTGTGTCTGACCTGAACTGCGGCGGTTCCGTTCTGTCCTGCTAAAATAACAACACATTAAACAATATTATTCTGTCCATGCCATTTCCACCTGTTGACTAAAAAGTTAAATTCCTACTAAGCAAGTTTTAATTTACATGTCATAAAACATTAATTAATGGTCAGGTGATCTCACTGGCATGAAGATTGTAACATATTTAACATGGACAGATTAATGCTGCCTGGGACCAAATGAGTTAAAGCAGGTCCTTCTGCTGAAATACCCAGTGAAATACAGTGATGCTTTGTAAATGAAATCTTTGTTTGCAGCAGGTTGTCAGTGTTTGCCTGGGACAGTCCATCCTGTTAGCAGGTGCTGATCCTGCTATGGAGGAGAGATGTGGGTCGTTCTGACTCATGAAAACATGGGCAAGTTGTGTCAGTAGAGCAGGGAGTGGCTCACCTGAGGAGCAGGATGTAGGTTTTAGTGTGAAAACTCTAAAAGAAGAACCTTTAGAAGAAAGTTGGGGGAAAAAATACATGAGATAGACTTTGGAGTCTGACTTGATGAAATTCTGATTGCTCTTGCTGCATGAGGGGCTTGTCCCAAACAGGATAGAGGTATGAACAGTCATGCACCTATCTGAAGTGCCCTAGGAAAACATGCACTGTAGCTGAAGACAGCAGTAGTCCTAAGAGGAGTTTTCTGGGGAGGAATGGGTGGCTGGCCAGCTGTTCAAAAACTTGCATATACAGTTACTCCCTTCTTCCTCCTTTATAGATCTGACTCACCAATCCCTGTCCTAAACACACCAGTTTCAGTATTTTCTTTTGTCTCCTCTCATTTACCCTTCAAGCTTCCTTTTGTATCTATGGGCTTAATTCTGTTAAATCCCGTTGCTAGTTGCTTCGGCTTCTACTCTGCCTGTGGTTTGCACCTGCTACATAGCCCCAGCAAACTTGGCAACCAACCCTTGGGCACTCTAGAGAAAACAACTGTCTAGACCAGGCCCCTTCTGCCCGATGTCCTGGATGTACCCCAGAGCTCCTAGGCATTAGTCTGTATTCAGAACAACATGTTGCTTTGCAAATGCTTCCTTTCTGCTCTTTCTTCTCCCTCCACACAGTTACGTGTATCTTGACTTCTCAGCAGGCACTAGCCTAATGTTTATTGATCTTTTGCAAAGGTCTGATGCAAAGGAAAATTGATAAAATCTTGTCCCGTGTCTTTGTGGACTCATAATTACACCTCACCCAGTGAGGCAAATGGGAGTGAGGGAGCCCACAGAATAAATAGCACCTTCTGCAGACCTAGAAACGGTGCAAGGACAACAACGCAGAGGCCCTACAGAGCCTCTGGTATCCAGCAGAATTCAGGAAGATGCGTTGCTGTTTTCTGAAATGATGAGAAGTCAAATCTTGGTGTAGAGCCCTATTGCATCGGAAGGGCAAAGTCACAAGCCGTTCTTATTCAGTTAAAGCCCCTGTTGCCCTAGGCAAACACAGAGCCTGTCAGGGTCCTGCAGCTTAGAGTACAGAGATGTGACCAAAATAGCGCCACAACTTTACAATATGTCTAAAAATAGCTTGCAGGTCAGCTTTTTTCTTAGAGGTAGTGGTGACATCAGTGGGAGAGCACTCTTGCTGCTGTTCAGTGCAGGTAAAACTGGGTAAACAAAGGGGGAACAGAAGCAGTTTAATTAGCTAAGCAGCCTTGAGGAAAGAGAGGTGGGAAGGGCCTAAGGAGGTGCAGCAAGAGAGATGGGCACAAGCATCAAAGGCCTGGGCAGACCCTCTGCCGCTGACCAAGTTAGTGTGCTTTTACACAGACAGCTTCTCCCTGGGGTTTTATTTCCGTGATGTTTAAGAGGCATCAATCTGCCCGTTTCTGTCTCGTTGTGGCCCGTGTCAGGATGTGTCACTGGACTGGCCAGCCACCCACCCACAGCGTGTTTCTTACTCCTCATTTCCAGACAGTGAACACAGCCCATGACATCACCTCTGGCCAGTGGCAGATTGGACACTATGGCCGTGGCAATGTCAAGTGTGTTTTGCTATAGCCATTCAACCAGAGAGTTGATTTTTTTACAGTGCGATTTGCACGTGGAGAAATCTGGATGGCCCTTAGTTCTAGGGGGATTTCAGTATTTGTTCTTGAGCCAAAAAAAGGCCGTTTTTATGGGGCTGAACCGTCTGTTGTTGTAAATGATTACATTCTACCAAAGGAGCAAAGCTGCTCGCCATGATCCTCAGAGTTTTAGTCTCTGTTGTGTATACTAAGTCTGGCCATGGAGATAAGTCTCAGCCAAGTTTGGAAGTTAAGTGCCTGATTTGAAATGTTACGGGAATCTAATGTAGGTTATGAGAGGTTTGCCATGCCTGCAGTCGCCTGTGTTGCTGAGGGAAGTGTACTGCAGCAGCCTGTGCTAGCGAGAATTTCCTTTGTGCTGCAGGTTTCATGCCTAGTGATTTTACGGTGCTGAAAGAGAGGAAGGAGGTGACAAAACTGAAGAATTGAGGCCAGGTCGTTACTGTCAGACGAGGACAAAGTCCTGTAGCCAGTCAGATGTGACGGAACGCACTTGCTGATGCTGCTACCAGGAAGCTTGAGAGAAATGTGACTGAATGATAGCAGTGCGCATGTGCCTTTGGAGAAAGGAGGCTATCTGTAAGCTCTTGCAATGCTTTTCTCTGCCCAGCAACATCGTTGCTGCTTTTCCTTGCATTCTGCTTAAGCAGCTGTTCTGCATTTATGATCTGATCTGTTCTTCACGTAGGGCCATCTTCACACTGAGCCATCTTCATTGTAACAGCAGTTATCTGAGATGAAGGCTGCCAGGACCTCAGGTTTGCTTTGAGTAAGCACTATAAATAGGGCAAAAGCACTATAGTCACTGTTCTCTCAAACTAGTGTGAGAGCCTTGTAGGACCAGCCCTGGTCTCCACCTATGCAAAATGGCTCCTGTTGCCTTGAAAGAAGGAGACTTCAGCCAAATGCAGCTCCAAATTGACAAGTATAGAGAGAATTATGCACAAGATCGGCTTGCTAAGGATTTCATTTGATGCACGGCTAAGCTGAGTTGAAAGTCAGCTGCCAGTGCGGAAGCTCTGCACGCCTAGTTGTACGCTTCTAGTGCATTTTGAAGCTACAGGCCACGCTGATTGCAGACTCTTTTGGTAAATCAACAACCAAGGTTATTGGTAAAATCAACTCAATAACCACTCCCATGACCATTTAGCACAGTCATTTCGGAGCACTTGCAATACCGCTCTCGCCACAGCCTGCTCCTTCCATTCAGTGAGAGTTGCTCCCTGGTCTGCCCTGCCCAGTTTGCAAATGTAGCTCATCAGCCTCTGCTTCTTTGCAAATGAGCTGCGTAGGTATTGGGAGGAGGAGGAGAAGGAGGAGGCAGCTCAGCAACCTGCCCATCCCAGCCAGTCATAAAGGCTCCGTGCTTCTTAGGCTTTCTGGAGTTATTTGCCACGTGAATCGTGTGGGTATAAAACTTTGTTGTTTCCCCAAATGCTCTGCCTTTTGCAACAGGAGGTCATTTCCCAGTGGGGAAAACAGGCTGTTGATGTGGTAGGCAGTCAGCTTGTCATTTGGATAAGGTCCAGAGCCGATTAGTTTGGGCGCAGCAGTGTGCTAACACAGGCAGAATGCACCCAGACTGGCTCCTGTCTAGATAGCACCGATCTCCCCACACCGCTCTCCACCATCCCGGCAGTTCAGCATGAGCACAGGTCCCTGTCCTTGCCTGTGCTGGCATGCCCACAGTAAACCATAATTTGCACCCAGTGCTGCTTGCCTGTGTCTCAATTGGTGGCAAACCCTCCCAAACCAAATAGTGATTTGCCTGTCTGCACTGACTCAGCTGTGCTGAAGGCAGGAATCGGAGTTAAATCTGGTTCAGTAAAGTCTATAGGTAAAGAAGAGCCTTGCAGAGCACATACTGAGGCATTTTAAAGGAACTTGACTGTGTCCCAGGAAGTGCACTGAAGTGAGCAATGCTGCATTAGGCAAGAGAGCCTACCCGAGAGCCATTAATCTCTCAACATCTGCAGCCCTGTGGTTGCAAGCACAGGGGGTTTTCTTCCCCTGCCTATGATTACTAACTAGCAACAGGGAATTCAAAGGAATCTGGGCTATCTTTAGGAAGCAAGTACCTACTCTTTGCCTCCTCTCAGGAAGCAAGGTCTTTCATTACAGCCTGTCATGGCAAGGGGCTCACAGATAAGGAGGAAGGGCAGGAAACCTGCCTGGCTTCACTTCTTTAGCAACTCTAAATATTTTCCAGAGTCCTAGCACTGTGAGTCAGCATTTCTAGAGCCTAGACTTGTTTACAGCAGCAATCAGTGAGATGGTACTAGGTAGGTGGGGTGTGGAGGTATGTGTGTGTCTAAAATGAGAAACCCTTTGCCCAGGCGCAAGCGGGGAAGTTACCAACAAGTCTTTGCAAAACGGTACAAACAGGGAGCAAAGGACTATTTAACCTGGACAGTAACTGCAGTGGAGCCGTTTGCAGGGTAAGGGGTTTCCTGGTGTGTGTAAGGGAATCAGAACTTTGCAAAGCTGTATATATCATGCTGTCTTAGTTCACTTAAAAAAAAAAAAAAAGACTCCACAAATATTTGGGGATTAGCAGTATAGTGGGATAAAGGTAACACTTCCCACCTCAAGTGGTTATGGATTCATTTTGCATTGGCCTGGCCAGACTGGCTGCATGGCAGGAAGGCTCCCAAAACTGTACAGGTACCAGACCAAACGCTGAGGTTTCTATTCAGAGCAAATACCTGCACTGCAATAAGGAACATGAGCTGTGGGATATCTTATATCACCGCATGCAGGCTTCTTGCCTATGCCTGGCGGGTCAGCCTGGATGGATCTCGTGGCAAAGGGAGGTTACATTGAAAACAGTATGGATTATTTTAGATCTGCAACCTCAGTTCTGCAAAGGTATTTATTTTGAAAATTCTAGTTTCCATAGCAATGTAGTGCTGTTCTCTCTCATCTCTCTCCTATTACGCCAATCTTAGCAGCCATTAGATAAATTATCAGAGGCAAACCTTAGCATTTTTTTATCTTGAGTGATTTTATATATGTTGGTTCCTTAGTGAATCAGAGCCAGTCAGTTAGTCAAGGATTGACTCATATCCTTTCCTGACATGAGGTCTATTGCAGTGTAAAGATGATAATGAAGAATGAATATTATTAATTGGACTTGGTGTATGAATTCCTAGGCTACTTTCCAGTAGGGGGGTCTTTCTAACCAGAATTCTAGTTCACTTCTAGATGAGTTGTCTATGTTATGTCTTTAGATTTTACTTGTGTTGCACTATAGCTTCATTAGGACATAATATTCTTGTTCCATACGTGTAGTAAATAAATTATTTTGTAAGGGTTGCTGCGTACTGCTATTGATTTCTGGACAGTTCCCCTTCCTGTTGTTAACAGAGCCAGCGCTCATGGCTCATTTCTTCATTCTCTTTCAATATGTATAAAAAAGAAGCAGTTAAGAAAACAAAGCAAGCTCTTTTTTCTTTTTTTTTTTTTTTTTTTTCCCCCCGGTGCATCTTGTCTTCCTGGTCAAGGAACTACTAATCTTGCCAGAATGTTATGCAGGCTGGAATGTAAAAATCACAGACTTAACCCTGCAGCAATGATGCATGCAAAAAGCAAAGATGTAGAGATGATTTATTCTGATGGTGTAGTTTGCCTTTTAAGGAGATGGTTTAGTGAGTTCTTTTGCCTATATGAACTGTATCTCCACCTGGGGAGCTGTGCCAGAATAGCTGCTCCACAAACCCTTTGCTGCGAACAATAGCCTTTGTCCTGTAATTCAGTCCTCATGAGTAGGTAAGCAGTGAAGTAAAGAACCTGCGTGGGAGAACAAGAGTGGCACTGTGGACCAGATTCCAAGATAAGGAAGTAGGGCTAAAGACGAGGCGAGAGTTAGCCTTTGACTGTCTTCTGCAGTGTTGTCACTTAGTAACTAAAATACCTGAATTTTATAAATTGGCGCATAGATCCATTATGTTGACGATGCAAGAACCCCTCTGTGGAATCTAGATGCTACCAGGCATCTCCTGCACAGTGACCATTGCTTGCCTTGCCAGTTGTTACCGGTCTGATGCCTCACGTTTTCCTCCCTGTCTAGCGAGAGCCATCAGCTGTCTTGTTTATATTCAGTTCATGAGTTCTTCAGAGTAGATGGTTTTACTATGAGTAAATTCTGCCCCCCACTTCTATTTGAGCTCTCTAGGTGCTGGATACCTAGCAGAAATTTCCTCTTAAATCCAAAGAGATAGAAGCTCACTTGTGCCCTGAAAAATGAGATGTAATAATCCTTCTAAAACCTCTATTTTAGATGTTAAATATTTACTTTTAGCTGAATTATGCCCATCCTTTGAGAATACTAATAATACGTTGCTCTTCACAATGTTGCATGTCACTGAATTCCATATATATTTTACGCAAAGCATTAAAAGGTGGTTGCTTATCTTTTAATTTACCTCTTTTTTTCCCCTTCATGTTCTTGTGTTCCTATGTTTCAAGATAAGGTGAACAAAAATTCTCAAACTGCTATCTCTAGGCTATGCATTCTGTAATACCTTCACTATGGACATTTTTATTCAATGCCTCAGAGGAGAATGGTCCCAGTCTTTTTAATTTTCCTTCAGACAAGGGCTCTTCTCAATCCCTAATCTTGTAGTCAACCGTCACTGCCCTGTGTCACATAATGAAACAGCCATCATAGTGATAACTCAAATAATAACCCTTCCAGAGTCAATGTTCTGCCAGTGCTGGGCATTGTTAGGTTGGAGACCCTGCGTCCAAACACAACTATTGAAGGCCCCACGTGCCAGATGCAGACGTACCCAATGCATATTTAAAAAAAAAAAAATAAATAAAAATCCCTGTTTCAAAATAATACATGCTTGGTATCCAAATGGAATGAGAATGAAATGTAAGTGACTAGCGACCTTGTGACTGTTGTGTTGTATAACAAGATAAAAAGTCCTTGGGATTTGTGGATTGAGCTTTTTCTCAATTGTCTTCTAGAGGTCAAAGTCTACTGCAAGCGCTGACTGATACAATCCTCCATGTAAGTCAGGCTAGACTGCCTGTGCCTCGGGTCCCAACAGCAGGGCAGTTTTTGCAAGAGCACCTTGGAGGGTGTTTGTGTGGATTTCTCTGTGGTGCCTGTGATGATCCTCAGAAGGAGCAGATCCACAACTGTCTGAAAGCCCAAAGCCCAGATTCTTTGAAATCCCAGACAAGTAATGATGAGAGACTTGGCTGAGGCCAACCTGCTAGCCTGCTTCCTGTGCTGCTGCTTATATGTGTCCAAGAAGCTGCCTCCAGTTTATATGGTTGCACTCCAGTAAACAATTTTTCATGCAGATACGGGCAGCAGATGTTACTCATGCCTGTGTGAACACTTCAGTGTGTTTACAACAGGGGATGTTCCTCAGATCTAGTCCTATTAAACAATGGATGTAGCCACCAGAAGGAAGTCCCACTGGTTACAGCCATTCTGTTATAGCTTGCTCAAAACACTTTGAAGGGTGGTCAACGCCATCCCTCTGTGGGCACTCGAGGGGATTGACTCACAAATACGAGCAAAATAAAATTAGATGGCTTAAGTGGCTGCAACCCCAGCTGTGTCCCCACTGCCCGATTCCCAGAAGGGGTCATCCCTGCAGCAGGGTTGGCTGTAGAAGGCAACTCCTGAGCTGCTGTAGTGACAGCCCATTCTTAAGGGCATTAATACTTGTCTAGCTCCTCTGTGAAACAGTTCAGGAAGCTTAACCAGAATAAAAATGTGCACTTTTTCATCTGAAGAATTGTCTTTTAATTTAATTTCTCTAACAGGCTCAGAGAAGCAGCAGTGCTGCTGCGAGGGCAGGGCAGAGGCAGGCAGGCAGAGGGAGAGAGATGACCTTTCCTTTTGGGAGCAGCTAGCCATTATGTCAGTTTTGCTGCTTCACAAAACTCTGCCCTATGGTTGTTTTTGGTACTGGGCTGCCTTAATTTTCTGGAGAGTGAATGAAGGATTAATGTAGTGTGCTTACGGCCTTTGGAAGTTAAGTTTTTAGAGGAAAACAAAAAAAAAAATCTTAATTCAGCATGTGCTGTTAGGTGGAAGTGCTTAAATTGTTAGGAATGGGAAACATAAGTGTCCACGGTATCCGTTCCTACAATTCAGTTAGGGGTTAAATCCCTTTTTTTTTTGGCTGCTTTTTAAGATCTCTAACCCAAAGTCTACTATCAAGCTGTGCCTAGAGAAGGAAGTCTTTAAAGAGACCGGCCTTTTACCTATAAATAATGTACACAGAAGAGTACAAAAATGGAGTCGAGGAGCAGCTCCACCTTACCTGAACATAATTGCAAAGGCCGGTATTGTGAGCTCCGTGAGGCTGGCTGTACCCCTGGTCGAGCAGAAGGCTGCAAGGAGTACTGTCACCCGTCATCCATCGTGACTAAACTGCTGCTGAGATCTGAGTCTTGCTCCAACATTTGAATATCAACTGGTAAATCGTGACTGCATTGTACTGAAACACATTAGATTTCAGGGGCCAAATGGGGCAAGTTTTGAATGCTGTGGTTATAAACATACTTGGAAGATAACTTCTGCTTGAGTGCTCTGTTAGGTTAGATGTGTTAGAATATAGAGAATTTTGCAAGTCTGAACCCTTGCTGTAAGTGAAAACACTGTGGCAAAAAAATGTAAATAACTGCCACACATACTTCGTATAAGAGCCCTTCCCAATATCTATAAATATGGTAACCTTGATGTTTCCCAATTTTGAGCTTTAAACAGGAGACAGACACAAGAAATATTACAAAGCCAGCATTTTTCTTTTCATGGATTAGTTTTATAGTTTCAGTTTTAACCTACCCAAAAACACTTAATGGAAATTAAATGTCGTGTCTTAAAGAGGATTGCCTTTGAAAGGAAATTATTTGTTCTTAGAAAATCACTAGAATAGCTTCTCAGTTTAACTGCATTTTCATATGAATTCAAAACTCATCTCGGGTCAGACTCTCCAGGAAAACTTTCTCATGATTTCTGTAGCAGTTGATTCATCCCTTGTCGCCTTCATTTTACAGCTTTAAGTGGCAGGTTCTCTGAAAAGCCATCTACTTCAAAGCTTTATAAAATAAAGCTTTGAATAAATCACTGAGTTAGAAATTATGCTGGCTGTGCCCAACTTTGTGCCTGGATGTGGGAATACTTGGGACTGGGTGTGGAATTCCAATGAAAATTACCTTTACATGAGATGCTGCAGGCTTGCAAACCTCAAAGAGCAGTAAGAAGGAAAACTGCTGCGGATGAGGAGGCTCGGAAATCTCCGATTTCCCTTTCCCACCGAGAACACATCCTGAACAACTGCTGAATATTCATACACGGTGTAGCTGGTGCAATGTTTGGCTACCGATGGGATTAATAGGAAGTGTAGGTTCTGAAGACGACATGTCCCAGCATGGCAGTAGGAGACAGCAGGCCGCCGTGCAGCGCTGTGTGCTGGCACTTGTGGGACCTTTAAAGCGCATCCCTAGACCCACCTTGCACCCCTGCAGTTACCCGCAGCGTGGGGCGGGACGCCTGCGCTTCCCTTGCCAGGGGTGTTACTGAAGACAGTGGGCCCCAGACTCTATTATTTTGGATTTTTTTTTTTTAAATCTGTTTTTGCAAGCTTTAGCTGATACAATACTGACAACCTGACACTTGTAACTAGTAAAATAGTTGCTTTTGTCTTTCATGAAGAGACAACCCCCTGCCCTCTGTATTAAGATTTCTGGTGTACGTACGTGCAGAGCTGATTTGTCCATAATTGTTTGCTTTCTTCAGAGTCTTTTGAAGTGTATGTCTTCAAGCTGGTTCCTTATATTAAAAATAAATTCTTCCAAGCCACCAATAAAATGTCAACTGTGATTTCAAACTCATCTCCTGAGCAATGTGAGGTCACTCTGTGAGTCAGCATTTGAAAGGACCGTTATTCCTGAGAGCATGGGTAAAGCCCAAAGTTCATCGTCCCTTGCTTAAATGGTTTCACTGCATTTTAAATTGCTTTGCATTGTGCTGAAAGAAATGTAAACTGCGGGGCCTGTTTGGCACAGAACTCATGATATTTCAGGTACCTCAAATCTTGAAAAAAAAAAGAAACCTCTATATTGATGTAGAAGTTGGTATTTCTGATAGGAAGAGTTTTACCACCCATGTATTAAAGAGGAGGGTGGAGCGGGAAGCTGTGCTGGAGGCATAAACTTTCAACTATGTTCTGTTGAAATAAAACTTGGGAACTGTAAAATCTCTGGGTGAGGGCCCTGTCTTTTGTACAGTGCCCAGCAGAACAGAGCCAAAGTCAGGTAGGGCTTTCTGGAGAGGGGAACTTTATTAATTTTATTTTAATAAAATAGTAAAAAAATATAGCAGGGCATTAAAGCTGCAAGTGCAAGCCTTGAGAAGCGAGGAAGTACTATTTTTAAGATTGACTATGCAGCCTGTTTATTCTTTTTGTGCACATTAATTATTAGAGTCTTTAATTATGTGATCACATTTCCTTTTGTCGCTCTTCCTCCCTGCTTGCTGTGGTGCCTGCTGTATTTGGAGGTAATTAATCACACCGGAATAGGGAATACCTGGGAGCGGGACTCTGACTCCAGCCTGTATGTGTCAATTCGGGTCTCCCCGTCCCTCTCTCGGCGCTTTTCCTACCCCCCCTCGTTATCTCCTGGCTCGGTTCCTCACTGCTCCGATCGAACCCCTCGGTCTCAGCGCACCTGGGTGGCCCGGGGAGAGCCCTGGGGTCTGTTCCTGCTCTGCCTTGGTGCTGAGGAGGGGCAACGGGAGGGGAAAGTCTCGCTGGCCCTTTCCTCCTGCGGTGGAGAAGGGAGTTCAGGTTATTTAGTTGCCAAACGCCCCCCTGAACGTGCTCCAGCGGGGATTATCAGAGGTCTAAAGCGGTATCAAATCTGTTACAGGTTTCTAGTTGTATTCCTTGGGCTTCCCAACAATCTGTGATTTTTTTTTTTTTTTTTGTGTTAAGCATCAGTCAAAATCCCCAGCGGAGCGCTTAGAAGCGAGCCAAGAGTATTTATTAGAACCGGTTTTTCCCTTCCCGGAGCCGGTACCGGACACTCGCGGAACTGTGGGGGAGACCCCGCCCGGGTTGCGCCGCTGCCGGGAGGAGCCCGGGAGCAGAGCGGGGCCCCGGCAGCTCACCCCATCGCCTTCCCGAGCTACTCCCGGTGGTTGCCGGTGCTTCCCCCTCTACTTTCACACCCCGGTGCGGGGACAGCGGCGAGGCGGGGAGAGCGCCGGGGCGGCCATCGCGGTGGCCACCGCGATGGCCGCCCCGGCGCTCTCCCCGCCTCGCCCGGCGCTTCCTTTTCCGCCGGGGCGGGGCGGGGGGCGGTCGCGGCGGCGCGGCTCGCTGATTGCAGGGCGGGCGCTGCCAGTTCCGTCGCCTCCCCCGCGCCAGCCGCGTCCCAGCGCCGGAGCCGCACGGCCCAGCAGCGAGCGCCCCAAGCCGGCCCCCCCCCCCCCCTTTCCCTTCCCCGGTCAGCCGCCCCCCATGGAGGAGCAGCCCCACCACCACCATCACCACCATTATTACTACTACGGCCACCACCACCACCACCACCCGCAGAGCGCCTACCTGCCGCCGGCCGACGGCCGAGCCCAGCCCAAGCCGCCGCTCCGACACGACCACAAGCACGGCGGCCCGCAGCACCAGGACGCGCCGAAACGGAGAACAGGTCGGGGCGGGCGGCGGACCGGGGCCTGTGACCTTCGCGGGGCGGCGGCGGCGGGGCCCTCCTCCTCCTCCTCCTCCTCCCCCGGCCCGGCTGGAAGCTTCTCCGCCGCGCTGGGGCCGCTTCCTGTCCGCCATGTTGGGGCCGGCGCGGCTGCGGGAGCAGCGGGGCCCGCCGGCACCGCCACCGCCCGCCGGGCACGTGGGGCTGGGCCGCCCCCCGCCCAGGCCGCGCCGAGCCGGGGTGGGGGGGTGGTGAGGGCGGTGGTGTGTGGGTGGGGGGGCGATGAGGGGCGAGGTGCTGGTTAAAAATTGATGAGCATAAAAATCAATGAGTCAGATAAGGCGGAGGGGCCCGGCCCGGCCCCGCCGGCGGGAGCGGCGAGGCGGCGCGGCCTGGTGGGGCCTGGCGGCTTTCGGCCGCCTCTTCCCCGTAGCCGGGGGGCGCCGGGGCCGGGGCCGGGCGGGAGAGGGGCTGTGCCGTACCGGCGCGCCGGCCGGGCGGCAGCGCCGCAGAGGCGGTGGCCGGGCGGCCCCGGCTGGGGAGGGCGGGGGGGCGGCTGCTCCCGAGCAGGGTCGGAGCCCCCATCTCCCTGCTGGGGGGCTGCTCGGCTGCTGTGGCGTAAAAAAAAAAATCTCATTTGGAGGTTTGTGTGGGTTCTAAGTGCGCGATTACAAGAACGGCCAGAATCCCGTGTACGTTTTTTTTTTTTTTTTTTTTTCTCCCTTGAAATTTTCATTTACATAATCAGGCGGGAGGTGGGGAGGGACCTGGCTGGTATCGGGAGCGGGGCTGGGAGTGCCCCAGAGCCAGGCGCGGTGCCCCCTGCCCAGCCTCCGGAGCGGGGGTAGGGAGGGACCAGGTCAGGCACACGCTAAAATAAGTTACTGAGCAAAAATAAGTTGAGTAGTCATTTCACTGTTTGCAGTGTGCCCGGGGTTTTAATACGCATTTACTCTGACACCCCTCCCTTTCCAGCTATGAAACGATTTGTGAGGTTGCCCAATACTCCTCACCTATTCGTCTTCACATCCTTTTTTTTTTTTTTTTTTTCCCCCCTTCCCTAAATTTTGGTTGCCGCACCTTTGTGTCCAGGCCAGAGCCAGCTGTGCCAAATGTTGATTTGGAGAAAACTCAGGCAGCCGAGTTGTGAATACTTGAAAATTGGAACTAGAAACTGCTGACACACTGACTTACTGAAATGGATTTTGTTCTTCATTTTATTCTTTTGCTCCTCATCTGCAATGGTCTTATGACCACTCGTATTGTTTTGTTTCATTAACAAGTGGTGTCAGAAGTCTTGAGTCATACAAGGTCAGCTATAGCACGTTGTCTTCCTCTGCACGTTATTCTGAAATACTTAATTTTTAGTCCTTGACTCAGCTGAGAATCCCATCCTATTGATTTTCTCTGGGATGGAGTATTTATGGTTAATATTCTTAACAGTGTATTTGAAAGTTATAGTGGGAGCTGTGGTGCTTACAGATACTTGTGCGTAGTTAAATCCTTTTTGATCCCTCTCGGCAAACTCAGTTGTGGAATTTCTGTAAAGATTCCTACAAGGATTCCTGTGTTCCCGACTTGCACAGAACTTGAGCAGTTACATCTGCCAGACATCTGAGGCTCCAGGATGTGAGGGTAGCAATGTTTTTCAGTACAGCAGTTAATTGTAACAACATCGGCAACAGCAAAACCAGCCTTTTTCAAGCTGGAGTTTTGCCCGCTCTCATTCTTGGGGCACTCGGTGCACCGTGCTGACCACACCACCATGGCTGCAGATGAAGCCTTAGGTGGGTCGGTCGTTGCGGGGGACGTAAGGCTTCCCACCGTCGGGAAAGGATGGATGAGTCAGAGGAGGAGCGGGTGCAGTAAGAGGGAGTCCCCTCTGCTCAGTCCACAGCTGGAGTGAATTTGTTGAGCTGGGTACAGCATGCTCTTCCATCTCTCAGGGGGCTTCAAGGCTTCTCTTGGGGCATTGTAGCCAAGGTCCTCAAAAAGCAATAGGTCTCTGGCCAGAGATTTTTAAAAAGGGAAAAAAGAAAAAAAAAAAAAGAGGAAGGTGTGGTGGTTAGTTCAGCCTGGACTGTCCTGGGCTTCCAGCTCCACTTGAATTGCACTCTCCAGATTCACTTCAGAATCGTAAGGCCTAGAAATGGAACTTCAGAAGCAAAAAGGAAAGCTGAGTGTACAGCATAGTCTCAGGGTTGGATGAGTTGGAGCCCTCAGCAAGTATTTTATTTCTTGGGTCTCAAGCTAGTACCGGGTCTCTCAGGGACTCTGAAATACCAGAGTTTCTCAGTGAGCAGGAGACCAGTTGCTGGTAGCGGTGGAAGGGTGCTTGCAGGGATGCATTTCTTCCCAGTTTTATCACCTTTTCAATGCTAAAGAGCTCGTGTAGGGAGGTGTTGGTTGCTATCTTGAAGTGAGGAGATGTGGTCACCCTTTCTTCCCTCCACCTTCCAACTGGACTTGCACATATCCTTTTGGAAGATGGTGCTTTTCTTTTTTCTTTTTTGTCCCCTTTACTAGAGATGGTGTTTGGGAGGAGGGTGGGAAGGAGGGCTGCTGGTGTTGCTGGCCTGGGAGCTGATGGAGATGGTAGGAGTTGGCCCTAGTTCACAGTACGGATTCTGAACTTCAACAAATCTTGCAGCAAAGGCAGCGGATCCCTGTGTCTTGAAGCATCCTGGGAATTAATTTTTTTCCTTTGTGACCTGGAAATAGTAGCTGATGAAATAGCTCTCCAGCTTGCCGGTGATCTTCAGTACAGTGTATTTTCCTTACATAGTATCTGTATATACCTTTGCTTTGTTTTACAGTCTATATGTCACCCAGTTGTATGCAGGAGTCAGTAGCTGCTGGTACTTTCTGCTTAACCCTTCTTGGTGTGGTTTCCAGCAAATAAGCATATGCTTTTGTACATCAGAGACTAGACATTTTGCTATTTTAAAATGTCTGCTTGAGGAAACTGGATATGTTTGGGGCTGATTACAGCTTTCTGCAATCAGAAGTTTAACATTTCACATTCTAATTCTTGCCTTTTCTTGGTTTTGGCTTTCTTCTAGGCTACGGAGAGCTAAATGGTAACGCAGGAGAAAGAGAAGTGTCATTAAAGGGCCTGTGCTCTGATGAAACCACCACCCCAGGATCCAGGGTACCCAATGGCAGCCAGCAGCTCGTAGACACTAACGTGACCCCAAAGCAGACTGTGAAGGCCAGTGCTTTGGGGAAAACTGGAATCAAAACCAAGAACTTCATTCAGAAAAATAGCATGGACAAAAAGAATGAGAAGTCCTACGAAAATAAACTTAGAGAAAGCCAGTCCTCAGACAAGCCAGAGGGAGTGTCTATTCCAAACGGTGTAGTAACCAATAATTCTAGCTATATCACGAATGGCTACGTAGGCAAAGGGGCCGATAACGATGGTAGTGGCTCCGAGAGTGGATATACTACGCTTAAGAAACGGAAAGGCAGGCGCAACAGTGCCAAGGGTTGTGAGAACCTGAATCTAGTACAGGACAAAATAATGCAACAGGAGGTCAGTGCACCCACCTTAAAACAGGAACTTGAGAGTTTCAAGCCTGATTATAGTGAACAAAAGGGGAACCGAATTGAAAATACTAAGCCTGTTTGGAAATACGAGGCTGGGGCTGGTGGAGCAGGCCGAGGGAAGCCTGGGCTTGGGGATGTACAGCGAAAAAACTCTGATGCCAAACCTGGGATTAGCAGCAAGAAGTTTGATGACCGGCCCAAAGGGAAGCACGCATCGTCGGCTACATCTAAAGAGGACTCATGGACCTTGTTTAAACCACCCCCGGTTTTTCCAGTGGACAATAGCAGTGCTAAAATTGTTCCCAAAATAAGTTATGCAAGTAAAGTTAAAGAAAACCTCAACAAAGCAGCTCAAACCCCATCCACATCGTCTTCGTCATCTTCGTCATCTGCCGGGGAAACTCAGGCCCAAACATCAAGTCGTCTGTCCCAAGTCCCCATGTCTGCTATGAAATCTGTTACTTCTGCTAGCTTCTCGAACGGGCCAATTCTAGCAGGGACTGATGGAAGTGTGTATTCTCCAGGGACCCAGCCACTGCTCTCGACTGCTGCTAGTACTGTACCATCAACCTCCTCTGAGTCAGTACCCCAGGACATGAGTACAACTTCAACAGCTCTCGAACAAAAGAAATCTAGCCTTTTTATCTACCCTTCGAATATGCAAACTGTGCTTCTGGGTACAGCGCAAGTCGATTTCCCATCGCAGACAAATCAGCAGAACCTGGGAGATATCTTCCAGAATCAGTGGGGCTTGTCTTTCATAAACGAGCCCAGCGCTGGACCTGAAACTGTTGTGGGGAAATCTGCGGATAATCAGTTAATGGAAGTGACATTTCAAGGGGAATATCCTGCCACTTTGGTTTCACAGTGTGCTGAAATCATTCCCTCAGGAACTGAACAACCTGTGTTTCCTAAGGCTTATGAGCTGGATAAACGGACTAGCCCTCAAATTCTTAGTGCTATTCTTAAGCCTGGGACTGCTGTTGAGGGTGGTGTCTTAGCTTTGGAGTCGCATCACACAGGTGACCTACAAAAGGCAGACACCGGTAGCCAAGGTGCTTTAGTGTTTCTTTCAAAAGACTATGAAATAGAGAATCCTCTGGCCTCTCCTACGAACAATTTGCTAGCCTCCGCCAAAGAACAGAGGTACCAGAGAGGCCTAGAAAGGAAAGATAGCTGGGGTTCTTTTGACCTGAGGGCTGCTGTTATATATCACACTAAAGGTAATGGCTTAACTTGCTGCCTAAGGGCATTCTCTTCTCTTTTTAATTTTTTTTTTTAAGTGCAGTATTCTAACATGATATATTCCTTACAGCAATTCTGATTGTTCTAAAAATGAGCTTTTTGCTTGCATATCTCTAACGGCAATAAGGGTTTAGGAAAATTATTCAAACGGCTGTTTAATTAATGTTAAGAGGTATTTGTTTCCCTATTCCTGCGGACATGTGTAAGTGATGTTGATGGGGATGATACTTAGCTAGTGTGTTTTACATTTTAATTCCTATGGAATGAGTAGGTCCTCCTAAGCTGGAAGGAGTTAAAATGTGTCGGTTCACCTGCTCTGTTCCAGCTTTACCAGGTGATACTCTTGTTGCTGAAAAGGCTTCATAGTCTGCACTCACACCTCTACCACCAAAGTGTTGCAGCTTCTCCCCTGGGCAGATCAGGCAATGAAATCAAATGACTTTGAAGGAAGAAAAAAATTATTCCTGTGGCTTTTCATGGTGTGATTTGATTTATTTTTTTAAGCAAACCACACACACACACACACTTTTCCCCCTGCCCTTCTTGAGTATTATGGCAACAGCAAGACAAATCTTTGCTTATCAACTCTTCTCTGAGCTGTAGATTGAATTCTCTTGTTGTCTTTGTAGGCCAAAGCTTTCAGATGATTTTACTGCTTTCATGGAGTCCTTTGTAGTCCAGCTCCTTTTTTTCCTGAATATCTTTTTTTTTTTTTTTTTTGAGACTGAAATGACTCAAACATGATACAGAGGCTTTAAACTGGGAATGAAGAGAAGGAAGCCTGTGGGATGGCTTGCTTTCTGCTTTAGCCTCAGCCCCAGAAGCTCTGAGGTCTTGTGGCAGTTCTTGGCTTTTGGTCCTGGCTTGGCGTTAACAGGAGCCTGATTGCGTGTTCCCTTTTGGCACGGTGTTACTTGTGTTACTCACACAGAGGCAGTTCCTTTTTGATTCGTCCCCCCCTTCCCTCTCCCTGCACCCCCCTATCCTGAAGAGAAAAAGGTGATCATCCATTTGTTTACTGTTCCACATACATATGTAGATTATGTCTTGCAAAGTATTTGGTTGGCATTGGTGAATTTGCTGTGTTTTTGCAGAGTTCTTAAATTACTTGTTCATAAACTCTCTGTATAGCATACAGAAACTTAGATGCCATCCTTCAGTAATAGCAAGTCCAGTCATTTAAAAATACTAACTCCAGATATTTCTTCCAGGTCATCTCGCTCCCACGATGTTAACATCTTAAGCTCTAGTATTCTTGAGAACAGCGTTCGTCAATTTATTTTATCTGGGTCCTCAATCCTCTGCTCAGTCTATTCAGTATTAAAGCAGGCTTTCTCTGTTCTCGTTTTTTGTGTCTGCCTGCAGCCTAAATCCCAGTTTCCCATCAGAAAATGGGGGTACCAGAAGGCGTGGTATGGTGTAGAAGGGAAGTCCTAGGCAATGCTTAACTTTGCAAATTTTCCCAACACTTAAGTTTGTCTCTTTATGGTTTTGTCAGCCTGAACTTTCTTGTAGAAAAGCAATTCTGTACAGCTGCAGCAAGACCCATCAGCTCTCCCTTTCTCACTAGCTGTGTGAAAGACAGACCCCAGTATAACAATTGTAACAACAGGAAAATAAAGAACACTCCCTTCCCCTGCCCTCTTAAAGAGGTGTTAACTTCGAAGTCTGGCTGCGTTTAGCTCTTCTAAACACAAGAGTTAATTACATTCAATGGCAAGAATGGACACCTAAAGCACTCTTTTTAAAATACTGTTTTCTGCTCTTTCCCTGCTTCTGCATGTGAATGCTCTTGCTCTGAGCATCCAAAGCAAGCACCCCTGGGATGCCCTGGGGAAACGGTTCCTGCCCCACTGCTCCTCTGTGCCAGTTCATTTTTCAAGCTGTATCTGCCAACTTCAAGGTGTTACTTAGGGGTAAAAGATGATGGATGTTTCTGATCAGTGTTGTCATTAATGCAGTGATAGGGGTGCTCCAACACAGCTTGAGCTTGTCTTTCTGCTACTTAGTCTTCAGATGCTGTTGCTGGTTTACAAAGCAGGAGATCAGTCCAGGTCTTCGTATGTTTTCTGTGATGGTGGTGGGTGTTGCATTTCTCTGTGTGTTCAAGTCCATCGGGGTGAGTTGGCTTTAGGGGTATTGGGAGGAACCCAATGTGTGTGTCTCTGTGTGTCCTTTCTTCATGGCCATGATGCTGCAGCCAGAGCCCTGCGGGTGAGCTCCTGTGGCACAGCGTGCTGTGAAACGTCTAGAAAATGGAGCTGCCAGGGTGTGTTTGCAGGACAGCAGCGCAGTGGTTAATTCCCACACCATTCTCTCCGTTTATCTTGGGCTGTTTTCCTGAGGTCCTACTCCTAGCCAACCAGTTTCTCTGCAGTAGGAAAGGAAAGATTTCACTAGCTTATTTTTCACCAGCTGCCTTCCCCTCCTTCCTGCTTGGGGAGAGCGTGTGGGTTTGCCTGGGCTGGTGTTGGGGTGTCCCGGGCAGTTGGATCCTCAGATTGTTTGGTTTTGATTTTGAGAGAAAGGTGAACTTCTCCCTCTTCAGATTGATCTGTTTGCTTTTGAGCATAGTTTGATCCTCAAATCTGCCCTGCCTCTGGGGTTATGGACACAAAGAGAAACGATTGCAGGGCAAGGACAGGGGTGAGCGTGGAGCACTGGTGGGGTCCTGGTGCATTCCCTACCCTGAGCTCCTCCATGGTGCAAGGGTGAAGCTCTGAGTGTTGCAGTGAGGAATGGGCACTAGTGTGAGTGGTTGCAGTGCTTTCACCTGTGTGTTGTAAGCTTGCACCCTCTTTTGCACTGTTAGTGTCTGTAGCTGTGATCAGGTTATGTGGTTCCTCATCTTGGACTGTAAATAGACTATGGGAAAGCCTCCAGCTTGCTCAGGAGCTTTGTTCCAGCAAACCAGGCTTTCCTGCGCGTGATTTGCCCAGAGACTGCAAGGGGCATTATAGATTGTAATTGCTTCACAGCTTCCCTGGGAAAGGATGGATGGAGGAGGTAAGGCACAGGGCGGGCCGGCTCTGGTACAGTAATCCTGTTTAAACCACCGCAGCACTGTGTGTGCTGGCGAGGCTGTGCTGGGCCGTGGGGCTGGGTGGCTGCAGAGCAGAGCAAGGTCCTGGTGGTGAAAGCTGTGCTCATTTGTGTGTGCTCACGTTGCTTTTTCCTCAGAAGTCGGGGCACTGGGAGCATGCTGGCAAGGCTGACGATGCGCCCTCCTGTTCTCTTGGATGCTTTTCGTGTTGCTTTCCTTTGTGCCCCTGCTCTGTGCCTTGCTTTTTTTTGCCTTTTTTTTTCTTCTTCTTTTTAAAGGGCAAAAGAGACTCCCTTGATCATCTGATCTACTTGACTGTAAAACATGATCCTTCAACGTGGCTGCCTTCATTGACAGCACGTGCCGCTCAGTGTTTGTGACCGTGCCTTGAAACACTCGCGGGTGACATACCTGATTTAGCAAGGTAGATCTGATTTAGTTGAGCACTGGTGGGACTACTGTCTGGTTGGGTAGCTTAGTATGGGAGACTGGAAGGACCAGGAAGGAGTAATGCTCTCGCTTAGGGACATTGTCTCTATCTAGGTTAGAACTGAACCTCTGCCTCAGTTTGGCATTGCCAAAATCCTCATCTTTTTGAGGTAAAACTGGTCCTCGCTGGGTTTTTTGGTCCTTCAAAAGAGGAGGCTGGGTGTATCTCAGGTTTACTTCTATCGAAATCAGTATCTTACTGCTTTAGTGCTCCTTTTAAAGATAGCTGGATTAAATGTTTCATATCGGAATGTCAACGCTTTGCAGAATTTTGTTATGTTTGGACAGCTACAGTCTTCCAGGCCAGGCTGTCTGTCACTAATACCAGGCTCTGTATGGCAAGATTTGTGGTGGGAAGCTCAGTAGTTTGCTTGTCCTTAGCTAAAAAGCAAATAATTGAGGTCTCCAGTTCAACTGCACAGTAGCAAAGACCACATAGGTGGAGAAGTAACTGCAGTGTTTCCCTCTTCTGCCTTGCCCCTGAGTTTCTGTCTGTGCTGCTGCTTTGTTCCTTCTCAGCATCTCAGTCGCGCCAGCATCTCTGCTTGCGTGAAGAAGCAGAAGAGCAGCATGGAAAATAGAGCAAGGCAGCGTGGGCCAGCCAGGAGTGGCATTCACCGGAATGGTGAACTGGGTCACAAGAAATAGCAGAGCTGTGAATTCAGCAATTTTCATCCTTTACCTCAGGAGAGGGAAAAAAAAAAAAAAAAAAAAAAGGCGCCTTGGTTTCCCATCCCCCTTGGTGGGAAGGGGTTAGATCTTAGTCTGGTGCTTGTGGTCTTGTGGGGCCTGAGCTGTGGGGTAAAAGCTGATTTAATTCTCCTTCAACTCTGCTTTTTCCAGTTGTCAGGATGAGTACAGTGTATTCTGTACAGAAGTGAGTCTCCTCAGCACTGAATTTTTAGTCTTTGCTTTGTTTCAGGGGCAATCCCCATTGTGCCCTGCAGATAAAAACAGACATAAAAACAGAAAAGTCAGAGGAGGATGGTCCCCCGTTATTTTTTTTTAGCACTTCATTATAGGGACAATTGTCAGTTTATATGTTAGATTTAAAAGAACAAAGAACTAGTACTGTGGCATTGTGCAGACACTTCTCTTTGCAGGGGCAGCCTCTCTTAGCAAGGAAAATGCGTAAAAGTGCCTGTCTTAACAAGTTATCACAGAAAGACTTCTTTCCCCTCCAAGGTTATGTACCAGTCCTGCTGTAAAGTTTATTGACCTATGAGGAATCTCAGTGCAATTCACCAGTGTGTGCCTTAGTCTGTTCCTGACATCAAAGCCTTTCTCCACTGATCCTTTGTTTTGGTGATGGTCCCCAGAAAAAGTGGTTCCTCTCCCTGGAACTCGATGTGGCTGGGGCTGTCTGCCCTGGGCAGGTCCTCAGCTAACCATGAGCCAGAGGGCTGTGGAAAGTATTGAAGGAAAACGGCTCTTTTCCCTAGTTTTGTGTTGCAGTTAGCCCAAGACTTATATATTTTTTTTCCCTCTGTTAAGTTGTTTCAGTTGGTAAATGTGCTTACCCTGTGCTATCCCATATCCATGTGCTGCTGGCCAGGTAGAGGGGAGGACCTTGCTCTTGCTCTTCTGATGGCAGATGATATTCAGTAACAGTCGATATCGCAGCCAGTTTGACGATTATCTTTGGTTTTGTAGCTTTGTCAGGCTGAGCATCTGCCAGCCAATGTGTCCAGGTGTTTGGGATTTACAGGACAATTTACACCACCCTCTCTCCTACCTCTTTCAGAAAGAGAAGGAAGATTGAAGACTGAAAAGGTTGGGGAGTTTGGGGGTGGGTTTGTTAGTTGGTTTTTTTTTTCTTAAACAGAATTTTGACAAGCTACAAGTTTTTTGGTGTGTGTTTGACAGTATCTCACTGTCTATCTTATTGTCAGGCACATCTTAAAACAGGCAATTCACATTCTTTTGGTGTCCAGTGAGGTTGGGACCAAATGGAAGTGCAAAAGAAAGCATGGTCTTTTGCATGGAGATACAGTAGCGGGCAGTGATTCAGCCTCTGCCTTGTCTTTGCTCAAACATTGCTCTGATGTGGAGGAGCCAACAACTTGAGAGTAGTTTTCTGTGCCCTGCCTTTGGGGAAAGCTGTTAAAATAGGTGATGTTCTCTAGCTGTTAGGAAATGATGCATCTAACTTCACTGAATGGAAAACTAGCTCTGCTGGAGGTAATTTTAGTAGCTGGTTCATTTTACTTCTGGGGAATCTGCATCTGGCAGATGAAGGATGTAGTCCCTTGTTAGGTTGCTTCTATCCCTGGAGGTGTTAGAGGCTGGTTACTATTCCCAAAGCACTTAGGGTTCCCCTGATAAAAGTGCATAGTATTGCTGTTATTATTGTGACGCAAAAATAACAGACCTCATAAAATTTTGTCAGGGCCTTCCTTACAAAAGACTTAATTGTGCAGAGAGGACTGGCAATATTTATTTGCATGCAATTTCCTGTCCCAGGGAGCCTCAGATTGTAGTGGACAAAGGACAGATGAAGGCTTGGAGAAGGGACGCGAACATGCAAGCGATTGATCGAGGTGACACTTGGCACACATCGTGCTGAGGCCATGAGTTTTGTGGGGTTTTTTCTTCTTCCTTTCCCATGCCTGTTAGTTTACTTATTGCCTTGTTTTGTGCTTTACTGCACATACTGTGTGGTTTAGTAATCCATGGCCATTCTCTGTTCCTAGCCCCTACCAAGGTCCTGTCACCCTCCTTCCTGGCAGAAGGCAGACTTGAAAGATTGTTCTTACAGGTTATGTTCCTACTAAGTGCTCCTTTTCTATAATTTTGTCTCTTAAACTTGGGTGCAGGGTCTTTATAAATGGTCTAGCTCACAAAATTCCAACGTGGTAGTGGCTAAATGTAGTTATTTTGAATAGGTCTCTAAAGATGTGATTTAGTTTGGGGGATATTTTAAAGGGAAGAGCGTTCTGTTTCTTAATATGAATGAAAAGAGCATTTAACTTTGCTGTTATTTCTTAAGTAAACAAAAGCATGTGTTCTTTCAGTGAGAATTGGGGAGGGTTTCTTTGTCTTTAGCCCACAAGTGTGTTGTAGAAGTAAACTGGAGAAAGAACTGCAAGCCAAGCAGGCAGCCGGGTGTCTCGAGCATTACACCTTGTTCTCGGATGATATGTTGGCAGCAGTTCTGCAGTGATGTTAGCAGAGTAATCTTTGCATGGTGTGCTTCAGCAGATGCATGCTGTGAACCATGAGAAACTCGCTTTGTCCAGAGGTTCTGATTTCACACACGCTAAGCGTCAACTCATAAAAATAATCTCTCCAGGCTACTTGTTGAGGCTGTAATGTGTGAATCAGCGTTGGAGTCGGACTAAACCCTGAAGTTAGATTGTGTTTTGTAGGAGTGGAGAATGGCAGTGACATTTCTGATGCTCAGTTTGGCCGTCTGACCCTTAAGACCATGTTACAGCCATCTCTCTGCCTTTTATTGCCGGATCATTCACGTCAAATTCGTGCAATCCTGGGGGCTGGGTTGGGGCTGTGCTGCTGGGCTGGATGGGGTTGGCTGTGTCTGAAAGCCTCAGCACAACTGCAGTGGTGTCGTGTCACTCTTGGAAAATTAAAGCATGTTTGGAGTTGTCTCTAATGGCAGCATCAATCTACATAATAACGATGGTCTTCTCGTTTTGCCTCCACAGAAATGGAAGCGGTTTGGAATTTGCAGAAGCAAGGTAAGGGTGTTGGAAAGAATAAACAAACCAAATTGTTCTGTCCTGCTCTGTCTGTTGGGATGGGTGATGGGAGTAGATTGTCTTGGTGTCTGGAGATATCAGAGTTTAGTTCTTCAGTGCCTGCTGCTTGTAGTCTGGGTTTATCTGTGGTTTAGATTGCTAAGTCAGGACAGTAAGCTTTACCGTAACGGTGGGGTGTTCTGAGAGAAGCAGAGTCTCTACAGAGCAATAAAACCAGAGTCAAATTAGATTTAACGAGTCTTCCCTATGTGTATACAAATTGCTTTCTATTTCTGGGTGTTTGGTGTCACACCCAAGAATAAGTTTTAAATTCTGGTGTATCCCCACTGTTCACCTGTGAAGATATTCTGTGTTAGCTTGTGGGAAGAGCGGTACGTGGAGATGCGTGTGCTGCTGCCCAGGGGTGTGACGTGGGGAGCTGGAGTCAGCCAGGGCTCCCCAGGGCACTTGCAGGAGGTGGTGTCACTGGAAGAGTTTGTTAACAGCTGAGTAGTACCTTGAGATCGATTGTGAATGTCCTCGGGCACAGGTCCTGAAAGTAGCTTGTCAAAAACTTTGGATTTTGCTTTCTTTCCAGATCCCAAAAGGATAATCACTTACGATGAAGCCATGGATCGCCCGGATCAATGAAGGTAGCAAGACGAGACTGCCTGTTATAACCTTTCTGCAGCATTTGTGCTGTTCGTGGGGGACAAAAGGCTTTTATGCTCCTTCTAAATCTTCAGTGCAGCAGAGGAACCATAACTAGAATCCCAGGATAATATATACAAATATATATATAGTTATTTAAAAATGGCAACTGAAAGTAATTAGACTTCTTAAGGAATCTGAAAATTTATTTCAACGAGACTACACACGTGATTATTTAATCTCCGGTACTGAATAGATTTTTTCGTTTTTTTGTTTTGTTTTTGTTTAAAGAGTGAATGCAAGTGATTTAACAAATACAGACTCAATTTACAAGCCCGGTTCTAAAGTTCCTGCTGTCGTCTACATGGGCAACAGCAACCCACTGGAGAGGCATTTCCACTTGACGAGGTTTCTGTTTCTTGTTCTGTGACTGTAGTGACACACTAATCACAGGGAAATCAGGATGATTCACCATCCTTCATCTCCCCTTTCCCTTCCACCTCCCCTATTTGGTTTTTGGTTTTTTTTTTTTTTTCTGTTTTGTTTTCCATTGAATGCTGGAGAAACGCCTTGAAGTTTGCAGAGTTTCTTTTTTTCCAGAGAATTCTAATCCGCATGTTTTGCCAGGAGTAAAGCAGCAATCCTATGCTGGGGATATTGTCTTAAAGCATCATTCTTCTGGGGGAAAGATGGTAATACTGCAGTTCTAGGATGCATGGTGAAGTCAACGCAGTTGACCTGGCTCCAGTTACACGTTGGACTATTGCAACTGAAGAGTTATTTCATTTTAAAAGACAACATGCAAAAATAAGCAATCTGTTTAGGCATTTAATATGGGGGAAAAAAAAAAACAAAAAAAACCCAAAAAAACAACAACAACAACAAAAAAAACCACTGTTCCCACAGTTTAATGCCATTGTATTACTGGGAGCAAAAAAAAAAAAGTATCTTCTGCTTTCAACTGTAGGTGCTTCATATTTGCTCTGTCTGTCTCCTAACACTAAATGTGCCGGATATTTTTCCCATTTTCATTGGAAAACTGAAGAGGAATTGAGTTCTGCTAACTTTCACCCTTCTTGAATTATTTTTTCTCTTAAAAAAAAAAAAAAAATTCAAAAGAAAAAAAAAAAACGAAAAAAAAAAGGAAAGAAAAAAAAATGGAAATTTGAATCCTTTTCAATTTGTCCATAGAACGGCAATGGCTGGGCTTCCCGCACCTGCCCCTTGGAAATGCTTTTTTTATATTTTAATGCAGTCTGTGTATTTCCGGGCTCTGCTTCTAATTATCTCTTAATAAAAATATATTTTATTACAAAAATGGAGGACTTAGGAATGAAAATAATAATTTAAAAATTTAAAAAAAAAAAAAAAATCCCAAGGAAAGAAAAGCTTCCTAGCAGTGGTAGCGAAGGCTGAGCAGACTGCAGGCCCAGCTGTGTAACCCGCTCTGTCCCATTGCAGCTTGTGTAGCGCGTCCAAATCATCTTGGGGTTGGGTAGTTTTTCTGGGTTTTTTTTAAAAGGTGGAAAGTTCACAGGGTCCAGTGCAAGAGCAAGCAATGAATGAAGTAAAAATGGGGTTTTGTGACCCGCCCTAGCTCCACACATACCCCATGCTCATCGTGGGTGTTTGTGGCCAACTACTGTCTCATGTATGTCTGGGTATCAAGGGCAGCAGCAGTTGGAGTCTCCTAAAATTAGACTGGACCCTATGGGGCATTACAGGAAGCAGATAAGCCCAAAATTTTGCCTACCCCTTGTGCTTAGATTTATCCACATTTTTTCTTTCTTTTTTTTTTTTTTTTGTTAACTAGGAGTATGTAGCATGCGTTTTTTTTAATTGTTTTTATTCTTTTAATGAGATTGTTCCTGAATGAGACGCTTCAATTCATGGTGGGACAATGAAACTTAATTCTGTACCTTTTGTAAGATTGCTAGCTTTCTGCCACACTTAGTTTTAAAAGTTTGACTATGGATTGCCTACTCCATTTTATGTATAAAATACTATATAGTATGATACTGTAGTGTAATACTATATAGTAATCATGTATTGTATCAGTCCAGGTTCAGAAATGTGTGGTTGGCCAGTCGCAAATAGTTCTGTTTCACCTATAAACTGTACCACCTTTACAGGTGTGTGTAACTTTCAGATGTATAACATGTTTACAGATGTGCCCGACACCTAGTCCTCCGACGTTCCTATTTTTAATTCTGTTGAGTCTCCCAACTGCTTGCCAAAAGTCAGAATCGCCTCCGGCTCTGCTGCGGAAGAGCTGGGGCATTCCTGAGCTTTAAAGTGTTGAACAAACTGTATGGTGGGACTGGGAAAATTAAGGTGGAAGAAATGTCCTTTTTTTTTTTATTGTTATTATTTTCAACAAGTTGAAGGCTAATAGCAAGGTTTCCAGTTTGTTTTACTGGCTTTAAGGCTCTGCTGTGTATTTGTTTGCCTTGTGTAGTCACTTGTCGCCTTAAGGGCTGGGTTCCATTAAAAAAAAAAAAAAAAAAAAAAAGACAAAACCAAACCCTGTTTTGCTTACCTGGGGTCTGCGCTGTCCTGGTACCCCCTGCTCTCGGGGCTGGCGCGATGCAGAAGCTGAACAGCAATAACCCGTGCTGAGTCTGACACTGCGCCTTTAGAAAGATCCGAGTCTTGCTGAATACTTGAGGACGCTCATCTTGGCCTAGTCCAGTCTCTCTTCTAAATAGCAAAAGAAGTGCTGAAACACAGTTCAAGTGCTGGGTTGGGTTGGTTTTTCTCCCGATGTTCGTCCCTGCTGCTTTGCCTTGCTACGCAGGGCCCCTTGCCCCCGGGACCCATCCAGAAACACCCTCTGCAGCTTCTCTGCTGTATTTCTGACCATTCTCTCTTCAACTGTCTGTCCGTCTGTCTCCATGAGCTCCACGGCATGTGCTCAGCGCTAAGCAGTTAGGAAATCCTCTCTCTGAGCTCCTGTAGCTCCGGCTTGCTGGCACAGGGCAGTATTTCTGGGATAGACTATTGCCTAGAGCCAGGCAGGACCATGGAAGAAACTTCCTCGTGCTGTTGTGTAACTTGCCCTGTCACTGTCTGCAGTCCTCCTGAAGTCCTCACACAATTCTTTACTGAGCACTTATTAAAAATATCTTAAGATTTAATCTGTTTTCTGATTATTTTTGTGTAAACTTACAAAAAAAAAAAAAAAAAAAACCTGAAATTGAGCTGTGACTAATTTAGCACATTTAAATAATGCTAAGGTGTTACTGATAAGTCTCATGTTTTGTTTTTGTTTGACTCAGAGTATTAGTACTGTAGCATAAACCAAATACAGCCCGGGAAGGGGTGCAGCAGCCTGCTCTCCCGGGTCTGCAGCCGAGGGTGTCTGTGTGTGCGGGGGGCGAGGAGCTGGCGCTGCGTGTGCGAGCATCTTACTTGTGTAAGGAGAGCGAGTGTGTATTTATTTGTGCCATTGTTTTCATTACACTGAGTAAAGTACGTTTTAAAACAAAAACCCTTATGTATGTGTAGTGTCGGAAAGTGGCACTAAGGGTGAGATCATGACCTATTTTTTTATTAGCTATGAAGATACTAATTCAGGTTAAGGCTTCTCTCCCATTTCTGTTCCCGTTGTGGGTCCGATGAGTCCCTTTCCTCTGGTTCCCTTGCCAGGCTGTCTATTTATTGGAGTAAGGATTCCTGCAGGGGCTGTCTCCTTTCTCCTCTGGTCTCTCCCCACAGCTCCTCCTCTGCTGGCAGGTCCTGTCCTGTGTTTCTCGTACAGGGTCTCATGTAACAGAGGCCGGGGTGCGTACCGCCAGCCAGATCCAGCACGGAATCTGCTTTCTTTGGTGGATCAGGGAGTGTTTCCTCGGCTCCCAAGAGATGATTTAAAAGCTGCTCCGTGCTCCTGTCTCCAGTGATGGTGGTTTGGGGACCTTCAGCCTCTCTGCTCCCTCCCACTCCACGGGTCTGGTGGACTGGCAGTGTGATGGCTTTCAAGGTTTGGTTGGAGTTTGGTTTTGGTTTAAGATCATCCCTGAAACCTGTATTTGTTGTTAGAAATCTCTCGTCTCTTTGACAATGTGGATTGCTCCAGGGCATGGATTCTGTCGCTAACCCACTTCAAACCATCGCCCTTTCTGAACTGTAAATCCCGCTGTTTGCCTTTCGTAGCTGCTGTGAACTTCTTTGATATGTGGGAAAAAACCCGATTCTCATTAGGTTGCGAGTATGCCAGCTATTCGGCAGCTGGGAGCGGGTGACGGGGAGAACGGGCTAGCTAAATCGAAAGGAAAATCGCTTCCTGCTAGGAAAAAGAGAAAAAAAGAGATGGAAGTTGTCCTCTCAGTTGCATGTATAATTAGTGCTTTTCACCTTCAAGAGAGTGTTACCGTAGCACGATAACATCCTTTCCAGAAGTGGTCGGTGGGTGACCTCAGGGACATCCGGGAGCGATGGCATTCACAGACGTGTTTCACAACTGCTGGTAGTTTTCCTGTGCGTTCAGTTTTTGCTCTTGATTCAGCATTTTCAGTAAGTTGCTATGGTGTCCGAAGCTTTCAAGAGTCTCGTCCCTAGAAGATTTTTCTGTGCGTACGTCCATAGTGATTTGTTTTCCTTACAGAGGCTGTTTACAAGGGAGATGGTTGAGGTCAGGAGGGGAGAGAACAAGGCTACGCCTAATTTAAAGCTGCTACACGTTTTCACACCGGTGCGCAAGGCAGGAGGAGGGCTGGGGCTGGAGGAGCCACTAGCGTGGTAGAGTAGCCAAAGAAGCCGGAGTAATTCTAGCTTTGGCCACCGCGAGAGTGTTTTTTCCATGCAAAAAAGCCCTGGCGCAAGCCGTTGAGAAGCAGGAACCGTGGCTGGTGTGAAGGAGCAGAAGATCTCGGTCTGCGCTGCCGGACGCGCTGCCTTCCAGAGATTACAGAGCTTTAGACATTTGCACAATACGTGTTACACCACAGGGTAAGGCTGGCTTCCGTGTATCCTGCTCGAGATCCTCAAAAGTGGCATCGCTCAGCAGCGCGACGCCGAAGCCGTGGACGTCTGGGGAGGTACAGGGGAGCTCCGCGGTGGCCTTGTGTTCATGGCTCGAGACACTTGGGGACACGCTGCTGGGGCTGTGGGGCTGCTCTCTGTCCTGGGACGGGAGCAAAAGTCGTACCTGTGCTTTCACCAGGGAATGCTGAGCTGTATTTATCTTGACTGTTAATCAGAAAGCTTCATATAACGTGTCCAGAGCTCTAAAGCCATTTTGTAAGATAGCAGTATCCCTTTTCTACAGCCTTATTAATCAGTAGAGTATCTTTAAAAAGAAGAAAACAAAACAAAAAAAAAAGTTCATTTCTTTCTGTGGTATGAAACTTGTGTACTGCGAACATACGAACGTTTAGCAAAAACACAACTTACAGTTTTCTTAAAAAACAAAAAACCACAAAAAAACCCTGTCTGCTTTCCATACAGTCTTTCCTCAGGTGCTAAATAAGGGTTCCAAAAATGGATACTGCTTTAGGAGTTTCTGCTTTATTCTTAAAATACGTATTTTTTTGCTTAGGTGGTGTAAAGATATTTTAACAAGAATGTTTTTTTAATGTAAATAAGATTGTGTCTTTAATTTTTGTTTTATCTCCTTTTTGTCTGTATTGAATAGTCTAATTTTCATTTTATCCTTTTGAGAAGGACCCTCTTATGACCTTCCTTGAAGACATTTCATTAAGTGTTGCTGCATTTAAGGACGAATCTACAACTGTTCATTGTCTTGGATTAATGCTGCTGCTGCTATAAGTAACCCTGAAAATCAAGAATGTGTGATGCACTTTTTTTTTTTACATGACCATATAGTTCCTCTGCGGATAGCTGAACCCTCCTGTAACACAGCCACTAACTCTGCGGGTAGCATAGGAACTGGGGGAGCCGGGGTGTAGGAGACTGGTGTACCTGATTTTGGTGCTGACCTACGGGAATTTCTATGCAAACGCAAGCAAAGGAGAACTCTTAACTTGAGAGAACACTGTGCATTTTTATTTTTTTTTCCCCTCTCCTTCCTTTTCTCAAGCTGCTATTGGAAGGGTAGTGCAAATCCCTGAGGTTTTCAACTTCTCCTTCCTCGATGGCTGGTGGTGTGGGAAAGATGCCTGGGTAATTTGTAAGGTAGAAAAATCTCAATCAACTATTGTCTTGTCTCTGGTTTTAATGTTTTTGTTTTCTATTTGAATCTATTTATGGAAGGAAATTGCTCATCTCTGCAGAAAGATCTTTTTCATGCTTTATCTCAATGTGAAGTTAACCAGCAGTATTACAGATTGCATGGCCTCCTTCCTGCCCGCACCCCCGGCGTTGTGGAGTCACAGGCTCCTTCTCCAGCTGCCCTCGGGTGCTGGGGAGCGGCCGGTGCCCGGAGTTGGACGCGTTTTTCCAAGAAAAAAGCGAGGCCAGGCCATCTACCCAGCCAAAACCTGATGGCTGAGGCGTGAAAGCCCACAGCTTAGGGAGCAGCGAGGTGCTGCCTCGGGGCACGGGCCGGTCTAGAACCTCTTGTCTTCATGGGTCACACCTGGACCACCATGGGGGGATGCGTGCCGTGAAGGAGGAGTTTACTGGAGGGGAAAAAAGGGAATTTACTTGACTATTTATAGATCCTTTAGGAAAATAAAGTACCTCTGTAAAGTGAGGGAAGAGTAAGGAAGGTCTGAAGTAATGTAGGCAAAACGCTTGGGGATTACAACTGCCTGGAAAATAGTATATAAACACCCTAGGCCAGAACTTTCAGCCTGTTTGATTAGTTTCTTCAGCATCAATTTTTTTTTTTTTGGCCAGCGTTTGCTCTTCTACACACATGCGTGTGTGTGTACATCTGACTAAATGTGCCTTGCGTGTGTGCTTAGTCTTTCTGAAGAGAGTTTGTAGTGCTGTGTGAGCTGCTGGGATGTGGCGTGGGACGGCCGGGCTCCCGGCGGGCAGCACGATGACTGTGCCCCATCTACAGTCGAGGGTTCGTTACTGTCCCGCTGACCCCTCGGATCGACGTGAGACTTGGACTCGAGCCTTCGTAGTGGCTGTCTTACAGTCTGGGGACGATGTCCTGTGGGGTGGCACCTTTCCTTTCCTAACACAAGCCGTTTTCTGTGACTTTGGCGGGGAGAGAAAGAGAAGCTGCTTTGCTGTTCCTCCTGCGGACAAAAATAAGCATTGCCATGCTTTGCCAGCAAAGCCAAAACAAGTGAAGGTCTGGAACCGGCTTCGCTCTGGAGTTAGGGCTCTCTGTGGCACCGGGGATCCCGTTCCCCGGGGGATTTATTCCCTTCCAGGTTGTGGTTCTTGTTACTGTGGGGTTTTTTCAGTTTTTTTGTAAAGGAGAAGTAAACACGCCTTGCTTAAAGTTAACAAAATAGAAATGCTTGTTTGCAGTCAGTGACTCAGAATATGAAGCTGTGCAATTCTTGTTTCTTCATCTCTCTCCCGACTCACTCGCCCCAATGTGTGATTTCTGTCCGAGTCTTTCTGTACTTCTGCCACTGTAAATGTGAAAGCTTGCTTGCATTATTTTTTAGAAATGCATTTTGCACACTCGGGTTTCGCTGAAGCTCCGTGAAAAGGTTAGTTTGAAGCAGATGAATAAAGCTATGCACATGTTTTGAAAGTTTAATTTGTGTCTCATTACCAGAAGTGACTTATCTGCCCTCTTTTGCATTCCTGTGCTGTCATTGCCTGCATTATCTTCACCATCTCGGAGGGTATGATGTAAGGTGACAGTTCTTTGCTGACAGCTGTAGCAGAAAACTGGCGCTTCTTGATTTTTTTAGTAGCCTATCTCTCTCCTTTGCTTTCTCTGTATCTCTCTGTATAGCTATATAAATATATATATTATTTTTTTATTTTGAAGAGCCTACTTTAGTAATTGAATTGGAGGGAGCGGGGTGTGCTGGCTTGTGTTTCAGATACACTTCGTACTGCTGGATGAACGAGTGCCCTTTTTTTTCTCTGATGGAACCCACCGGCGTCCCGCCGGGCATGCGGGCACCGATGGGGTCGGGGCGCGTGTGTCTGGGCCCCCGGCGAAGCAGCTTTGAGGAGGGGATGGAGCTCAGTCTGCTGCGTTGCAGGCTGGTGGCGTGAGCAAACTCGGGGCTTCTAATGACAAAATTAACCGATGAGAAACCCTACCGTTGCGTATTCCCACTGTGAGGCAGGATGGACAGGCGTCCTCGCTGTCCCCGCTGCGGGGGCCGTAGTCCACGGCCCACCGGCGTGAAGGGTGGGCTCCCGCCGGTCTCCAAGGTGAGAGCTTTATTTTGGTTTTGTTTTCAGGAGTTGGGTGCATTGGGTTGCAGGTGCCACCTTCAGAAACTTGTTGCTTAGCTCAGAGCCTTTGTGCAGGAGAGTCGGGATTTTGTGATGAGAGAAGGACCCTGACAGCTTTCTCCTCGTGTTCCCTTCGCCATGGCAGAAATTTGTACTAACTTGACAGCTTTTTTTCATACGGAACAGGGCTGCTTTTCTATCTACCATCACACGTGTACTTACACACCTTCAGTGGCTTGCGAGCCTCTGGAGGTCCTCAACTTGTTTACTGGGGGGACGGATGCCCCTCTCTCCCCCCTCCCCTGAATATTTCAGTGTTAAGGGCGGTGCAAAACACAACCGCGCGCTTCGACTGCGAGCTGGGGTGGGAGAGGCCCCTCCAGGCGGGAGCCGCCGGAGCCGTTGCCTCTCCTGCCCCCCCACCCCGTCGATAAGTTCTCATTTCGTTCGGTTTCCTGGTGTGTATTAAAATCGCTGCGAGGGGTTGTGCTCTACCTGCTCAGGAGCTGAATTACCTCTGACCTGCGGAGAGGGGCAGCCCCTCTTTGTTGTCGATGTTGTAGTGTGCGACCACACGGATCGGTAAAGGTAGTCTTTGTTTTCTTTTCTTCTCCCCTCCCTGGTATTTCTGGTTAGGTTAATGCACTCTGTGTGCCCAGCTGGAAACGTAGGCGTTTTCCCGGTCGTGAGAGGGTGGCTAGAAGAGTTAGTGTAATACCTGCTGTAGCTGTGTCTGGCGCAGCCCCTTGCGCTGGTATGGGTGATGTCACGGACTGTAAGGATAGGTAATGTCCATGAGCTGTAATGGCATGATGTATCTTTACCAATGATGTCATACTTCACACTAAATGTTTAAAAAAAAAAAAAAAAAAGTTACCTGAAATTTTGTTTATTCTGCACCAACAGGTCTTCAAAATTTATCCAAATTTTATTATTTTATCAGGAAAAAAAAAAAAAAAGAAATTTGTGTAGATCGAATATGTTAAGACAGACAATAAGTGATGTAAATTGTTGAATAAAAATTTTAAAGTTTGTGGGTGTCAGCGTGACTTTCTTTTTTGCGCTCTCAGGGAGCATCCCTTGGCCCCGGGGACGCTGCGTGGCTGACGACTCGACTTTGGGTCCCTCGGGCCCGGCGATGCTGGTCACGAAGCCCATGAGCAGCGCGGCGCAAGTGGCTGCATGTCCCCTGGGTGCCTGGTGCTGGCGTGGCTCAGGGGGGCTGGGGGCACGGTGTCCTTTATTGTGACAGGGGAAGGGGAGGGCAGGGAGCCCCGCGGCTGCCGAGCTGCGGTGACCGAGGGTTTGGCTGTTGTGTTTGTGTGTGCAAAACAGTCGGGGGATGAACCTGCCTCGGTGTGAACCCCACCGGGCTTCAGTCGGCTTAAAATAAGCAGGGAAGAGTCTGGTCCCTGCTACCTGGGACGGGGATGTGCGACTTAAAGACCAAACACGCAACAGCAAAGACCCACCAAGCTGGTTTTATCTTTCAGTCACATTTATTGGCATTTGTGCAGTTGGTACCATTTGGGAGTGTTGTTCCATAAGCAGTTGCAGTACAAGAAGGGGTGGTTATTTCGGGAGGGGAGTATTAGCACCAAAGGGAGCCGGTCAGCTTTAGAAACCTTGCAGAGATGTACTGGGAAGTGGGGAGCTACTGCTGGACACGCCTGATGGATTGGATCTGGGAGGTCTGGGCGTGCGATCCCCACTCTCTCCAGTGCTTGTAGTCTCCTCCATGGTGGTCAGCCTCCAGGACGTACTGGTAGCCACGGTACCCAGGATACTGGTAGCAAACCCAGCTGGAAGAAAAGGAGTCGTCAGGCGGCCCGTAAGGAGGACAAGAGGTAAGCAAGGGGGGGTGAGGGGGTGTCCCCCCTCCAGCCGTGGTAGCACAGCGATGGCAGCGGTTTGTCCCTGCTGCCCCTGGCCCTTTGCCTGTCACTTACGCGCCACACTGGATCTTCATGGAGCCCACTTCATTGTTGGCCCAGCCCATGGCCTGCAGCGAGGGGTAGTCATCCCCAATCTCCCACTGGCGGCCGATGAAGTTGTCTTTCTCAAAGACAGTGATCTTGGATTCCTTGTGATTCTGGTGGGGGGGAAGAGCAGGGGGTGAGGGGGAGGTGGTGCTCCCTCCCCGGCATGGGGCAATGGCTGGGCTGTCCCTCCCTGCGGCATTGCTCAGAGGGTTTTCTGGAGAGGGAGGTGGTTTTTTTTGGGGGGGGGAGGCTGGTTTTCCCAAAGCCCAGCTGTGTGGAGGTGCTCAGCAGGGTGGTGCTGGGGCAGGGGTTGGTCTGGGAGGTGTCAGTGACAGCTATGTCACAGCTACCATCTCAGGCTGGCTGTCCCCCAGGTCTGGTCACGTACAGCTGGCCCAGGATCTCTGTTAAGTTTTAGAGAACAGGACAGAAAGAGCAAATCCTGCTGGGCATGGAGGGGAAGAGCTAAGCCCACCCTGAGGAGCCTCTGCCACCTGCAGAGCCCCTGGCATGGCTGTGTTTGCCCTTCCTAACCTCACTCCCTTGGCCTGGTGCTGTTGCCTGGGTCATTTTAACGGGATCAGAGACGCGAGAGCTCCGTGGGAGCTGGGGCACTCACAGCAGAGCAGACGGGGCGGAAGGACATCAGGCGCTCGATGTGGTAGGCATTGCTGCCGCTCCAGGCGTCCCAGCGTGGGTACTCTCCCCTCTCCAGGATGAACTGCTGCCCGCAGAAGCCAGTGTGCTCATAACCGACCCAGCTGCAAAAACAGAGCGAGGGATGCCAGGGCTTCCTGCGGCAGCTCGGGGCCTCCTGCTCGGGGCTGGCACCGGGGCTCGGATGTAGGTGTGGGGAGGAGGTTGGGGTCTGGCCTCTGCCCGCAAGGCGGGGAGGAAAGGAAGCGGTGCTGGATGTGTAAGCCCCCCTGGTGCCTGGGAGGCAGCCCCACATGGCAGTGCCGGCATCCCCCGGCTGCGGCGGATGATGGGGTCCCTCCCTCGAGGGGCCCAGCCTGTGAGGGCATCTCGCTTTCCCCTAACTGCTCTGTGGTTATTTATGCAGATCGGTGTCGTGTTAGGATGCCACAGGACACCTGCGGCTGCCCTTCTCTCCCAAAGGCCTCATTTCTTACTTGTTTCCCAATTACAACCTGGCACAGCTGGAAAGACCTGAATTCCTGATGCCCAAACCAGGCAGAACCCATCTGGCTCTGGGCAGGGCTGGGACTTGTTGTCTTTCCCCTTTCTGGGTCTCCCTCTTTGCTGAAAACGAACAAGAAGAGGTGAGAGGGATGCCTCCACCCTGCAGGACACATTTTGCAAGCCCTGGTGCTGCCCACACGAGAACCTGGCTGTCCCCAGGGTGGGGACCTCTCCAGGGCACATCCCCTAACAGGGACTGGGGACAGGACAGCCACAGCCGAGCGGGGAGGCAGAGGCTGGGCTGGGGGCTGGAAGGTGGATGCCACAGACCCCCTGATTATGGGGTGCGCGGGGTGCTGAGGGGCACACTGAGACGGGGGGGGTCGACTGACCAAAACTGAGCCCCGATCCCGTATCCCGCAGTCGGCCTCCCGCCGTGCAAGGTGACCAGCCTGATTAGGAACACGTCAACTGGAGCAGCGAGCTGATTACGGCGTGAGCACGCATGCCGCTGTAATCCCATTAGCGTTACAAATCCTAAATATAGCAGCGCAAATCTATCTTGTCTGCTTCCCCGGCCCCAGCGGGACACTTGCCATGGGGACTGCTCCTCACACAGTGTCTCAGAGCAGCTCGGGAGATGTCTTGCCTGTGCCAGGGAAGATTCCTGCGCGCAGGGAGAAGCCCGGCTCTGTTCCCTACCCCTATCAGCGAGGGGCAGCCCAGCGCGGGCTGTGGAAAGGCTCTGCTATGGCCCCGGGGAGCTGCACGGTGCGGGGAAAGCTCAGCACAGAGCAGGGCTGGACCCTGGGGCAAGAAACATGCTTTTCTAGGCACTGTGCTTCAAGGGGTTACACAGGCAGGATGGGGACCAGGCTGAGCTCAAGAGCCGCTCGCCAAGCACTGATCTTCGCTGCATCCCTGCGGAGCACCGGCGAGCTCCAAACTCCCAGACTGCAGGAGGCAGTTTTGGACGATGCCAAAGGCGTTGCTGCCGTCCTCTGGGCCTTGTCTGTGGCAGCTCTGCCCAGGGCTGGCTGCTCTACCCCAGCAGAGTGGGATCCCCAGTGCCTAGCCTCCCCCAGCCGAGCAGAGCAAGGACAGCCGGCCCCGCTCCACGCTCAGGCAGCCCTCGCCCCACCAGCCCGCCTGGGAAAGCATCCCCACTGCCCCGGGTACTTACGCGCCGCACTCCACCTTCAGGGAGCGGATGTTGTCAAAGCCACACTCCATGATGTTTGGACAGGCTGAAGTGAATTCCATCCTCTTGCCCTGGAAGTTTTCTTGGTCGTACACGGTGATCTGGAACGGAGAGCGAGCTGCCGAGTTGGGAACTGCCCGGCAGTGGCCCCAGGCGATTCAGCCCCTCTTGGAGACGGAGGGTCATGCTCCGTCAGGGGAAGAGCCGGTGGAGGCTGCACCGGGCACCCCTCTGGGCTGGGACACAGCCCCGCACACCTCCGCGCGTCCCTGCACTGCTGGCCCCGCGGTGCCCTGCCTTGGTGTCGGGGGAGCCGCACGCCGGCCCCTGCTCCGCTCTCCTGCTCACCCCTGCGGAGATCAGTTCCCGGGGCAGCGGTGCCGTCCGGAGAGAGGAGCGGAGCCGTTCTGGGACGGGCGGGTGGCAGGGCTGTGGCTGGCGGTTCTCCCGGCCTCTGCTCCGAACGCTCTAGGGCAAAGAGGATTAACGGGGGAAAGGGCGAGATGGAACTCCCCCGGGGGGCTGTGACTGGCTCTCCTCTCCCACGACAGCTCCAGGCTTCAGCGGGTTGTGCCCCGCTTGTGCACGTGCTTCTCCTCTCCCTCTCGGCTCCCTTCTCGAACTGTGTCCCCGGAGCTGTTGCCAGACCCCTTCAGGGCTGCTCCCTATCTTGCTCTGCCGTGCCCACCACCCCCTTTGCAGCCCCTGTGCCTGCCCCTGCCTGCCCTGCCAGCCTGCCCGCACCGACGGGGAAGGGTGAATAACAGCGTGTGGTTTTCGGGGATTGCTGTAACTGCCTGGCACAGGACGACTGGTAAGAGCAGGGCACGGCTGGGCCAGGGTGCTGCAAAGAGGCTTATGAAAAACACCCAGGAGGTGTTTGAGCAGGCGGGAGGCAAGTTCCCATGGGCAGAAGACAGGGTTGCCTTGCTTCCTGCGCTCCCCCCTGCCTCGCTGCCCGCTGCACAGCTTTCCTGGCCCCGGAGGACTGGCTTTGTCCCTCTCCCTGTCCCCCACCTGCACATAGGGAAAGGCAAGATACAGGGGCTGCGAGGACGTACCTTCCATGGGCCCATGGGGACAGGCAGAGGGTTAGTCTGAGCCATCTTTGTTGCTGGAACGGTGTCTGCAGAAGGAAGGAAAAGCCGTTTGTACTGCAGCATGCCCCTCCGCATCCCTGCTGTCTGCTGTGGGGCCGGGGGACGGCTCTGTGCCCGCTGCCCACGGTGCCTGTTCAAAGGCAGCTGCCCTGCTGCTGGGGACAAGCCATGCCAGCTGCAGCAAGACCCTCTTGCTAGCCACAGGATGGGGTGGGGGGCACATCAAGGGGCTCTGGGACACATCCAAAGCAGGGTGCTCCCTTCTCACCACTGCAGTGCCCCTTCCCTCCTCCCGGCCATGGCACAGAGCCTGTGTGCCCGCCGGGGCACAGTGCCCGGCTCCCCTTTCTCCTTCCCCGAGGCCAGGCCATCGCTAGGAAAAACACCCCTGAGCCTGACTGGGGAGCTGCGGCAGAGAGCATGGGATGCCCCATGCCTGGCGGTGTCCAACAGACCCGCCTGCTCCCCTCTCCCTGCCCCGGCACCCCAGCTATGCCTCCCTTGGGAGCCACAGTGGGCTCCCATGGATGGCCCCAGCTAACGGCGGGAGATGCCAACCGGTGTGCCGTGCCGGGGGCCGGGGCCGGGTGGATGCCAGGAGTTGGGTGCCCCATGGTAGAGGAGCTCTCAACCACCCTGGCTGCCAGCAGCGACGTGTGAGCCTGTCTTGTGCCACGGGAAATGGCGATGGTCCCTCTGGGTGTCTTTTGCCACCAGGCAGGAGGAAGGGTGTCTGCCCGTCCAGCCAGCGGCAGCAGGAACGAGCAGAGGATGAGGTGGGAGAGGTGCAAATCGGTTCCAGGACTCACCTAGGTCAGGCGGTTACTGCTGCTTCGCCCATGTAATGTTTGCCTACTTCAGCGGCTCAGCTTTTATAGGGTGCTGCTGGCCGGGAGCCGGTGCCAGCGTTTGCAGAGCCGTCAGCACAATGCTTGCTCTGGCATTGTCCTGCTGATCCCCGGAGATTTCAGCTGCTCATCCCCATGGTCTGAGCCACATTCTTAGGGAAAAAGAAAAAAAAAAAAAAAATTTATAATAAAAAAAAAAATAATCGGGGCGGCTGTTTGCACAGATAATCTTGGGCACAAATGACTCAACAGTTTGACCGCTCTGGCATTTTCCAGGGGCAATGCACCGCGCTGTCATGGGGCAAGCACGGGGGCTGGCCTGGCCCTGGCGCCGGTTGGCGCGGTGGGGACGGTGCAGGACCCTCCCGGTGAGACCCCGCGGGTGGTGGGCTCGGCTGGGTGTCTACAGGGCACCGCTGTTGTCCTGCTCCGCCGGCCACGGCAGGTCCCTGTCTCCATGTCGGTGTGGACACCCTCCTCCCACCGCGGCCCTGTGGCAGGGCGAGGGGGGCTGCGAGGCTGCTCCTCGCCGCTCGGTGGGAGCTGGTGTGGGGCCTCCCCTTCACCGGCCCGGCAGCCGTGGCCCCCACGGCCGCACCGAGCCCCGCTGCTCGCCCCCCGGCTCCACACAGCCCTGCCACCGCCCTGGCCCCGTGCCCGGGGGGAGCCGCCATGGGCCTGGAAGGCCGCAGGCCTGCGGTAACCATGACAACGAGGCACCCCTAGGCCTCAGGCCTCACGGTAACCATGACAATCAGGTCTGGCTCCCCCATCCCCGCGGTGGGGCTCCCGTGGGGCCCTGGCAGGGTGGGCACTGCAGGCCTCGGGGTGCCATGGTGGGCACAGGCCCAGGCCGTTGCGGGTCACGAGGCGAGGGCGGCGGCGCGGGCTGCTGCCTCAGCGCATGGCTGCCGGCACAATGCACCGCCCGCGTCTGACTGCCCCTTTTGTCTCCCTGCTGGGCAGCCGGCACAAAACAAAGCGCCCCGTCAGCGCTGCCTGCGGCACGGCCTGGCGCCCGGCCCGGGGGACCCTGGCGGGGCTGTGCTGCAGGGATGGCACCCACCCAGCCCAGCCCGAGGGGGCCCAGCGGGGTCCTGGGGGACCCTTCCTGCGGGCAGGGCTCCGCCACGGCAGGGGGAAACCGCGGTTTGAGGGGGGTCTTTCTCCTCGCCGATGCTGCCGCGTGCTGCACCGGAGCCTGGGCGCTGCGGGGGGGACGGGGATGGGGTTGGCGAAGCCGGGGAGAGGGGGGGGATCACTGGGAAGCAGAGCTGTGGGGCTGCACCCCTGAGGCCTGACACCGGCACTGGGGGCACGCTGGCTGGCCGCACGGCCACGTCCCAGCGAACATGGGGTCAGGGAAAGGGAGGAGCAGGGCCACCTGCCCTCTGCGGGGCTGCCCAAACGTGGGGCTGGTGGTGGGACCACTCCTGCAAAGCGCTCGGGCACCCTCCCTGCGCTCCCTGCCATGTGCACCCCTGGCTGTGAGGGCGAGGCCAGGCTCGTCCCCTGGGCTCCCTCCAGACCCTCGGACATGCCCTGGCCATGGCTTTGGCCACCCCGGCAGTGTGGAGGGTTTGCCAGGAGCCTGGTGCCACTAGAGGGAGAGCTCACCCCGAGCAGGCTGCGTCGCAGCGGCGCATGCGGGTGTACGGCGTGTGTACGGGGTGTACGGCACCGCACACCCCTCTACACCCCACACCCGGCTCCCCTTGGAATGGGAAAACACTGCTTCTGGCTGAAAATGGTCCCAAGGCAAAGCCCGGAGCTGGCAGCCACCCCAGGCCAGGAGCAGGGGAGGTGGGGGGGAACCCCTCCCTGTACACCCCACATCGGGCATGGCCAGGGACAGGTCACCCTCGGCAGAGAGCGAGACCCCAGGTATGGTTTGGGGTGCCGTGGGCTCCCCAACCGCTCTTCCGTCTCACACTGAGCACTGCTGGAGGAGCAGGTCCCCCCCCCTCCGCGGGAGGACCTGGGGGGACGGCAGTGAGCGCCTGGGGAGCCACCGCTGGGACAATGCTGGCGGGTCCACGGGTTGTCCGGAACAACTGGTTTTTCTAGATCCCAGAGACTATAAAAAAGCAGTGACCTATTTAGGAAACCCTGCGGTGCTGCGAAACAGATGCTTCCCCTCCCAGCCCAGCTAGGGGCCCTCACCGCTCAGGCCAGCCGTCTGCTCCTGCCAGGGGCACCGCGAAATGTCGCTGGCACCCGAGCTCTGTCCCGCTTCTCCCTAGAAAACTCTGGGCAACACGGAGACTTTCCTTGGGTGTGGGGTTTGCTGGTGAAACCCCATGCCAGGGGAGAGCTGCTTGGGGCAACCTGGCCACAGAAGAGGGGCTGGCGAGGCTGGCCGGCATCTTGTGGGCATGGGCACCTGGCCGCCTTGCTGGGAAGCACAGTGGGGTTTAGCCCTGGGGAGGTGGCAGGAGGCTGGTCCTGCTGGGTGGCTGCTCGTGGCAGGGCTGTGTGACCAGGGACCCCGCGCTGTCCCACGGCTCAGTGGTTCCAACCGGCGTCAGCCCCACCACCGCCTGCCCAGTGCGATAAGGAAACAGGAGCTGCCGCAGGCTGTAACCGGCTGTTCACCCGCCTGCGCCGGGGAGGCAGGGCAGAGGTACACTCACACAACATGTCCCCTCATCACCGCAGCCAGGAAACCCTCCTGGCTGCCGAGCCGGGGCTCTGCCTCCCCTCCAGCTCACCCGTCCCTGCTCTCCAGACGGCTGCAGCTCCCTGCGCTTGGTGCCACGTGCCTGGGACAAAGGAAAGTGTGACAAAAGCAGGCGGCTGCGCTCGCTGCCGCCGTCCTCTGCTGCTGCAAGGGCTGCATCTCCTCCACTGCTGTGTCCCTCAGCTCAGGGCCCCTTGCACGACTGCCAGCTTGCTGTCACCATGCTCCTGCAGCTCTGCTGCTGCATTGGGCACATGCTATGGGCTGGAACTCCCCCCCAGCCTGACCACTGCGAGGAAACGGGGCTTGTGACACCCAGGCAAGTGTGTCCCAAGAGGGGGGTGAACCCAGTGATGCTCGCTGCTGCAGAGCCACTCTGTGCTGAGGGCTGGATGGCGGGGGCCTGTCCCCCACACACGGCAAGGCTCCCCAGCACTGCTGCACAGTGCCCCAGGCAGGGCAGGAGCCATGGGAGGTGACAGGGATGGTGCTGGGGGTAGACCCCTGTCCCCAGAGGTCCCTCTGTCCACCCTGAGCTTTCCAGCAGAGTCAAAGCACTGCCTGAAAAGGGCTTTTGGAAAGAGCTCGTGGATGCCTGTCTCTGGCGTCCCTGTTCCCCAGGCCCTGCTGGGCCACTGACGTCCAGCCAAGGGCCCAGAGGTGGCCCAGCTTCTCCCACATCCGATGGCAAGGGAGGGTGTCCCAGCACAGAGACTGCGGGGCTTGTCCCAAAACCATCCATCCTAGGGCAGCCGCCGCCAGTCTTCCCGCTGTGCACGGCTTGGGGGGGGCCCGCAGGATTTTCGCTATATCTGACCCACCCCGGTGCGACGTCCCAAAGCTGTGCCCAAAGGGATGGGGTGCAACAAAGGCTTTGTGGCTCTCGCTGCTGGGCTCGCTGGGAGATGCTCATCGTTCATCACGTGCTGTCTCCCAGCCAAGCAGCCAGGCACAGTCCTGAGCTGTCTGGTTCCCGCAGGCTTCCAGCCCTCCCCGGGGGACAAGCGGTGTGGGGAGAAACACCGGCTGTAAAATGGCTCCGCAGGCTGCTCCGCCACCTGCTCCTCTGTATTCCCCAGTCTGTGCCCACGCAGCCGCCGGTGGTGACCGGCCACCCTGCTCCGGCAGCCTGATCCCTCCGTGTGCCGGACCAGGCGCTGCTCCCGCTCGGATCCTTCCGAAAAGGGGAACCCCGGGAGCGGGGGGGTGTGCGCACCGGCGCGATGCGCGGGGCTGCGTGGGCACAACACGCGTGTTTTCCAGCGTGTGTGTGTTGTGTGAGGACGGGGTGTGGGTGGTGGGGGTGCGTGTGGCAGGGGTGCACCCCTGCGCGTTGCTGCGTGCCTTACCGGGGGGTGTCAGCACACCCCATGGGTGTGCAGAAGCGGGTGTGCACGTATTCGGTGTGCACTGCGGGTGTGGGTGTGTGCATTGGGGGGGGGTGTCACACCTGTGCCCCGGTCCCGTGTGTACATTCGGGGTGTGCTACGGGCACACCCCGGTCCCGCGGGGCGCAGCGGGGCCGCTTTTCTCGCAGCGCCCGAACGTTCCCCGAGAAGGTCGGATACCGCCGTCCCGGGCCGTTTTATACCGTCCCCATCCCGCCCCGAGCGGAGCCGCGCCCGGTGCGGCGGGCGGCGCGCGCAGAGCCGGTAGTGCCCGCCCCGGTGCGGAGCCGCCCCGCCCCGCCCCGCCCCGCCCCGCGCGCCGCCGCCACCGGGGCCCGGCACCGCCGCCGCCGCCAGCACCGGGCCCCGTTTTGCCGCCGCTGGGTGAGTACCAGCCGCTACCGGTACCGGCCCCTGGGATACGGGTCCGCACCGCCGGGCGCGGAGCTGGAAGGGGCGGCGGGGGTGGGGGGGGGCTGCGTCTGCACCGGGCCGGGCCGTGCGTGTGCCCGTGCGTGTGCCCGTGCGTGTGCCCGTGTCCCCGCGGCGTTGCACAACCGGGGAGGGGGGGGTGGTGGGGGTGGGTGTCGTGACTCCCCCTCTCCCCCGGTGCTGTCGCGGGGGGTGTGTATGCGCGTGGCCCGCTCTTGTCCTGCAGCGCCGGTGCTTGTGCATCCCCCGGTGTCTTGCGGCGGGTGCACGCGTGTGCGTGCGGGTGCACGCGTGTGTGTGGCAGCCCCCATTGTGTCACCTTGTGCGTGCCCCCAGTTGCGCTGCGGGGGGTGTGTGTGTGTGTGTTTGTGCCCGCCCCCCCCCCCCCTTCCATTGCAGCACCTGTGTGTTTACTCTGGGGGGTGCTGGGGGTGTGCGCACCCCACTGTGGGTGCTGGGGGGGTGGCGGCGCCCCCCAGACTGTCCCTGCAGGGTGCCCCATATTGGGTGCCCCAGTCCTGGGGTACCCCAGCACCCACAGCAGGACTCCTCAGGGCCGACACCGCTGCCAGGGACAAGCCCCTGGCCTGGGCCTTTCCTGCGCCGCTGGGGAATTGCATCCGTTAACCGCATCGCCCGGTGGCACCAGCACCTGGGTCCCTTTTTGGGGTGACACAAGGAGGGTGGGTGGCCTTGCAGCAAGCTGCTGGGTTGGGGGCGGCGGGGGCTCATGGGGCCTGCGGCCGCCACGGCGCCTGCCTGCACGTTAATTTGCCTGGGGAGGAATATATAGAGCGGCGGGTGAGGGCTGGGACGCGCGTCCAGAAATAGTGTGGTTTCCAGCCGGCCTGTGAGATGCAAATCCTCTGGTCAACGAGTGCCGGAGCTAAACTTAGGGCAATTACAGAAAAGCGTGGGCCTGTGGCGGGTGTGCAAGGGTGTGCGCTCGCAGCCAGCGTTCCTGCAGCCCAGGCTGGCCCTGGCACCCCGGCACCGGGGGACCCCCAGCCGGCAGTGCCCACCGCCCCGTCCCCGGTCGGGTGCTGAGCGTTCCCACAGCGCCTGTGCAGGCCCTGAACTTTGCTCCCTGACGAGCCACAGCTCAACCCTTCACCTCTGCTGTGGGCTGGGCTGTATGGGGGGGGTCAGGCTGCAACATTAGGGCCAGAAATGGGTGGTGGGGAGGCATGTGCCCAATGGTGATGGGGCTGTGACCTGCCTGTCCCCCCTCCAGCTGGTTGCTAAATCATCTCCCGCTTTCGCTCCCACCCAGCAGAGCCTGGCAGCGATCGCTGCCCCACCACCTTTGTTTTGTAAGGGCTCTCGGGCTGTTTTATTGCCCGGCTTTGGGGCGAGGCGGGTGCCTGCACCCCACGCACGCACCTTGTGCACCCTCCTGGCCTCTGCCAGTGGCCCAGGGTGACACTTCAAAGCTAGGCTGGGTCCCCTTTGCTGCCAGACATGGGGTTCCCAGGGTAGGAGGACCCGAAATCCTGCTTTGGAGACAGCTTGGCGGCACATCCCAGCTGTGTCTTGGGTAAATCCGGGATTATTTTCCTCCTGACGCATCCCAGCATTGTCTGTAAGGGCAGGCAGTGCAGAGGGATTTGGAAACCCCCTAAATTTCCCTGTTCTATGGAAAACTTGTATCTGGCAAGGAGGTGAGGAGACATCACACAGGTCAGCCCCCCTTTGCCCTGTGTGGGACCTGGGCTGGTCTCTCAGCATCACTGTCGGTGGCACCCGCTCCCTGGCACGGGATCATCCCTGCCCGGCCGGGCACAGCCGGGGTGTGGGGTGCCCCAACATGGTGTGTGCAAGGAGGTGATGGCTGCCAGCTCCTGTGCCGAAGCGGTGGGTGAGCGCGGCCCTGCCAGCCGGCATCGTGGCAGGGAGCAGAACGGGGAGGGCAGGTGACCGGGAAACTTGCACTGCAGGTCCCTGCACGGGGAGCGTGTCGGACGAGATTGCGTCTGGGGGAGGGAAGGAGTGGCCCGGAGTTTCAGTGAACGCCTTCCTCCCCGCCTGAAACTCCCCGGCGCCCTGACAGGGACACAGGGGCTCATGGCTGTGGTGGGGGGAACAAGAGGGTAGTTGCACATCCCCCCCCGCCCCCCAGCTCTTGCTTGGGTGGCTCAGGGAGGGTTTTGGGTTTGGAGGCCTCAAGCTGGGTCTCCCTTTCTGCCACCTGGCTCTCAGAGGGTGACATCCGCTGTCCCCTGCCAGCCCAGGTGTCACAGCAGCGTCCTTGCGTGCGATCCTTAGGCACAGCCGGCGCCCGCGGGTGCCTCTCCCTCCTCTGTCATGGCTCATGCACGCCGCTGCCCCGAACACGCCTGGCGATGGGTAATCCCGGAGCGAGCCCGGGGCTGAGTCAGGGAAGGCGCGTTGGGTCTGATTCAGGAGCAAGGAGACGCTCAGCAGCCGCCTCCTGCTCGCGGCATCATGCTGCACCCATCCAGCATCCCCGGGGAAAAGGGAGCAAACCACAACGGCATCCCATGTGGGCCGGGGACACCGGTGCAGGGAGGATGCTGGGCTCTTCGCCCCAGCCCACGAAGCTCCCGTCCCGCCTGTCAGTGGTGGCCTTGTGTGGGGCACATGCGGCCCAGCCGCTGGCTGCCGGCGCTGCCTGATTAGCGATGCAGATGGTAACACTTGTTCCCCCTTTTTGTTTGAGCGTACAAAGGCTGGGAGGGAGCATGTGTGCCGGGAAGAGAAACCACCGAGGACAAAGAGCGCGCCAGCCGCCTGCCTCCCAGCGCCTCAGCTCTAACCAGCACCTGCCCGGCGAGCGGCCCTGCTCCCGAGGGTCCCGCTCCTGCGGACCCGGGAAGGGGTCCTGGCACCCCCTCCCTGCCCTGGGGTGAGCACAGGGTGCTTCTGGGGGTGCAGCCCTTTCTGCATCCCCCTGGCCACACTGCGTCGGGGATGCCCAGGCAGCTGGGGTACCGGTGGCACGTGTCACGGCGGGGGGACAGGGTTGGGTGCAGGTGGTTCCCTCCCTGCCATTGCCTGTGCTGAGGCCCTGGCACCACCGCGGAGGAGCCAGCGGAGAGCAGCCCCCGCGATGGCACCTGCTGCAGGTCACGGGAGGGAGCTGTGCCGGCCCCGCGCTCAGGGCAGCGGTTGACCCGTAGCTGGCATTTCTGGGAGAGGAGAGAGGAGCTGACTTGTTCTCATGCATTTTGGGGGCCTGCCCAGCCCAGGTCCTGACTGTGGGTCTAGGCAAAGCCTCAGGTGCTGCAGGGGAGGGCAGAAAGACAGAGCCCTGGGGCTGAGTGGTGTGGGCAGAGCCATGGCAGCCCCTCTGGCCGTGGGCAGGAGGCTCAGAACTGGTGAATGCAGCCACTCGGCCACGCCGTGTGTCCGACCTTGTCCCTCCAACTGCTTCCCCTCACCTCCTCTGCTGTATCACGGGCCCAGGGCCAGTGCCATGCTGTGGCTTGCAGAGCTCTGCCCTCACGTGCCCTGTGGCCAGGCCTCTCCTGGGCACGTGAGCCCCTGCCATGACCCCGAGGGGCGGCAGGGTTCAGGCTGTCCCCTGAGCCCACGCGGCTTTGCCCAGGGGAGGCCGGGTTTCCCGTGTCCCACTGGGTGCGTTCAGGGGCAGCAAGGACCACGAAGGAGGAGGGAGGTGGCCCAGGCAGTGGTGGTGATGCAGCACTGATGCTGCGCTGGAGCCAAGGCGCAGCTTGGCACGGCATGACACGGCACAGCACCCATGCACCCAGGGTGCCCACAGAGCCTCACCTGCCAGCATGGCCAGCATCACCCAGCCCCATGGTTGCCCAAACCTCATCCCCACACCCAACAGAGAGCTCTAAAGCAGATGCTTCATACGCGGGGAGTTTTCCTGTTGTCCTTTGTGCCGAGGTTAAGTTCCTGCGCGGCTTCCTGCCCCGTTATATATAGCTGTCAGCCCGTCCTGCGCGGCGCTGCCAGCCAGCTGCTCCGGTTTGGAGTTGTTTATCTGCAGTCTGAGCGCTCGATAAAAGTCGAGGGGAGCTGGTGTGGGTGCTGGTTGCCCTGGGGGCAGACGGTCCCATAGCAGCCCTGCGCAGGGCAAGGCTGTGGGTGCTCCCAGGAGCTGGGTGCACGTATGGTTTTCTGGGGGTTGTAGGGGAGGGGCAGGGTTTCTGCCAGGCCGCAATTTTGCCACTGGCTGGGTGCTCCCCTCCCCTGCACGGGATGCCTGAATGAAAGAGCGACTGTTCCTGGAGGTCACCAGCAGCGTCATGAGTTTCTATGTCGCCCTGGCTAAAATTAGACACTTATCAGTGTTTGGGAGGGATGTGATTTTACAGGTTCCTGTTTATTAGAGCAGCCTTCACTCAGGGCCATGTTTCCGGCTCCCTTCCTGGTGGGGACACTGCCCGCGGCTGTCCCCGTGGCTTTGCGGTGGCCGGGGCCAGAACAAGCGGCAGAGGGGCCTCTGTTTCTTTGACAAGGGGCTTTTGAACGGGCGGGTGGGACGCCTGTGGCAGGAATGGGTGGTTTTGCCCAGGGAGCGTCTGCGCCGGCAGTAACCACTGCAAATGCAACCGGGATGTCTTCCTCCCTCCGCCCCTGCCCGCCTGTGCTGCTCCGAAACGGCTGCGGGAGATGCTGGGGGTCTTGCCCACAGTCAGCCCCGGTGCTGGCGTGCGGATACACAGGGGTGCCAAGCTTCTGGGCTTCTTTTGGGGTATCCCTGGGAGTGCAGGGCCACCCCTGTTGCATCCCTGGGGCTTGTGGGGATGCTGGGACACGTCCTGGGGCTGGGGGTGGCAGCTGGCAGGGAGCGAGGGGGCAGCAGGGTGGGTGTTGGCCATGCCGCTGTCTGATGGCACCCTTGTCCTTCTGCAGGCAGGTGGCCGTGCCGTGACCAGCACCCTGACGTGGGGGGCAAGTGCGCCCTGAGCCCCCCTCCACCATGTTCAACCTGATGAAGAAGGACAAAGAGAAGGATGGGGCCCGAAAGGAGAAGAAGGAAAAGAAGGAGAAGAAGGAGCGGATGTCGGCGGCTGAGCTTAAGAGCTTGGAGGAGATGAGCATGCGCCGGGGCTTCTTCAACCTCAACCGTGCCTCCAAGCGGGACTCCAAGACCCGCCTGGAGATCTCCAACCCCATCCCCATCAAGGTGGCCAGTGGCTCCGACCTGCATCTCACGGACATTGACTCCGACAGCAACCGGGGCAGCGTCATCTTGGACTCAGGCCACCTGAGCACGGCCAGCTCCAGTGATGATCTCAAGGTGGACGATGGCAACTTCAAGGGTTCGGTGCTGCAGCGGGCGGCCAAGTTCGGCTCGTTGGCCAAACAGAACTCCCAGATGATTGTCAAACGCTTCTCCTTCTCCCAGAAGAGCCGGGACGAGAGCACCTCGGAGACATCCACCCCCTCTGAGCACTCGGCGGCCCCCTCCCCGCAGGTGGAGGTGCGCATGCTGGAGACCCAGCTCACCAAGCAAGGGGTTCCCCAGGGACAACCCTGCACCCCTCCCGCCTCCTCCCTGCGTGCCAGGGTCCCGGAGCTCGTCAGTAAGAGGTTCCCCGCCGAGCTGCGGCTGCCCGCCTTGGTGCCCCCGCAGCCCCCCACCCCGCGGCAGCTGGAGCTGCAGAGGCGCAACACGGGTGATTTTGGCTTCTCCCTGCGCCGCACCACCATGCTGGACCGGGCGCCCGACGGGCAGGTGTACCGGCGCGTCGTGCACTTTGCCGAACCCGGAGCCGGCACCAAAGACTTGGCGTTGGGGTTAGTGCCGGGTGACCGGCTGGTGGAGATCAACGGGCGAAACGTGGAGAACAAATCCCGAGATGAGATCGTGGAGATGATCCGGCAGTCGGGGGAGACGGTGCAGCTGAAGGTGCAGCCCATCCTGGAGCTGAGCGAGCTGAGCCGCTGCTGGCTGCGGGGCGGCCAGGGGACACGTCGTGCTGCCTGGGATGTGAGTAACGCCGTCCCTGCCGCAGGGCTGGTGCCCTGAGTTTCTGCCGGCCGCCAGCGTCCTCACGGCGGGGGTTTGGGTTGGCAGGGGCCGTGGGAACCGGTGGGTACTGGGGCTGCGCCGGCTGGGAACGATGCACAGGGAGGAGTGGGAGGCTGTGGCTGGGATGCAGGGGCAATGCCTGCCCGTGCCTGGGGCAGCAGAGGTGCTGCAAGGGCGGGTTTGCATCAGGGCTTGCGAACCAGCACTGGTGGGTTGTTCCCCCCAAAATGCTCAGTGTGCTGCTGGGTTTGGTCTTCCTCCTGCTGGAGGGGCTCTGGGAGAGCCCAGCTCTGTGTCACCTGCGGGAAGCCTGTCCCTGTCCCATCACCGAGGCAGCAGGGAAGGGAGCTTTTCTCCTCGCTGCCAGGAAATCCCTAATGCTGCTTTGCAGGAGGGCTGCTGCCTGCCCTGCTGCCTGCATCAGCCTCTCCCTATTGGGATCCCTTTCCAGGGACCAGGGAGGGCAGTGCGGTGTGTGCCGGGCGACGGGAGCCGCCGACGGCGCGTGCAGCCCTGTGTGTGCGGCTGGTGCTGTATAAATAGAAACTTAATGGCTGGGTGACCCACATCTCCTGCGCGAGCCGCCCGCTCTGCTGGCCCTGCCGCAGGCTAACCAGTGCCCTGGCTGGCTGGCATCCTGGTGGAGCCCCCCCAAATGCTGACAGCCTGCGGGGCTGGACCCCCTCCATGGTGGCAGGGGGGTGCAGCAGCATGGCATTGGTTGAGCTTATAACTGGGCTTGTTTAATGTTGTTTTAAGCCTGACTTAAGGAGACAAGGGTGCCTGTGCCTGTGGAGCAGGTTGTCTGCACTGGGAAGAGCCATGCAGAGCATGGCAGGGCCCCATCCCCACAGGGTGGTGGCCAGGATGGAGCGAGGGTGGCCACGGTGAGGCCATGGCAGTGGCCATGGGGCTCCATGTGCTCCCCGAGCAGGCGCCGGCGCTGCGGGGTGGAGTCTGCACCGAGCTGAAGCTCTGGCTTTCCGGCAGCTCCTCCCCGGAGCCCGGCAGGCGTCACCGGGCAATGCTGGCCATGCCGTCGGGATAACTCCTGGCCGGATAGCCCCGCGGGCCTGGGGGGCACGGCTGCCCCCCCTGCCTGCACCGTGCCGGCACAGGGCAAAGTGCACGTTCAGTGCCAGCGTGCGGGGGCCAGCGAGGTGCTTGTGCCCGCCAAGAGTGCGGTGCTGTGTCTGGGAAGGGGCAAGAGGAGACACTGGTGCCCTTGGGACTGCAGGGGAGAGGCTGCAGCATATGGCCTCATGCTGGGGCCTGGCACGGTTACGTGGCGTCAGCTGGAGGAAACTGGCCAGAGGGACAGCAGTGACTGTGCCTGTGGTGTCTTTGGGTGCCACCACAGCACCAGCACCTCCCAGTGCAGGATGCTGTTCTCTTTCCATGTGGTGCAGGGGTGCGCTGGGGGGACGCACTGTGGCTTTGCCAGTGCTGGGGAGCCAAGGATGCGGTCAGGGGTCCCTCACCTGGCGGGGCCACGCAAGGTGCTGGCGCACAGGGAGGCCCGGCTCTCCCCCAGGCCCTGCTAAGCTCCCTGGAATGTTTCTGGTCCTAATTTAAATAAAAATGATCCTTTTTGAAACAGGAAATTATAGACATATTTTGGGCTGTTGCTCTGAAAGCCCCTCCCCGGCTGGAGCGGGATGGTGCTGGGCTCCCTGTGTACCGCAGGGGATTTAACCCCCTCGGCGGGGACTGTGCTGAGCCACCCTTGTCCCCGCGGACCCACGCTGCAGCTGGGCAGGGGCAGCACCCACTGTGTCTGGGGGGGCTCTCGGTGCTGTGGGGTGCGCGGGGGGCTGGCTGGTGACATGGCACGGCCAGGTGTTGGGGACCGGGTGAAAGCCCTCCCTGTGTCCCAACCTTGCTCCCAGCACAGGGCAGCCGGGCTGGCTCAGCTCCACACTTGTATTTATTTATTTACCGGCGAAATTCCTCTGGCAGGGCCCAGGCGTGCGCTGGCCGGGCAGAAATATTCCAGAAACGCCTCTGACTGCTCCAGCGCTTTGGTGGGACCACAGGCATTCAGCGGCCATGCTGGCAGACCCTGCGTGCCATGCTTGCCCGCTGGCCACGGGAGCCCTGGTCCCCGGAGGTTGCTGTCCCCAGGGTGCAAGGCCACCATGCCACAGCATGACTGGGTGCCGGCTCTTTGCGGGGGGACGTGGGGTGGGGGCTGCAGGACTCCCATCGTGCCGGAGGCGCTTTCACCTTTTGGGGAAGCTCTTGGGTTGATCCTTCCTCTGCCCTCACTGTAGGGATGGGGCATCCTCAGCGTGGGGGTCCCTGAGGGGCACTGAGGAGGGGGCTTGTGTCCAGCAGGGTTGTCCGTGAGATCGGTGCATCTCTGCCAAAATTCCTGGTGGAGGAACAAGAGTAAGCTGCTGGCCAGGCAGAAGCACTGCTGTGGCTGCATGGCTGGGCAGGGAGGGCCCGGTGGAGGTGGCCTGGGGGAGCCAGGCTCCTCCCTGGTGGGTGGCTCTGTGCCCTGCCTTGGGGATGCTTGGGACCCCCCGGGAGGGCAGGACCACCTTGCATTGCCTGGGTCTGCGCGGGTTTGACTCACCAGGGAGGGGGCTGCGGCAGCTCTGCATGCTGGGGCTGGGTTCCTGCTGTCAGGGGACGTGGCTGTGACTTTTTGCTCATGACCCAGTGGCTGCCGCCAGCTCTACCAGGGGACACTGCGGGCACCCTCCACCACATCGTGCCAGCCCTGCCAAGGGTGTTTGCTGTGGCCTCTCCCCGGTGTGTGCCCGGTGTAGAGAGGTACCGGGGCTGCCTGCGGTGCCAGCTCCAGGGCAGTGCTGTGAAACCTGGTGTTAACGTGAGCCTGGAAGGATGTGGCCCAGTGCTGGCATCCCCGGCACAGGGGTTTCCAGCTCGCCGTCGGCACAGCCCTCCTGCTCAGGCTGGGACCCCCTTCTCCCTCCAGTTGTTTTTGATGTGGGGCGTATCTGTGTCCTTGGGGTCGGGCAGGGAGCTGCTCAGGCGCCAGCTGGGGTCCCCGCTGTGCCCGTACCCAGGCGGTCACCACCTCTCCTCCGTGCCGCCGGCGTGCCTGGCTCCCTGCCGCCGGCCTCCTCCCGGCAGGCCCCGCGCGGGGAGGCCCCCGGCCCCTCGCCCGCCATCCCACTCCCACTGTTTCCAGGGAGATCTTGGACCTCCAGAGGCAGCTTTGCCATGAAAGCAGCTTTACCATGGGCTGCTGCGCCATGCTGGGGGGCTGCTGGGCCGGCACGTGTCTGTGGTGTCAGCCCTCGCCTTGGGCCGGGGGCTGTCCATCCCTGGGAGCGTTTTGGGGGGCTGTTGTGTTTGTGGAAAAGCAAAGGGAGGAGCAAGCAGCGTCAGGGCTGCACCGCCCAGCATGATGCCGGACACCCCGCTACGACACTGGGCACCCCGCTACAACACCAGACACCCCGCCGCGGGGTGCAGGAGGGTGCAACCCCATCCCTCTCAGCACAGGACCCTCCCTGGCTCCCCCCAGCCCTGCAGCTGCGCTTGGCCTGGGGGTGTCTTTCCCCGCTTCCCCCGGGGCGGGCAGTGGGACGGAGGCCGAGCAGTTCCCCCCGCGGCGCCGGGCTGCCGTGAGCCCACATCACTTCCTCCGGCGGCGGCGGCGGCGGCGGCGGCCGTGGTGGTGGTGGTGGCGGCGAGGCCCCGCTGCTCGCGTGTCCCCCCCGGCGCTCCCTCCGGCTGCTGCGCGCGCCAGCGGGGCCCTCGCATTCCTCGGCTATTTTTAGGGTGGCCCTATCAGCCCAGCTGTCCCTGCGCCGACGGCTGCCGCCCCGTTAGTGCCTCTCCCACCGAGCTGCGCCACGCTCACCCCGGCGGAAACCCCGCTCCCGGCTCGCCCCGACCCTGCGGTAAGGTGGGGACCCCCAGCGTGACCAGCACGGCACGGGGGAGCACAAGGGGGGCACGTGGGAGCCAGTCCTGGCACTGGAGTTGGGGGCCATGAGGCTGCACCCACCCCTGGGGCGCTTTGGCGGCTGGGGGCTGTTTCTTGCAGCCCCCCGGGGACCCCAACACTGGTGCTCTCCAGGGACCTTTGGGGTGGTGTCAGGCTGCGTGGAGGTGGGAGCGCCGTGGGCACAGGATCTGGGGGCTCTGACCCCTGGGCAGGTTCATCTCTGGACCCCCACGCCCAGCCTGTGCTCCGGGCACCGGCGTTTCGTGCTGCGGTGACAGGGGGGTCCAGGGGACCCCTTGGGGATGGGTTGATGTACCCCCAGACAGGCAGCTTGGTTTGGTGGCTGGGTGCCCCTCTGCGCCATGCCTGGCCCTGGGAGGGGGATTTCTCCCCGATGGCCCCAGGTGCGACCCCCTGGGTTTCAGAGAGTGGCACTAGCCAGGGCGGAGGGTCCCCACCAGGGCTGCCCAGCCGCTGGCACAGGGTCAGGCTCAGAATAAACCCCGGCTGTCAGGGCAAGCATGGTGCCCGGGGCAGAAAATATCCCTTCCCTCACCCTGGCATTTGCTTACCACAGCGTGCTGGCCCGCCCAGGGGGGGAAACTGGGGCACAGGCCTGCGGCCTGACTAAAGGGGCTTTTTTTGCACAATGAGTTTTGCTGGGTCTCGGCCTGGCCACCTGCCTGTCACCAGAGCCCTTCCTGTAGGCGCTGCCTGTTTGTACGCTGAGCGGGGCCAGGCAGGCTCAGACCCCTGTTCCTGAGGGTCCCAGGATCCCAGGGCCGGCGGGGAAGGGCACGTGCTTGTACCCTGTGCCATGGTTCAGCGTCCCGCGTGCCGGCCCCGGCCCATCTCACCTCTCCCTCTCTCCCCAGCCAGGGCTGCGGCTCCATGAGACATCGCCATGGCGTTTTCATCCCGGTTTGCATTCTGGGAGCAAAAGGGAAGTCTCTCGCGCGTTTGCCCGCACCCCACATTCGGGTCCCGCTGCCGACCAGCTCCCCCAGTTTGCCCAGTGCCAGCACCATGTTTGGAGCGATGCTCCCAGCCGCTCGCTGTGCTGACATGCTGGGGGCTGGGCTGAGCAAGGGGAGCTGCCCCGCGCCCCACCGCAGCACGGCTGCAGTCACCGGCGCGGCCACGCATGCGATTACTAACGACCGCTTTGCCCCTAACACGACGTGAGCCACCGTGGTGCCGCCGGCCAGCCCCGAGCGCTTGCAGGAGCTGTGTGATGGCAACTCAGGGAGCATCGCCCGTGGGGTGCACCATGCGCTGCTGCCACGGTGCCACAGCTGAGCCCTGGAGCTCACAGCCCAGGGCAAGGGAGGGTTTGCTGCCCACCCCCACCCCCAGAGACCCTTGGTCACCCTGCTCGGCAGGGAGCTGGCACATCCCACGGAGCGGCTGCCGCAGAGATTAGCTAGTGACACTTAAAACGTGCTGTGACGCCCGCTGGGGTGACGTGCAGAAAGGCAGAGCCCCTGTGGGGAGCAGCCACGGGGCTATATGTACCAGCTCACTCACCAGCTGCATGCAAGGAGGGGGCCCGGGCCAGGCGGGCAGAGCACTTTCCTCTCCCACCTTTGGGGTCTGCCATAACCGGGGTGCATCTCTGCGCTTCCCCCCACTTTTTTGGCTGACGGGAAGCCTGGAAGGACACATGTCCTCGTCCTTGAGGCTGCAACGGGATGCAAATGGGGGCTGTTTCATGCAGCAGCCTCCTACCCCCCTGGCATGGAGTGATGATCCCGGTGGCTTTTCTGGCAGCGAGGCCCCGCGGTGGGCTGAAACACGCTCCTCTTGTTTGTCTGACCCTCAGGTCAAGGACGAGGACAAATCCTTAGCTGTGAAAAGACCCGGGAAGGAGGATGGGGCTGTAAGTGTCGAAGGGCATGGGTAGGGTGGAGCTTTGTTGGGGATGGGGCTCACCTTTGGTGGGGACAGACCCCATGCCAGGGCTTGGGGACATCACAGAGGGTCATGAGCTCAGCATTCACCCCCCTGCACCCACCCTGGTCACTGGGAAGCACCAGCAGCTGCTCCAGGGCAGCGTGTGGAGGGTGGTGGGTGTTTTGCAGGGATGCCCGGCTGTCGGCGCGCAGCAATCTCTCCCCCTCCACCTCCCCGGGGCTTGTCCCTGCCCTGCGCACCCCAGCGGGACAGTGGGTCAGTGCCCACCCCATGGTTACAGTGCCAGCTCCCGTGCTGCCCGCCAAAGCTATTGGCGGAGGAGATCTTGCAGCTTGCCCTGTGTGTCGCAGAGAGGCTGTCAGTGCCCTGAGCACTGTGTTTTACCCCTGTACTGGCAGCCTGAGGGTCGATGGGTCCCCGCATGCGGGGATGGGAGGTCACCATCGCTCCTTGCCCTGGGGTCTGGGAGGGGACTGTAGGTTGGCTGGGGAAAGGGACTGGGTGCTGCGTCCCTCGGTGCCGGGGTCTGGCTGGGAGCTGTGCTCCTGTGGCAGGGCATGAAGCTCTGGGCACCACTGTGTCCCGAGCAGTGGGTGCTTGTGGTGGCAGACACAGCACTGCCAGACCTCCGCTCATACCGGTGTCATTGTGGCTGCAGTCAGAGAGCCCAAAGGATGCGGCGTCTGCATCCCCGAATCCTGAGTCCCCGAATCCTGAGTCCCAGAAGAGCCCTGAGCCACCCCCCGGGCGAGGGAAGAGCCCGGAGCCGGTGCTGAACGGGGCAGCCGTGAACGGGCTGGAGGGCCCGGCCGCTGAGGCGCAGGGGGACGACGGCCAGGGGCTGTCCCGCCGCAGGGTGGTCCGGGTGGTGCGCAAGGTGGTCCGCAAAGTCCTGCCGGGGGAGGACACTGGTGGTGCCAAGGAGCCGGGGCGAGATCCCAAGTCTCCCGAGCCGGTGCCACCTCCCAGGAAGGAGGAGACGGGTCGTCACGCCATCCCAGCTCCCCCTGCCGCGCCGCCTCCCCCCGCCATGCCGGCAGCCCCCGCCAAGCCAGAGCCCAAGGATGAGATCTCAGCGGGGCTCAAAACCCTCATGGCAAAGGGCAAAACCAAAGAGCACCGGCCGCGGCTCCGGCCGGGGGACAGGCGGGAGGAGAAGTCCCCCGAGCCAGCCAGGGGGGACGCGAAGCCGTCCCTGTCCCCGGGCGTGGAAGCCAAGCCAGAGCCTCTGGTGCAGCCTTCGGGAGGGAAAGTGGAGCCGGCAAAGGCATCTGCTCCAAAACCCACCGCCCTGGAAAGGCACAAGGTACCGGTGTGTACACGGCGGGGGATGCTCTAACACGGCGGCAGGGCTGTGGCATGGTGTGAGTTCACCCGCATGGTTTGCAGTGGATTTGGGGTGTGCGGTGCCGGGCAGGGGGCACTTTTTGGGGCAGTTGTGTGCACTGTGGCCACTCAGTCACGCTGCCCCTTGTCTCCTTCCCTGGCTTGTGCGGAGAAGAAGCTGCAGCTTGGCGAGAAGCGGTCGACCCCCGCGAAAACCACCCCGGCACCCCCCCAGCAGGTGTGTGGAAGTGGGGACCCGGGTCCTCGGGCATTGTGGGGTATCTGCTGGTACCCCAGCTGTGCTGGCCTCGGCACCCGCGGGTCTGCACCAGTCTTCGCCCCGGTACCCACACCGAGCACCGGCGGGCTGCAGGGCTGGGGAAACCTCTGCAATAGCCTCTCTTGCGCCTGTATGTCATGAGCGTGGGGCTGGCGGGGGCCGCGGTGCCGGCGGGAGCCAAGGGGCGACTGGCCTGGTGCTAACGGTGCTCTGCCTCCAGGCTGCCCCTGGCCCCGCGTCCCGGCTGAGCCCGTCGGAGGAGGCGCAGCGCCGGCTGGAGAGGATCTTCACTGCTTCTGTAATTCCAGGGGCATTGGCGCTCGCGTGCTGCCCGCCCGGGGATGGGGACACATGGGCAGCGTGCGGCTGCCCTGGCCGTGCCGTGTGCTCCATGCGGGGTGATTGTACCCCTGTGCCTGGCCACCAGCCCCGTGGTCCCTCTCTGGGTGGCACCAGCAGCAGGGGATGGATGACTGGGGATGCCAGGGGATGCTGTTGGGTTTGGGATCGCTGCCTGGACCAGCGTGTCCGGCCATGGGGAGCTGTGATGCCCAGCAGGCCCTGCTGGTGGCATCTCTGCGGCAACCCCAGCGTGGCTGCCCAGGGCTGGGGCGATGCCCAGGCAGTGCCATGGGGGTTGTGGCTGTGCGGGGGGCCCTGTCGCATGTCACGGTGCTGCTGCTGCTGCTCTCTGCCTCTCACCCCCTCTCTTCTCCTTTCTCTCCTTCCTCGCTGCCATTAGCTGGACCCTGCCGCCTCGGCCTCGGCACCCAGCCAGGTACTGTACCCCTGTCCTCAGGAGCCCTCTGCCTCCGCCGGCGACCCCCCGCCGTCCTCTGTCTGCCGCTGGGCTGGCGTCTGCGCCCGCGCCTCATGCTGGAGCGTAAGGCTTTCCCCATCCCACCCTGCTCCGTGGGCTGCCGTGTCACCCACGGGGCCAGAGGGTGCAGGGGCGGCCAGGGCTGGGTGCCTCTCCCCAGCGAGGGGCCGTGTCAGGGAGCAGGGCATCCCAGGAGGGTGCTCTCAGTGGAGGTGGCACAGTGGGGGCGGGCAGGGGTGCGGAGCAGGACGGAGAGGAGCAGAGCATCCGGCATAGGCAGGACACATGGCTCGTGCCGAAGCAGCCATGGCACAGGGCACTGGCAGAGCTCACAGTGGGTCGGCACAGTGGCCCCCAGCCCTGGGGCTTTTGTGGCACAGCCTCATGGCCAGCGTCCTTCCTGGCTCTGTGTGTCTCCAGCACCGCGCTGGACCTGCCACTCCTCTGGCCGCAGCGGTGGCCGTGGCATTGAGAGTGCCCACAGGGTTTGGCACAGAGGCACTTTGTCCCCGCTCGCTTCACCCTGCCGCTTTCTATGCTGCCTGCGGGGCAGAGATTAAACCTTCTCGCCTTCACACCCTGTCTCTCGGCCTCGCCAGGGTCAAGCGGACGATGCCCCAGCAGCCCCCTTTGGCCCCGTCCCTGCTGCAGCTCAGGTTTGGCTTTGGGGCTCGCCCTGCTCCTGGGTGGTGGGGACATCCCTGCTGTGCCAGCCCAGCATTTCCCACGCTGTGGTACTCTGCCATCACTGTGCCGTGTCCTGTGTCCCTCCGTTACGTCCCTGCAGCATGTCCTGTGTTCCTGTAGTGTGTGCCTGCCCCATGTCTCAGCAGCAGGTCCCCTGTGCCCACAGCATGCCCGGTGTCCCTGCATCCCGGCACGTGGCTGGCATGGGTGCCTGCTCTCTGGGCTGCAGTTTGGGAGCTCGGCCCCTCCAGGCTTGCCCAGGGTGGCCATGGTGGATGCACTTGTGGGCCGCTGTGACTTCATGTCTGCCCTGAGCCGTGGCAGGGCTCTGGTGGTCTCTGCAGACCCGAGCCCACTGGGGTACCCAGGGGCAGCAGGCAAGCTGGGGACACGTGCTGGGAGGGCTTGTGGCTTGTGGAGGGTGGCCATGGCTGCCCGGCACGTGGCCCCGTGTCCAGGCAGCCCTGCTCCCTGCAGCCCCAGGGATGTGGGGAGGGGGCGAGATGGGGGGGTGGGCAGGTGGCCACGACCACTCCACATCCCGCTGTCCCAACAGGCCAAGACGGAGGAGCAGATAGCGGCCGAGGAGGCCTGGTACGAGACCGAGAAGGTGTGGCTGGTGCACAGGGATGGCTTCTCCTTGGGTGAGTCAGGGGTCAGCCCTGCGCTGCTGGGACACGGGATGCCCCATCCTGCTGTGGCACAGTGAGCCCCCCCAGCCTGGCTGCGGTGTCCTCAGGGGGCTGACGGCACAGCCCCGCTGAGCACCCCGTGCCCCTCGCAGGCAGCCAGCTGCGGCTGGAGGAGGGCAGCCCCTTGCCTGAGGGCAAGGTGAAGGTGAAGCTGGACCATGATGGAGCCGTCCTGGAGGTGGAGGAGGACGACGTGGAGAAGGTAGGGCTGCGGGGTGGGGGATGGCAGGGCAGACCCCCGTTCCCTGCCTGACGCCCCCACCCACCTTGCTGCCAGGCGAACCCCCCCTCTTGCGACCGCGTGGAGGACCTCGCCAGCCTCCTCTACCTCAACGAGTCCAGCGTGCTGCACACACTGCGGCAGCGCTACGGCGGCAACCTCCTGCACACCTACGCTGGCCCCACCATGGTCATCATCAACCCGCTGAGCTCCCCCTCCATGTACTCTGAGAAGGTGACCCTGCTGCCGGGGGGCCGGGGGGGCGATGCCACTGCGCAGAGGGAGTCGGTGAGGGGTGGCAGGGGGTTGACCCTCACCCGTTTCCCCCCCATCCCCACCCCGCCAGGTCATGCACATGTTCAAAGGGTGCCGCAGGGAGGACACGTCCCCACACATCTACGCGGTGGCCCAGGCCGCCTACCGCAGCATGCTGATGAGCCGCCAGGACCAGGCGGTTGTGCTGCTGGGCGCCAGCGGCAGCGGCAAAACCACCAACTGCCAGCACCTCGTCCAGTACCTCTCCACCATTGCTGGCAGCACCGGAAAAGTCTTCTCCGGTGAGTCCCCGGCGGGGCACGGTGTCCCCCGTGCCGCCTACGCACACCTTTTGCTTTGCGGTCACAGCCTCCCACACCCGGCAGTGGCCAGACACACGCCGCGTGCTTCCACGCCTCCACTTTCTCACGCTGGTCCCTTTACCGCGCTCTCGAGGGCTGCCGCGGCGCGGAGCACGGCACGGGAGCAGCAGCGCTTGCCCGGCCGGTGGTGCCGGCTCCAGCCGCCCGCCGCACAGCCCCTGCACCCCACCGCCCCGCTTCTCTTCCCGCAGCAGAGAAGTGGCAGGCTCTCTACACCATCCTGGAGGCTTTTGGCAATAGCAGCACCGGCATGAATGGCAACGCCACCCGCTTCTCCCAGATCATCTCTCTGGACTTCGACCAGGCTGGGCAGGTGGCATCCGCCTCTATACAGGTGAGGGGGCCAGGGTGGCCCCCCCTGACATGGGAGCTGGTCCATCCTCACCGGGGTGGCTCCCCTCAGCACGGGAGCCAGTCCATCCTTGCCGGGGTGTTTCCCTGCGCATTAGCCCGGGAGCTCTGCCGCAGACCCCCGCCGGCTGCCTGGCCGTGCTCGCAGTGCTTAGCAGCCAGGCATCCTGCTCTCATCTTTTTTCACACCCAGACATGCACAGATCAGATCAACTGCCTGTCCTTGCTGAGGTAGAGCTGATATTGGGGTGTCTTTCCTCCAGACACCACCCCAGTGTGATAAGAGCAGAGCCCTTAAAATTCAGGAGAGCCACTTCGCGCTCCTGTAGTAGCAGACACCCCGGGAGAAGAGATGGTCGTGGGTTGCTTGGATGACATTTGCATTGATACGATGCTCTGCCGTGGGTGGGAGACCCTCACGTCTCCATGGGGACCCTGGACAGGCAGCAAGAATGAGGCTGGGGTGGGCTGGGGGAGTCTTGGTGGGAGTGGGGCCCTGCGGGACAGTTCCCAACCCTCCCACCTCCACCAGACGCTGCTGCTGGAGAAGCTGCGCGTCGCCAAGCGCCCAGCCAACGAGGCCACCTTCAACATCTTCTACTACCTGCTGGCCTGCTCCGACAGCAGCCTGCGGTGAGCTGGGGGGGAAAGGGCATGGCCCCTGGCCCAAGGGGTCTCTGGAGTCTCCCATGTGGGGCCAATCTCCGTGTTTATCCCCGCAGGACTGAGCTTCACTTCAACCACCTGGCAGAGAACAATGTCTTTGGCATCACGCCCCTCTCCAAGGTCGCTGCTGTGGGGCTGGGTAGGGGGCTGCGGGGGGGCCCATTTGGGTGCAGGGAGAGGCAGAGCCAGGCTCCCACACCGATGGCTCTTGTTGCTCTCTGCAGCCGGAGGAAAAACAGAAGGCAACCCAGCAGTTCAACAAGCTCCAGGCTGCCATGAAGGTGATGGGCATCTCCAGCGATGAACAGAAAGCCTTCTGGCTCATCCTGGGGGCCATTTATCATCTGGGTGCCGCCGGAGCCACGAAAGGTAACGAGCTGCTCAGGGCTGGGAGGCATTAATGAGCCGAGGCTCTCAGGGCTGATCACCAGCACCTTGCAAATGGCCCCCTGGTGTGGCCAAGCCCTGGGGGGGGTCTTTGGGGCTGTGTCAGCTGAGGGACAGTGCCCTGCCACTTCGGGTGCTCTGGGGCACCCGCCTTTGCCCCCTTGGTCGGGGTGGTCCCACCAGTGGGTGGTCCCACTGGTTGGGGTGGTCCAACTGGCAATCGAATGCCCCCAGACCCTGGGCTGGCCCCTGCCAACTTGGGGGACCAGGGGCCTGGCTGGGGCTGAGGGAGTTGGGGGTTACCTTTGTTCCCCGTCCCCAGTGTAACACCTCTCCCCCCTGTCCTCCCCGCAGAGCCGCTGGCAGATGGAGCCGGTAATGGGAGCCGCGGGGGGCTCTGCTCCGGGTGGTGCCGTGCGGTGCTGGTTTTAGGGCTGAAATGGGGGCTTGGGATGCTGCTGGTGTGCCGGGACCAACCCTGACCCCTGGCTGGGTCCTGGCAGCCCCAAATTTGCCTGCTGCCCATCGGGACCCCACCACCCAGTCCTCTTGGCACTGTGGGTGGCGTGGAGCAGGGCTGCCCCGGCACCCAGAGCTCACCGTGGGCTGCAGGGTTTGCTCTGATAGGCACCGGCTTGGCTCTCCGTTCCTGGGGGGGGGTGAATTGGGCTTCGTGGGGCTGCTCTTATCCCCGTGGGGCTTCCGCCTTCCCCCTGCGGTGCTGGAAGCCCGCGTGGTGCTGCACGCTGAGGGGGGGGGCCTGGGCATGGCACACTGAAATGGGCACTTGGAGCTGGCAGCTGCATCAAGGAAATTTGCAGCCCCAAGGAAAAAAAAATGAGTCGGGGATGGGGAGGGAGAGACTGGAGGGGTCTTGGGGGCGCAGCGGGGTGCAGTCCTGGCCTGTGGGGTGCTTCGTGGCACTAGAGGGCAGCAGGGCCCCGCTGCAGCCACCGCAGCGGGATGCTCCAGCGGCTCCGGAGCCTCTTCATGGGGGTCTGCTGGAGGGGGAACCCCCGATCCTGCTTGGGGGGGAGCATCCCCTCATCCTGCTCGGGGCGAGCATCCCAGCCCCAGCTCTGTGCTGCTCCTGGAGCCTCCCCTGCATCTCGGGGACACTTGGGGATGCTCGGAGCCAGCTCAGCTGCACCAGCCCCCATTTTCTTGGCCCCTTGACACTTGTACCGGGCTGGATCCGAGAGCAGCTCCCTGTGCTCTGGGACAGAGCTGAGCTGCTCCCCACCAGTGCCCACGGCGCGGCTGGGGCTCGCAGGGGAAGGGCCCCCACGCCAGGTTGCAGCATCTCACTGCAGCGATGCCTCGGGGCAAGGGGAGACCAGGCTTGGCATGTGCGTGGTGTGGCGGTGCCTGCGCGTGGCATGTTTCGGCAGGAGGGCGTCCCCGTGCCGCGTGTCTGCGCTGTCACGTGCCGTTGTTTCTAACCCCTGTCTCTGTTCGCATGGTGCATGCTGCCCTTTTGCAATGCAGACGCCGACGAAGGTAAAGTCTTGTTCTCTGCTCGTGTCTCTGGCTTCCCCCTCCCACGTGCCACCACCTTCCCACTGTTGTGTCCCTGCGTGTCACCATTAACCCACTCCCACCTCCCCTGCCCTCACCCGACATCCGTGTGCTTGTGTCTGGCAGCCACGGTCTGTCCTGCCACGTCGCGGGGCTGCTCGGTGCATGTGGCCGAGCAGGGACATGTCCCTGTGCCAGGGTGGCTCAGAGCCCTGCACTGTCACAGGCCCCAGAGGTCCCCGGGCAGCGGTGGCGAGGGGTGACCCCCACCCCACAGCGTGGCTCTGGGCTCAGCCCTGCAGAGGCACAAAGCTGTTCACACCCCATCTCCTCTCATCAGACCCCAAAATGCGCTTCCCAGCCCTCCAGCGCCAGCCATGTGCTCCCACTGCGCACAGCATCCCCAGCCTACTCTGGGGGAACCCTGAGACTGTCCCAGGTCTGGCTGGAAATGCCCCCCCATTGCGGGGGGATACCCCAGCCAGCGCTGAGCCCCTTTCTTTCTCCACCCTCCAGCCGGGAGGAAGCAGTTTGCACGGCACGAGTGGGCTCAGAAAGCTGCCTACCTGCTGGGCTGCAGCCTGGAGGAGCTCTCCTCCTCCATCTTCAAGCACCAGCCCAAGGGCACCCTGCAGCGATCCACCTCCTTCCGGCAGGGCCCCGACGAGCCCCCCCTGGGCGACGGCGGCACAGGTAGGGTGAGGGACAGTGGGTGGCCCTGAGGGCCGCCAGGTTGGAGACACTCAGGGTTGCCTTGGCCAGGTCCCAAGCTGACAGCGCTGGAGTGCCTGGAGGGCATGGCGGCCGGCTTGTACTCCGAGCTCTTCACCCTCCTCATCTCCCTCCTCAACAGGTACATGCTGGGGGGCTGGGGAAAGAGCCAGGGGGGGGCCTGGCAGCATCTGCTCACCCCGCTGCGTGTCACCTCTCGCCCTTTGTCCCCCACAGGGCTCTGAAGTCAAGCCAGCACTCAGTGTGCTCGGTGACGGTGGTGGACACCCCCGGGGCGCAAAACCCCGAGCTGGCGGGGCAGAACCGGGGGGCCACCTTCGAGGAGCTCTGCCACAACTACGCCCAGGAGCGCCTGCAGCTCCTCTTCCACCAACGCACCTTCGCCCGCGAGCTGGAGCGTTACAAGGAGGTAACGGGGATGCCCAGGGCTGCCATCACCTCCTCCTTTCCTGCCCTTCCCTCTCTGCGCAAACTATCTCCTACATCCTCCCCCTGATTTCTTACCCTGTGGTTGCTCTGGACCAGTCCATCCGAAGCAGCTCTGACACGGTGCTCGGCGCAGCAGCGGTTTCCCCAGGGCTCCCACTGCCAGCGATGCGTTTGCCGGCAGCTCCGGCCCCAGCCAGGCAGCTCTGCAGGCAGATGCAGGCAGGCTGGGAGGTGGTGGGGTGGCTGTGGGGAGTGGTGGTGGTAGGGAGGATCACTGCTGCTGCTCCATCTTGGCACCGACAGCCCAAGGGGATCCTTCTGTGTGTCCTGGGCCCCCCTCAGCACCCAGCATCGCCCTGTGCCGGGGCAGTGGGAAAGCCCTGCCTCCTGCCTAGACCCCATTGAGACCGGCTGCCGGATCCCTGTCACTGCGTGGGCACTAACTGTGCCTCTGTCCCCCCTCATCAGGAAAACATAGAGCTTGCCCTGGCTGACGCTGAGCCCGGCTCCTCTGGCTCTGTAGCCGCTGTAGACCAGCCCTCGCACCAGGCCCTGGTAAGCACCCGCCGCGCTTCCTCGTGGCCGCATCATGGCAGTTTATAGCGTGAGGCAACGGCCAGGCGGCTTTCCTGGCCCTTTGGCTGTAATCAGGGGAAGAAGAGGGGCTGTCCTGAATGCTTGGCCATGGCTGTGAGCATCCCCCGGTATGGCGTCCCCAGCCACCCCGGGAGCTGCCCGTGCTGCGAGGAGCTCTTGGGTGATCCCCAGGGTGCTCCAGTCCTCGAGGTGCTCAGGTCCTCAGGGTGCTCAGGTCCTCAGGGTGCATGGGTCCCCAAGGTTCTCCAGTCTCTGGGGTGCTCTGGTCCTCAGGGTGCACAGGTCCCCAAGGTTCTCCAGTCCCTGGGATGCTCTGGTCCTCAGGGTGCACGGGTCCCCAAGGTGCACCAGTCCCTGGGGTGCTCCAGTCTCTGCTGGAGGAGGCTGCAGGGACCGAAGGGGGGCTACTAGCACCAGCGCTCCATTGGGTTTCAGCCCGTGGGTGCCCAAGCACATTTTCCACCCCAGTGAGCATCTCACTGCCCGGAGTGTTACGTACTGACTGCTTCCCTGCTGTGTCTCTATTAAGCAGGGGCTCACTTGCGTGGTGCCGCTTTGCCTTGATGCTGACAGCGGTTGAGGTTGCATGCTCCCCGGCTCGCCCAGCTCCCCTGTCCTCCCATCCCTGCCCCGGGGGACACTGACGTGCTGGACCAGCTGCAAGCTCAGTGTCACCCACAGGTCCGGTCGCTGGCCCGCACAGACGAGGCGCGGGGGCTACTGTGGCTCCTGGAGGAGGAGGCGCTGCAGCCGGGGGGCAACGAGGACACTTTGCTGGAGCGGCTCTTCTCCTACTATGGCCCCCAGGAAGGGGGCAAGAAAGGTCAGGGGGGGCCTGATACTGCAGGGCTGTGTGTTGGCAAAGTGCTGATCCCGTGCCCATCAGTGCCGTGTCTCCCCACAGGGCACAACCCGCTGCTCCCCAGTGACAAGCCCCGACACTTCCTCCTGGGCCACAGCTCAGGGACCAACTGGGTGGAGTACGATGCCACGGGCTGGCTCAACCACGTCAAGCACAACCCGGCCTCCCAAAACGCCTCCATCCTGCTGCAGGAGTCACAGAAGTGAGTGGGGTCCCAGGACAGGGAGCACGGCTGGGGGGAGAGGTGATTTTAGGGGGTGACATCCCATCCGTGCCCCTCTAGGAAGATCATCAGCAGCCTGTTTGCTGGCCGCGGCGGGTCGGCGCTGGTGCTGTCGGGCTCGGTGGCGGGGCTGGAGGGGGGCTCCCAGCTGGCCCTGCGCCGGGCCACCAGCATGCGCAAGACCTTCACCACCGGCGTGGCCGCCGTCAAGAAGAAGTCTCTCTGCATCCAGATCAAGCTGCAAGTGGTGAGTGAGAGGGTGTCAAGGGGGGGTCCCTGGGTCCGTTTGAGGCACTACTGCATGTCACAGAATCACAGAATCACACAGAATCATCTAGGTTGGAAAAGATGTTGAAGATCACCTAGTCCAACCCTTAACCTAACATTGACAGTTCCCAACTCCACCAGATCCCTCAGCACTGTCGACTCTACTCTTCAACCCCTCCAGGGATGGGGACTCCACCCCTGCCCTGGGCAGCCCATTCCAACACCCAACAACCCCTTCTGCAAAGAAATACTTCCTAATATCTAGTCTAAACCTTCCCTGACTCAACTTGAGCCATTTTCTCTTGTCCTATTGCTTGTTGCTCGGCTCAAGAGACTCATCCCCCCTCTCTGCACCCTCCTTTCAGGGAGTTGTAGAGGGCCATGAGGTCTCCCCTCAGCCTCCTCTTCTCCAGACTAAACCCCCCCAGTTCCCTCAGCCACTCCCCATCAGATCTATGCTCCAGACAGACCATGCACCAGTTTCTTTGCCCTTCTTTGGTGTCACCTCTCACCCCTCTCTCCCGTACCTGCAGGACGCCCTCATCGACAGCATCAAGAAGTCCAAGCTTCACTTCGTGCACTGCTTCTTGCCCAAGGCGGCGGGGAGCGGCGGGGACCCCCGGGCTCTGCCGTGCCGGCGGGTGAGCGGCAGCGAGCTGGAGCTGCCGGCGGAGCACTGCGAGGCCGGGCTCATGCAGCTGGACGTGCCCCTCCTGCGCGCCCAGCTCCGCGGCTCCCGCCTGCTCGACGCCCTCCGCATGTACCGCCAAGGTGAGCCGTGCCGCCGGCACCCCTGGCACCCGCCGCGGGGGGACACCGGGGCTGCGGTGAGCATCCCGCTGCGGGGATGGGCGCAGTGGAGGTCCTGGCTATGTCTCCTCCCTGGGGAGCCAAAGCCCCCCCCGGGGAACCCCTTTGGCATGTGCCTTTGCTCCGAGCCCCGCGGCTGCCAACCATCCCCTCAGGGCGGTCCTGTCCTTGTCCCCCCCTCCCCTGCGAGGCTGTTATCTGCGCCAGGGACAGGCATGGCCTTAATTGGGTGTCTCCACTGGTGCCGCCGGCTCCTGGCAGCTCTCCTGCTGGCAGCCGGCCCCTGTCCCGCTGGGGCGAGGGACTCCGGGTCGTGCTCAGCAAAGCATTTATCGATACGCATGGCTGGTCGCCCAGCCGAGGTTTTATTGCCTGGAGGCCGGACCCTTCCTGCTGCGATCGGAAATCGATGCTGCCCGTACACCTCCTGGATCGATGGCCGCGGCCAGCTGGCTGTGCTGGGGTCAACATCCCCATCAATACCTCATCGTTAATTAAGATGTGGAGGCTCAGCACTGTGAGCCTGATGCAGAAGTTGGCTGCGACTCAGAGTGGAGCTGGAGCGGGGCTTGTTTGCTTGCACAGGCAGCACATGTGTCCCTGCGTTCCTCCCAAGGCGGGATCTGGCCACTTTCTCCCCAGATCCCAGCCAAAATTGGTGGAGGACACGGCCAAGAAAAACCTCCTGGGAAGGGTCAGGGCACTCCAGCCGTGCCTGGTCCAATGGGGAGCTTGTGCCATGCAGGGTGACCCCATCAGCTCTCCCACAGGATGGGCCCCAGGGAGTCAGGGCACACGGGGCTGTTCCCGGCCATCCCCGGGGCGTCCTGGCTGCCCCCACAGCCCCACTCTCCCTTGCTCCCCCCAGGGTACCCTGACCACATGGTGTTTGCGGAGTTCAGGCGGCGCTTTGACGTCCTGGCCCCGCACCTGACCAAGAAACACGGGCGCAACTACATCGTGGTGGATGAGAAGCGAGTATGAGCCCTGTGCTGGGGCCAGCACCATGGTCCGGGCTCCCCTGCACCCCAAGGGTCCCCTGCACCCCTGGGTGCCACCAGCCCAGCCCTGACACCTCTCCCTTCCTGCAGGCGGTGGAGGAGCTCCTGGAGTCACTGGAGCTGGAGAAGAGCAGCTACCACATGGGTTTGAGCCGGGTACGATCCCCACGCTGGCTGCGGGTGCCGGCGGCGGCGCGGGCAGGGGTGGGCGGCATGGCGCAGCATGGCACGGCATGGCGCGGCGAGGCAGCACAAGGGCAGCACTGTTTGCTCCCACCTACGGAATTCCTCGAGCTTGGAGAATAAAACCCCCACGATGGGACAGGACCAGCGGCTGCAGAGGGGAAAGCCGCATCCCCACCAGCCGGTGTGGTGGGAGGGTGGCACGGCGTGGCCGGAGGGATGCCAGCACCCGTCGGCATCTCACCCTGCTCCCCTCCCGCAGGTGTTTTTCCGAGCTGGGTCACTGGCCAGGCTGGAGGAGCAGCGGGACGCGCAGACCAGCAGGAACATCACCCTCTTCCAGGCGGCGTGTAGGGGCTTCCTGGCACGGCAGCAGTTCAAGAAGAGGAAGGTTCGTCCCAGCAGCTCTCCCCTCCCCGCTCTGCTGCACAATTTCGCCTAAAATGGGCAGCGCAGCCTTTCTGCCGCCGCCTGGGCCAGCGCCTCCTCCTCCCGCCTCCCCCCGCGCCCGCCCAGCCGTGGGGGGCCGGGGGGAACCGGGGGGCCGGGGGGAACCGGCAGGGAGGGCACTGGGCATCGCCACGGTGGGATGAAGCAGCGTATCGGCTCCTACTTTTGTTATTAAAGAGGGCATAAAATAGGCATCTCGGCAGCTCCTCACCTTCCGCAATAGTAGCGTTTGGAGGGGCTGGAGACAATCAAACAGCAGATGAGGAGGGTGCAATTAGCCCAAATGCTAACGAAGGGGAGCATGCTGGGGTGCTGGCGGGGGTGCTGAGTGCCCGCTCGCCCCGCTTTGCCCCGCTGGCGGCACCCCGTGCTGGCACCGTCCCCTGTGCTGATACCGTGCCCCGCACAGATCCAGGATTTGGCCATCCGGTGCGTGCAGAAGAACATCAAGAAGAACAAGGGGGTGAAGGGCTGGCCCTGGTGGAAGCTCTTCACCACCGTGCGGCCCCTCATCGAGGTGCAGCTCACCGAGGACCAGATCCGCGGCAAAGACGTGGGTATCTCTGTGCTGGGGGATGCTGGATGGGGCAGGGTGGGCTGGGGGGAGCGCTGGTCCTGGGCAGGGCCCCGCTATGGGGTGGGATGCAGGATCCTGCAGTGGGGTGGGATTGCAGGACCCCATGGTGGGGTGAGATGCAGGACGGCGGCTGCCCCGTGCCCCGTCAGCGCCAGGCTCGAATTGCTCCCTAATTTGTGAATCAGCATGTCATTAGCATCCCGAGAGCCGGCTGTTGCATGAGCCCAATTACAAGGCGTGGAGAATGGAAATGAAACCGTGTGCTGAGAGGCATATGCGGGGGCTCCGCGCCGTGCTGGCAACCAGACACTCGTGCCCCCGCCGAGCCCGCCCGGCACAGAGCTGCTGCCTGGCTCAGCTTTCAGCCCGACCTGCTGAGGATGAGCGCCGGGGGTGGGGGCACCTGGGCCCCCTCCTGCCCCCCCCAGCCTGTGCTGGGACCAGAGGAGGGGAGAGAAAGATGTGCTTGAAGCTGGCAGCTGGGCACACCTCCCCGGTGCTGGCTGGTGGTCCCCAGGCATCTTGGTGGGCCCCTTCCCTCCCTACCTGGGCTGGGTGCACCCAAACCCTTTGGCGAGGTGCCGATGGGTGGGTTTGCTCCCACCCCTTCTCCCGGGGGGTGCGGGGATCCCTCTCCAGCTTTGCCGGGCTGCCTGGTGTTTCGACACCATTTATGGGGTTGGAGTCAGCAGAGCTGGTTGGGGAAAGTCCCTGCCCAACCCTTGGCAGGGGAGAGCAGCCCCCGCCCCGGGGAGCCCCCACCCTGCCCACCCAGCGTTGAGGGGGGGCTGAGGGGGTGCAGAGACCTGCCAGGCTCCTGCCTGCCAACCTCTTCCCCTTGCGCCTGCCCCCTCCCTCACCGCCCGCTCTGTTGCAGGAAGAGATCCAGCAGCTGAAGAGCAAACTCGAGAAGGTGGAGAAGGAGCGGAACGAGCTCCGGCTCAACAGCGACCGCCTGGAGAGCAGGGTAGGTCCTTGCCGGCACCGGGAGGGGGTGCGGTGCTGTGCTGGCCTGCCCTGGCCCATGCTCCCGCTCCCCCCCCTCTGCCCCCAGATCACAGAGCTGACATCGGAGCTGACAGACGAGCGAAACACCGGCGAGTCGGCCTCCCAGCTGCTGGACGCTGAGACAGCCGAGAGGCTGCGGGCTGAGAAGGAGATGAAGGACCTGCAGGTAAATGTGCCTCTCCCCAGCCTCGCACCATCTCCTGGCCCCCCACCCCAGGGCGCTCACCCCAGCCATGTCCCCTCCCAGGCCAAGTACGATGCTCTGAAGAAGCAGATGGAGTCAATGGAGATGGAGGTGATGGAAGCTCGGCTCATCCGGGCGGCTGAACTCAACGGGGAGCTCGATGATGATGATTCAGGTACCGTTGTGCCTCCAGTGCTTGCTGCCAGCACACCCTGCGTGCCCCGTGGTCACAGCACCATGCCCCTCTCTCCACGGTGGGCCCGTACCACCCCACGCAGCCCCTCGGTGACCCTGTTTCCCCACACAGGTGGTGAATGGCGGCTGAAATACGAGCGGGCAGTGCGGGAGATCGACTTCACCAAGAAACGGCTGCAGCAGGAGCTGGAGGACAAGCTGGAGGTGGAGCAGCAGGGCAAGAGGCAGCTGGAGCGGAGGGTGAGTGGGGCTCAGCCCCGGGGACCCCCCAGTCCTCTCAGCATGGGGATGAGGAGGGGGTGGGTAGCTCGGAGCTGAGGGAGCATGTGGCCAGGGCAGTGGCGATGTGGTGGCTTCCCAGAGCCCTCACATCCCTGCCTGCTCCTGCCCACAGCTGACAGACCTGCAGGCAGACAGCGAGGAGAGCCAGCGGGCGCTGCAGCAGCTGAAGAAGAAGTGCCAGCGCCTGGCTGCAGAGCTGCAGGACACCAAGCTGCACCTTGAGGGCCAGCAAGGACGCAACCACGACCTGGAGAAGAAGCAGCGGAGGTGGGGACCGTGTGCTGGCTGGGAGCGGGAGGACGCGGGGGGGGAACACGGCACCCTCACAGCGCAGCAAGCCTCTTCGAAGTGGCATTACCATTTTAGCAGGGATTTGGGCACTTTACCAGCTCCCACTTGGCTGAGGTGTCTCCAGCAGGATGGGGCTGCCCTGGTCAGATATGCTCATTGCGGGGGGGATCCCAATGCCCTTTTGGGGGGCCTGGAGCCAAGTGAACCCCCCGTGTGGGGCCGTGCCCCATGGTGGAGGCTGCTTGTGCCCTGTGGCTCTGCTCAGCCCTCGCTCTCATCCTGTCCCCTTTCCCAGCCCCAAAGTTTTCTAACGTTATTAAGCAGCAGGGACACTTTCATCTCATTATGGTAATGATCACACACACAAATACAGCGAGAGAATCCAATCTAATTAATTTCAATTTCCGCGGATTGGAGTCTGTGCTAATGCAGCTGTTTATTACCCAGCACGAGGAAAAATGGGGATTAGCTGCCGAGGTGTTTAACTCAGGTCACAAACTCAAGCACAGGGTTGTTTTCTAAGCCCCAAAGGCAGCGATTTCGGAGCAAACCCAGCTGATCCCATCCTGGGGGCATTGGGAGAGGCTGCCCCAGCGCTGCCTAGCTCTGGGATGTGCTGAGCAGTCCCCTACGGGGGGCTCGTGTCCCCTCCAGGAATGGGACCGCTGCCATCTCGTGTGGGACCGTGGCCCCAGGCTGCGGCTGGGGGAGCCAAGCTGCCGCAAGAGCCCGTCTGCTGGAGACCCCTCTGAGTCCTGCAGCCCCTCCACGTTCTTCTTGGAGGGTGCGATGTCCCTGGCTGCCTCCCCGTAGCCAAGTCCCCACCATTAGCAGTCACGGTCCCCGCCGGCACGTGCCGGCCCCACAGGGTGGCTGCCGGGGTCTGTGCCGCGGGCGCTGCGCTCTCCATTACCCACTGAACGAAGGCGTCGGGAGGAGTTTCTCCAAGTGGCTCCGCGCCGCCGTGCTGGCAATTAAAGGCTCATCAACAGCACATTTCTAATGAGCGCTCAGCTCCACACCGCCCTTCCCGGTGCCTGTTGCCTTGGGATGGGGATGCTCGGTGCGGTGCCGGTGGCGTGAGGCTGGGGACCCATCCCCGGTGCCTGTCACGGGGTGCTGAGCACCTGTCCTGCTCCCCCCGCGCAGGTTCGACAGCGAGCTCTCGCAGGCGCACGAGGAGGCACAGCGGGAGAGGCTGCAGCGGGAGAAGCTGAGCCGTGAGAAGGACATACTGGTGGCCGAGGTCTTCGGCCTCAAGCAGCTCCTGGAGGTGAGCGGCTCCCAGTCCTCTCCCCAATCCCCCACTGGCGAGAGCACCGGGCTCATGGTGACCTCCTCTCTCGACAGGACAAGGACTCGGACATCGCAGGGCTGACGCAGAAGGCGGAGGCGCTGGAGGCTGAGCTGCAGGACATCTCCTCCCAGGAGTCAAAGGACGAGGCTTCCCTGGCCAAGGTGAAGAAGCAGCTGAGGGACCTGGAGGCGAAGGTGAAAGATCAGGAGGAGGAACTGGACGAGCAGGCTGGGACCATCCAGATGCTGGAGCAGGTACGGCGGGGAGGGGCGAGGTTTCTGGGTGGGGTGGTTTCATGCAGGGCTGTTATTACCTGGGCCGGGCTTGCCCGGGAAGAGGAGGTGGTTGCCCTCAGCCCGGCATCGGGCCAGGCATCGTGGCTGCCGACACAGCTCCTGGCCCTCCGTGCCATGGCCCGGCCGGTCACTGTGGGGCGGGCAGCCCGCCCGGCCTCGGACCGGGGGGTTTTCTGGGTGAGTGGCAGCCAGGGAGCGGTGTGGTGGGGGTCCCCATGTCCCCACTGCTCTGACCACGTCCCCCCACATTTGCAGGCCAAGCTGCGGCTGGAGATGGAGATGGAGCGGCTGCGGCAGACCCACGCCAAGGAGGTGGAGAGCCGTGACGAGGAGGTGGAGGAGATTCGGCAGTCGTGCCAGAAGAAGGTAGGGCTCGGCTGTGGCCCCTCGGCCCGGGGGGGGTCAGGATGTGTCCCTGTGCCCTGGCCGGGTGCCGGGAGCTGCCAGCCCGGGCACTGTCACGCAGCACCAGGCTCCCACGCAGCCACAGCCTGGCTCTGCTGGCCTGGCAGGTCTGACCGGTCCCTCCACTGCCCTGGCCGGCGTATGCCGGGCTTTGTGCCTCTGGTTGCACAAACACCTGGCTGGTGGGGTCACCTGGTGTCCCCAGTATATTGGGACATGAGAGATGGGGGGTCCCATCACCTTCCCACTGCCCTGACCGGGTTGTCCTTGCTGTCCCCCAGCTGAAGCAGATGGAGGTGCAGCTGGAGGAGGAGTACGAGGACAAGCAGAAAGTGCTGAGAGAGAAACGGGAGCTGGAGAGCAAGTTATCGGCCGTCAGTGAGCAGGTAGGGTGTGGGGCAGCCAGGCACATGCCTCGCTTCAGGGACCCTGAGGTGGCGGTGGAGGAGTGGGTGCCCCTCTGGCACGGTGCCCTGGCACTGTCTCCCCTGCCTCAGGCCAACCAGCGGGACTTCGAGACAGAGAAGCGCCTGCGCCGGGACCTAAAGAGGACGAAAGCGCTGCTGGCCGATGCGCAGATCATGCTGGACCACCTGAAGAACAACGCGCCCAGCAAGAGGGAGATCGCCCAGCTCAAGAACCAGGTGTGCATCCAGACCTGTCCCCTGCCCCAAAACCCCCAGCCCTTGAGGGACACGGGGTGTCCCCGTCCCCTGGCCAGGTGCTGAGCCGTGTCCCCGCAGCTGGAGGAGTCAGAGTTCACCTGCGCGGCCGCCGTCAAGGCCCGCAAGTCGATGGAGGTGGAGATCGAAGACCTCCACCTGCAGATCGACGACCTCTCCAAGGCCAAGGCAGCGGTAAGTGGTTTTGGGGTGCGATGCACTGTGATGGGGCCGTACCCCACCTGTACGTGGGGGGGACACCCCCACTGGCGCAGAGCATGCCGGCAGGGTGACCCCACGCCATTTGGGGTGGTTTTGGGGGGTGGGTGCCCCGCTCCTGGGGTGCAGCGGGAGACAAAGGCGGCTCCCCCCAGCTGGAGGAGCAGCTGAGCCGGCTGCAGCGGGAGAAAAACGAGGTGCAGAGTCGGCTGGAGGAGGACCAGGAGGACATGAATGAGCTGATGAAGAAGCACAAGGCGGCTGTGGCCCAGGTGAGGGTGGGAACAGCAGCTGTGGCACTCTGGCCCCCCCATAACGCCCCTCTCAGAGCCAGCGCAGTGGGGTCCCTGCTGACGGCCCCGGTGTGTCCCGCAGGCGTCCCGGGACCTGGCACAGATGAATGACCTCCAGGCGCAGCTGGAGGAGGTCAGCAAGGAGAAACAGGAGCTGCAGGAGAAGGTGGGGAGCACCGACATCAGGCACAGGCCTGCACCCCGAGTGAAGCTGGGGGGGAGAAGGGGGACACCCAGAGACCCACTGCCCACACTATGGGGGTGCAGAGCAGTCCCATGGGGAGCTCTCCACCGGGACGGGAGCAGCATGGCCGGCACCTCCGCTCCAGGGCGGCATGGTGGGGGCCAGGGAGGTTGTGATCGAGGCTGAGGCGGTGCCCCTACCCCGCAGCTGCAAGGCCTGCAGAGCCAGCTGGAGTTCCTGGAGCAATCCATGGTGGACAAGTCACTGGTGAGCCGGCAAGAGGCCAAGATCCGCGAGCTGGAGACCAGGCTGGAGTTCGAGCGGACACAAGTCAAGCGCCTGGAGGTAGGTGCTGGGCTCTCCCTCCGCTCCAGCTGGGATCAGGACACAACGGGACCATGATGCAAAGTCACCCAGGGGGTCTGCCCAGCGCATCCCCAATATCCCCTCCCCGGGACCCCCCACGCTGCAGCCCTCTCCTGCTGGCAGCCTGGCCCCGTCCCCGCAGGGAAAGCTCCCTGCAAGCGCCGATAACAGTAATCCACCACCCAGCCCGGCAAAGTGCTGCTATTTCCCTGCATTGACTTAGGGAAATTATAGACTCTCCCGGCCCCGCTAAACGCAGCCTGCTTTATATTCTGCCTTTGCAGCTCTGCCGGGGGAGCGGAGCAGCTTAGCTCTCCTCTTAATATTTTCCTAGCTGTTATTTCCCTTCCCCGCTCTCTCTACCGGGGCCATAAATATGCAGTGGCTGGCTCAGCGGCTGGGGGAGAATGGGAGCTATTTTTTCCCTACGTTACACACTGTAATTACTTCACACACAGTTAAGTCTATTTTTCCAATTCGACAAAACCCCCGCAGTTGTTCTGTCCCTTCCCTGGCCCTGGGGGGGGCGGTTTCTCCTCCATATCCTTGTGTAAATTCAAGGGGATGGGATCCGTCCTCGCGTGAGGGCTCGGTGGGTGTTGCTGCAGGGTGAGGGGTCTATGGGGGGATCCGGGGTGACCTTGTGCCCGCTGCTCCGCAGAGCCTGGCCACGCGGCTGAAGGAGAACATGGAGAAGTTGACGGAGGAGCGGGATCAGCGCGCGGCCGCCGAGAACCGGGAGAAAGAGCAGAACAAGCGGCTGCAGCGACAGCTCCGCGATGTCAAGGAGGAGATGGGCGAGCTGGCCAAGAAGGAGGCGGAGGCCAGCCGCAAGAAGCACGAGCTGGTGAGGCACCCACGACGGGGCTGGGCAGGGGGACAGGGGGGTTTCCCCGGGGTACCCGGCTCACCCCTCTCCCTCCCCACAGGAGATGGACCTGGAGAGCCTGGAAGCTGCCAACCAGAGCCTGCAGTCGGACCTGAAGCTGGCCTTCAAACGCATCGGGGACCTGCAGGCAGCCATCGAGGATGAGATGGAGAGCGACAGCAACGAGGACCTCATCAACAGGTGAGAGCGCTTGCGCCCGGCTCCCGCGCGAGGCACGTCACCGCGGCTCACGGCTTCTCCTCGCCACTTCTGAAATGCCACGGGGACCCCTCGGCTCTGCCTGGCCCTGGCAGGACGTCGTCTGTCCGTCCGTCCATCCATGCATCGTGCACACGTGCATCCATCCGTGCAGCTGTGCATTCCTCCCTCCCTCCACCCGCAGCCCCCGTGCAGATTCACCCGCTTGCGGAGGTGCCTGGAATGCAGCCAGGGACGTGCTGCCTGGCTGGAAACAGCCCAGGGAGCCCCAGGAGCCAGCGCAGCACAGGCTGGCAGGAGGTCTGGGATGTTGGGATCCAGCCCATCCCGGGATAGAATTGTAGAGTCACAGAATCATTTAGGTTGAAAAAGACCTTTAAGATCATTGAGTCCAACCCTTAACCTAACACTGCCAAGTCCACCACTAAACCATGTCCCTAAGTGCCACAACTGCACGTCTTTTAAATACCTCCAGGGATGGTGACTCCACCGCTTCCCTGGGCAGCCTGTTCCAGTGCTTGACAACCCTTTTGGTGAAGACATTTTTCCCAACATCCAACCTAAACCTCCCCTGGCGCAACTTGAGGCCATTTCCTCTTGTCCTGTCACTTGTTACTTGGGAAAAGAGACTGACACCCACCTCGCTACAGCCTCCTTTTGGGTAGTTGTAGAGGGCGATGAGGTCTCCCCTCAGCCTCCTCTTCTCCAGACTAAACCCCCCCAGTTCCCTCAGCTGCTCCTCATAAGACTTGAGCTCCAGACCCTGCACCAGCTTCGTTTCCCTTCTCTGGACACACTCCAGCACCTGACCTGGGGTACTGGGATCCAGCTGGGTGCAGCCCCACGCCAGGGGTGCCAGGCAGCCACCCCTCCCTCCCCTGGCCCTCCCCCACCATTTAATTTGCCCCCCATTTATTCCCCCTTCATGTTTTGTTTTTTTTTTTTCTTTCATTTGATTTCTGTTCTGTTGTGTTTCTCCCCCCTCCGACCCCTCCCAACCCCTCCCAGTTTGCAGGACATGGTGGCAAAGTATCAGAAAAGAAAGAATAAACTGTGAGGAGCTTCTCTTTCCTTCCTCCCCTCCCCTAACCCCCATCTCACCCCCACGGGCCGGGACCCCGCATGCCACTGGCCCACCTCCGCATGCCCTAACAGCACCCGTGGCATGTGGCACGACACATAACCGCATCCTGTGGAGGGGTGAGCCCCCGGGCCAGGGCGGGGGGTGATGCTCTGCCATGGCTCCCGATGCACGTGTTGGCGTGGAGGGGTGATGGAGCCCCACTGCCGTACACAATTAATATTCCCCACTGTGGTCGCTCCCCCGCGACCTGGGTCCCGCTTAACTAACGGCACGCTCGCCCGGACATAAAATGCATTTGTCGTGGAGTTTAATTCCACCGTTAGCTGCCCCCAGAGTTTGTTTATGGGGCTCATTGGGGGTTTTTTTTGTTGTCGTTCTGTATTTTTTTGTTGTTTTTTTCTCCAAGCCGAGAGTTGCCTGGATGTATTGCAAGGGAGGGACATGTGCGTGATGGAGTGCGGCTCGTTGCTTTGAATTTAACGAGGAGGATTCATATACAGGGTCTATCCCAGCTCGTCCCCCGTGCTGTCTGCTGCCGTCCCCAGGCAGGGAATAAGCCCAAAGCTGGGTGGATAAAACGGCCGTTTAAGATCATATGATATATCCCTTCCCTGGCAGCGGCTCGGTGGGAGCCTTTGCCTCTCGCTGGCCGGCGGTGGGGCGGGGAGAGAGGGGGCCGTGCCACTTCGATTTCCTTATAGATCCCGCCGGTACTGCCATAACCCTAATGAAAGCAGTAAGCAGTTAGGTATTAAGGGAGATTTATGCAGGGATGCTTTTAACGTGGAGGAATGGATTTTGCAATGCATACGGCACCTTCTTTCTAAAGGCAATCAATATGGTTACGAACGGCCGTTATAAATTAGATGGTTTAAGCTAGATAGGGCTTTTTTTACGCCGGGACGTAAATCAGGGGCTCTCCGGCACGGCAGGGCTGTAAATCTGCCCTCCACGCTCCTGTGCCCGCCTTGCCGGAGTCATTTCTGTTCTGCCTACTAAACTCCTGTTTACCCAGGGCCATCAACATCGCTCTTCCTTGCTGTAATTTTGCACTCGACGGTGGCCTATAAAATGAACCCACTTATTTCCTTCCCAGCCCTGGAGCTGGAAATCTCCCGTGTTTCTGGAGCCGTGCCCTGCCCTGCTGCCCCAACGCCAGCCCCGCTGTCTTATCTTCCCAGCCCTGGAGCCCTGCAGTGGCAGGGCAGAGGGTGCAGGAGCCCCTTGGGCAGGCAGGGGGGTGGTTTGGGGGTTCAGGGGGTGTTGTGTGGCACAGCTGTGGTTCAGGGAGGCCCTAACATGCAGGCTGAGCTATATGCATGCAGGTTGCACCCCGGGAGATGGAGCAGGGCCACGGGATGGGGTTTCACCCACGCCAGGGTACACAGGCAGCGGGTGCTGGGGGTTTCAGCACCCACCAGTGCAATTTCACCTCCCCAGCACCCAAAAGCTCACTGCCCCATGCTCACCTCTTGCTTTCTCCTGCCCCAACCCACTCCTCCGGCAGCGACGGCGATTCGGATGTGGACTCAGAGCTGGAGGAGCGCGTGGACGGGGTGAAGTCCTGGCTTTCCAAGAACAAAGGGTCCTCCAAAGCGCTCTCAGATGACGGCAGCCTGAAGGGCAGCAGGTGGGTGCCGGGGCTGGGCGCAGGGCTGCTGACAGAGGACGGGCTGAGCTGAGCCAGGGGACGGCCAGGGTGCTGGGTGGGCACCCATGGGATGTGGCACTCTGGGTGCTGTGATCCTGCCTGATGCTTGTGTGGCCGGATGGGGAAGGGTTAACAGCGGTGAGCAGCTCGGTATCCACTGGGGACACCTGTCCCTGTGCCCAGGGGGACCTCCCTGGTCCTCCTCCCCAGCATCCCACCCACACCGGGACCCACCCTGGAGGCACGTGGGCATCTTCAGCCCCCACCCTGTCTGCCCCCCCCATCATCCCCCCGCTCCAGGGCTGGATCCCCCCTCCATCCTCCCCTTGTTTGCAGCCCCACCACATCCCTCCCCACACCTCTCAGCAAGCACCAGCAGCCCACACAGCCCCTGGCAGAGGCGGGGGACGTGCCTGGGTGCCCCCACGACGCAAGGCCGGCGTGTGGCTGGGGCACACAGCCCCACTCCCATTCCCCAGGGAAAGCACTCGCCTGCGGAGTGCAGATTGCTTTTATCCAAACCCAATTTCCTAGCAGGGCTCTGGAAGTCCCGGGGGGCTCCCTCCGCCTCTACCAAGCAGGGGCAAAAGATCTGAGCCGGTTTTTCTTAATTGGTTTAATTTATTCAGCAGTGCAGATGTAAAACATTTTGTTATTGGAGATAATTCCACCTTTTCTCAAGTCAGGAATCAAATGCAAGCGGCTCCAGGTAGCCGACAATGAAATAAATTGAACACAACACTTTAAAGGGGAATCAAAGTGGCAGGCTAGAACAATTCCCCCATTTACATGACATTTTTCCACAACGCTATTTCCCACTGACGCAAATCACCGAGGCTGCCTCGCCGCTGCCTCCCCCCTCCACTCATCTCCATCTCTCTCTTGCCTCCCCGGTACGTGCGTGGGGCCGCGGTGCCGCCGGCGCAGGTCAGCCCCGCCGGATGGTCCTGAGTGCGAGGAGCGGCCGGTGTCGGTGTTGAGCTGCCTCAGCTATAGGAAGCGGCCGGGCCTCAAGGACTCCATAGGTGGCTGCGGGGATGAGCAGACGCTCTTCAGCACGCTCGGCGAGCGACCGCCTTCCCCCGAGCGCGCTGCCCGTAAGGCGGCCCGGGCTGGAGAGCCCGAGGACCGGGCGGCCATCATCGCCCGCGCCTTCGCCGACGCCAGCGGCCGGGCTCGGCAAGGGCTGGGCAAGCGTTGGTCCCTCTCGGCTGCTGACGGCGAGAAAGCCTCGGTCGCCTCCGCCCCCGTGAGCCGGGCCTCCTCCGCCTCCTGGCGCGGGCTGGAGGATGGGGACGAGGGGGATGAGGGGTGCTCAGTGCTGAGCTTCGCCCTCTCCAGTCCTGGGAGCTTGCGGAGCCGGCGCGGGGGGCCTGAGGGTCGCCCCGAGTCGCGGCTCTCCCTGGCCCGCAGCCGTCTGGAGGAGGCAGACGAGGGGTCCCGCGGGCAGCCCCCGCTGGGCCGCAGCTTCTCTGTGCCCCCCCGGCCCCGCAGCGCTGCCTCTGAGGAGGGGGGTCCCGGGGATGCCCGCCCCGTGGGGCACCGCTCCTACCTTGACCCCGACCTGGAAGCCGCCATCCAGGAGGTGCTCAGCTACCGCCCGCCGCGGGCCAGGGGCTGCTCCAGCCCCGAGGCCGATTCGGGGGACGACGGCCGCAGCGTGCGGAGCGTGAGGAGCGTGCGGAGCGCGGCCCCCCTGGGTGCCGCCGAACGCCCCTCCGGCAGCCTCCGTCGCTCCGCATCCGCCCTCGACTTCTCCCGGCGCGCCGGCCGCCGCCGCAGCAGCTCGGGCTCCTCCGAGGAAGAGGAGGAGCGGAAGAAAAAGAGTGCCAAGAAGCGTGCCAAGAAGGCCAAGAAGAAATCCAAGAAGAAGAAGAGGAAGCAGCAGTCATCATCCGACTCGAGTTCCTCCTCCGATTCCTCCTCTGATTCCTCCTCCGGCTCCACCAGCTCCTACCGGAGCACCTCCAGTGTCAAGAAGGGTCCGCAGGCAGTGGGGGGTGAGGAGCCGGGACATCCCGGCCGGGGCAAGAAGGAGGAGAAGCAGCGGAAGAAGAAGGTCGACAGCCTGATGATGAAATATTTGTACCGGCCCGAGAGCGACTGAGGCAGGAGGTGGGAGCGGTGTGTGCCGTGCAGCATGAACCTCCCCGTGTGCCACTAACCGCTCGCCCTAACCCTCGCCCAGCTCTGGGCACGGAGCCCGCCTCTGCTGGGCACCCCAGGATGGGGCACCCCGCTGTCCCTGCAGCCAGCCCTGGGTTTGGGGTGCTGCAGGGCAGCCCCGACACATCCCCAGCACGGCCGCGGCAGGACCGGCAGCTGCCTGTGCTGCCAGGACACGTGTTTGGGATTAGCGGCTGTGGCACATGGGACGCTGGGAAGTGCTAATCCCTTCCCGGTTCCCCGGCCACCGGCCAAGACGCAGCTGAATTTATTCCTTCAGGAAATTTAAGCGCTCGCCGGGCAGCACAGCATCTCCGGGGGATTCAGCACCCCAGGGAGGGCAGTGGGTCCCGGAGGCGGCGGGGGGACGGGTACTAACACGCACCCGCTGCAGTGTGTGAGCGCGGGGGGAGGCAGCACCCCCGGGGGGGAGCGGGGTGGGCGGTTGGGGCTCGGAGCTGGTTCTTAGGGCGGCCGCATCCTGCTGCCCTGCGCCGTGTAGGGTGCCTCTGAAGGGGAATCGGGGTGGCAACAGCCTCACCCTGTGGGGCTTTGGGGCTCTGCACCCCGTTCGATGGCAGAGGGAGGGTGCACCGGGGCTCACTGGCAGCGATTTTGGAGCGGGTTTGATCCTTTCCGACAGCTTGAATAGGAGAAGGGCTGAAGGCAAAAAAGCCTTTTTGGAAATGTGGTCAGAGTCGGGCTGCCTGCGGCCTGTCCTGGGGCCAGGGGAGGCATCATGGGGTGCTGAGGGCGGGAGAAACAGCCCCAGCACCCACCCATGGGCTCTGGTGCAACCGGGACCCTCGAGCGGTGATATCCACGGGTGCTGGAGTTTGCATCCATGGCCACGAGCCTTTTTCTGACCGTGCAGTGCTGGGTGCCCGTGGGGGGTGGCAGCCACCGGGCAGGCTCGGCTTGGCCCCACCGCAGAGCAGGGGCTTGGCTCAGCCCACCAGGGAGTCGGCTGCAGTGGAGCGTGCCCTAAAAATCTCGGAAAATAATAAAAAAGGTGTCGATCGAGGCTCCATCCAGCTAGCTGCCAGCGTGCCAGCTCCCGGTGCGGCCGGAGCGGAGGTGTGCCCGGCGGCCCAGCCCTGCTGCTGCGCTGCAGCACGCGGGGGGGCTTGGAGCCCCCCCCACTAACCCCACTCTTTTCCCACGCAGCCCCCCGAGCTCCCGGCACCTCTTCACCTACGACAGATGGGACGAGGAGCAGGACACCGGGGAAAGCACACGCCGCTCCTCCCGCAGCTCCCCCAGCGCCAGCGAGGCGGAGAGCCGGGCTGCCGAGACCCCCGCCTAAACTTTTCCCCCCCCACTCCACCATTTCCCATCACTCAGCTCCACGGGGCCACCCCGGGCAGCCGGTATTTCTTCTGCACGGGGCAGGAGAGGGGACACACGCAGCCACCCCCCAGCCCTGGTCATGGGGGGAGCAGCCCGGCCGGCTCGCTGGCTGCAGCCCCCACGCCGCCCCCACCCTCCCACCTCCCTTCTGCCCTCGGCGGTGGGGCTGGCAGCTCCAGCACCCCGAGTTTATTCCTCAGTGCCTGCTGGCTCCTTATTTTATAACTTAAACTCCCCCCCCGGGCACCCTGCCGTCCTCTTAAGCCCCTTTTAGTTGAGCCAAAGACGTCTCTCGCTGGCTGGGCCCTGGGGAGCAGCCACACCACAGCCAGAAAGGGGACATGGGGAGGGGGTCCTACACACCCCCCCCGGGTTGTTGTCACCCCCCCCCGACCTCCTAGCCCTGCCTGGTTGTTTTGCACTAGCCCAGCTGTGCATCCCCCCTACCCCCTTTACTTTCAGTATGAAAATAAACGTCATTTCTGGCTGGTGACACCGGCTGCTGCCTGCTCCGCATGCTGGGGTGGGGGGTGTCACCCAGATTCGGGGGCTGTTTGCATGGTGGCAGGGTCTGGCGGGATGGATCCAGCCCCAGCGAGGATGTGGGGCTGCATGGATGGGCCAAGCCCTGCCCCTTCCCCAAACCCGCTGCACCCATGGGTGATGGGGAGGGGAGAGACGGCGCTCATGGGTGCCGGCACTGAATCATTTATCAATCTTCATAAATATGCAGATGAGCAGCGGGGATGGGAGCCCTCTGCCTGCCGGCGTTAATTATTTAACGCGGAGGAGATGATGATGTGCATGGCCGGCTGCCTGTGTGGCACGCAGCTCGGCCTCGGCTCCGGCACGCGCCAGTCTGGGCCGGGTGCTGCCCCCTGCACCCCCCACCTCCAGCCCCAGGGACCCCCACACCCCCGGGACCCCCCGGGACCCCGGCAAACCAGGTCATTTGATCCCTTTCCCCACCATCTCTTGGAAACAAATGGGCCGAGCTCGGCGCTCGCTGCCATAAAGCCACGCTGCGCTAATGCGCTTTCATTAAGTGGGAGCGATCTAATGATAATAAAATGGCACATTTAACATTAAAACATTTAACTTGACTCCTAAGCGAGTGTGTCTCTCCGCACTGTTCCAGCTCCATCTTCATGAGGCTGACAAAGCTCCTTAATTTGTTTCCAGGGAGCGGGTGCTTGGCAGACGGCTTGGCACCACACGGCATGGGGGATGCTGGGATGTGGGGATACAGGGTGCCAGGATGCTGGGATGTGGGGTGCAGGGGTGCTGGGATGTGGGGTGCAGGGTACCAGGATGCTGGGATGTGGGGATACAGGGATGCTGAGATATGGGGATGCAGGGTACCAGGATGCTGGGATGTGGGGATACAGGGTATCAGGATGCTGGGATGTGGGGTGCAGAAATGCAGGGGTGCTGGGATGTGGGGTGCTGTGTTGTCAGGAGGCAGGGTGCAGGGGTACAAGGATGCAGGGGTGCTGGGAAGTGGGGTGTGGGGATGGGGGGGTGCTGGAATGTGGAAATGCTGGGGTTCACAGTGGAGGGCTGCTAGGCTGGAGGGGTGCCAGGATGCTGGTGCTGGGGTGGTGGAGTATGGGGATGTGGGGGTGCAGGGTAGCGGGGGTGTGTGGATGAAGGGGTGCTGGGATGCAGCATATTGGAACACCAGGATGCAGGGAGCTGGAGATCCATGAGGATGCGGGGGTGCCAGCACGCTGGGGTGTCAGGGCACCGAGTGCAGGGACAGAACTGCAGGCCAGTGTGATGCCGTGCGGGCACGGCTGGGGCCCTGCACCTACAGAGCAGCCCGGAGCACGCCGGGGAAGCGCGTGATGGCGAAGGGGGCCGTGCTGTGGGACGGCTCCTCGCCCAGGCTCAGCTCACACAGCAGCTTCCCCACCACTGGCGCCAGCTTGAACCCGTGGCCTGTGGGAAGGAGAGGGGGGCATGTGGGGGGAACAGCCACCCCTATGGCCCCGGTCAGCTCTGGGGTGGATGGTGGGGCCGGGTGCCCTCGCCTACCCGAGAAGCCAGCCCCAATGATGATGTTGCTGAACTTGGGGTGTCGGTCCAGGATGAAATCTTCATCCGGGGTGTTCTGGGGGAGCCATGGTATGAGGGTGCGGGGTCCAGGGTCCTCTCCTGGACCCAAGGTTGTTGGGGGGGAGGGGGAGGATGACAAGGTCCACCTTGGGGTTGAGAGGGGTTGGGACCCCAGACACCTGGGTCCTGCTCCTGGGGGAGGGTCTCACCGTGTAGAGGCAGGTCTCCACCACAGCCGGCCGAGGCTCCAGCCCCGGCAAGTAACTGCTGATGAAGCTGCTCAAGAGGGTGACTTCGGGGCGGGGGGTGCCCGGGGGGACCCGGTCCCGCTCCTCGGGGTCAGCAGGGCTGCCGTGGTGGTAGCACACCTGGGGGGCAGCCGGTCAGGGGGGTCTGCCAGGGGATCCACCCGCTACCACTGGGCCCTGCTCACCTTGACCAGCCCCGGGTACTCGAGGGAGGGCAGCCCGTAGATGCCGTGGGGGGCTTGGCTCAGTCCCAGGGTTATGAAGCAGGGGTGGGCTCTGCCCATGCTGGGAATCTCCGTCTCCTTCTCTCTCCAGTAGCAGACGTCGATGCGCAGGGGCTGGGGTCACCGCGTTAGCCCTGGCCGCGGCCACAGCACCCCAAGGTGCCACCGACCCTTACCTGCAGCGGCAGGCGCAGACCCAGGGGTGCCACAAGGGCACCAGTCCAGGCTCCAGCTGCGATGATGAGCCGGGGGGCTCGATACACCCCAGCGGTGGTGGTGACGGTGAGCACAGCCCCGGGTTCAATGTGCAGCACCTTCTCCCCATCCCGCAGGGTGCCCCCGTGCCGGCGAAAAACATCCTGGGTGGGGATGGTGACGGGAGGTGACTGCAGAGACGGAGCTAGGGGACCCCCATCCCATCCCCTCGGCAGCACCCACCTGCACCGCCCGCAGTGCCCGGTCAGCGAAGATCACCCCGCCGGTGCCATCCCACAGGGCCACCTCACCGGTGTGGAGCCGGAGGCCGGGGAAGCGCCGGGCCAGCGCTGTGGCGTCGAGGAACTCAGCAGCACCCAGGCTGTGCCGGCAGCCCTCCAGCTCCGGGTCACCCACTGGCCCCAGCACCACCAGCCCTGTCTGCCTGCACCCCCCCAGCCATGTCAGCTCTCCCTGCACCCCCCTCCCCACGCAGACCCCTGCCTTGTTTTGCCCCTGAGGGGAAACCAAGGCGCTGCAGCACCAGTGATGCTCGGGATGTGCTGCACCCTGGTGCTGGGGCTCCCCAGGGCGGGATGCTGAGTGATACAGGCAGGATGATGCATGGGGAGGGTCTGGGTGCTGCCCCCCCCAAATACAGCAAGTGCCATCAGCCCTGACCCCAGCAGTGGGGGATCATTTAGATGCTCATTTCCTCCCTGGTGCTGCCTTTATGGAGCCCCATAAATTAGCCGGAGGCGATGGCTGCCTGCCAGGATGGCCCCATCCTGCCCAGTGCTGTGCCTGGATGGGGCAGCAGCCACAACCCCCAGCCTGTCCCCGTGGGGAGGGGATGGTGCCCGGCGGGGGCTGCATCCCCATCCCCATCACCTGTAGAGGCTGGTCCCAGCCTCGGCCTCCAGCCGCTGCCAGAGGTGGAAGCTGTCGGGCATCATGCGGGCGTAGGGCACCCGGGGGTAGGCGCTGCGGGTGATGCGGCTCTGCCCGTGCGAGCTGCCCCGCGAGTGGGGCAGGATGAACTGGGGAGCAAGGGGGACGTGGGGGTGACCACGGCCATCGCAACCCCCCAACCCTGCTGGCCCCGCCTGCACTGGCGCTGTGCTGCAGCAGGCACCTGGGGACACAGCCTGCCCTGCCAGCCACGGCACTGGGAAAGAGCAGAAATGGGGGTCCTGGCACTGGGGACATGGGGGACATGGCACTGGGGACATGGGGATCCTGGTCTGAGAACATGGCTGACCTGGCACTGGGGACATGGGGATCCTGGCACTGGGGACACGGGAGTGCTGGCACGGGGGTCACAGGGGCTCTGGCAGTGGGGACATGGGGGCCCTGGCACTGGGGACATGGGTGACCTGGCACTGGGGATACAGGGTGCTGGCAGTGGGGACATGGGGGACCTGGCACTGGGGACAGAGGGTGCTGGCATCGAGGACCAGGGATGTTGGCAGTGGCTCCACTCTGTGCCGTGGCAGAGGGGCACAAAGGTCTGCAGGTGCCCATCCTAGCGCGTCAGGGCTGGGGACATGGTGGGATGGGGACATGGCAGGGCTGGGGACACGACGGAGTTGGGGACACAGTACCTGCTCCAGCAGGAGGGTGTCCCTGTGGCGCTGGGCCAGGTGGTAGGCGGCGAAGGAGCCCTGGATGCCGGCCCCGATGACGATGGCGTCGTAGGTGGCCTGGTGGGGCTGGCTGGGGGCAGCCATGTCTGTCCTTGGCCCCGTCTTTGTCCCCATGGGCAGCCGGGAGCTGAGCCAAGGGGAGGGACGGGGCAGAGTCCAACCAAACCGAGTGCGTGGCGGAGCCTTGGCCACCCTCCAGCCCCCGTGGGGAGGGTGGGGGCACGCGGGGGCCGCATCCTTCCCACCCCTCGGGGCTGGCGGGGCAGGAGCATCCCCATTCCCCCACCAACACCGGTGCCCGGTCCCACAGGGGAAGGCAGCTCGTCCAGCAGCGATGGCACAGCCAGCAGCATGGGGAGGGGGGGTTCGACCCCCTTCTTCCCCAGCTGCCCCCACACCGCTGCCGATGGGTATTTTTATCCCTTCTCAGCACACAGCACACGGCGCATGGCACCCTCCGCTCGCCCTGGCCCCAGCACAGCACAGGGACCACCAGGATCAGTCCCCCAAATCCACAGCCCAGGGGACCACAGAGCACTGTGCCCCACATCACCTTCATCCCCCCCCTGCAGTGGAGCCCCCACGGCACCACCGGTGAGACCAGAGCAAGTGAGTGGGATAACTGTGATGGAAATTTGTTTCCAATAAATCCCCGTTTCCCTCCCCACCGGCTCCGGCTGCGATGGGACGTGAGGCTTGGTAACGCTCCCATTTGTGTGCCGATGGGAAACCCCCGCTTGCTTCAAGGCAAACAGTTTTTTTTTCTCTGGCACAATTTATTATGGCCGTAAACTGTTCTGTTGCCATCTTTTGTTGTTGTTGTTATTTTTTTTAACGGGAGATAGGAGTCATTTAGGGCTCGCCAGAGCAGCTGGGATGCGACGCGGAGCCCCGTGTCCCGTTGGTGGTGGTGGATTTTGCAAGCCTGCAAAATTCTGGGTGTGATTTGGGGTTTGGGGACACTCAGCGATGCCTCGGGGGGGGGGGGATAATGCAGGCAGAGGCTGCCAGTTTTGCCCACTGCTGCCATTGCCCTGTGCTGCCTGACAGCTAATTAGGGGAATTAATTTACTCTGGCTTTCGTGGTGTAAAAGGCATTATTTACTGGTTAATTGTCGTTATTACAAAATGTTAAATATCATTATTTATTTTGCCACTTGGCTCCAGTGATGGATGAAGCATCGGGAAGCGTGAGAAGCCCACACTGGGCTGGGGGGGGGGGCGGATTTCCAGCCCCCCCCCCAACCACGGTGCCCAGCTGGGTCACGGGGACACCCCAGCATCGTTCAGAGGCAGAACCAGCAGCTAACAGCGATGGGGAGGTGAGAGGGGGTGGTTGGGGAGCACAGGCAAAGGCCGGGCTCCCCCCTGGGCCCCTCATCCACACCACTGCCTAGGACCACTAATGCAACGAGTGCGTGCCAGTCTCAGCATCCCCGCGATGCCCAGGGCTCTGCATCGTGCGGTGCCCCATTAAATCAGCACATCCTCCCTCGCCTTTGATGTTACAAATAATTCACTACTTTCCCCGGGTTTCAGCTTGCTTTTTTTGCTTTGAACAGCCCCTCTACCTGCTCTTCCTTTTTTGCTGGGAAGATGAAGAATAATTAATTATCCATGAAACGTTAAATGGCAAAAATGAACTCCTCTCCCGTTAACGGCGTGTTAATAGATCAGGCTTGAAAAGCCTCGCTCGTTCTGCTACAAAGCTGGGGATGTTGGTGGTGGGGTGCAGGGATGGTCGCTGTTGCTGGAGGGGATGGCCGTGCCCCAGCAGATGGGACACCTCCAGCACCGGTGACCGTCCCCAGGGCTCCGTGGAACCCCTCAAGCCATCGTTTTCACTGCACAGATGACCCCAACCAGGGCTGATCCCAGGCATCGGGGAACTCTGGAGCCCCAGACCCCAAATAGCAGCTGTGTGGGCTCATCTTGCCTTGGGGTGAGTTTCTGGGGGGCCCCCAGCCCTGTGCCTGGTCTCCAGCATCCCCACCATGATCCTTTTGCCCTGGGTTTAAATTAACCAGAGGGAACACTTGTGGCAGGAAGAAATCCGTTTCCTAAAGCAGCCGGCGCGGGTCAGGAGAGCTGCACGGAGAGCACAGTAAAAATGAAATATTCCCTGCAGGGCTGGGTGGATGGATGGGAAAGCTCGGGGCTGGCATGGACATGGAGGGGGGTGATGGGGGTTTGGGGAACAGCCTGGCTCAGGCTGTGGGAGCTGCCCCTGCTCAGGTCCGTGGGGGGCTGGAGAAACTGGGAATGAGGAGCTTTGGCCAAGGCCAGGCAGGGTTCAGCAGTGGCTTGCTGCCTGCTGAGATTTGTACTTGCAGCACCCGCTGCACCCGCTGCACCCGCTGCACCCACTGCACCCGCTGCTCACTGCACCCACTGTACCCACTGTACCCACTGCACCCATTGCACCCATTGCACCCACTGTACCCACTGCACCCGCTGCACCCACTGCACCCATTGCACCCACTGTACCCGCTGCACCCACTGTACCCGCTGCACCCGCTGCACCCACTGCACCCATTGCACCCACTGTACCCGCTGCACCCACTGCACCCACTGCACCCATTGCACCCACTGTACCCACTGCACCCGCTGCACCCACTGCACCCATTGCACCCACTGTACCCGCTGCACCCACTGCACCCGCTGCACCTATTGTACCCGCTGCACCCGCTGCACCCACTGCACCCGCTGCACCCATTGCACCCACTGCACCCACTGCACCCATTGCACCCACTGCACCCATTGCACCCGCTGCACCCACTGCACCCACTGCACCCGCTGCACCCGCTGCACCCATTGTACCTGCTGCACCCATTGCACCCACTGCACCTGCTGCACCCACTGCACCCACTGTACCCACTGCACCCATTGCACCCACTGTACCCGCTGCACCCTCTGCACCCATTGTACCCGCTGCACCCACTGCACCCACTGCACCCACTGCACCCACTGCACCTGCTGCACCCGCTGTACCCACAGCACCCATTGTACCTGCTGCACCCGCTGCACCCGCTGCACCCATTGCACACTGGGATGGCAGCTGAAGTTTCCCAAAAACCCGTCATCAGCCATGCAAGTGCTTCATGCCATGCTACACTGATCTCATCCTCCAGAAAGAGCAAACCAGCCCCTAAAAAAGAATTAGGGAGCAACATCACTTGCCGGGGAGCAGAGGCCACATGGGACCCCTCCTGCCCAGTCGCAGCGTGCCGGCTCTGGCTGCACTCGCCCCCATTTACCGCCCCGGCCCCCACCATCCCCAAATCTTTGAAGGCATCTGCAAAGTGCTTGTTTGCTTTGTGTTGAAACCAACAGCCGCCAAAGACAGCCCCTCATTAGCAGTCCAGGTACATGCCTGGGGAAGCGTTGGGCGTATTAAAATTATTTGAATTTCATAATATTAGAAACTTCAATTTGGCCTCAAAATGCTCATCTTCCAAGCCCTACCAGGGCTTTGGTGCATTAAACATTGATGGAGCTACCCGAGGATCAAAGTTTTGGGTTTAGTGCTGAAAACGCTTTGCAGGAGCATCGGCTGCCCCCCGCCTGCACCGCAGCCCCCCCCCGGGATGGGAAGGACCACGGCACCGCTGCCTGTCCCACTCCCACCGCAGCCGTGGGGCTGGTGGCACGCAGCCCGTGCCGTGGGGCTGGCTGCTGCTCTTTCCTCCCCATACCGAGCCGTGCAGCTCGTGGTTTGCCGTTCTCCGTGGCAGGAGCGATGCGTGTCGGCAAAGCAGGGCCTGGGATTAAAAATAAAAACCCACCCAGTGATGGTTGCGTGGGCCGTGTTTGCAGCCGGGGCTGGCTGGGCTGCGGGGGATCTGTGCCGCGCACGGCGTCAGCGCGGAGAGGCGAAGCCATCTGGGCTTTCGCGGAGATGGGGAGGGGGTTATTAAACAAAGAGCTGGTTTGTTTTTTTTTTTTTTATTTTTAACACACGCGAGAGCCGTCCGGCAGCCAGCGCAGAGCTGCTCGGTACTGGTGCCAACGCCATCTGCCTGCTGCAGGGCTGGTTGCCCCCTCCCTGCCGCCCGGCCCTCCCCGGGGGAATGGGACCCCCAGCCAGGGGACTGGGGAGGGGGTGTCAACTCCTCGCCGTAAGGAATAAGGGCCCCCCCCTCTCCTGTCCGTGCCCAGCTGCGAGGACTGCCCTGGGCCCAGGTTTCCCTGCTTGGGGGATGATGAGCCCAGCCCCAGTTGGGGCTATTTAGGGATGGGGAAGGGCAGCTGGGGGGGTTTGTGGGGGCTGTGTGGGGCTGGGGTGAGTGTCCTGGAGGGTGCAGCATGGTGGGGGGGAGACAGGCTATGATGGGGTGGGCATCGAGGACTTTTCCCGCATCCCTCGGTGGCTCCCCAGCCTGTGGGGGGGGGTCTCTGGTGCTTGGAGCAGGCAGGAGACCCCCAAGCCCTCCCCCAGGCTTCAGCTCCCAACATTTGAAGACGCCGCACTCGGAGAGTTACGGTGCGGCTAGGGGGGGAGGTTGGCAGGGAGGAGCCCCCCCCCCCCTTTCCCAGCTTACAGGATTGGCGGGCGCCGCACTCGAGGCGTTACGGCGAGGGGGGAGGCGGAGAGAGCCCCCCCCCGCCCCCCTCTCCCAGGGATTTTTCAGGCGCCGCACTCGGAGCGTTACGGCTCGGGGCGGGAGGGGGGGGGGGGCGGCGGGATTTGTGGGCGCCGCACTCGGAGCGTTACGGCGCGGCCGTGCCCGCAGCGCGGAGCTGTCCGCGGTGCTGACCGCCGCCGGCCATGGGCTCGCCGCCGCCCGCCCTGCTCCTGCCGCTCCTCGCCGCGCTGCTCCGCGCCCCGGCCCACGGTAAGCACCGACACCCCCCACCGCGGTTACCCCCCCCATCCCGGTTGCCCCCGCCCCATACACACCAACCTCCCCCCCCCCAGACCGGTACCGGTGGCCCCAGCCCCTCTTTGTCGCCGCCAAACTTTGCCAACTTGCGCTCGCCCCCGGGGAGGCGGGGGCGCTCCCCCCCGCTGAAGCGTGAATTCCCCCCCCCGCCCCCGTTATTTGCCCCCCGCCCCGGTGGCGCGGGGAACGGGAGCGGCTGAGGGCGCGCAGAGCGGTTTGCAGCCGGGCTGGTGCAACGCCGCCCCCGGCGGGCTCCGGCGACAGCCCCTCTGCCGGTATTACCGGCGATTGGGGGGGGGAGAACCGCTGCACCGGGGGTTGAGCAGGCACGGCACCGCCCGGAGGGACCCGCTCCCCCCAGCCCTCCGAGCCACCCCCGGCAGGCTGTGAGCCGGTCCCTCTGTGCTGTCCCTACCGTGGGGGGACCGGGGCTCTCCCTGCCCCGGTTGGGGTGACCCCTCCGGCTCCGGGGAGGGCGCAGGGAAGACGGATGTTGGGTGTTGGTCCTTCCCCAGGAGAGCAGCCAACACCCAGCTCGGCTCGTCGGCTCTGCCACCCACGGGGCATGGGCTGCCTTGCTGCCATGCGGCTCCGCTGCCCCCAAAAACCAGGATTGGGGACCCACCGGGGCTTGGGGAGACCCGCCGGAGCTTGGGGTGTCTTGGTCCACTGCGGCCGTGCCGATGGTGGGTGGCATGCGTGGGGTGGGGGTCTGGCGCTGGAGGGGGGGGCCGGTGGGATACGGGTGGGGGTCTGGCATTGGGGGAGCCCAGGCAGGATGCAGGCAGTGGGGCGCAGGCTGCCCGCACGGCTCGGCTGAGCTGCAGGCAGCAGCCGTGCAGGGAGTTACATAAACTCCCCATCTGGCAGCCGAGCCCAGCCCGGGAAGGGTGTCGTGGCCCTGTGCCCGCTGCTATTCCCGTCTCGCTCCGCCACCCGGGGCTGCCGCCACAGTCCTCGTGCTTGGGGAGGCAAGTGTGGGGGACCCTCTGCAGGGCAGCAAGTGGGGCAAGAGCACGGCACCCCCATCTCCTGCTCTGCTGGTGGGGGGGGGGGGGGGCGGTGTCCCTATTTCTGGCTCTGTCTTGGGAGCGGGGTCCTGGGCAGGGCAGGCTTCCCCTGAGAGAGGCTGGTGCTTACCATGTCAGTTTAATGATTTCTAATGAGCAATTACCTCTAGTCAGTCCCCTAATTTCTGAATATCAATAAAGTTAATTAAACTCTGCATGTGCATTTCCCAGAGTGTTAGAGGTAGGGATGCCCTGGGAGGTGCTGAGCTCTTCCCAGGGCTGGGAGCCACAGGGTCCCATCCACCCTGTGCCCCCCACCATGTGCTGGGAGCTGCCCATGGGGCTCACCCACCTGCTCCCTGCCCCCATCAGACAGGGGTCCCAGCCCAGCACCCTGATTTCTGTGCAGCATCGCCACGCTCGGTGTCACCGTGGCCTTGACTTGGCATTGATGGGCTGGTGCGTGGTGGGGATATGACGTGGGTCTGGGGAACATGGGGACGGGGGATCTCAGACCCATTGCCTGTGCTGGGGGATTGGTGATGCCCCCTGAGTGGGGGCAATGCAGGGCCTGGTCCTGTCTCTCTCCTGCTACCCTGCGCAGTGGCCTGCAGGCCTGTCCCAGCTGTGGGGCAGCATCAGCCCCCGGTGCCCACAGGGGTTTACCCCAGCAGAAAGTGGGGTCTGGGCCCCACAGTGCTGGTGCAGCTGGGGGGTACAGTGCTGGGCACAGGTCCATCCACCCTGTCCCACCGCACCCCCTCTCCCCAGCTCTCCAAAGCCATGGCAGGCCTGGCTTATTTTGGGGGTCATCTTTGTCATGCTGAAGGGAGCTCCTTGTAATTTGGGGTCCTGGCAGGCTGGGGTAACGGGAAGCAGCATGTGGCGGGGGGCTCGGGGCCTGGCTGTGCCCCCATGAGCTGTGCTGTGCTGTCCAGCCTCAGCTGGATGCACCATGCCCACGGGGATGGTGCATCTGGGGGACATGACGTCCCTGGGGATGTGGGTGCTGGTGGGGGGGTCTCGGCGTGAGGAGGGGGCTGGGGAAGGAAACGGGTGTCTGGTACAGTAATTAACGGTGTGTGTGCTAGTCGCTTGCGTGCCTCGGAGGAGTTCTTCACCGCCACGCTGCCATGCCGCCAGGCCAGGATTATCTGGATAATGCTCTTAAGCCGGAGGGAGGGCGGGAGGACAGGGCTGCCCCGCGGGGACGCGGGCTGGGCCAGTCTCCTCCAAAGTCCCCCTGGGAGCCTGGTCGCTGCAGGACCGGCTGCGGGTTAGAGCTGGTGGGGATGGATTTGGCACACGGTGCTGTGCCGGGCAGGGCTGCCAGCCCCAGGCTTTGTGCAACCGCCAGGCAGAGCCGGAGCAGCGGGAACACGGAGGGGAAAATGGGGTGCAAAGGAGCCTGGGCAAGGACATGACAAGGGCATTCCTAGGTGTGGTGCAGAGCAGTGGGGGGACACTCCACGTGCTGCTGGTGGGACCCCCAGACTGGCACGAGGTTCACCAGGGCTGTGTCTCACCCTGTGCCGGGGTGGGGGCCGGGGCTGGCCCTGGGCTGCTGGGCCCCCTGTGAGCGCAGGCAGGCCCTGGGGGAGGCGGATGAAGTTGTGTCTCCGGCGGCTCCGGCGGGAGAGGATAATTTCGCCTCCAATCAATTCTTTAAATGCACACAATTGAAAGATTGCCTTTGAAAGCTGCCTATAACCAGGGAGGTAATGGATTCCCTCCAGTCACAGGCAGCAGCTCGGGAGCGGCAGCATCCTTTCCTCCGACTGCTGGGGACACGGGGCCAGCCGGGGGACTGGCACCTCTCCCGAAGGGGTTGCCTGGCCCCGTCAGAGGCAACCGGGGATGTCTCCATCTGCCTGGTTCCCCGCCAGGCCTGCCCCGTGCTGAGACCCGGCGCCGCTCGTCAAATTTTTCAAGGTGTTGGAGGGTCTCTTCGGCCAGGGTTGGGGATGTGCTCGATCCCCTGCCTGTGGGAGAAGCAGCAGGAGCTGGCCCACAGGCTCGCCGTGCCAGCAGGGGTTATTACATATATAATTTAAATGCAGTAACGAGCTGTGTTGAAGGGATCAAATATTAATCAGACGCGAGAGCTCTGCTGTGACCCTGCAAAAATGGAGAGAGGTGTTTGCAATGCCAGATCAGCTGGCAGTGGGGGCAATGCCCAGGTAGGGTGGGCTCTGGTGGTCCTCAGCTGCCCTGGGGGGTGGCAGCAGTGGGGAACACATGGCCCTTGGTGGCTTCCAGAGCTGGATGGTTCATCCTGCATGAGGAGCGGTGATGGGGCAGGCTGTGGGGTTTGCTGACAAGGGGATGCTCATGTTGAATTCCTGGGGGGACAAAGGTGGGTGCGGGAGGCAGTCAGGATGCTGACTCCGGCAGGAGCAGGCAGCGATGCTCCGTGCTTCCCACCCGTGGGAAGGGAATGGTGTCTGCAGGGAAGATGACATGGCTGAGCAGCCCAACACGGAGCCCGACGAGCGGCTCTCGCTTGCCTCCCGCAACCAGATTTCAATTACTGTCGCCGGCAGCGGGTGGAGGGAAGGGGAGCTGGGAGGGCAGTGGGGCTCTGCTCTCCCTGCCTGCCTCCTGCCCTGCGCAGGGCAGGCAGACCCAGCACCCAGGGATGCCCTGCAGGCTGAGTGCCCCCTCTGCCACCCTGGGTGTGCCGGGGGGGTGAGCTGTGTGGGGTCCTGGGGGAGCCCAGAGCTGGCACCCGTGCCGTGAGCACTCTAGGGTGGTTCAGAGTGGGTGCTGCCCAGCAGTGGGGGCTCTGTCACAGGGGATCCTGACACAGGGTTGGGGGGGCTGATTTAGGCGCTGTCAGCACCGGGAGGGGGGACATGGCACGGCGCAGCTCCAGCGCTCAGGTCCGAAATAGCAGCAGACATGCAATTTATCACCGCCGCTGCTCAGGGAAATTGCTGTACAAATGCATTAGCTCCGCAGGGAGAGCGGGGGAAAGTGGGATTACACGGGCCGTGGGCGGTGAGGAAGGGACGGGGGCACCGCTGGCACCCATCAGCTGGGGAGGGAGGAAAACCCCAGGGATGGGCACCCCAGTGCCCGCCGGGCTCTGCCCTCACGCCCGCTCAGTGTCGGTGGTGCTCGGGGCTCGGCGTTTGGTATGTCAGCCGACACTTGGCTGCCGCCACCGCGATGCTCCAGGGAACCAGTTGCGGCGACATGTGACATGTGTCAGCGGGTAAATGACTGTTCAATTCAAGGAGAATCGCAAAACATACAAGGTCAAACGCTTCCCCGCCAGTGCTGCCATGAATATTAAAGCTGGGCTCTTCTGGCAGCCGCTGGGGCTGGTGGCCGTGCTTGCCTGCAGTGGCACCGGGGCAGCCCCTTGGGTTGCCCCCCTGGGTGCTCTGATAGCCCCGGCTTGGCCGTGGGCATCCGGGCTCGCTGGTGGTGCCATGGTGGAGGAGGCCATGGGGCAGCAGGACACGGGTGCCAGTGTAGGTGCCAGCGGGGTGCCCAGCTCGCTGCGCCGGGGGCCAGTGGGATGGCTGGGTGGCAATGGTGTGGGCTGGGTGGCATGGGGAGCAGGGCTGGGTGGTGGGGAGCTGGCTGCACAGCCCTGCCTGCACCTGCCTGCACCCTCACGCAGTCTGTGTGCACCTGCCTGTGCTCACCCACCCACTCCTGCTTACACCTATCTGCCCACCCGCTGCCTGCACCCACCCGTCCCTGCCTGTGCTCTTACACCACCCACACGCTCCTGCCTGCATCCTGACACTGCCTGTACTCTCACGCTGCCTACACTTGCCCACCCACCACCTGCGCCCACCCTCATTCCCTGCCTGCTCCTGCCCACGGGGTCTTCACGCCCAGAGGCAGGCAGGAGGGCTCTCCCCTCCCTTCTGGGGGTCCCCATCCCTCAGGGCCACAAAAGCAGGGGACAGAGATGGGGATCTGGCATCAACCAGGCATGTCCCCGCTGCTGTGCCCGCTGTGGGGACTGGGGGGGGCTGGGGGCCATGGGTGGGGGAGTGTGGTGCCGGCTGCCTGACAGCTCATTCATCACGGCTGCCGGCCCTGGTCGCGGGGGCAAAGCCAGATTGGATTTTAAATTGGAAAATAAACCTAGACTCCTGCAAGCCCCAACCCCTGCCCTCCCCCTGTGCCAGGGATCTGGCTGTCTGTACCTCCTGCCTGTCCAGGCTGCCAGCCCCCTCATACAGATGGGGAAACTGAGGCACGGAGCACCATCATGCCGTGGGGCCGTGATGCTCCTGGGGCAGCTGAGGGCCTTGCCCTGTCCCCTCCGCTGAGCTGGGCGCTGTGTTATTGCTTTCTTGGTGGGCAGCATCGATCGGTGCTCCCCAGGTGGCCGCGTGCCGCCTTATTTATTTATTTGTGACAGCAGGCAACATCGATTTTTGCCGGGGGGGCAGCTGCCCGCCACAGCCAGATTAGTCTCCAGCATCTCCCTGGCTCCTGGCTGTTGTTAATAGACTCCCGCCCAGCAAAGCCGATGTGAGGGATTAGGACCCCGGCCCAGCTGCAGCTGTGGGAATGTATCACGCATGCCAAGGGACCCCTGTGGGCACCCAGATAGTGGGGACTTGATGGCCCCTTTGCAAGGGTCTGTGCCCACCCTGAGACCTGGGGGGGTCCCTGCTGCGTGCCAAGGCCTGGAGGGGTGGGTGCTGGGTAGCAGGGATCCCTGTGACCACCCCCTGGTCACCTTGGGAACACGGGAGGGACACAGCTGTGACACAGTCACTGGAGATAAGCTGCTTAGAGCCAACTGTGGAGGCGGAGGCTCTAATCCTGTGATGCTCAAGGGGCATGTGTGGCAACATCTGGGCACTCACTGCCTTCCCACAGTGCCCTGAGCATCCTGCATCCCCCAAGGGCCAAGAGCATCCCTAGTCCTGAGCATCCTCTGGTGCTGGCAACATCCCGTGGTACCCAGAGCATCCTGTGGTACCCAGAGCACCACGCAGAGCCCAGGGCCACACCCAGTGCCCAGGTACTGCCCAGCTCAGAGTGCCACAGCACCCAGATGGGACCTGCTGTAGGAGCCTTGCTGTGGGGTCTACCCTCACCCATCAGCCCCAGTGGAGACCACTGTGCTCCCCAGCACCCTGGGCAGCTGAGATGCCATGGACAGGGGGGTGCAGGGAGCTGGGGTGGGCATCTCTGCCCCAGTCTTCACTGCGTGGGGCGGCCACAGAGGCGCAGGGCCCGGCCCTGAGCACTAATCTGCTATTAAAGCCTAAAAGAGATTTTGGCGCCCTTCAGTATAAACTCATTAACTTTTATGTTCAAATAAATGGATCCTATTAAAAAATAATTCTAGCCTTGCTGGGGGGCAAGTGAACCTTTCGGAGTTGGTGCGGCTGGATGCTCGCCTCCCTGCTATGCGGGTGTGCCCAGGGCATCGTCACCATCCCGGGGCAGTGGGGACGCAGGGTGGGTGCCGGGGCAGTGGGGATGCCCACCAGCACCCAGCAGTTCCCCCTACGCTGCTTGCCCAAGCTAATGTCTCTTAATAGTCCCTTAAAAGTGGCAGTCGCAGAGTAATTAATCTTCGCGGGGGCCTGCCCTGCTACGGATCGGTATAATTACCCGGTAATTGGCAGTATCGTGTCATCAACGCCTGTGCACGGCGGCGAGACGTGCCCACACACTATCACGGCCTCACACCCCGCGCCACGCCACGGAGGGATGCTGGGGCCCACCATGGCATCCCCCTTGCTATGGTACAGTGGGGCTGGGGAGCTGTGCCCCCCCGGAGAGGGGACCGTGCAGTGCTGGATCTGGCAGGGAGAGGTGCTGGGTGGCTCATTAGGGCTGATTAAATACTTTTGGTTTTGGTCTAAAGGCTGTAAACAGCTAGGCTGGGCACACCAGGGATTTGCTCAAGGGCTAATGCATGGGAGGGTGGGGGGCTGTGGCAGGGGGGTCCCCATGGCTGCGGGTGGGAGGTGGGGAGCATCAGCAGGGAGGAGGTTCCTGGTGGATTGACACTGCCCCGGAACAGCTTGGCTGGGGGGTGGATGGGGAGAAGATGAGCTCTCACCGTCTCATTACACTGGTGGCCTGGAGCAGGGTCCTAGTGTTCAGGCTCCGGTGGCATCCCCGTGCAACCGGTCACGGCTGACATGGCAGTCACCTGCGTGGCTGCACCAGAGGGATGCGGGGGCCTGGGGAACCCTCGCACGGGATGGCCACCTCCATGGAGAGGGATAAGCTGTGACCAGGGACACCCAACCCCAGGGCTGTCCCCACCAGGGCTGGGTCACAGGAGGGGCGGACACCCCTTAACATGGTACAAGCTGCAGCTGTGCATTAATTAGCCAGGGCTTAATTGTCAGGACTGCGCCTGGTGGGTGCTGGAGCGAGGTGTGGCAGGGTCCCACTGCACATGGTTGATGCACTTGTTCGCCGACACAGTTTTGGTGCAGTATTGGTGTGCAGGGCAGCGTCAGTCCTCGGGGCAGTGCTGGCCTGTGGTGAAGCATTGGTCCACACTGAAATGTTGCTCCCCAGTGCAGCACAGGCCTGTGGCATCACACCAACATTGCTCCTGGGTGCAGTGTCAGTCCCCAGTGCTGCATCCATCCCTGGCCCAGCACCAGTCCATATCCAAGGGTTGGTCCTGGGTGCCACAGCGGGCACAGCACTGGTCTGCAGGAAAGCTTCGGACCCTGGTGCATCACCAGTCCCCGGTCCATGGCATGTCACTGGTCCAGAATGAACCATCAGTCTACAATGCAGCATCAGTCCATGGGTCCCCAGCACTCCACGCTCTCTCTTCTTCCCCCAGGCTTCAACGGGCTGGAAAGGAAATCAGGGGAGAGCGCTGAGGCCGAGGGGGAACCAACGGCGCTGCCCACGCCAGCGGAGCGGGAGGCGGAGGCTCGCTTCGTGAGCACAGCGCCCACGCTGAAGCTCCTCAACCACCACCCGCTGCTGGAGGACCTGCTGCATGAAGCCTTCCTGAAGAAGGACTACCTGGGCCAGGCACCATTCTTACCCGCCGGCCCTGGCCCCCTCCTGCCTGCCAATGCCCTCCAGCCAGACCCCGGCCCCCCGGCCCCTGAGCCTCCACCACGCACCCCCGCCCTGCCCAGAGCCGCCTTCCCCACCGACCCGCTGACCACACCGGCGGGGCGCCCAGGGCCATGGGGGGAGGCGTGGGGGGCCGTGCCGGGTGCCGACCCCTCGTGGTCCCCCGCTGGGGTGTTGGAGTCAGGCCCCGCATCCCCCAGCCAGGCACCCACCACTGCTGACACCTCCCTGGAACCCCACACTGGGGCTGCCGTGGTCCCTGGGGATGAGGAGGGGACCACCACCACCTCCACCATCACCACCACCACTGTCACCACGCTGCAGGGGCCAGGTGAGCACTGGGGAGGGAGCTGGGGGGAGTTGGGGTGAAGTGGAGCTGAGCTGGCATCTCCTCTGTCACCAGTCCCCTGCAACCGGACGCTGGCGGGCCCCGAGGGCTGGCTGGTGTCCCCGGAGCCGGCTGGGGTCCCCTATGATGGCAGCCTGGACTGCACCTACACCGTCTCCGTCTACCCTGGCTACGGCGTGGAGCTCAAGGTGAGCTGGGGGCTGGGGTGGGATGGGGTGCCCAGTGCCCACAGCCAAGCATGGCCCGTCCCCTGCTCTGTGCTGCAGCTGCGTGGCCACCCACAGTGCAGCAAACAGGCCGTCCTGTGCCTGTCCTTGTCCCTGTCCCCATGTCCCCAATCCAGAAAAGACAGCTCAGGCCATCACCCAGCCTCGGGCCCTGGGGCAGGGATGAAGGCATGTGAGCTGGTGGGATCCCCATGCCCACTGGCTGCCATGGCTGGCACCCACCATGGAAGAAGCGACGTGGGATTTAATTACCGAAGCACTGATGGGGAAGGCGTAAGCAATGCTGGTGGGTGCAACGCCCTGGTGCAGAGCCAGGAAAACCCAGCACCCACCTGCCAGGAGCAGAGGCTGGCAGCAGCTCCTGCGGTGCCGAGGTCACGTGCTGCTCTCATCCACGGCACGTGGCCGTGTGTCCCCACCTCTGCTTGGCCCCACCGCCTGGGCCACCATGGGGCAGTGCCATGGCTTGCCGAAAGCCGGCGGTGAGCAGCTCTGCGGTCAGCCCCAGCTCCTCCAGCTCGCACAGCAGTACTTGCCAGTGCTGCTGCTCATCGCTGCGCAGCACTGCTTAATTAACATCATTAATAGCAAATTGCTCCGGAGGGCTGGCTGTCGGCGTGGGCCCGGCTGTGCCGCAGTGCTCCGGTGGAACCGCTGGCTGGGCCCTGCCGCTCTTCTTACCGCAGGATGGTTTATGGCGCTGCCAACCGTGTTTGAAAGGCGCTGCCCCGCGCAGACGATCTCCAGCGCGCTATCGACCGCGGGCAAGCTGCCTGAGGTCCGGCTCTGAGCCGGGTGCTGGGGTGATGCCAGGGCGGTGACCCCTGGCCATGCCCCGCAGGTCCAGAACATCAGCCTGGCAGAGGGGGAGACGCTGACGGTGGAGAGCACAGGGGGCCTGGAGCCCACCCTCCTGGCCAACGAGTCCTTCCTGCTGCGGGGCCAGGTCATCCGCAGCCCTGCCAACCTCCTCACCCTCCGCTTCCAGAGCCCCCGGCCCCCCAGCCCTGGCTCCTACCACTTCCACTACCAAGGTATGGGGCAGTGCCTGCTGCCAGCACGGACCCCCTGGTACCCCCTCGAGGGCTCCCCCACCAGCACGGTGCTAATTTGGAGCGTGGTGATGCACGGCAGAGTTTATCTGTGCCGCTGGCAGGTTAAGCGGGCACCGACCCGGGGAAGAACGCTAATGGAGAGCTAATTGGCATGAGCAATTACAGCCTCATTTAGCATCATTACCAGCAGCCATAGGCTCTGTGTCACTCAGCCCTGCAGCACCCAGGCACTCCTGGGGCGGGCTGGGGAGATGGGTGCTGGGTGCAGGGTGGGCTGGGGTCCTGTGGGGGTTTGTCATCCCACCCCATAATGTCACCACCTGCCCCCAGCCTACCTGCTGAGCTGCCCCTTCCCGGCGCGGCCGGCTTTTGGGGAGGTCTCAGTCAGCAGCCTGCACCCCGGCGGGGACGCCCGCTTCCGCTGTGCCGCCGGCTACCAGCTGCACGGCGCCCATCGGCTCACTTGCCGCAATGCCACCCGCCCCTTCTGGAGCGCCCGCGAGCCCCTCTGCCTCGGTAAGCACCGGCACCTGGGGGGAACATGGCGCAGCTGACATGGCACAGCCGGCCACTGATGGCCCCTCTCCTGCAGCGGCATGTGGCGGGGTGGTCCGGAATGCCACGGTGGGACGTATCGTCTCGCCCGGCTTCCCCGGGAACTACAGCAACAACCTGACATGCCACTGGCTGCTGGAGGCACCCACTGGCCACCGACTGCACCTCCACTTCGAGAAGGTCTCTCTGGCAGAGGATGACGACAGGTTTGGCTACAGGGCAAGGCGGGGAATGGTGGGGAGGTACTCTGGGGCAGCTCCACACCAGGCACAGGGCCAAGTTCAAGGATGGGGATGGGTGCCATGGGCCACATTCAAGGATGGGTGCTCTTGGCCATGCCCATAGATGGGTGCTGTTGACCACATTCAAGGATGGGTGTTGTTGACCACGTTGTAGGATGGGTGCCATTGGCCATATTCAAGGATGGGTGTCATTGGTCATATTCAAGGATAGGTGCCATTGGCCATGTTCAAGGATTGGTGGTGTTGGCCATGCCCAAGTGTGGGTGCTGTTGGCCATTGGCCATGGTCAAGGATAGGTGCTGTTGGCCATGTTCAAGGAAGATACCATTGGCAGTGCCCAAGAATGGGTGCTATTCATCATGTTCAAGGGTAGGTGCTGTTGGCCATGGCTGGGGCTGGGTGCTACTGTCCATGCCCAAGGAGGGGTGTTGGTGGTCACAGTCAGCACAGCACCCTGCCCCCGCCATGCCTCGGCAGGCTCATCATCCGCAATGGCAACAACGTGGAGACACCACCAGTGTATGACTCCTATGAGGTGGAGTACCTGCCCATCGAGGGGCTGCTTAGCACCGGGCGCCACTTCTTCGTGGAGCTCACCACCGACAGCAGTGGGGCTGCTGCAGGCATGGCGCTGCGCTATGAGGGTACGGGTCTGGGGCATAGGGGGGCACCCGGGCATCCCTCCACCCACCTGGCCCCTGTGGACCTTTGCTCCTGTGCCCACAGCCTTCGAGCAGGGGCATTGCTATGAGCCCTTCGTCAAGTACGGGAACTTCACGGCCAGCGACCCCCGCTACCCCGTGGGCACCACGGTGGAGTTCACCTGTGATCCCGGCTACACGCTGGAGCAGGGCTCCACCATCATTGAGTGCGTCGACCCCAGCGACCCACAATGGAACGAGACGGAGCCGGCATGCCGTGGTGGGCGCCGGGGCTGGGGGCCAGGGTGCTGGAGCTGGGCGTTCATGGGTGCCAGAGTTGGGGGGTGCTGTGGGTGCTGGAGCTGGGAGTTGCTGTGGATGCCAGAGCTGGGGATGGGCCATGATGGATGCTGGAGCCACCATGCCGTGGTGCATGCTGGAGCTGAGGGACATGGTGGGAGCCGGAGCCAACGGGAATGGTGGGTGCTGGAGCTGGGGTGCTGAAGTGGGTGCTGGGGGTTGCTGTGGGTGCTGAAGGCAGGGATGGGCTGTCATGGATGCTGGAGCCACCATGCCATGATGCGTGCTTGAGCCGGAGCCAATGTGGATGGTGGGTGCTGGAGCAGGGGGGCTGCAGTGGGTGCTGGACACTGGGTGGTGGGTGCTGGTGGGTGTTGTGGTGGGTGCCCCCGTGGCAGTGCCAAGCCCAGCGTGTGCCCACAGCGGTGTGCAGCGGGGAGCTGACGGACGCGGCCGGTGTGGTGCTGTCACCCAACTGGCCGGAGGCGTACGGCAAGGGCCAGGACTGCATCTGGGGGCTGCACGTGGAGGAGGACAAACGCGTCATGCTGGACGTCCGCGTGTGAGTGCAGGGGCAACCGGGGTTGGGGGAATGGGGGGGGGTCTGTCTACCCCCCATCCTCATGGCCCTGCCACCACAGGCTGCGGTTGGGCACGGGGGACGTGCTGACCTTCTATGACGGGGACGACCTGACAGCACGAATCCTGGGCCAGTACACGGGCACCCACGGCCGCTTCAAGCTCTACGCCTCCACCGCTGATGTCACCGTCCAGTTCCAGTCTGACCCTGGTGCCGGTGCCGGTGCCTACCGGCAAGGCTTCGTCATCCACTTCTCCGGTGAGCCCCACGCTGGGATGGCATCCCTGGTGTCCCCAGTGTCCCTGCCACCCTGCTCACCCCACCGTCCCCACAGAGGTCCCCCGTAACGACACCTGCCCCGAGCTGCCGGACATTGCCAATGGCTGGAAGACGTCCTCACAGCCGGAGCTGCTCCATGGCACCGTGGTCACCTACCATTGCTACCCTGGCTTCCAGCTGACTGGTACCGACCTCCTGATGTGTCACTGGGACCTGACATGGAGCGGCGACCTGCCCTCCTGCGAGCGGGGTGAGCGGCGGCCACCGGCGTCCCCCTGCCCTGCAGCGCATCCCCGGCAGCCGCCGTCACCGCCGGTCCCTCCCACCCGCAGTGACCTCCTGCCGGGACCCCGGGGATGCCGAGCACAGCCGCAGGGTGGTCTCCAGCCCTAAATTCCCAGTGGGAGCCACCGTGCAGTATGTCTGCGACAAGGGCTATGTCCTGGCGGGTGCCGGGACCCTCACCTGCCACGACCGCACCGTGGGGGGACCCAAGTGGAGCGACCGTCTCCCCAAATGCATCCGTGAGTTGGGTACCCCCTCCCAAGGAACGCCACCCAAACCAGTGATGGGTGCTGATGCCACTGTGCCCCTGTCCCACAGCGGAGACGTACGAGCCTTGTCACAACCCTGGCGTGCCGGCGGGTGGGCGGCAGACCCCCGAGCGGCGGCTGTACCCGGCAGGAGCCACCTTGCGCTTCTCCTGCACCGCTGGCCGGGTGCTGCTGGGTGAGGGCAGCCTGCGCTGCCTGCCCGGGCACCCCTCGCACTGGAGCGGCTCGCCTCCCATCTGCAAGGCTGGTGAGAGGACCCCCCAACCCCATACCCAGCACCCCACCAGCACCACTTGGCACCCCACTTCTTGCCACTGATGCTGGCTTTTTTCTTCCACCCCTTCCAGCCTCCTACGATGAGTTTTACAGCAACCGCAACCTGGATGGTAAGGGCAAGGGTTTGCTGGGGCAGCCTAGGGTGCCGGGGTGCAGATGGGCACCCAGGGGTGCAGCTGGTGTGAGGTGACCCCTCGGTGAGCCCCCAACTCTCCTGGACAGCCGTGGCCAAGGCCGTGCCCTCAGGGACGGCGCTGGAGGGCACCAACGTTGCCATCGCCATCTTCCTGCCCGTGCTGGTGGTGGCCCTGCTCATTGGGGGCATTTACCTCTACTTCTCCAAGTGAGTGGCTGGGTGGCCCCCGCCACCCCATGGGGTCCCCATGGCCCCCCCCACTGCCCACCCCAGCTTCTCTCTCCCCACAGACTCCAGGGGAAGCCGGGTCTGCAGCTGCCCCTCGCTGGTTCCCACCCCTATGACCACATCACCGTGGAGTCAGCTTTCGACAACCCCACCTACGAGACAGGAGTAAGTACTGGCCCCCGCGCCCACCCCTGGGCTGAGCACCCTGGGGACCCTGAATCAGATGGGCCTTGTGGGCCAGGAGCTGTGTGTGGGGTGGGACAGACATGGGATGGAGCAATGCAATCCAGGGACCATGTATGGGATGGGACAGCCATCCAGGGACATTCTATGGGATGGGACATCCATCCAGGGACCATTCACATGATGGACATCAATCCAGGGACCACACATGGGATGGGACATCAATGCAGGGCCCATGCATAGGATGAGACATCCATCCAGGGACTATTCATGGGATGGGCATTCATCCAGGGACCACACACGGGATGGGACATGCATCCAGGGACCACACATCACCTGGGACACCCATCCCTGGACACACGTGGGATGGGACATGCATCCAGGGACCACACATCACCTGGGACACCCATCCCTGGACCACATGTGGGATGGGACATGCATCCAGGGACCACACATCACCTGGGACACCCATCCCTGGTCCACACGTGGGATGGGACATGCATGCCCAGGGCCGTCTGTGGTCCGGGATATGCCCCCAGGGCCTTATGGGGTGGGAGATGCCCCGTCCCTGTCCCGGGCACCCCGTCACACCGCCGAGTGTCCAACCCCTCGCAGTCTGTTTTCTTTGCAGGAGACAAGGGAGTATGAGGTGTCCATCTAGGTGTGGGCAGCGTGGAGCTGGGCGCTGCAGCCACCCCTCCTGGGCCCCCCCGTGCCCGCTGGCCCCCGGCACGGGCTGGGCACACCTCTCCCAAGGAGACTCAAGCCGAGCGCTCAGCGGGACCGACCCGGGCGCTGGCCACCCCCCTGCCACCCCCAACCCACCCGGACCCCTGTGGGGTCTGCCCGAGTCTCCCTGTCACCCACCCCCCCGTTCCGGGCTCACGGGGTCCTGAGCCAGGAGGGGTCCCCGGGTCCCATCCTGACCCCCAAGCCCCCCGAAGGGGCACAGCGGCCCCCCAGCCCCCGTGATGGAGGGGGGACCCGGGCAGAGGGAGCGGGGCCGCAGGGACCCCCCAGGTAAGGACAGGGCTCCCCGGGGCTGCAGTGGGGAGGGGGCAGCGGGACACCCTGCAAAGCCCCGGGGGGGGAGCGAGGGGCTTGGGTGGCCATGGGGGTGCCCCCAACCCCCCCCAACGCAGGGCCTGGCCCCCCCTGCACCCCGTGTCTCCCCTCACTGCCACGCAGGGACGTGCTCCCCCACCCCGTACCCCGAGCATGCTGCGTCCCCCGACCCCCCCCAGCCCCCCGCTTGCTTCGCCCTCCCCGGGGCGTCCCCGCTGCCACCGGCGTGTCCCCCCCCGCACCCCACGTCCCGGTACCCCCGCGGGGCCGGATCCGGGCCGCCAGCCCGGGGTGACGGGGGGGGCAGGGGGGTACCGGGCATGGCTGTGCCCCCCCCCGCCGCGTCCCGTCCGGGCTGGTTGTCTCGGCCCCGGCCCCAGCCACCCCCCCCCCGCCCCCCGGTCTGAAGAGGACATTCCCCCCATCTTTTGGTTGTTTCATTAATAAAAAATGGTGTTTTAGAAGAAGCGGTGGCGTCTTCCTCAGCAGAGCCGCGAAGCCCGGAAAGGGGGTGCGCCCCGCCCAGGGTGCGCCTTAAGCCCCCCCTCCCACATCCCTACCCCCACCCTGCGCCCCCCGACAGCACCCCCATGGCGGGGGGGTGTGCGTGTGTGTGTGCCACTGTCGCTTTAAGAGGCGTGGCCTCCGTGGAGGTGACGTCAGAGCAGGGTGCCGCCCCCTCCGCCCCGGCGCGCCGCTCGCCGCGCGCCCCCTGCCGGCGGGCGGGCCCCGCCGCCCCACCCCGCCCTGCGTCGTGACGTCACGGACGCCGCGTTACCCTTTCCCCCCTCTCCCCCCTCCCTTCCCGCCCCGGAACGTGACGGCAGCCACGCGCCTGCGCGCCGCCCCGCCTTCGCCCCGCCCCTCCCGCGCCCGCGCCGCGCCTGCGCGGGAAAGGGGCGGAGCGAGACAGGCGCGCGGGGGAGGCGGGGCCGGCGTCGCGCCTGCGCACTAGCGGCGCGTCCGCCACCCCCCGCTCCCCCCCCCGCGCCCCAAGCCGCGCCAGGGCCGCGAGCGGGAGGCGGCGGGGCGCGGTCTGCGCATGCGCGGGCGGCGCGGCGGCGGCGGGGCCCTGAGCGTCGGCGCCGCCTGTGTGTGGTGCGTGTGCGGCGGCGGCGGGCGCGGGGCCGCGCCGCCCCCTCCCTCCCCCTTTGCGCGGCATGGCAGCGGGCGCGGGGCCCCCCGCAACCGCCCCCGGGCCCGGCTGGAGGAGGAGGAGGACGACGGGCAAGCCGCAGCGGCCCGTGGGCTAGGCCCCGCCGCCCGCCCCCGCCGCCCCCTTCTCGACGCGGAGCCGCCGCCGCTGAGGGGCCGCTCCCCCCACACCCCTACACCCCCACCCCAGCTTTGCTCCCTCTCGCCGGGGGGGGGGGCTCTCGGGGCCGCTCCCGGGCTGGATGAATGTGGGAGAAGATGGAGACCAAGACGATCGTCTACGATCTGGACACCTCCGGGGGGCTCATGGAGGTGAGAGCCGGGCCGCGGGGGGGGAGGCCTGACCGGGGAGGCCGCGGGGCTGCAAAATGGCGAGGGACCCCCCCCCCGGAGCCCCGTGGCCATACAAGGAAGTGCGGAGGGACGGAGGCGGCTCGCCCAATCCCCGGGAGAGGCCCTCCCGGACACGGGGCCGGCGGGCGGGGCGGGCCCGGCCGAGGCCCTGTACCGTGTGTGTGTGCCCCCCGCCCCCCCCCACCCCGGCCCAGCTGGGCCCGGGACCGCTTTGCCCCGGCAGACGGCTGGGAGAAGGGCGCTTGGGGTCAGGGTCCGTCCCAGCCCCTCAGAGCCCCTCTCTGTCTGTCTGTGCATGTGCAGCAAATCCAAGCCCTCCTGGCTCCCCCCAAGAGCGAAGATGGGGAAAAGAAGAGCAGGAGGCCCGAGAAGGAGCCCAGGCGAAGTGGCAGGGCCACTAACCACGATAGCTGCGATAGCTGCAAGGAAGGAGGGGATCTGCTGTGCTGCGATCACTGCCCCGCCGCTTTCCATCTCCAGTGCTGGTAAGGCTCGGCGCTATCTCCCTCCGGATCTGGCCGTCCCGGCCCAGGCAGCACCTTCCCTCCAACGGCTCCCGCTTTCCGTTAGGTCCCTGCCTTGCCCGGGGAGGGGGGGGGCGACATGGGGCCGAGCGTAGCAGGCGAGGAACAAAAAGAAGGTGCAAACCCCACTCAGGTTGATCCCCCCGAGAGTAATCCACAGCGGCCGGGGTGAAAAGCCCCCTGGCTGCTTTCTCCGGGGGGGTGGGGGGGTCCACCACCCTCCTTTCTTTTTGTGCTGAGCAGTGGCCGAGAGGCCTTGGAGAGGAGCAAGGCCGCTGGCTGCATGGCCTGGCTGCTTTGCTGCTGCCCCTACCCGGCCTTCCAAACCCCCCCCGGAGCGGATAACTTCCTCTCCTCACCCCTCTCTAAGGGTGCTTTGCTTCGGGGGGGCCTCCGGAGGGTCCTGACCGGAGTGGGGGGAAGCGGCGGTGGCGTCTCCGCACCAAGGCCTTGACGTTCCCAGCGCTTCCGTGCTGCTGCAGCTGCTGGGAATAATGGAGGTTGCTGTCTCTGTGTCTCCCTGCCTCACTGTTTACAATATGGCGACCTTCCTTTAAATTATATTTTTATTCTCAGCGCCATTTTGGCTGCATATATGACTTCCAAACCCTCGCAGCGCTCCCCCAGTATCTCAAACGTGAAAATACCTTCCCTGTGGAAATCCAGGCTTCCAGACTTTAAAATTGGCCGGGTTTATTCCTTTCCCTCCTTTTTTTCCTTCGTCCTGACTCTTCGGACCTGCTTGTCTTATCCGTGGGAGTGACTGCTGTGAATTGGGGGCAGTCGGGTCCTCTTGCTGGGAGTTGCGTGGCTTTGTTGATGAGGGCAGATCTTCCTGCATGCAAATCTGGGTGCCCTGTGAGAGCTGAGGTGCGTGTGGAGGCGGTGGCAAAGCTCTAGTCGGTAGAGGCTGCAGCGGGAAAGGACTCTCGCTGCCTTCCCTCCTAAGCTCTCGGCACAAAGCGACCCGCCAAAGGCACCTGAACTTTCCGCCCTAAAGTTTTTTTTCCTTTCTGCACCGGGAGCCCAGACACATCCGAGGCCGCCTTACCCGAATCTCCCCTTCAACAGTTGACACAGGCGGGCGGTTTGTGTTAAATTAGCACAGCCAGAGTGGATAATAGAGTGGAGGAGGGAGCGGGGCAAGTCAAACAGCTGGAGCTTGGGCGTACAGAGTATTCTTCCTTAGGGGAGATTTTTTAACCACATTCCTTTCTCTCTTTCATGCTTTGGAGCTTTGTTTGCCACCCTGTTACAGCTGTCTCCTCTTTGCTTTTTTTTCTCTGTTGTGTTTTTTTTCTTCTTCTTTTGCTTGGTGGTTATACTGCGTTTATATGCTAATTGCAGGTCTCTGAACACTTATTAAACTGATTGCTGATACCAAGAAAACTGACTGTGCGGTCACAGTTTTGTAGGGAGTGTCCCGTTAGCAGCGTGTAGCCAGACGAACCCGACAATGCTGTAGCGTGCAGCCATGACATCATCCCTCCTACCCTGAGGAAGTGCTACTGGTGGTGGTGGTGCAGATCTTCTAATATTTACTAGGAGGACACTATTTTTTTTTCTTTTTGTTCAGCCTTCTTGCTGAGCTTTAATTTAAGTTTTTTTTTTTCTTTTATCAGGCGTAGTTGCTTAAAACTCGGTGTTTGCTTTCAGATGTTGCCGAACACATCCTGACCCTTCTCTTAGTGAGGCTGGAGTGATGGCTACAACTTCATATTCGGAGATTTTTAGCTTGACTAATGCTGTAGAGTTTCCTGGTTGCCTCTGAATCCTAGTTAGTCCTAACTGTAAAGAAGATGACTTTGTGCATGGCTAAATCTGGCTGAATTTCATGGCTTAATTTAGCAAGTTTCTTGTAGTTAGCGAGTGGGAAATGGTCACGTAAATCAGATATCTGTAAAGGTTTGGCTGTACTTGAGCTAGTTGCATTATAATTATAAAAAATCCCCTCTCTGGCTAACTAGTCACCCTTCAGAACAAGAAGGGGCAATTCTGATTACACTGTCTCACTTCATCTGTTGTCTTTCCTGGGGTATCTCAGGCGATCATTTTGACAGTAGCCTGGTCCCTGCTGCAGGAGGTGGCACGGTCTGGAGTGGCGCAGCGGGCCGGCTGTGTGCTGCTGGATAGACTTCGCCTAAAGGCGTGGGCCCGGTTCTGCCTCCCTGCTCGTGGACCTCTGCCCATTGCTCAGCCCAGGCCTCCAAGTGAACCAGGTTGTTTCGAAGGGATGCTCAAGTTCTGTTTTTGTGTTTCTTCCCTTTACCTCCTACACCTTGCTTCAAGTAAACTTCCGTTCTGGATATAAATTTAGGCATAAAGGCAGCTCTTGCAACTTCCTTTCTGCCTCCTTTTTTTATTTAAAGAATAGCAGTTGTAATGCAATTCTTGTTTTAAGTCATTTGAATAGCAGTTTAAATATACAGCTGGGGCATACTAGCTGAATTGTGTTGACAGCTTACCTGTTCTTTAAATATTTATTGTTAGCTTTAGTACCAGGTTGCATTTATTATGAACATAGCAAAAAGAAGAAAAGAAAAAAAAAAAGAGCAGCTCTTAATTGGTCTAGGATTTGTAATCAGCTGGTTAAAGCTGTATAGGAGAGGCCATATTGTAAAAGAAAATGAGTGACAAAGGTGTGATCAGCCCAAGTCACGCAGTAGGCTGGAGACAAACCCAGGAGTTAACCCAGCTCAGTGGCCCATAAACTAGTTTTGTTTCTTCCTGTGTAGAAGATGATGGCTTCAGTATCGCTTCTTCTCTATCGTGTTGTTTAAACCTGTAGCAAGCAAGTTGGCTTCATTAGGTAAGTGTGTGGTTCTCAAACTTCAGCAGTTTGCCTTAACTTCAATTTAGTACCTAAACCTGTTGTTTTCTGCAGAAAACAGAAGGTGCTCAGCCAAAACCCTCAAAACTTTCCGAGTCTGCTAGTATTACACGTCTTTGATGGTAAATAACAAGTTTTGTTGATACGCTGTGGGGACTACTGCTCTCCTGAATTAATGTGGGTGGAAGTGGCTTCCCAATTCGTCTGTCAGCTCTTCTCACAACTCCGTTTCAGAATCGCTAGTTCAGCGTAAAACTCCTACAGGTACTGTAAGTCTGTGGCCCGGGAGGGTCACCAGCAGGGCTGCAGAAAGACTGGCTGGGCGGGAGGGATACAGGAAAGTGTAAAATCCCTTCCAGATACTTGGCTTCAAAATACTTGGATTAATATCAGAGTTAGGTGACTGTCTTCAGGTTTGAATTTACAAAGAAGTTTTTTTTTCTGTCCTTAATAATTCTTGAAAACAGAGCATAGGATTTTTAGCTCTTAAGTCTGCTTTTAGTTATGCTGTTTGACCATAATCTGCTGCTTTGGGTAACGGTGCAGCATGCATTTTCATTCTGATGTTCTGCCTTAACCCGGGCCCCTGGGAATGGTGTATGCTCCTTCTTTACAAGATTGAAAACCAATTTTCCAGTACTATTCTTCCCCGTTTATATCCTCCTTCTAGTTATGTGATTGTTAGAATTCCCTATATTTTCTTGAGCTCATGGTAAACTTGATTCACGTTGAAGTCTGTTTGCAAAGTGCCTGATGTTGCGAATTCAGAATCCATTACAGCTTCGCTGAAGGATTAGAAAGTTCCCTGGGAGAGGAAAAGTTTAGTTAACAAGCTGGGGGAGGGGAGTGACAACAGGAGGGAGAACTAACACAGAACAGTTTTGTGTTTGTTTTTTCCCTTTTTTTTTTTTTTTAAAGTCTCACTGCCCGAGTTTCTGGTTGGAGGAGCCCAAAATCGCTAACCTCGTTGAATGCTGCTGTTCACATACGATTTATAAGAGGGACTTGAAGCCCTGCTAGCATGGCAAAGTGATCTGAGTTGCCTAAAGCTGCCCAGCTGCCTGTTACGGTAAAAAGACAGTACCAGTTTTGTGGCAGTGCCCAGCAAAAAGCCTTCCCTTAGCTGCTGGGTCACCCCATGGCTGTGCTGGGAGAGGTACGCTGCATCCCTACTGGGGCCTGCTAGCTCCATCAGACTTTTTGCAACGCTTGCCTCTTGGTGTTTATATTTGGAGCATTTGGCTCCATTTCCCCTCCGATTTGGCAGTCTTTGCCAAAGCTCTGTTGTCGAAGAACTGGAGTAACAGAGCTGCAGAGGGAAGTAGAAGCTAAACTAGTTTTGCATATTTTCTATGAGTCACATCGGTGAAGTGCTTTGCACAAATAATGGAAAAAGTTGTGTTTGATAGGACATCAATAACTCTTTCCCCACCTTATTCAGGTCTGAAATGTCCTGCCTTGTCTTGGCATTTGGTCTCGCTTTGTTTTTTTTTTTTCTTCATAAATATCCATTCTGTGTGAGGAGAGGGAAACATTAGCCTGTCTATTGTCTTAGCTAATCCTTCCCTTCATGGGCATCTTTGGATGCCTCGGGGGTTTCAGGTGAAACTTTGGAAACTGAGTGGTTTGAAGTGTTTGCTGCTGCAAGGAGTAGCAGGATGTCTGGAGAGGTGGGGAAGAGGCTAACTTCAGGCCTCATGGCAAACTACAGAGGAGCAGGGATTCAGTACATTGAATTACTTGTGTCACCGGCACTTCTGACAGCTTCAAAAAAAGCTTGTAGATTAACTCCACAGAAAATTTTTATCCTGAGATTTTCTAGTTTTTGGTGGTGGGTTTGGTTTTTTTTTTTTTTACATTAAATGACTGGCAAAAACTTACTTTGATGTTTATGTAATCACGTTTTAGAGATCAGAGCAAGCTGTTCTGTTCCAAACAAGTTTGAATCTACCTAACTGGTAGTTTGTTAAAGCAGTATTGGTTTAAGTATACACTTTATAAAAAGAAACAACAACTTCTGTTTTTATGTATCTTTGGCTTTGATATTTTGGTAGGGTTGGGGCCTAAACCAGAAGGAAGCAATTGTACTGGCTTGGTTTCTCGGTGTGGAGGGTCACTGCGCATGTGTCTGCAGATGTGGTAACATGATCAGTCTTGGCAGTTCTGTTCAGCAAAGTTGTACCAATGAGATCTTTCGCTCTCCTTATTTTGTCCTAAATCTCTCGATGCAGTGGCAGATAAGGTCAGCCTAAATCTACAAACTTAATCTGAGGGCACCAGAAAACCATTCACAGTAAGAGTTTGATGAACTAATCTAATCTGGGGACTTGCAAACCAGGATTCTCACCTGTGTGTGCATGTCTGTTGCTTGTGTTAAACTGAGCATGAGCAGATTTTGCGTGTGGGCAAGAGTTGGGCACTCAGATCAAGCCAGGGATCACTGCTGCTGTTCTCAACATCAGTGTAAAGTGGTGGGAGCAAGGCGTTAGGATTCTGAGAAAGTCAAGCAGGGGGGTGTTTAACTCCTTAAGTTTTGTCATCAGACATGCCTGCTGTATGGACTAGCGTTATGTCATACATCCGTAATGGTCTGAAGCTGTTTGAAAGGGCACGGTACGAGACTGTTAATAAGGAAAATTCTCCGCTGTTTTGTCTCTTTGCTTGGGAAAGTGCCAGTTTTATGTTGACTGGTACTTGTGGAACTGAGAAACCTTTGTTTTTGTGCTGTTGTGGGGTCCATTTTTGAGTTGACTCCTCAAGTTCAGTAGGGTGCAGCGGCTTGCTTCGAGGTGGGGTTCAGGGAGGGCTTTGTTGGTGCTGCTCTGGAGCTGATCTTTCCTGGTATGTCAGAACTGCAGGCGTGACTCAGGGAGCCTTTCAAAACATGGAAAGGTCTTCCCAGAGGAATTCCAACTCCTCCAGGCATTTGCAAAGGAAATTCTTAATTGGATTAGATTCATAATACTAATCTGCTAATGACTGTTTGTTATGGAGATTTTAGCACTATCTTGTAAATATTTTCACCTTCATTTATGTTGCCTTGTGTCTTTTTATCACATACAAGCTCAGTGCTAAGATTGTACAGCCGCCTACGGATCTTATAGCTGGGAATGGGAGGGCTACTGTGTTTATTACACAAAGTTGTATAAGGCTCGTAATTCTCCGCTCTCCATTTCTCAGTGTTGCTTTAGGTGGGGGTAGTAAATGGGAAGCAGTAATGATTAGCATGCCTAACACCCAGCTGTACTTCTCTTATGGTGGTTGTGAAGGACATCTCGGATGGGGAGTGCCCCCATAGTGTTGTCAGCCGCAGAAATGTGTATTTATAGTAAGAGTCAGGACCAAACATGTATATTTCTCCCTGAAACTGACCTTTTTGACTTGGGTTGTAGGTGCTGTTGCGCTGGTGTGAACACCACCTGCACTGAGGGCAGGGCTCTTGGCTGTCTCCCTGTGTAGGACAGACTCAGTTCGAGATTTCAGTTGTAGCATCAATACTGAAACAGTTTTTGTAGGTAGTAAAGGCACTAACATAAATTCTTCTGTTTGTTGACCCGCACAAGTGATTATCAAACTGCTTTTGTTGCTACATTGACTCACTGATATGTGTCAGGTTGGAGTCAGTAGCAGGTAGCAGGAATCTGCTGTGAAGAAAGGCAACAGTTACTTCCAGAGTAGGAAAGGGGTCTATCTTCCTGAAAGCAAGTGTTACAAAGTCTGAATATTAAGGGAGTGCTGCCTGTTGCAATATAAATAAATCACTTATGAGAAGGATGTACCTGGGTTTTTTTAAGCAGTCGGGAAGTAAGCTTGGACTTGTGGAAATGCTAATGTATCTGAGAATATAATATGGCTTTGTTATAGGGGTATGGAGTACTGGATTTGCAAGAAGTGAGTGTAAGCAAAAAGCATCTTGCCCCATCAGGTTACTGGCTAAACTTTTGATTTTTTTTTTTTTTGTGACACAGATTGTTGGAGCTGGCATTTTCTTCTTGTAGTAGTCAATCTACACTGCCTCCAACTCCACCGCTCGCTAGATGTCTGCCCAGCTTCCTCAAAGGAATGCTGCAGTATCCAGTAACTCTGTAAGCTGAGTAAAAATAGTGTTGTACCTTCTCTTCAATAAAGCGGTTGACAGATATCAGTTGTAATGCAATTACATACCTTTTTAGGGTATGGAGTAAATGCTCCCTATAGCCAAAAACAAAGAAGAAGAAAATTCTATAAATCATTCTTTTAGTTGGTGTATCAGATCTTGAGTACAAAAGGCAAAGAGCATCTCAGCCAGCTGGGGGAAATCTAGCACCTGAACCCAACTCTAACCTATTTCTGCTGACGTCTGCTCTGCACGAGTCACTTGAAGTGAACTAGATGGAGCTGGAGATTACTGACTTTGAACCCTGCAGAAAGCAGTGGCCCGAGGATGCAATTTAGCAGGCTGAAAACCCCATGCTGAATTTCTGGCAAGCACTAGTGACTGGTGTGAAACACCTGCCTGTACAGCCTCTGACTTTGGGCAAGGCATCATGTGAACTTCCCGGTGATCTCTGTCTAGAATAGCAACAGGAGCAGCATATGAAGGTGATCCGGAAAAGGCAGAAAAGAATGTACACACTGCTTTAAGGGGGTTTTTTGGTGGATGTTTCTATTACTGCTGTTTTCCCTCTCTTCCCCAGTGTTCTTGGGAAAGCCTAGTCCACGTGTAGATGTCAGGATTATCCTCCGTTTGTGCCTGTGTGAAAACAAATTCATACTTCTGCTTTTATGGGTCTGTCCTTCATCCTCTTCTGATGTGCTGCTTTCCTTTTTTCCACCTTATTGCTTCTGTCCTTTCACCCCTGTCTCCTTTGAACGCATTCAGTATGGCTAGGACTGAATGTGTTCACTTCTCGGAAACCTCTCAGACCTGTGTTTTCATTATTTTTTTTTCCCACCAGAGATGTCTCTTCATTTATTGTTCTTTAAAGACAAAATTGGATGAAGTGATTCTCACTAGAGCTGTGTTGTTCCTCAGCCTTCTTTCTTTTCCCTGACGCTGCCCTGTGTGTCATCCTGCTTTGAGAAGATGACTTCTAATCTGTTAAGAAGATGGTGCTATAAAGATCTGAACACTTAATAATTAATCTGGACATTGAATTCAGGCTATTGTTACTATTGTCTGCAGTACAGGCATGAGTGATGCACAGGAAAGAAACAGGAGTTGGGATGTGCAGAATGCCTGAATTTCTGGGGCTGGCCCAAATTTTCCAAAGCCAACAAGTCTTCCTATTGACTTACATGATTTCTGCTGATAAACACAAAGCTGGATGGTTCCCTAGCAGATATGTCCCAAATATCAGAGTTCATAACCAACCAAACTAATCTTTAAAAAAAAAAAAAAATCAAAAAACCTCAGTGCAGTACAGGTGGTAGTATATGCTTTTTAATACATATTTATTTATATAGATATATACTTGGTTTCTAAATAGATTTACAGAAATTTAATATATTAAAAAAATACTTCCTTTAAATTTTTTGTCAGCTGTTAATGAGGGTAATAACTAATGGGTTGTCTAGGGAATGGTCTCTGTGGGCCAGGTTCTTTCTATAAATAGAAGTAACTAATTACATCAGGTGATCACATGTTTACATGCAGCTTATCCAGTTTATTGGACTCTCCTGCTTGTCGGGTCTGAGACAAAAAAGTTTTACTTCGTCACTTTGGAGGGAACTTTTCTGATTGCCTGCACAGGAGTGCACGGGGAGGAGACTGGACCCCTGGTGACAAGTGGGAAGGGAAGCGAGGTGAGGTAGGTGACTTCCATGTCAGATGGGCTTCCATGAGGTTGTACTTCGCTCTTTCTTCCCAGGATGAGACTAGCAGGAGCGGTTTGAGTAAGGATACAAGTAAGTAACATCACTGGCTTCAAAATACCGGAATTCACAACACACTAGTGTTTTGACTTGTGAAATGGTGCCTGATTCTTAGGAGCGTGGTAGTACTGCTGCTGGAGACTTGAACCGCTGGTCAGCACAATGTTCTGCCCTCAGTGTTGAACACTGGCAGGTTTAGAATGTGGAAATAAGCTCACAGTGAATGAAATGTTGGAATCTAGCATACTTGCCAATATTACCTCTTAAACTTGTAAGAGTTTGAGCCTTCCTCTGCTCTTGTACTGGCGTGTGGACAGATTATGTTAGTGTACTTTTATTTTTTCCTTGCGTGCATCTTGTTTCTCGCTGTCTGGCCATATGATGGTGTTTTAATCCTGCTTCTGTTCTCTGTCTGTTGCTGAACCTTTATTTCCAACTCTGGCCATGCTGTTGGAAAGATGCATGCTAAGCAGATGCAGTGTTCCAGATGATGGGATAACTGGTGACCTGTGAAATGGTCATTTCAGTTCTCTTCCTTGCATAGTGGAGCCAAAATAATCATGTACTGACCTGTTCAGTGATGTCCAGGTCTCCTTGCTGGATGTTATTAATTTAGAACTTTTTATGTTCATGCTCAAGACTTTCACTTCAATGTAAACAAAGCTATGCTGGCTACTGTCAAGTTTTTTTTCACTAGTTCCCTCAGGAGGAGTTGCACCACAGATAAAAGTATGGTCGCTGATGTGCTGTAGTTAATGTGAGTTACCCTGCTGACTTCAAGTAGGTATAACTTATAAAATATATGAGCCTAACTGAGATCAGAAAGTTCCTGAAACTGTTTTAATGTGTTCAGGTGCTTAGAGGTCTGTAAAGAACAAAAATTACACTTGGCTTATCTGAAATTTGGTGGTCTCTGCATTGGTGCTTGAGAAATCTTTGACTTAATCAGGTAGATTTTCTTGTACTTCTGAGTGTCACAACTTTATCCATGTTAATGAGCAGAATTTATAGACCTTCACCGAGTAGTTTGTGCTGAGGAATAATCCTGACACTACTGGAACAGAGGAGAGAGCTGACAGTATTCCTAATAACCATCTTTAAGGTAATGGAGTCTGAGTTCTGTCTTCAGAAAATAGCAAACTCTTTGCTGATCCAAGAGTTGCAATAGGAAGGGAAGAGAGTTGCAGTGGGGAGGAAAAGGGCTTCAGCTGTTTTGTGTGTGTTTTTGTTATGTATAAGGTAGAGGCTCTGAGGGCTGGGTTCCAGTAGTCCTCGTCCTGCAGGGTTTTGGGGCAGCTGTGAACAGAACTGTGTAACTTGGGCGCAGTGGAACTGTTTTAAAGAACTGAATTTGTAAATGATGCAACTTTCTGTGTTTCTCAATGGGGCGCTTGTGATGCACTGACAGTGAGGTTGGTTTCCTGGTTTGTTTTAGTTATGGCAGCCATTGAGGCCCTGCTCTAGGAAGCCAGGAGCCTTGTTCTTTATGAAGCTGGTAGAACAGCTGTAGCTCTATCCATCATTTGGATAAATAGGAGTCCAATAGAAGAGCTGAAAGCTGCCTTCCTTTATCTAACTGGCAAACATAACCAGCATCCTTCATTATAAGCCTGTCATTGAGTCTTGGTAAGTTAATGAGATTTCTGGGAAGGAAAAATATTCTCACCTACGTTTTTTTTCAAGGAGTTACTATTTTCCCCTGCACAGAAAAAAGTGTCTAAGTCTGATTGCTGAAAACAACTGGTATCAAAGACAAGTTATTCAAGAAAGCTTCACCAGATACTGGCTTGTTTTCCTGCCACCATTATTCCAGCCTGATAGCTGGAGGTAGCCCAGTGGGTCCAGAGCGTGCTCTCAGTAATGTCAACGTGCCTTTGACGCAAGATGGCCACCAGGAATGCCGTATGTAAATAACTTCAGGCTTGCTTATAACTGGTTTCTTTGAGAGCTGTGGCCCAGTTTGTATTGAAGAAGGTGCTATTCCTTCGAGCGTTTGTTTACTTATTTATTGAGGTCAGCAAAGTGAAGAGTAATTACAGGATTTAGACTAACAACAGGCATCTGATGTATGAGAGCTCCAGAGTGTGAAATTGAAAAGCTAAGTGGCTTCATGGTATTGTTTGCTTGATAAAAACTCCTAATATATGGATGACTTTTGAAGATTATTTTTAAAAAAAATGTCATCATAGCCATTTAAATTTTATTTAAGGGGGGCTTTGCGTAATGTTCTGACCATGGGAGAGCAAAACTTGACAACACAAATCTGGTATGAATTTCAGGAGAGGCTAGGTACTTAACTGTTTTAGAAAAAGCCATGAGACTAGTATTACGGCAAGTGACTTTGTATCAGTGTAGTAGTGGCTTTTGAATAGGCAGTGATAAACACCTCCTTTAATTTTCAGAGGCTTTGTATGAGTTGGTCTTCCAGGTATAGATATTAACTTTGAAAGTCAGCCTCAGCTTTTCAGAGCTGTCTTTGTCTTAAACTCAAAAACATGTTCTGCTGAGCAGATTTGATTTGGGTCACACCAAACCTTCCAGGTAAAATAGTGCTGGCCTCCACTCTTGCCTGTGATGACAAAAGGGGAAACTTCCTGAAATGAAGGTTCAGTGAAATTGTACTGAACAGTACAACTGATTGGTGTGTAGTTGAAAGGAGATGTGTTGTAACTGAAGATAAAGTTGGTGCTGTGCAATTCCAGGTCCTGTTGGCAGCAAACAGTAAGGGCTGGAGATCTGCATGCTAATGAACCTATGAAAGATAGGGAGAAAACGGCCGTGGTGCTCCTGCCAAAGTGCTAATTCTTACCTTGGTTATGAAGATCAAGTATCTCGTTCAGATTTAAAGATCAGTTTCTCTTATGCTTACAGTAAAAGGTTGAAGAATGTGGTCATAACTAGTCAATTAAAATGGCATTCTTTAGCGCTTCCCTGGCTTTATGCTAAGACCCAGGAAATGCTCTCTGCTTGCGGAGAGGCCAGCAGTGCAGGAACAGCATTCATCAGTCTTTGTTAGTGCAGCAAGCTGCCTTGATGAACAGTTCATTAACCAGGAGAAGCAGAATCAGTCTTTTAATACACTTGCTATAGCAGTTAGGCCCTGACAGTGAGCAAAAAAAACTCAGGAGGCTAGTCTGAGAGCTAAAACCTTGCTGCTGGTCTGAAACTAATCTTTCCTCCTCCTTCCACGGGCCTTTGGGTAGCAGCATTCATTAAAATGTTTCTCTAAGCTGTCACTTAGGAGTTCTGTGTGTGTAGGATCTCATGGTTGTTGAGCAGATAGTTCAAATCTAACAAACGGGACAATAACATACACACTTAAGAAGAAACCTGTTTTAACTCTTCTAGGCATCTTTCAAGATTCACCATGGTATTAATTGTTTCATTGTAAAACGCGTAAGATTGAGGTAACAGTTAAAACAAATAACCGGAGGCATCTGGCAGCGCGTGGATCCCTGGCACGCCGCGTGTGCATTGGAATGGGGCAGACGTGTTTCCAGCAGTTCAGGCACGCTCATCGGTAGCTTCAGAGGGCTAAAATTCACTACGAACAAATCAAAGTCTGTGGGGTTTTTTTCCCCTGAGGTGCTGGGAGGAGGCGGGGGTATGGGCCAGATGAATCTGTACTCACTGTAACTGCAGATCTAAGAGCTTGGTTTCTAGCAGGCATAAAACCTGAGCTATTGCAGGATCCACCTTAGGACTCAGAAGGGATTTACACTGCAGCAAGCACACCGGGATCAATTGTTACTCTCTTCCTTCCACCCCCCTTCCCTGCTTCTATTAGCAAAAGATTAGTTTGCGGCAGGGGGGAGTTACTGCTTCAGCCAAACATTTGAGGCTTCATGTAAAGCAGCCAGTAGTTGAGGCTTTGGTGCTCTCGTCTAGAGCCTGATCTCTTGTTCATCCAAGTCCTCCAGGAAATGAGAAACATAAGCTGCAGGTATGTTTGTGCATATATGCAGAGTGCTGCATTTCTGGAGCGCCTGGAACACGGCGGCCTCTGAAACCCTGCACTCCTCCTCAAAATGGCTGCCAGATGTGTTGGCTCCACTGAATTCCCCGGAGCCTGACACCAGAAGTGCTGAGTTATTGCCAGTTTGGTTCTTGCTGTGTTCTTCCTTCAGTCTTCCAGGCACAGTGTTGCAAGACCGCGTGTGACCCTGGGTGGCTGCAGTACCTGCAGAGGCTTTCTGTTGGCATGCTGGCGTGCTCGGGGCAAGGCTCGCCGGGACTCTGTTTAAACAAAGGAAGCATGTTTGTTTTTACAGCTCAAGCTTGGGAGCCTGGGCTGGGATCCTGTGCCATTTCCCTGTGCTAGGATCAAGGTTCTCGAGGAAGACAGCCTCTCCCTTTGCCGCAAAACACAGCTCTTACTGGCCAACAAATATGCATCTTATCCTCTCTGGCTTGTCAGTGCTGGAGACTTCTTAAAGCTTGACTTGGTTTTGCTTTGATATTTGTCTGTAGGCGCAATAAACAGTGTAGAGCCTTCTGAAGTGAACCATAGTCTGGCTGCCCATACTCACGTGGCTTCTTGGGCTGGTCTTGGAAGCTCCTTGCTAGTGTGGCCGCACTACTGCTCAATCACCTTGTAACCCGGTCAGTCCCAGCTGGGTCCCTTGTAACCCATTTCCCAGTCGGTGGGAAATGGAGCTTTCAGGTCCTGCAATAGCACATCTGTCTGTTTAGTGCTCAGCACAGGACAGCAGACTTGCTATGCAGCTGTCTCTAGCATCAGTAGGCAGAACTTTTAGAAGTATATCTTAAAGCCATGCTGTGTGGTAACTGACTGTTTTTTCTGACAGCATGTACACTTTTCCTGCAACAGTCAGCAGTTTGCTGAAATAACAAATCTTAATGAAAAAGAGGTGTTGGAAAGTTCTTGAGCTAGTAGTAGGATCTGCAAGAAAAGTGTATCCTCTAACATATGCTGCTCTGCCTTTAACTGAGGAGAGTGTTTCTCAAAATAGTCCTCCTTACTCCATCTAATTTGCTCTGGTTTATTTCTAGCATCAAAATGAGAATGTCATTTCGATGTAATACAGCTTTTATAGTAAGTGCAGATCCATATGAGTAGGATGTATCTAGTGCTTCATAGCCAAGGCAAGCTGTATGTGGTGACACTTTTAAGAGTATTTGGGTAGTCTGAAGATAGAAAGTGGTTTCCACCATTAAGTCAGTGTGCCCAGGGACGGAGTACATGGGAAGCAGTGGGTAGTCTTCATGGCAGCTTGCTCAGTTGGACTCGCACTGCAAACTCAAGGGATGGAAATGCCTAGATATATGACTGTGTTTGCTGCACGGGAATCTGTGTAGTCTTGCGTGGAGTAATCAAGTTATTTAAGGAGGCGTTGGTGTTAGGGGGGAGGTATGTGTGTCGCACACAAGCGAATCTTCCATTTATCTTTGCTATTCAATTCTACGACTGTCTTCTGAAACCATGGAGCGTGCTGCACGGTGGAGCTGAGATGGGTGTTGAGGAAGACTAGCTTCGTAGAGGTGTCTTGCGAAGTGGATGTATGGGGAGCATCACCATAAAGAAAAGGAGGAAGTGCCCGGGGGCGGAAGGACTGCGTGTACGTGAGAAGAGGCGTTCCAGAAATAACAGTAAAGCATTGCTTTGTATTTCTCTTGTAGCAACCCTCCGCTCAGTGAGGAAATGCTGCCTCCGGGGGAGTGGATGTGTCACCGCTGCACTGTACGCCGCAAGGTAAAGCCTCTCCTAACAGACATGATCCCTGCCCTTCCGACTGTCCGTTTGAAACATGAATCCCGTGTTTTATACCTTCCTCTCCCTTTAATGTGTATGTATATACCACCAATACTTTCTGTTCTCACAGTTGCAAAGGGCTTTGCTAGGAACAGGCTTAAAGAAAACTAAGGGGTCTTGATGAGACCCTCATGCTAGTTTTAACCTTGCTACTAGGAACCAAAACTGAGATGGCTGATGTGTTCTTGTCAAGCTGTGCCTTTTAAACTGTTTTCCTTCCCCCCACTTCTGGAAAGCAGGGAGAGCTGAGGCACAGTGGGAATGGCTCCCAGGCTCGAGGAGGTGAGCTGTCTACAGGTGAAACAGGAGTCCTGGTAATGCAGCTTTGGCATCAGGGCTGTGATTCTGGTTAATGTGTGTTTTTTAGAAGTGTGACTTCACAGCAGTTGCACATCAGCAGAGTTGAAATCACAGTGAGTTATGATTTCCTGGGCTGTTGAACAGGATGGGGAGGAGATGATTGGGCAAGATTGTGGCTTGTCTCTTTTTTTTTTTTTTCTAACTTGATGCTCTTTCTCCAGGAAGCTGTCTTGCACAATGTAAACATCTCATTGCTGTGACTCTGTAAGACTGTGTAGCAGAGGGTTTAGAAACCGCACCAAACTATCTAGCAACTGTTTCCTTGAAGTGACACCCAAAACAGATTGGAAGAAAACTGTGTACTCAGCCTTTTGTTCCTGAAGCAATTGCCTTGTTATGTTTCCAGGGTACTGTTCAACCATCTGCCCACAGTAAAAGTGAAGGTTGCAAATTGAAAAAATAATGACAAAATAAATTTAAAAAAAAGGAAAAAAAAGATCCTCAACTTTTCTATATTAAAAATTACCTTGATAACACTTTGTTCCTTTTGCAGACCATTTTAGTGATCGAGTAGGTTGGTTCATCCATATTGGTGATGCTGTCAGGCACTGGAGCAGTGCACAGTTGCCTGTACTAGGCCATGCAGCATCCCCTCCTCTTGCAAAATGGATCTCACGGTGATGGCAATGTATTGTTTTCCTCTGCTGCAGTTCTCCCTGCCCACCTTGTTCAAGATTACTGTTGTCAAGAGATAGCAGAGTGTTGTTTGTATACTGTGCTTGTATTCTCAAGCTGACCTTCTCGTTCCGTAACGGGTTTGGATGCCCTGCCAGGGTTAATAGGCTGCATCATCAATGAACGGTCTACCTGCACAGTCTACCGTGGAGTTTCTCAGCGTTGGCTAGCAAAGTAAACAGAGTTGTCTGATTTGCCAAGTATTTAGGACTAGATGCTGTGAAACGTTGTTCTGATCTGGACTTAAATATGGCTATCCTGAAAGGAGAGAGACATGCTAATTTTCTTCCCCATGCTTGGTTCCCTTCAGCTGTTTGGTCATCTGTACTTTAGCTGCAATCAAATTGGTTTTGCTAGGTCAAGGCTTTAATGACTTCACAAGGAAGTTGTAGTAAGCGGCTCAAGCCTTTTCAGATGCTGTTTGTCTTCGATTGCATATTTGTCAAGGTTGATGTGCTTTGTTTGTGGCCTCCATGATAAGCCTGCCTATTCATGTCGTGCAGAAGCGAGAACAGAAGAAAGAGCTGGGGCAGGTAAATGGATTGGTGGACAAATCTGGGAAAAGGACCACCTCCCCCACCAGTGACGCAGACCTGTTGGACAGGTCTAGCAGCAGCATCAGGGCTAATGCGCATGCCAGGATCTTGGAAAGGAGAGCAAGCCGGCCTGGCACTCCCACATCCAATGCCAGCACCGAGACCCCCAACTCAGAACAGAATGATGTCGATGAGGACATAATTGACGTGGATGATGACTCTGCCATTGCAGAAATGGACTGTGGGCAGCCCCAGCTGAAGCGGCCCTTTGAGCTTCTTATTGCTGCTGCCATGGAAAGGAACCCAACGCAGTTCCAGTTGCCGAATGAACTGACCTGCACCACAGCACTTCCAGGTGAGCGGTGGCTTGTCTAGCATTGGGCAAGACGTCTGCAGTTGCATCCTGCCGCTATCTTGCCTCTTTTCCCTCTTGATTCCTTGGTAGTTGTGGCTCAGTGATGCTCACTGGTGAAAGCAGAGGTTACAGACATGCTCCTGGTCCTCCTCCAGCTTGTGACCTCTTTCAGGTGTGAGCTGTGGGGACATGGCTACTAACTGCGCCTCTGTCAGCACTTGTGCTAGAGGCTTTCTGTTGTCACCTTAGTCTAGATCATCAGCCTGAAGAAAAAGATTCCACCTGTCAAAATACTTGACTCTGATTTGTGGTATGATAATCTAGTAACAAAGTAATGACTTCATGTATAGGATGTCACTGCAGTGATTAAGTATAAAATATGCCTGCTAGTCTCTGTCACTTCAGGCTAGATTTAGTGGTTGATAAAAGTTCCTTAAGCAGCTCTTCTTGCCTTTTCTGTTTGCCTCTGCCTGAGACGATTATGTGTATCTACCAGAAAGCAAATCTCAGTTATGTGGGTAACCCAAAGCCTTTTAAAATTTACTTTCAGGTACTAGTAAGAGGAGGAGAAAGGAAGAAACCACAGGAAAGAATGTCAAGAAAGCACAACATGAGTTAGACCACAATGGTTTGGTTCCCTTGCCGGTGAAAGTCTGCTTCACATGCAACAGGTACTTGACTCTTCCAGGGAAGCTGTTTGGTATAGCTGCACCCTTCACAGGAGCAAAGTTCTCACTGAAAAAAGTAGATGACCTGTTCCCTTTGCTATTCTCCTTCATTACTTGCTTACAATCCTCTAAACAAATGGGGGAATAATCATCTTTGCTAAATAACAGCTGTTTAACCATGGCAAGAGTAGGTGTGGCTTCTGCAGCCCTGTGTGGCTGTAAAGGGCTTTAACATGTAGCCTGAGGAGAGTGAGCCATCTTGTCTTCAGTATTTTTCTACTAAGAAAAATTCTGAAGTGATGTGGTTTAAAAAATGGAGATATTTGTTTATGGTTTGTGAAGGAAATATGCGAGGAGGTGACCTTTAGGAAATAGGAATCTACTGAGAGAGATATAAGCCCAAGGCAAATAGGAATATTATGCTGAAATAGTAGATCTGAAAACCAGTACAAAATACTACTGCTTTTTATAACTGCATAAAAAAATGCACAGATAAATCCCAATTCAAAATGTCAGTGAAAACAAAAAACTATTTCAGCAACCCTGTCGGAGCGAGTTTCTGGAGACTCAGGTGGGCTTTTGTGGAGCACAGCTGATGACTTTGTTATAGAGCGAAGACTTCTTTAAAGCCTGGGGAATCAGCTGCAATCACTTTCTGGAGTTTGAGACTTACTGTGAGAACATCTTGTTCAAGTAAATGTCCCAACTTCACACACGATTCATCTGAGGAAAACTGTAAAAACCTAAATCTGAAATTTCCTTTTGATCTCTGAATTTTGCTCTAAACGAAGCCACTCGGAACTAACGCCCAAGGTCAACTTGAGAAGTTGCTTGTGTGAATCTGACAGGTGCTTGCAGCTTTCCAGCGACTCTTCCTGCCAAAAGACCTCTTTTGCACTGGGAAACCCTCATGTGCATGGGCAAGTCCTTTTGCCTTGAGTGGGTCTTGCAGAAGGTCCATATAGATCAAGTTACAAATCTGAAGCCTAATTTTAGACGTGAATAACGTAGTGCAGAGGAGTTGGTGGGGAAAGATAAGCCGAAGTGGTTTAACGCTGAGTTTGCCTGCGTGTTTGGTTTATACTCTGTTCTGTATGGGAAATAAGATATGGTGCTCTCTTCGCAGGAGTTGCAGAGTGGCACCTCTAATTCAGTGTGATTATTGCCCGCTCCTGTTCCACATGGATTGTCTGGAGCCACCGCTTACTGCCATGCCTCTGGGTAGATGGATGTGCCCAAATCACATAGAACATGTGGTGGTAAGCAGGGCTATGATTGCAGTATGGTAACCGGATGCTGGAGTGGAACCTGGCAGGTCCATTAAAGGACAAAGTACAACAAATGTAAAACAGCTTCTGAGCTCTTATTGCTCCCTGTAACGCTTGTAAAGCTCCTGCTGCAAGCAACGCGCTCTCCAAAGGAATATGATGCTGCTATCTGCAATAAAATATAAAGATGGGGGAACTTCTTCCTGTAACTGAAGCTGACAGCTCAGATTGTGGCTTCACTGACAGCTTGTCTAGTTTTTGGACTGGACTCCTTAAGATCTAGATGAGCTTCCAGAACTGTGATACAAAGCAGCACAGTGCTACAAATAGGGGAAGTAATTCTTTGCATGCTTAACCCAAAAAACTTTCATTCCAAGAGGGAGTTTTCATTTGTGGAAAAGCAGTGTACTTGGGACTTAAATACTCAGGAAACAGGGGGCTGAAACAAAGGGCTTGTGCCCAGACAAACTGCTGCTGAGAGCATTGATGCTGCTTAGTAGGCCTCTAAATGCTTTTGTATTCATCTCCAGCAATGTGCCCTTTAACAGAAATGGCTAGTGCTGCAGGAAACAAATAGTCTAAAGCTGAGCTGATGCTGTACTGTCAGTGCTACGAGGTGTTATGAAAGTCTTAGGGTACATTAGAGTGACCCGCAGATCCCTAACTCCTGTGGCATTATCTGATCACCCAGCTGAACCAGAAGAACTTGACCCTGAGTAATCGGTGCCGAGTATTTGACCGGTTCCAGGACACCATATCTCAGCATGTTGTCAAAGTGGATTTCTTAAACCGAATCCATAAGAAACATCCTCCGAATCGCAGAGTTCTTCAATCAGTAAAGAGAAAAGGTTTGAAGGTATGTGTAAACAAGTGGGTGCCAGTGAAACTCCCTGTGTATGTATTCTAGTTTGAAGGGAAACCAGCATGCCCCATGGGGTAGCCTTTTGGGGCAGGAGGAAGAGGGTGGGGTCTGAATTAATGTGTTGGTGAGAGGTCTGGAAGTCAGCAGTTACTTTTCACTGTGTGTAGGATTTAAGAAGCTCTTTTACTGCCAACCTTAAGGCTCAGCTATTACAAGTAAGCCTTTAAATCCAGCACGAGCATAGAAAGTACAACACAAAACGCCCTGAAGGTGGACCTACAGGCAGAACTGGGGCTGCTGCATTAAACCCCGAAGAGTATTTGCTGCCAAATGCCAAAATGCCTGAAAATTGCCATACTGCTTTCTCTTCGCACTTGGCCTTTTTTGCATGGCTTCTCTTATGCTGTAGCCACCACGTTGTACTGAAGTCATGCCTGACCTAAGGGAATAAAACCTATTAATTTCAGCGTGGCTGCATCAATTTAAAGTACTTGGTCCTTGAAACTTCTAATGTATTGTCTGCAGGGTTCCTCTGGGTCAGAAAGCAGCAAACACGAAGCGTAGTGCTGGTTAGGCACTTTTAGTTATTCTTGAGTAATTGTTCTCACGTGTGATCTTCTTTCTCTACAATGTAGGTTCCTGATGCTATAAAGTCCCAATACCGGCTTCCACCCCCGTTACTTGCGCCTGCAGCAATTAGAGATGGCGAGCTGATCTGTAACGGGATCCCTGAGGAACCCTTGCAGAAGCACCTTTTGAACACTGAGCACTTAGCCAGCCAGACAGAACAACAGGAGGTAAATGAAGTCAAATGCTTGGACTCTATGTCTGTAGTTGCTTTGGTACAAAGATCCTCTTCCATTTCAGTCGTGATCAGAGCAGTTGTCTAGGAAACCAGTCTCAAAATCATGTCTGAAGGTGATAGCTTGTCTTGTCTCTGACACCCTTGCCCATTAAAACTTCATTTTGGCTTTCCAGGTGAAATGTAAAACTCATCTGACACTTCAGGGAAGTGGTGAAATAGTCTTCTGGCCTTAAGAGTGGAGTCGAGGGCTTTCTGTCTAGATGTCATTTTTATTTCCTGGCTGAGGGGAAATACTTTCCGCTTTGATTATGTAAGGCTGCTCTCTGACATGTTTATTTGTGTGTTAACATCACGTTTCTGGGCTGCTTTTTGTTGCTGATAGAATTGGACTTTTAAATCAAGGTCAAATGAGTGTTTAAATCTTGTATGAAACTTCTTGCCAGATTCCACACGCGAAGGCATGTTGCTTTGCAATCAGTGGTGTAGTCAAGTCCTTCTGTTAGCTCAGGCAGGATTCTTCTGTGTAGCAGGTGCATGTTCACCGTGGAGATTAAAACTTCAAATAAATCTTTTGGTCTTCCTCTGCCTTTTGTAAACGGAAAGGTGCTCTCCACTCCAGCTTTGGCAGGTGACTCCCTATAGCATGAGGCAGATTAGCATTTCTTTCCAGCATGCTACAGAGTAGCTTGGAGAGTTGTGTTTGGATAGAAGCCCATATTAGTGAAAGATGTGTTTGTAACTAGCCAAAGAGTTGAAACACTTAACAAGTGAAGAGGAGGAAGAGTTTGGGGGTGAGGAAGTGCGTCTGCTGCCTTCTCCCTCCTTTAATCTCAGCTCCTCTGTGTACTGTCCCCAGCACGGTGATAAACAGTACGTAATTTTCTTTGTGCTTTTGTACCTCTGGACAAAACTTTCTTCTGGTTTTAGACAAGCATCAGAGCAGATGCTGTAGTTCCAAGGCTGTACCTGAGCGGTCAGCAGCACAGTGTGAGGCAGCTGAATTTCTTTGAGCTGGGTGAACGGTTGGAGTAACTGTTGAGGTTTGGAGCACTGTCTGCCAGTGGAGCTAACCTGCACTTTTTTCTTCCTCCCAGTGGCTCTGTAGTGTTGTTGCGCTCCAGTGCAGCATATTGAAACATTTATCTGCTAAGCAGATGACTTCGCTTTGGGACTCTGAACAAACAGAGAAGGCTGATATTAAGCCTGTTATTGTGGCAGACAGCTCACTCGCCAACCCTTACCAGGCAGCTGACAAGGCACCCACACCTACCCCCTACTCCATGTCATCCTGCACCTCAGGGATTACCACCCAGAATTCCTTGAGCTCCTCGCAATCCCAGCAGACTTTGTCACAGGAAGATGTCAACTGCAGCTCTTGTATAGATAAATCCAAGAAGGTGTCTTCTTGCGGGACTTCGAATGGGCCGACAGCCTCTGACATTAAAGTAAACGGTCCTCATTTCTATGGCGTTTCATCCGAATCTTCAGCACAGTTGACTGACTCCCAGAGGCTAATCGGATCTGGTAACACAATACCTGTTTTGTCTCATCGGCAAACGTGGCCTCGGCCCCTCACGCCCCCAGCGACTTGTGGACTTCTGAATCACACCATAGGAACCATTGTCAAAACAGAGAACGTAGCAGGACCCGTTTCTTGTGCACAAAGGGGTTCTGTGCCGGTCACAAGCATGCCTACGTCCATATCGAGCTCCTGTGCCAGCCTGGAGACCACCAGCACTTTGCAAAGAAAGAATGTGCAGACACAGATAGGACCGCCGCTGACGGCGGACCTGCGATCTATGGGCTCCCCTCTGACTGCCACAAGAGCTCTCACCCCTCCGCAGGCTGTGGGAGACGGGATCTCTGCTGTTGGGTCCACAAACAGATTCTGTTCACCAGCACCACCTTCAGGTACGTGCTGAACAGCTGATCTTGGCCCCCCGGGGCTGAGGAAGTGTTCAGGCAAAACTTACTCTGAACCTCAAGGCTCTAGCAGTATGCCCTCATTTTACTGGGAATTGGGTTTTCTGTGGAGAGCTGGGAGAAGTTTCTCAAGTCTCCTCTGTCTTAGGTCCCTTCATGGGAGCCACGGGGATATGTTTTTGTTGGCTGCGCATACTTGAGGGGGGGGCGACTGTCCTGAGAAGCAAGATCAGTTTAATTCTGGGAAGCAGCAGTAGTTTTAAATCAGTTGGCTGCTGTTTCAACAACTGGGCACTCCGACGCTGCTTTAAAACTACTGATTTGTTTTAAAGCACTAGTTCGATTGTGAGGTAGTCCTCACAAGAGCAGCTGCCTGGCATCTGAGCCTACGGTCGATCGCTGTACACACTAACCGTTCCGGTGACGGTTGTGTCCCCTAGTACAGGTGTGTTTGAAGTCTTCAGCTGCACAGCCTTGATGTTAGAGAAACATGGACTTGGGAAGCTCCGGTCTGTTTGGTATCTGCTAGTCTGTTAATACAGGGTAGTTATGGACTTGGATGTACCATCTCTGTCCTGAGTTGTACCCCAAAACCCTGCTGTTAAAGTGTATATACCCACTCTTCAGTATAAAAACATCAAGTCGAAGATGTTGATAGCTGTTGATAGATGTTGAAGTCAGAGTAACTGCCCGTAGCTCAAATTTTGCTAGAATAAGCTTTTCCTTAAAGCGTTCTCCTTCTCTTCCCTTTCCCCACACCCACTCAGCACTCAAACTAGTAAACCCTTTGAGCAGGTTGGGATGAGGCAGTCGCTGAAAAGCGTGTGACAGAGCTGTCTGTCGCGTCTCCTGCAGTTCCGAGCTGTTCAGTGGCAGGTTTGCGTGGAGTGGCTCAGATCTGGGGGTTGCAAGCAACAGAGGCAACATCTTTTTATTAAAAAAATCCTTAATGAGTAACTTCTGAGCTTTACCTCGTGTTTGGAAGCAGTCCCTGGAGTACTTGGCCTCCTTGCTTACTGCTGAACAAACTTGGCTACTCTGAGGTTGCTAGCGTGACCGTGCCCTGCTTAGAAATGCAAGACTGGGAGAAGTTTGGGTAAAGGAAATGAGACCATACTATAGAAAACTTCTTGTGGTTTGAAGAGCACTGCAAATCCTACATAATTTTGCAGTTACTTAAGATGTTAAATAATTGCTTCTGGTGCAAAGCTTGTGTTCTACAAAATGCAGATTAAAACATTATTTTGGTGCAGTGTCTCTTGGGGAAGGTGTAAATATTTAGATTTTTCATCTAATATGATGCATATATATATTTATAACAAATCTTAAATTATGGTGTGCACATTTTGTTGCTGAGTACAAAAATACAAATAATTCATGACTTTTTTTTGCCATAAATTTCAGGCATATAGTAGTTGAACTTCTAAGCAAACCAACTCAAGAAGATCTGGTATCAACAGCACATTAAAGGGATGTTATTTCCTGGCATTTGCCATTGCCTCTTTCAGCTGCATGGTCACTGCCAAAGCAGTAGGATTTTATTTTGTAAATAGTAAAATCTGCTTATGACTGTCACATTCTTACTGGACAGTGAAATACACCCCAGACTTAATCGTGCAGAGATAAAAATGTGACAATTGTACTTTTTATGCAATTTCAGAGCTAGACAAGCTACTTGGCAAATGTCTCTAGGTTTAGCGAGCTCTTGAAGCTCCTGGGGACTTGATGTTCAACTTTTCCAACTTTTTCTGTTCTGTAGGACATCACTTAGTCTGGCGTTGCTGCTGCTCCAAACAGGGAGTAGGAGCTTAAATGTGTAGGTCCAGAATTCCTCCGACAACTGGAGGTGAGGGGCAGAAGCCGGCAGTTGGCTCTGTTAGAGGCACACACTAGTCCTTCTGTGAGGAGAAGAAAGCTAATGGCCTCTAATTCAGGCCTTTTCAAAGCATGACTATGAGCAAAATTAGTCATTCTGAGCAGCTTGGAAGCGAAGTGCAGCCCGAGGGCTGGGTGCATGTCTCACGAACCTCACGGTGACATATCTTCTCTGCACCGTCTTTCTCTGTAGATGGTAAGGTCAGTCCCAGCACCTTATCCATAGGAAGCGCTTTAACTCTACCCTCATCACTCACTTCAAACTCTGCAGCTATGTTGGACCTCACCAGTTCCCTGAAAGCATTTATGGACGGCGGTGAGTATTTAGTTCATTATCAGTCTCTCCTAGCCCTGTGCGTTTGCTTCCCTAGAGCGTTCGGTCTCTGCTTAAGGAAAAGTTCCAGAGATAAAGAAGGGTTGCAGTCAGGTGAGGGCGGGGCTGGGTATACATTACCTTAAATATGTCACATGCTTCCCTACTTGTAGTGTTGCCAAGGCAGCAAGGCCAATGAAATGTTTCTGCCTGAAGCTTTTCTGGGGAGTGATCACAAAGCTAATCACAGTGCTATTGCACGGGCTGCCTTCCAGGTGGAATTCACATGCAGAAACCTGCAGCCCTGCCATGTTGTGGTGCTAGCTGCAATCCAGAGCTGTTCCCGACAGGCTTAAAGTCCAGCAGCAATAGATCTTGTAGTCGAGCAGTTACCTGAGTGGTGATGCTCTAATGGGTCAGTTAATTTTCTGATTTATTTCTGCTTCTGTCAGTCTTCCCTAGACTGGCCCATTTTTTATTTTCCTTTTGTTGCACTTGATAAGAAATGCCCAAACCTTAGCAGAGTGACTCCAGGAGGAGGAGATTGCTGAACAGCAATTGTCGGTAGCGTAGCGAGGCTGTTGCCAGAGACCTCTACGTGTGAAGAACAGCCTTTCTGGCATTGCCAGTGTGACCCTCTTTTCTTGGGTGAACCCCGACTGCTCAGCCTGCCCAGACTACCTCTCTGCTATCAGGAAAGGCCGTTAATAGCTCTGCGTCTTCTGCTTGCCATTTTAATTGTCGTTGATGTGGAGAAAGCTCTTGGAAGAAGAGGTTAGCCAGCCTACTTGCTGCCAGAAAGCAGACCTCTGTAGGGCTTTACAAACGTAAATACTTCAAAGCTATCAGCAACAGATCTGCTTTAAAGCTCAATAATAATATTGTCTGAATTACCCTGTTTGGTTTAATTGACCCTGCTGCAAAAGTGTGTGACTCAAGAATGAGCCTGTAGCAGCTTCAAAGGTGGTTACAGCTTTCCTTTGTGATGTAGGGTTAGACTTTCTAGCTAGATAATGGAGCTTCACAAGAAGGACCCAACCTGCTGCCCAAAGGGGCATGATGACCTGTTGATTCTGAGCCAAAATAACAGATTTTCAACTTTTTATCAGTCCTTGTTCACCTAAACTTCTGCTTGCGGCCTGAGTTGTAGCCTCTGGCCATTGCTGGCACTCTCCTCGCACACTGCTCACAGGAGATGATATGAAGTAATAGATCACCTATATGTAAGATTCTTGATATTGCAAAATTTGTCAAGTCTTTGCTGTTGAAGCAAGTGGCAAGTTTGAAAGCGGGACAGTTAAATCCACTGCAGCTCAGATTGCACCCTTTCCATGAATAACTTACTAATTGCTTTTTGTTTATTAACAGAGATTGAGATAAATATGTTGGATGAGCAGCTGATCAAGTTTCTGGCCTTGCAGAGAATACATCAGCTCTTTCCTTCCAAAGCTCAGTCTCTAGCGAGCAGTGTCAGTTCCCATCAGCAATCTCCTGTGGGAAACCACATTGAAGGTAAGAGCAGCCCTAGAATAGCTGGGTTATGTTGAGCCATGGCTTTTTGGCACTCCCTTGCCTGTTCGTTGAAGGAGATCTCCCCCTTCTTCTGCTGTCTGCTGCCTTTCACATTTCTTTCCTCTCATCCCTCCACTCTAGATATCCACTAGCCAGAAACTCCTTCAGGTCCCTCTACTTAATTACAAATTATGGCAATGAAAATACCTTCAGTAACTTCTGATTTTCTGCTGGAAATCTTTAGTGAAGTTGTGTTTTATTCATCGTAGAATTAGCAAGAGATGGGAAGGTTCAGCTGATTGTTGGTTTGGGGGATTTTTTTTTGTCCTCACCTTTGAGATGGGCGAGAGAAATATGCAGATTCCTGCTATCCCTTTCTGGAGAAGTTGCTTGTGAGATAAGTACACGAACAGGAGGAACTGGGGCACAGAATATGTGTGTGACATCATTGCCTGTTCAGAATAATGTCACTATCAAGCTAAAACACTAAATGCAACTAATGCAAATAATGGAAAACAACTTGTGCTTCTGTTGGAAATCTCCAGATTCCTGAGTTCAGCATTGGCTTTGTTTACAATCACTGGTAACGGCATGCTAACACCTAAAGCTGCAGGGCAAACGTGGCTGTATGTCCCTCTGCATGCAGCCAGTCCATTTAATCCGCTTTCAAGCACTAACTGGACAGCCTTGTTGTGAGAGCAGTTGTCTGCTCCCCCTTTGCTAGGCCTGGGGGTAAATATCCAAGATAAGATCTTTGGAAGTCTGCTAGCAGTCAAGTAGCCGCCTTCTGAAACTCTGTGCTTGCCTGCTCGCTTGCTGCTGTAGCATCACAGCATTCTCGAAATGCTTTGTCAGTCTTTTGAACACTGCTGTAGGACACAGCACCAGGCTGTGAGATGAGCTGCTTTCCTGTGCTGCTCCTAACGGGCAAGTTCTGGAAATTCTTCAGCGGTCTGCCTTTCAAAAGGCAGATTGATGCTGTCTTCACCCATCACCCTTTTTGGGCAGGAATGATGCATCCAGCTGACTGTTTAGCATTGCTGATGAAATATTAGATCCAAAGGCTTTAGCGAGCCCTGTTGAGGCAGCAGAGCCAGGCAGCTGGAAGGCCTCGTGCTGGGCAGAGGTGGGAACCTGCATATTTCAGCTGCTTTGAGTGCTGTATGTCCAGTGATGCCACTCGGTGTGGCCAATATTCTTGACGTAGGTGACTGCAAGCAATCTCTCATGATCCTCAGGTTCTGTTCTTTGATTTCACACTCTTGGTGTCACACTGTCATACAGATGCAATAGCAGGAGGGGCCTAAACTCTGAATACGAGCAGCTTATCTCCAAAATACAGCTGCTAAAATCCTGGCCTAGGTCTGTGTGGTCCAGAGTTTGATATCTGTTCCACAGGAGATGATGTTCTGCCCAGTTCTGCCCAGTTAATGTGGGTGTGTGAGAGGGTGTGATTTGAACTTGGCTGCCACGGAGCCGCTCTGGAGGCTCAGCCCCGGAGCAGCCGTTGTCCAGTGTGCTGTAGGGACCAACCTGCGGGTAAAGGAGTCCGCTCGGTAAATCATCCTGTCCTGGGAGCTGGGTTGGTCCCTGGACAAGCCCTGTTCAACCTGTGTGTTTTTCCTGTAGCTTCACTAGAAGTGAAATTACAGCTGTTAAGTTGGTGACATTCACCAGCACCAATTTTTTTCGAGGTAGCACTTTGACAGCAAGACTCAGCTCTTTGATTACCCAAAGCGGAAGAGATTGAGAAAGAAGTTAGTGGTAGGAGGCTTGTGTTTTCCTCAGTGTGGCTCCATTGTGCACACTCGGTATTAATGTTCCCCTAATTGCATGGCTTGTGTAGGTTACTGGAGAGAGCAATTTTCTCGGGTGACTGGCAAAAAGATGTTTAATGCACAAACATTTGTAGAGGGCTGGAAATTGCAGTTTAGGCCAAAGCTGACTGCATCCTCCTTAGGATCTGTGCTTTCTGGAGAGTCTAGCGCTGGGGACACCGGGGTCAAGCAGCCTTTGTAGCTGATAACATTGTTCAAGTAGTTTCTTTTTATCTTGCAGCGCAAAGAAAGGAAGTGCAAGCCCGGGCGGTGTTCTATCCTCTGATGGGCTTAGGGGGTGCAGTCAATATGTGCTATCGAACCCTCTACATTGGGACAGGTGAGTAGCTTTTTCCTGCCCTGACCTTTCAGAATCGGGGTGGTTCTCCCTGACCCTCCCTAAGTGTTTGCCAAGTGGGCGTTGAAGAAAACAGCTCCATTGTGGCTGCCTGTACTGGGATTCTTCGCTCCCAAGAAATGTGGAAATTCCCTGTGCGTTTGATTCTTTGTGGGATTGTACCATTGTAACCTGCCTGGTGTCAAAATCAGTAGGATGGCTGTCCCGGAGATGTAATGCCTGACTGATGGAGTTACGGTTTCCTTGCAGGTTTCATTTCTTTCTGCTTAGATTCTTCTGGCGCTCTGGACAGACCCAGTAACTGTGAAATGCTCTTCAACCTTCGTGGAGCTGCTAGCCTTCCCTTCCCCCACTGAAACTTTGTTTGGTGGCTTATCACAGCATTATTCATGCGGTCCTGGGAGCGGGGACAAAGGCAGTTGCTCCCCTGTTGTTTTGCTAATTGAAGTTTAATTCTGTCTGTTGTTCTCTGCTGCCTGACAGTTTTTTCTGAAATGAACCGAGTCTGTTTTGTCCCCCCCCACCCCGTTGACAGGAGCTGATATGGATGTGTGCCTTACAAGCTATGGTCACTGTAACTATGTGTCTGGCAAACATGCCTGCATATTCTACGATGAGGTGAGTGCCTGAGTGTTTGGGGTTTTTTTAAATTTTTATTATTTGGCATGCATGGCAGTGGGAGCTGGAGATGCAGGCAGCAGGTTGTCTTTGTGTGGTGCTCCTTTGTGGGCTACAAAGTGAGAGCCAGGGCTCTGAATGGTTTCACTCCAGTGAAGGCTGCGTCAGCGTTTTCTGTCAAACCCTTTTCTGAAGCACAGAGCTCAGCCAGCATGATTTCTCTGAGCTAACTGCTTGTGGACAAAGACTGACCACAAGTAAGCACTGTCACTGCTGGTGTCTAGGGAAAGAAAAAGTCATAGAAATGGTTTGATACTTTTTGATCCAGCTGTGTTGTTAATACAAGCTAAACTTTACGTGTCGACATCGAACCTCAGCTGGAACAAAACAAGGAACTGCTCCGAGTCTCTTGCTTTCAGGTGTGTGGTGGTGCAAAGTGTTCATGCCATCTGCAGTACTTTGTATAAATTATTTATTTAACTAAAATTTCAGTTAAGCTCTCGGTATTAACCAAAGTCTACAGTTGCTCCTTAACTACAGTCCAGAGATTAGTTTGTTCTTGAGGTAAATAGACTGGTGGGTCTGCCAATAAAAGCACCGCTGGAGATGTCTCTTAACATGGAAACAGTCTTTGAAGCAAGATAGAGTCTTTTACATCACCATTTGTCAACCAGCTACTGAGCAGGATCCAGGATTAACCCACAGCCAGCTTTAGCCATTCCTCCAGTGCACTACAAGCTACAGAACACACTCAGTAATGGGATCCAGGCCTTAAAGCTGTGTTGAAGCATCTCCTCACAGTGGTCAATCCTAAATCAGGCTCTAGGCACTGAACTTCTTCCACACTCCAGCAGGCCTCACGTGGCTGTGGTTGCTCTGGAGGGAGAATTCCCCCGCCTTAGCTCTGCCTGCTGTTTCTGCTTCTGGCCGTTGGCAGCTCGTGCTCGGCCTCGGTCTCTGCAGTCTAGCAGGTTACTTGAAAACTTACTCCCCTGTGCATGGGGAGTTTTTGTAACTTGATTAAAGCTCTGTAGTCCCTGGGGGACAAAGTCTTCAGCCCTCAGATGATTCCTGTGAGCTAACCTGAAATCTCCTCCACTCTGTGTGCTCTGCAAAGCTCAGTTAAGCGTGATGCTCTTTGTGTAATGCTGTGTGTCTCGGTAACGTCTCCTGGCATTTCAGTGTCTGCAGAAGGCCTGTAAACCCTAGACTGTCTCTGTCTTACGGCTGCTGCAGCACACTGGCATCCCTCTTGCCATCTTGGGGCTGCTTTCCAAAGCACATTTCTTCCCTGCTAGGCACAGGTCTTGGGCCAAGTTTGCGTCTAGTGTGCCTGTTAAAACAGTGTGCTCGCTTTGTGAGAATCGGCTTGAACCCCTGTTTGCAGAAGATCTGTCGGTCCAAGGGCAGTAGGTAAAACCTACTTCTCTTCAAAGCCACTTTGGCTCTCCTGCCCTGCTGGGAAGCAGCTCTTGCTGGAAAGTTCTGTGAGCGTGAGCCATGCACGAGGGGCAGGTTGGTGGTCTCTGAAGCTGGAGGATATTTAACTGCTCCTCCTTAACCATCAGCAGCGGTAGAGGAAGAAGGGTTGTGTTTCAGTGCTCCACAGGGTATACAGGCGCCCTTCTGACTTCATGTCTCCATTCCCTCCTCTTCCCTTTTTGTCAGAATACGAAACATTACGAGCTGTTGAACTACAGTGAGCATGGGACGACCGTGGACAACGTTCTGTATTCGTGTGACTTCTCGGAGAAGATGACGCCCACTCCTCCCAGCAGTATTGTTGCCAAAGTGCAGAGTGTGATAAGTGAGTGTTGAGACGGCGCCAGCCCCACGTAAACACCGCGGGGAGCTATTAGAGGGGGACAGGAGCTGGTGCAAATCGATTCCTTGTTGGTGCCCTTTGTTCTGCAGCGGTCGCTGTGCCTCTTGCAAAAGGGGGAGTCTCTCTGCAGCCTGGGTTACACAAGACTTTTCCCTGGGAGCCTGGGGAGTGCCTCAGCCTGCAGAGTGCTCCGCTGGTAACCCCGCTCCTGCCTCCAGCGCCGGAGTTCACCAAGCTCCAGGTCCCTGCCTCGCATCAGTTGCAGCAAGCAGCTGCTTCAGAGCTGGAGCAAGGGGTTTCCCCGTGTGTGTCCTCCCCTCCCGGGCTGTGAGTGAGCGATCAGGGCTGTGCCACAGGCACCCCATCCCCCTGTGGCACACTCCTGCTCTCCACCTGACCACCTTCCTCTTTTTTTTTTTTTTGGGCCTGCCAAATCGATGTGTAAATGCCTCGACCCCTCCGGGGCTGTGAGGAGATTCCTGTTCCCCTTTTACCAGCTGCTCTCTGCAGAGGACTGACACACCTCGTGGCTGGAGGATCTTACCCCCGAGGCACCTCAGCAGTAGCCCCTGTTGCTGAAAACAAGCTGCCGCTGGCCTGCCTGGATCTTACTGGTTTTTTTTTTTTTTCCTCTTTTCCAGAACGACATAAAAGCAGAAAACAAGAAGAGGAGCCGCATGAAGAAGCTGCTGTGATGAATTCACAGGCGCAAGGGCAGCATCGGAAACCCTGTAACTGCAAAGCCAGCAGCTCCAGCTTAATAGGAGGCAGCGGGGCTGGCTGGGAGGGGACAGCCCTGCTCCACCACGGCAGTTACATCAAGTTGGGCTGCCTGCAGTTTGTTTTCAGCATTACTGAATTTGCGACCAAACAGCCCAAGGGGGACACTGCCTTAGTACAAGATATGGACTTGGAGGAGAAGCTTTCTCTGAAACCCCACCAGGTGCCCGTGCTGCGGTCCAACTCAGTTCCCTAAGAATTTTAGGAAGAGAGCTTTGGAATGGGGAAAAACGCCCTCAGACTCTTGCAATGCAAAAATGTACAAACCGAGGTGGGATTTTCTGTGTCGGCCCAGAGACTGTTCACACACCGTTTGCATGAAATGAAGAACGTTTAACTTTTTTTAATTTTTCTTTTTTGCTCAAGTTTTAGGGGCATTTGCACATATATTTGTACTATACATTTCATTTTAAAAGGAAAACTGCAGTGAGAGCAGGACGCGTCAGAGCGAGGGGCGACCGCTGTCTGACTCGAGGACTCTCCCTGACAGATAGTTCCCATGCAGTTGTAAAATAATCAGAAACTTGTTCTATTTTGTGCCAGTGACAATAGTTTTATATTAAAAGAGAAATACAGTTTTCATACAGCAAATCTATACAATATCATTGTTTTATTTAATGTAAAGAAGCGCTCTTCTTCCCACAGTTATTTTTCCCATCCCTCCCTGCTATGGTTGCACTACAAGTAGCTACTGTGTATTATGGGCAGTGAGAAATGAGTTCTTTTCCTGGTGTCCATCCTATTTTTATTTCAAATAGGGAAAAGTGTTGGATTCTGTGTAAATACATCAGTGATGGCATTTTTCAATGTTTTAAAGCTGTGTACAGTGCTACATGTGGTATGACGTTCCTCAAATTGTCTATTGTAGCAGATCGTTTGTCGTAACCTGTCTGTCTCTTTTGTTTATATGCCACCCCCCCGCAGCAGAACAGCTAGTTCCACTGTACATAGTAATTGTAACGTTTTAGACTTTACAGAAACTTTCCTGTATTCTGTATATAAAAAAAAAAAAATACTTCACATTCTGTTTTCCGACTGTCTTGTTGTCTTCACTCTTGTCACCACAACCTGGAGCTTTCCCCAGAGAGCCCGATGGCAGGCGAGGAGCCCGAGCTGTGCCAAGGGGCCGTGTCCTGCGCGGGGACGTGGGAGGGGGCTGGGGACTGGGAGCTCAGAGGAAGGTTTGGCTCGGAAAGTCCCCGCAAGGAGCATTTTCCGCTCCATCTTTCCGAAGGTTTCCAGGGAGGGGGCATCGCTCCGCTCTCTGGGTGGGTCGAGGGATGACAGCCTGCACCCCTCGCCCTGCAGCAGCCGCCTCCCGGTGCTCCGGGGGTCGCAGGTCGCCTTGTCCCCTCCCCGCCTCTCCTGCTTCCCCCCTCCGGGACCGGGAATTCATCCTTCCCCGCAGACAAAGCCCTTCGCCCCCCCGCTCCCCGCTTTGCCAACCACGCTCCGGTTGTGAGAGCAGCGGCGCGGCCCCTTGGCCCCGTCCCTCCTCCCGCCCCGGGGAGGCGGGGGCCGGCGGGCGGGGCGGGGCGGGACACGGAGGCGCCGGTGCCGGTGCGGCGGCGGGATGGGGTGGGCGCTGCTGGGCGCGGGGCTGCTCCTGGCCCTTTACACGCTGCTTCGCCACGGGCTGCGCCGCGCCCCGCCGCCCCGCTCCCGCCCCGCGCTCCGCGGCCGTACCGCCATCGTTACCGGTGAGCGCTGGGCCCCGCCCCGCCGCCTCCCGGTACCGGCCCGGCCCCCGCGCTCACCGCTGCGCGCTCTGCTCCGCTCCGCAGGGGGAAGCGGCGGCATCGGGGCGGCCACGGCGCTGGAGCTGGCCCGCTGCGGGGCCCGCGTCGTGCTGGCGGCCCGGAGCGCCCCGCGGGGGGAGGCCACGGCCCGCCGCATCCGCACGGTGAGCGCCGCGGTACCGGCACATCCCCGCACCCCCCCCTCGGCCTCCCCCCGGGACACACCCTCGGGGGACCCCCAGAACATCCCACTGGGAATCCCTGGATATCACATGGGTACCGCCATGGTACCCCCCCCCCGCCAAGGGCACCCCCATGGGACATCCCTGCGACATGGACACCCCCCGAACACCCCCATAGGTGCCCCCGGGAGACCCCCATGGCACACCCAGGGACATCCCCAAGCACACACACCCCCCCCCCAAGCACCCCAGGGGCACTGTGAGACACCCCCTTGGGACATCCCTGGGCATCGCATGGGCACCCCCAGGAGACCCCCGTGGCACATGGCACACCGCAGGGACATCCCCAAGGCACCCTGAGGTGCGGACACCCTGTACCGTGGGGGCTGCATGGACCCCCCCAGCCCTGGCACGGGGCACCCCCAGCACATTGCAGCCCCAGGGCACCCTACAGCCCCCCTCACCCTGGGCCAGATCCAACCCCCCCGAGCATCCCCCCTGTCCCCGGCCGTATCCAGCCCCCACCCCGGGCAGGGTGCCACCCCCCCGGGGCTGCCCCCACCCCGACTGTGCCCACAGGAGACAGGGAACGCGGAGGTGCTGTTCATGCAGCTGGACCTGGCCAGCCTGCGCTCGGTGCGAGCCTTCGCCAAGGCCTTCCTGCGCCAGGAGCCCCACCTGCACCTCCTCATCAACAACGCGGGTGAGCGCCGGGACCCCCCCGCCCCGTCCCCCCTGCACCCGCGGGCCACCCACCGCGGGCTGCCATTGCCTCCTTTGCAGGGGTGAGCGCCGGGGGCACGACGGAGGACGGCTTCAGCCTCCCCTTCCAGGTGAACCACTTGGGCCATTTTCTGCTCACCCAGCTGCTGCTGGAGCGGCTGCAGAGCTGCGCGCCCAGCCGCGTGGTCATCGTCGCCTCCCGCGCCCACTGCGCCGGCCGCCTGCACCCCGACACCCTGGGTCGCCCCCCCCCCGGGCCACTATCGACCTTCCAGGACTACTGTGACAGCAAACTGGCCAACGTGCTGCACGCCCGCGAGTTGGCCACCCGCTTGCAGGGCACCCAGGTGACGTGCTACGCCGTGCACCCAGGTAGGGACCCGGCTCCGCGGCTCGGAGCTGGGGACAGTGGGACAGGGTGGGGTCTGCGTGGGGTGTCCCCTGCACGGTGCGGGCTTTGCGGGGAGCAGCCTTGTGCTTTTTGCACGGTGCAGCCTTTGCACGGAGAATTGACCGACCCAGCGCTGAGGGATCTGGTGGAGTTGAGAACGGTCAGGGTGAGGTTCATGGTTGGGCTGGAGGAGCTTCAAGGTCTTTTCCAACCGAGATGATTCTGGGATTCTGAATTCCTGCACGTGGAGCATCCCCTTGCACGGAGCGTCCTTTGCACGGCGTCTCCCTTTGCACGGAGCATCCGTTTGCACGGTGCCAGCTTTGCACAACGCCCCTTCGCCCAGCGCACCCTTGCCATGAAACACCCCTTTGCACAGCGGGTCCCTTTGCATGAAACATCCCTTTGCCATGAAAAATCCCTTCGCGTGTCCCTTTGCACGGCGCACCTTTGCACGGCGCGTCCTTCTTCCACGGAGCACCGTGTGCCTTTGAGTCTCACACCACCGGCTTTGCAAGGCCAGGCCGGGTGCAGGCAGCACCCCCGGGAACAGGCCACAGCAGAGCTGCCCGGGCAAAGGCTGCGCTGGCGCGGTCCCTTCCATTTCTTGCAGCAGAGCAACCGGCTCCCGCGTGGGCCCTTCCCGGCCGGGAGCCGCCGCGCGACATGGCCGCTTCCCTTCGCCCCAGGGTTCGTCAACACGGAGCTCTTCCGCCACGCGCCGCTCTGGCTGAAGCCGCTTTTCCTGCCGCTGGCCTGGCTCTTCTTCCTCGACGCGGCCGAAGGCGCCCAGACCTCCCTGCACTGCGCCACGCACGAGGGCCTCGAGCGCTTCAGCGGCCGCTACTTCGCCGACTGCCGCCCGCAGGAGCCGTGGCCACCGGCCCGCGATGACCGGCTGGCCCGGGCGCTCTGGGAGGCCAGCGAGAGGCTGGTGGGGCTGGGGGGGCCCGAGGGGAGCCCCTCGCCTGCCCCTGCTGCTGTCCTACAATAAAAGTGAGGGTGGTGAAAGGGAGTCGCCCGTCAGCTCATGCGCTGCCCTGGGGCTGGGGGGCAAAATGGAGCTGAGGCGGCCGAGCGCAGCCCTGGGCTGGGTTTTGGGGGGCAGCAGCTGCAGTTTGGGGCGGGGGGGGGCTGACTTGGTTTCCTGCCCCAGCGTGGCTGGGCCCTGCGGGCTGCGGCACCGTGCGGGGTTCCCCGTGCAAGGGGTGTGCAAGCACGCTGGGCACCGCAGCGCGCCGTCCCTTGCACGCCCGCGTGCACGCACAGGCCACGCAGCGCCGCCCGCCCGGCACTCGCCACGGAGCTGCCGCCCCGCCTTGCACGCCCGTGCACGCGCACACCCCCCGCCTTGCACGCCCGCGCACGCGCCGCGGGACGCAGGCGCGTGCCCCATGTTGCCGCGCGCGCGCGCAGACACGCGGCACCCAACATGGCGGCGGCGCGGGACCGCTCAGCCCCGCCCCCGCCGGCGCGGCGCTGACCTTCCCAAGATGGCGGCGCCCGCAGGTCGCGACTGTGACGCGCGGGGGCGGGGGCGGCGCGGGGGATTGTGGGAGCGGGCGGCAAAGCGGCGGCGGCGGCGGCGGCGGGCGAGGGGCTGGTGGTAGTGGGGGCATCATCGGGGGTACCATGGGCAACTGCCACACGGTGGGGCCCAACGAGGCGCTGGTGGTGTCAGGTATGGCCGGAGCCTCGCAGGGGCTGGGGGTGGTCCCTGCTGTGGGGGGGAGAGGGGCCTGAGGGGACCCTGTCATGGAGGGACCCTGACATGGAGGGACCCTGACATGGAGGGACCCTGAGGGGATTGGGCGGGCTGGGGGTGTTTCTGTAACGGGATCTGCTAGGAGGGGGCCCCGATGGGAATTGAGGGGGTGCTGCCTGTGAGGGGACTCTCAGGGGTTCGAGGGGTCTCTGTCATGGGATCTGGTGTTAGGGGTTGTCACTGTCCTGAGGAGGCTTTGGGGCACTGAGGGGGGACCCTGCAATATGGGGGGGGGGGGGGGGGGTGTTCCTGGGTGGTGCTCTGGGAGGGGTGTCCTTATGGGGGGGGCTTTGGGGCTCTGAGGGGGGACCCTGTGATGGGGAGGGGGGTCCTGGGTGATGCTCTGGGAGGGGTGTCCTTATGGGGGGACTTTGGGGTGCTGAGGGGGGACCCTGCGATGTGGGGGGAGCCTGGGTGGTGCTCTGGGTGGGGTGTCCTTGTCATGGAGGGGCTCTGGGGCACAGGGGTGGGTCCCTGCTTTGGGGGGACCTGGGAGGTGGTGGGGAATGGGAGGCCCTGCCTGGGGGAGAGCGTGGGATCTGGGGTGTGTGTTTGGGGGTGCCTGCTGCAGGGTGCCCTGTGTCTTGCAGGGAGGGGGGATTCCCTGAAGGAGCACTGGGATGTAGTGGGGGGAGGCCCTTCCTTGAGGGGGCGCTGGGGGGTCCCTGTCATGAGGGGACCTTTCGTCATTTTTCGGGTGGTGTCCTGCTGTGGGTGGGCACTGGGGTGCTGGGGGTGCCCCTGCCAAGCGGGTGCCCTGGGGTGGCGGGCAGCTCCCTGCTGCGTGGACCCTGGGGGTTCTGGGGTGGGGTCCCTGCGACGCAGAGAGCGGCGGGTGAAGTTGCGGTGCCAGCGGCACACCCCGGTGCTGCTGCTGCTGCTTTCGGATGATGTCAGGCAATGGCACCGGCACGACTGCTGGGCTCTGGGCTCCTGCCAACAGCCCTCAGCTTGGATTACCAAGAAACCATCCTTTTCCTGGGGGGCAGGTTGGCTTTCCTGGGGAGGGGGAGCTGGATGTGAACATCTCGCAGGGGCAGAGAGGGCAGCTCGGCGCAGGGCACCACAGGCCTCTCCCTACTCATCCATCATATCCTACTGCTACTTCGTTACTAGCACGTCACCTGGCTTCTCGGTGGTGCTGACACTGGACGCAGTTGATTCCCATCAGATATGTGTAATGTTATCATCAGGTGAGCTGGTTGCTTGGGTTAGGGTTAAATAAACCAACAGTGAAATCCCCTGTGTCTGATTCAACCTGTAGCTGCTCCAGTACTCCGCCGGAGCTCCAGACTGCACTTTGGCGTAGGCCAGGCTGCATGCGGACAGGACTTAATTACCGTTAGGTGATGTAATGGCTTGCTCTAAGGGCTGGATACTCCGCTCTTGTGTGACAGGCTGGGGCCATATCCAAGGTAATAACCAAGTTAGATACAAACGTTTGTCACTTCATGTGTCCTCAATCCTGTTACGTCCTTTCTGTCAACGCTGGACTAGTTTTGTGGCAGATGCTGTGACGCTCAGACCTAAACTCACCTGGGAGAAAACGTGTGTGAACGTCAAGGGTGTGCTACAATCACAGCTCCGCCACGCATGTGAAACTACATTGTTATGTTTTTGGAGCCAAAGCCTCCAGCGGGCTGTGGCACTTGCTTCTGGCTGGTCTGTTATCAGTTCATCTCTCTTGGATAATAGACCTGTTACGGGAATTACTGAGGAGGTGCCAGAAGCAGGCTGCAGTTTTGGAAACAAATATGCCCTCTGTGGCGGCTGCTTCTAAGGAGTTACAAACCGCACCCACCAGCTGCCTGGAGCAGCAGCATTTCTTGCAGTTTTCCTGGTCTTCTGCATGTCTCGGCAGTTCCCAGCTGGAATCTAGAGCTGATGCTGTGATTCCCTCCAAAAAAAACCCCTTCAAAATCAGCGCCGCTTGGTGAAATGCCACGTCCAGCGGGAGGAATCGGGACGCCATGCTCCGGGTGTGCCGAGATGCCCTTCAGTCTTAAAAGTTTGGTTTAGCTTCTATTCAGCTCTGAAGTTTACAGAACACGGCTTGCAGGATGAGCCAGCAGGAATTTGTGGCATCTGCTTGCAGTTCCAAGCGTTACCCTTTCCCATAGCCGGGAGCAGCGAGCCGAGGACGCTCCTCAATGTACGGCCACGTTCTGGGAAGGGAGCGTAAATGGCACCAGGCTCTGCGAGTCAGAATTGGGTTCGGTGTTGACACCAGATGTGGTTTTCCTCTGCTGTTGCCCAAAGTGGTCTGCAAATGCTTGCTGTCTCCTGAGAGCACAGCCTGCGAGCTTCAGGGGCAGCCCGACAGGTTGTGGGAGCTCTGCAGAGCCCCGCAGCCCTGCAGCTCCTCCACGCTTACGTGCAGAGTGAATGCCAGGGCATTAGTGGGAGGCGTGTAACTACAAGCAGTTGTAGTTCCAGGAACCTGAGCCATGTCTCTCCAGGGAAAAGCAGAGAGGACCTCGGGGGCCAGCATTTATTTGTGTGATATTAGGTTGGATTTGGGGAGAGAGGGGGAAGGGAAAAATAAGCCAACAGCAAATAATATTAAAAGCAGGCTTTTGGCTTGCAGTCTTGAATTGTCATACAATTGTTATTTGAAAGCCTTCACTTTGTGGGAAGGCACCTCCAAATCATGAAGCCGATTGCAAAGTTTTCTTTATTGTAAATTTAGCCTGTGCCTCTTGAAGGAAATTTAGTCATGTGCCTCCCCTGGCATGTGGGTTTTTTTCTGAGGAGTGGTGTTGTTTCTCTTCACTTTCTTGTGAGACACTCGAGTTCCCCCAGTGCTCAAGGAGCAGCCGGATGTGGGGACATCTCTGTGCAGGAGCTTCGCAGCCTTATTTGGGAAGCTCCTTCCTGGGCACGGGTCAGCATATCCGCTGGCACTCGTGTCCTTCCACTGTTGAGCAACACTGATCTCCTTCTAAGAAATTGCACTCAGTTAGCCAATTCATCCATGAAACGTAGAGCCTGGGCTTTGTAAGAATGCTCCACAAAGCCCTGTGGAGGTGATGATGGTCTTTCTGCAATGTGGGTCTAACTTTGCTGGGGGGTAACGGTGCTGGGAGCCTCCCAGTGAGGTTTGGTGCAATCTCTGAGGAGGCTTGTGCAGGTGCCTGGCCCATCACCGAGTCCTGGAGCCGGTCAGGTTTTCAGGAAGATACACAAAGTACCTGTTCATCCTGATATCCGAATGTTCCCACCACCTAAATAGGTTGTCTCAGATGCGTAACGCTGGTTTTGGGTTACAGTCTGGTTGAATGCAGCTTTTGTGGCTGAGGATCGATCTGCTAATTTTGAAACACGAGGCTATAATATTTCTACAGAGTCTCATAATAAGGAGATGTAATTTATAATAGCCCTGCTCATCCTACAGTTCCCATAAGTACACAGTGTTGCCCAAATCTCTGTAGCTGGGACATTTTCCTTCAGGCTGACGAGGGCTGCAGGGTGGCACCACACAGCAGTGGTGCAGCAGCTTCAAGGTGAGCACCTGGAGATACGTGACAGGGGAAGGTTGTCACAGCCCACCATGTTTCTGGGTCAGGAAAAAAAGGAGGAAAAAAAAAAAAAGGGGGAGTTGCAGTCCAGTCAACCTAGCTTTATTTCCTAGGAGAATACTGAAACAAATACATTGCTGATAAACACTGAGAAGAAAACACCAACATGTATTTGCCGAGTACGAGCCGTGCCCAGCTCATCTGACTTCCCTCATGTGATTTCACACTCCAGGGGATGAGGAGAAGCAGCAGATACTGTACATCGTGTCTTTGCTAAGGCTTGTTACTCTGATGATTTCTCAGAAGTCAGCTTCAGAAATACGGTCCAGCCCAGTTTCTCAAACCTTAGTGCAGCGCCCTTTGGGGCTTCTTGATCTCCTTCAAAGTAAAAGAAGAGCTAGCAGTTAATTCCAGTTTTGTGTAAACATTTCCTGCCGCACCCCAGCAGTCCGGGGTAGTTAACCCTTCCGGAGTTGCTATAAGCTCTCACATCCTGTTTCTGCATCCTTATTCCTGCAAGAAGAACCGGTCATGATTTTGAGCAAGTGTGGCTGCGCTGTTTTTATGGTACTTCTCTAAGTTTTGAAAGTAAAGGCTTCTTGAGGCTCTACAAGCCCTTCCTGCAAGAGGCCTACAGTCCACAGTGCAAGGAGAAACTGGTTTCTCAGATACTATAAAATTAATATGGAACTGCCTGGAAAAGCATTGTCAGGGAACTGGACAGTGGCTCACTGTTCAGCTGAAAGGATTTATCAAGTAAGTTCCTTGTCTTGGCTTGGATAATGGAATTGAGAATGTGCTTATTGAATTTGCAGATGGTACAGAGCTGGGAATGGATTCAAGAGCTTTGAAGAGCCGGATTAGAATCAAAGCAAACTTGACAGATTGACCAAATGGTCTGAAAGAAATACGATGCAGTTCAATAAGGAGAAATGCAGAGAGCTACACTTAGGTGAGGAGAGTCGATTACATGAGAATGGAATGGGAGGAGATGGTCCAGGCTGTGTCCTGCAGAAAGATGTGGTGAGCAGCAAGAGCCATCTGAGACCTAACGCTCGTGGTGGGGCTGATGGCGTCAGGGTCGTCCCTTCGCTCCCAGCTCCAGGCCTGTGTGAGCTGGCAACTTGTGATCTGGTGTTTCAGCTCAAAAGCAGTATGAGTTTTTGGGAAGGAGTAGGCATCTTCAGCTGGGTTTCATGTGAGGTTTTGCCCTTGTCTGCATTCATGCCTTTGGAGCTGGAATTCAGTATTGCTCCCTAGGCTTGAAATTGAGATATTCCACCCCTTGCACCGGGCAAGCCGTGCAGAAAACTTCTAGTGGCACTGATTGTCGTCTGCCAGGTTTAACTGAGTGCTCCTGCAAAGTTAGGTTCTTCATTTTGGCTAGCCAAAAGTCTTTTCCTGCAGTTGGTTTCATGCTCGTGATGCTTGGTGGTTGCTGTCCAGAGTGCAGCATCGCAACTTGTCTCAAGTCTGCAGCATGAGGTTGCTAGTGCTCGATACAGCTTGCACAAAAGACAACTTGTGCAGCTCCTCTGTGGTGTTTCCTTCTCAGGAGGTGGTTCTTCAGCTTTTTGCAGGTGGTGGAACTCAAGATTTCCCTTGTCAGGTGCTTGTTAAATCTCCAAGACTTGCAAAATACTCTTCAGAAAGCATAGCAGGAGAAGGAGGTGGACAGAATAGCCTCAGAGCTTTCCTTTCGGTTTCCAAGAGGAATTCTGGGGTAGTATCTGTGGTATTGTTGTGTAACTTCATCGTGGTTTGTCTTCTCTTGAGTTTCTGTTTACAAGATGAGTTAAACTAAATGTGTGTTTTTAAACTCGCTCTGTAGCATTGATACTGATAGTTTAAAACAAGTCATTTTGATATAGATTACATTGAAAACAAGCTAGCCCGCATAATCTGCTTTTGTCTGCTGTAGTGACCATCAAAGGATTTTATGGATTCAACTCAGAACCCTGCATCATTTTAAATTAATTTTTGTTAACCCTGTGCCATTTCTGCGTGTGGACAAAGCCTAATTTATATGCACAGCAGGGCCTAAGAAGCAGACACTGACTTTAGTCTAGACCCTGCTTTATTACGTGATTTTCTTTATGTATGCCTTTGCCTCCTCTCCTCTCCATTCTGTCCTTTGTCAGTAACTGCTTTCAATTATCAATTTTTTCCTTGTCTTTCTGCACTCACTTGTTAGCACCCCATGACATTTCCCAGCACAGGGTCATTTCTCTAACAAACCCAGCTTCTGTCCGACTGGACTGAGCTATTTATTCCCAGCTTAGGCAGTTGGTCCTCCTGGAGGAGGAGACTCCAGCACCAGATTGCCCTGAACCGAGGTGTGAAGATGGCAGCTCTCTCTGTGCAGGTGAAGGCAACGGCGTCTGCTCTGTTCTTGTTTTCAGTCTGCGACAGTCTCTGGGAAGGAATATAGTTATTGAGTTACTGTAGCAGCCTGTTTACCACAACCTGATTTCTGAATGCTCACCGCTTCCTGCCAGAATACAAGCTCATTGCCTCGAGTTACCTTGGGAGAGCAAACAGCACAGAGCTTGTTCACAGACTCAAATTGTCCCAGCTTTGATGTTTTGACCCCTGTGACTGTTGGGGCTCCTGTTCTTTCTTGCGTGCCATCCATCAGGGCAGCAGCTTCCTGCATCTGCTGAGAGCTCCATTTATCTATAAACTCCCAAGCAATTAATTTAATTTCATTTAAAAAACCCAACCAAAAAAAAAAAAAAACCCAAAAATGCCAGACAACGTGCTTTCTCCTGGCTCTGGGAATTCTTGCTTGAACATGGGACCCCTTCGTTTGGGAAGAGGCCAAGCTGGATGGCAGCTTCCTGGCTATGAATCCTCCGTTTGTAGTGTGCCTGGCCGCCGCACACTGCCCCGGAAGAGGCACCGTGGATGTTTGTGGAAGCGATGGCCAAGCGGCTGTGAGACCCGGGCGGCTAGAACAGTGGGTGTATTATAGCTGAAAAAGGCAATTCCTCTGCCAAATCTCATTGTGCAAGAGGGTTTATTCTTCGCCTTGCAAAGATTTTGCTTTGGTGGTTCCTTTTTCACTTGCTCTCTGAGACTTGGGAAAGAGGCTGTAGGGCTGCAATGGAAAATGAGCGTTCAGCTCATCTGACTTGCATTACCAGGATGGAGCTCTGCTGCGCTCAGACGTCCGGCTTGCATGAAAGCAACCAGCTGCCTTCCCGTTCCTGTTTCATGTGTTAGTTTTCCCTGTTTTTCTTATGCTTTGAACACTTTTTGACATATAAGCTTGGTAAACTGTGCTGTGCAGCAGTGTTGTGTAGTGCCGGGAAGTAAACACGGGGCTCGCTTTGGATGTAATACTAAATAAGGTATTTCCTTGCATTTCCCACAGAAGAAAAGAAACATCTGTGTGGAGAGGCACATTCTTGTAACAACGGTGGGTTTAGGGTGCAGAATTTTCTCAGAACATTATTATGAAACAATTAATGGAGGTTTGGTAAAGACCACGTAGACCTTGTGAAATAAAATACCTTTCCATGTGGAGCTGCTTTTCCCGACTGCCAGGAACACCTCCCTTCCTGTTCTTGGAAAACAAGGGCCTGGCTAAAAGGCTGAGCTAACCGGGCTGACGTCCTCCAAGAAATGTTAAAAGGCATTGAGGTTAATATGCTGCAGGATATTGTATCATTGGCTTCTGTAATTCCTTGCCTGGCTGAAATAGCCTTCCAGCTGCAGGAAGAAGTTATCCAGAGGCTGTCACGGAGGTGACTGGAGAATATTCCTCTAGGCTGGGGAGCGCAGGAGACCTGAAAAAGTGTGTAAATCTGTCTCCCATTTGTGTTTACTTCCTACTGAAATCGGAGAGTGAGGAGTTGCAGATGGGGCTGATCTGCTGGTTTATCAGCCGTTGCATGGAAGCCAGTGAAGCAGGCGGTATCTTTAGCTGATAGCAGAATATGACCAAATGCTTGAGGATGGGGAGGAGGAGGAGGATGGGGAGGACAGAGTCCCCTCCTGTGGACCAGAGGGCCCTGCTGGCACGCTGGCCTGGATGTGTGCTGCCTTTGCTTCTTCATTTTTGACCTATTGCAGCAAACTTAATAATTGTCATTTCTCTTAAAAGAGCTGTCTTCTGTGGCTGCTGTCTGCTGCCTTCATAGTTCTTCCTTTCCCCTCCCACAACACGAAGCTCCCACAGCGTTGCAGCCACGCTGTTTTCCCTGTGTGCCTGCTCTTCCTCTGTGCTGGCTCTGTCTTGCCTGCGTAGATACGTCCCGCAGGGCTGAAACTGTCTGTTGCTCTGTTGGTAACAGCGGTTGCCTTGCTGAGGCCCTCGGGTGCTGCTGTAATAAGTGTGATTATGGGTAACAGACTAGGGAGGGACTGCTGGCTTGATCTGCCTCAGAGATGGCAGCTCGCAGCCCTGGGCCGAGCCAGGAAGCTGCAGAGCTCCTCCCTTGCCAGGCATGAAACCTAGGGTTGGTCGCTGGCTGCTCTCTTGAAAGGTGACAGGCTTCTTCTTCCTTGAATCAAAGATATGAAAATCCAGACAGCATCTTCCAGCTTCACTGGGGTCAAATCTTAAATGTGCCAGAGCAGTTCTGAGGCTGCTCGAACTCTGCACGCAGCCAGCTCTGTGATGGACCATCAGAGCCTCAGGCACTGTAGTGCTTGCACGAACCAGAGCTAGGAGATATTTTGGGGTAGTTCAAGGTTTCTCCCCTTCTCCAACACTGACCTGGTAGCTTTTTGGTGGGCTTAAGTGTGTTTTGCAGTGTGGGGTGAGGGAAAGGAGATGGATTTTTCACATGGCTTTCCATGACAGAGCTGGTGCATCACAGTTAATGATACTGAAGCATGTACTTACAATGATTCTGGTTGCTAAAAGTGCTTAAACTGCTTAACAAAACTAAAATAAAATCCTGGTTTGAAATATAGCCACTTCCTGTGTGTTATTGTTTGTCATACTGAATTATTACAAATGCTATTTTCCTATAAGAATTTAAAAAAAAAAAGAGGTTGCCTTTAGAAAATTGCCATGTGAAGCCCGTGGAGGTGAGGAAGAGTGTTGAGTTCCCCGGTGGCTGGCTGCCTTATAGCTGACCAAAGGGTGCTCGAGGCCTTCTGTGGATCTTGGAAAGAGTTTTCTGTGTTCATTATTTATCAGACACTGCAGGCATGCTTGGATTCTTCTGGGTTGTGCTGCAGAGCTTGGCTTGGTAGCACCCGTTGCTGTAACGTGGCCGAGTTGAGGTGCTTCCCCTGCAGGGCTGGGCAGTCTTGTTATGAAGTTGTTCTGCTGGTGACTCAGGCTGGGGGCAGGTTCTTTCCTGGCTGAGAACAGGGTGTGATGTGTAATCCCTACATCTCTGTGCTTTCTGCTGTGCTGCAGGTGGCTGCTGTGGCTCTGATGTAAAGCAGTACGTATACGGAGGCTGGGCCTGGGCTTGGTGGTGCATTACTGACACCCAAAGGTAAGGAGAACCCCCATTATTCGTGGTTTTGGAGTAGGAGTTAGGCAAAACCATCCCAGTAGGGCTGTCAGCAGTATCTTTAGGAACATGGGCACTGCGTATGAAACCATGGATGAGCATCAGTCCAGTCTGCTGCCTTTGGCTGTGACCAGCTCCCAGTCCTTTGGAGGAAAGCTGCACTGGAAGTACCGGGAAGGAGCAAGATGTGCCCTGTGTGGTGCCTTGAAGCGTAGGGTCACTCACAACCACACAGTTCTGGCCATCCTGGGCTTTGAGTGGTGGGGACTGAGGTTGTCCAGGGCCCCACAGGAAGTAATCCTGTCATTTCAGGCTTACCTGACAGAAAATGATGATGCACAAAATAAAATTGCAGGATGGGGCAGTTCTGTGCTGACTACTTGCCTGGGGGCAGGTGGGTATTGCAGTTCAAAAGACAAAAAGGAAAAGAAAGCCCGTGCTTTCAGCTGATGTACTTTTCAAATGGCCTCTCTGGCCCCATCGCTTCTGAAACCCAAGGCAATCACTTTTTTTTTTTTCTTACTTTTTTTCCTTTTTGCTTCTTTTTTATTTACATAAAACCCACCAAGGCTGGTCAGTGTGTTTCTTCCTGTGCTGGTGCAGTGAGTGCTGAGGAAGGCAAGAGCCCTGCTGTCCTCTGCCACTGCCTTCGCAGCGCTGCGCAGCTACCAGGCTCTCACAGAGGTGCTGGGCAGTGGGGCCACCGGGCTGGCTCATCCATGAGTTCACAAGAGGAGTTGAGTTCTGCCCAGTATGGCCCAAACTCTCCACCAGTAACAAACGTTTGTGGCGTGCAGTGGGCCAGTGCCCCCTCCTGCTCCTCAAGTCTATTTTTCTAAAGATATGCTGACTGCTGTCACCTTGGGAGCAGACTCTCTTCCTATTTAAAACCAGAGGATTTCCTTTCTCTCCCTTTCGTCAGTTGTGGATTTTGCTTGCTGCTTCTTACCGCACTGGTCTCTGAATTAACGTGCTGTGATAACGCTGCTGTCCTGCTAATGTAGCTCTTTGTCGTTAGGGTCTGTGGGAATGTTACTCTCTCCTAACACCTCCCTCATGCTCACCAATGCAGGTTTCCTCCATCTGTGTAAAAAATCATAGGGAAAAAGGATAAAGACGTGACTTTTGGGTTTTTGCACTGAGTGATGGCCAGAGGTTGTAGTTAACCCTTACTGCCTGATCTTGCCACCTCTTTTCCCTGTTCATGTGTTGCCCCCAGCAGACAAAGTGAGCATGTTGCTGCCCTCGCTCTGCAGATGACACGCTGCCGTAGCTGCTGTTCACCAGGGGCTCAGGCCGCTTGCCTTGTTCAAAAGGGTCCTGGCTGCTGCTGGCAACTGGGTCACGACAGCTCTCGGGCCCTCTCCCGGGTGGCGGGTACTCAGGATTGCTACGAGAGCCTACCGCAGTGCTCGGGCTGCATGAAGAGGTCTCGGCTAACACCCACTGCTTTAGCCCGGGCTCTCCAGCGATGCTCATGTGAGGTGGGAGGGGAAGGAAAAGCCCCACTTCTGGGCTCAATGCTCAAGAACTGTGTTTGATCCAGACAAGCTTCATTCCTGAATTCTTGTGAGGCATCTTGTTGGGAAAACTGCTGATTTGAACAAATGGTTTCTGCTCCTCCTCTTGTTGTGTGAGAAGCCCGGAGAACAGCTTAGGACCTTGACCTGCCATGTGCAGGAGATAGCAGACGTGTTCGGGAGGCTGGCTTATTAAGTTAAGCAAAGGGTGAGTCCAGGGCCAAGAACTGCTTGCCAGGAATGAGCTGTCATATGATAGAGGTCTGTGCATTATTTAGCAAACGGGGCTCTTGACAGAAATGCCAGCACCCAAACAAATCTTCTTTAAAATCTATACCCCCAGCTCATGCTATGGGATATGGGGCTTACTTCTCCTTTTGAGAACAGAGCCTTTCCCAAATACCATAAACCATGCCACAGATGGAGCCTGCTGCATTAACATGAAGAGTGAGGCAGATTTCCTCCTCTGAAATCAGGACATCTTTTCTGGAACTGCCAGTGCTGAAAGCAAGAGAGACAGCAGCAATTGTGTTGCTGTCAGCGGCATCCCGCCAGGTAGCACTAACCTGGGAACAAAAGGAACAGTTAGAGCTGGCAGGGTGCTGGGCTCTTATCCTGCTGCAACCTTGAGAACTGGGGAAAAAAAAAAAAAATTAAAAAAATCCTGTCCCTGTTTAAGGGTCAGAAATAAAAGCAGCGAGAGAGGCAGCGTGGTCTTACATGCCTCTGGGGGAACCAAATGGTATTATTCAGCTTCTCAGGACAGCACTTGGAAGCACCTTCTCTCATCAATGCCTTAGCCAGGGGTGGGTGGCCAAGTCCCTGGAATTTTCATTTTTGTGGCCTCTCTTAAATGCTGGCATAGAATTATCTAAATTATTACGAAAAGGATTTTTCTGTGTGAGGATTATTCCAACATAGAATTCCAGTTGACTCCAGGATGGCAGTCCAGGTGGGATACACGGTTCGGTTTCATCTGCTGTGATTTACAGGACGCAGGGTAGAGACGAGCCCCCCCAGTGTTTATCCTCATTAAAAGAAGCAGCTGGATGCTGCAAACTCCCTGCTGCAACGAGGGAAGCTGCTCTGGCCCAGTGCTACAGAGCCCTGGGAGTGGGCAGCAGGAGAGAGGCAAACTGAACAGGGAAGAGCCAAAACCTGAAAGTCTCGTCTGTCCTTTGCGATGGGTGTCTTACTCTTTGATAACTGCTTTGTGTATTTGCTGTCCTACCCTTATTCCTTGCTGCTCAGACTGTCTTTGGAGGTTATGACCATCCTCTGTCGCTGTGAGAATATTGAGACGTCGGAGGGGGTCCCACTGTACGTAACAGGGGTTGCACAGGTAATAATCCACCAGCTTCCTAACATCATGTCTAACCGTTTGTCCCTCTGTTTTGAGCAGCAGCAGCAGCAGCAGCAGCAGCAGGATTACATAAAAACTAATGGTTTTCTAATGGGACAGTTGAAATCTCAATACCCTCCTCTCCTTCCCCTTCTCCGGCACTTGCCCTGGCGCACACTCCACAGTTTATAGGTAATGCAGACAGATGCATACTCGGCAAATTCCAAATTCAGCCTTGCTGTACTGGCTCCTTCTGATAACGCGGCAGACATTTGCTCGAGCTGTAACCCTTTCCTTGACAGCACTGTTTCCACTGTGTGCTTGGTGGAGAGCAGAAGGGCATCTGCTTTTGTGTGGAGCCACAAGCAGGCCAGACTGGGTTCTGTACAGGATTTGGGGCAGGTGGGAAGGCAGGTTTCGTGCTGTTTCAAAAGGAAACCTGTACACATGTGAAGAACTCGCAACCGTACCTGGCTCTGCAGTTTTGGATGTGGGTTTCCACTCAGCCCTTCTTCCTCCGCATGGAGACAGTGCCCATTTTGGATGTTGTCACGTTTGAAAGTACAGCATAGAGACCTCGGGTGAGTTGCAACACACAGGATTAGTGTTTGCACTGTGAGCAGTTATGAACTGGTGTAGCAGTAATTACCAAACAGCCCTGTGACTTGCTGGCTAAGAAGCAGCACAGTATTGCAATTAAATTCAAAGTATTGATTAGGTCTTCAGAAGGCTAAAATCCTGCACTAGCTAATTAAAGCTGTGAATGCATATGGCAAAAAATGCCTGTGTGCGTCTTGGACAGCGGGATCTGTTTTATCAGCTCCCAGTTTGTGTGCCAGTTTAATTAGGACAGCGGCCAAGGCAGGCGTGGACTTGCAGAGATACGTTTCGGCCCTTCCAGCCAATCCTGGAGCAACTCGGCGTGCAGGCAGCAGCCCAGTGCAGCCCCTTCATGGTTCAGGTGTTTGACCTAATGTTCACTGACACGAGCTGTCTGCCCCGTGGCTCCCTGTCCTGCCTCCCAACGCTGGCTGACACAAGAGCCAGGCTTTGCTTCCTGAAGCAGAACCTGCCATGACCAGGCATGTCTCTTGTTTTACCAAGTCACGACTTGCAGATTGCCGGGTCTGACCAAAGTGCCTCAAGCCCACCTCGGGTGACCAAAAAAGCTCTGGACCTGCAGGATCTGTTCCTGGGTGCCTGATACTGTACAGGCATGGCCCTAAAGAGCTGCACACTCACTTCTATCTGCCTTTGGGTCACGGGACACAGGAAAGATAAAGGGAGAGGTGAACCACATCAGGGGGTAGGTCTGTGTTAATACTAACCCAGCGAGGGCAAAGGCAGGGCTGCTTCTTGCAGCATCAGCTCCGGGTTTTGCCAAGCACCAGGGCTCTTGTGAGGGTGGCAGTGCGGGGCGGGCGGGAGCATCCCGGGTCCATGCTGTGCTTTTAAACCAGTGACACCAGCCAGGGAGAGCACGTGTTGCCCCAGCGTTGGGCAGCGTGGCACAGCAAGCTTCCGATGGAGGGCCCTTTGGGGTCCCAAAGCTGCTAGCTTCTAGCCACCTCGCTAGCCCAGCAGAAGGGAAAGGCTCACTGTATCATTTCCAGTCTGGCTCCCAGCCTTTCTCTGCTGATAAATTGCCCTTAAACGTTATCTGAAAATCTATTTCTTGGCCAAAGTGACTTGTCTGTCTCCAGTCACAGATGTAGCTGCATTCTGTGCCTGTCTTGCATTACCTGTGATGAGTGCAGCAGGTAACCCGGGGCAGGAGATGCAAAGGGAAGAGCTGAGTGTGTGTTACCTGGAAACGTGCAAATATTTTACGTTTTTTGGCAGGATTTCCCTAGAGATAATGACGTTACAGCCCAGGTGTGAGGACGTAGAGACGGCGGAGGGGGTAGCTTTAACTGTCACAGGTGTGGCACAGGTACAGTAACTCCAAAACATTTCAGGAATGCATGTCTCTAACTTACCTCTGGTTTTTCCCCTTAAGAGGTTACTGTTGTCCAGGAACAGAAGCCAACTGCTCCGAAACAAATTTTTGTACAATCACACAGTCCTCGTTGGTTCAAACACACTACAGCATGTCCCGTGTTGTGAAGGGGGTTGTGACCTCTCCTTCTCTCCCCAAAATCATTCCTCTTTTTCTCGTGTCTCATTTGTCCACGTGGCAAATGAGGTGTGTGTGTGTGTGACTTGATCTGTTTGTGAAACGCTGATGTACCGCGGTGCCCTTGGAGCTGTGTGTGACCCTGCAGCACTGAGCCATTCACTCCTGAGATGGTATTGAGCATTATGTTGCTTTGGGTTATTATTATTAGCATTTGGACCTTGTAATTCTTCACGGTGAGTTAAAGCTTGAAGAAAGAACTTAGTCCCTCCAGGCACTAAAATTTGGGTGTAAAATTTCTGGCTTGAATTGAATTTTGATTCTCTCAGGCCTTCTGGCTTTCACTTATGAAGCTCTTGCTGCTTGTGATAGTACACTTAAAGACCTGCATTTCTTAGACTCTGAGGTCTGCTGCCCTGATACGGAGTTGGTCCTTGTGACCAGGTCCTGCCTTGGGGAGGATGCTGGGAGGAAAACGTTGTTAGCTTTCAACAGAATTTGACTCCCCAGATGGACAGCTGGATGCTTGGATTGAAAATTGCTCCTGACAGCTCATTCTGGGTGTATAAAACCAAGGCAGTGGTTCTCGGTGCACACAAGGCTGTGGTCACCGTGTGTCCTAAGACATGTCCAGGTCTGTTGTTGCAGGAGAGGTGACTGCCACATTCCCTGTAGTGAGCAGTGGAGCTGAGGGGAGCTGCTGAGTGACGCACTGATGTGAGCAAAATCCCACGTGCGTCAAAAGGCTCCCCCCAGGGAAGAGCACCGTGGCTGCTGCAGCCCTTTTAAAGACCAAACGCTTGACAGATTTCACCCAGTGCTTTCCAGAGCAGCGGATCCCTCCCTGGGTTCATTGGTTTGCTCTGAACTGACGTTGCAGAGGAGCTGTGTGCTGTGTCTGTGCATAAGCGAGGATGTGAATTCAGCCAGGAGCAGTTTCTGGATTGTCGCACATGGCAGAAGGGCTGGGCACGACCGTGACTCAACAGCGGATAATCCGTCGCCCTGCTGCTGTTGTGGAACATGGCTACGTGCAAGAGCACCAGCACGGGAGCCAGCTTCTTGGGCTCCTCCTGGCTCTAATGGTGTGAACCAACCCCCTTGTTTCCAATTTTTCCATTCTTTATATCCATTTAGCTGCTAATGTGTCACATAACCACAGTGGTCTTTGCACGGTTGGCAAAGTATGTGCACCCGTGTCTCCCCTCACACACATTTCATAAGTCTGTAGGCTTTTCCTTCTGTGTTTGAAAAAGGTATTTCTGTGAAGCCAGCAGTCCCTTTTTGACCTAGTTTTGGGTCATCCTTCCATTGCCTGCAAAATGGTCTAGGCTGGGTGGTGCATGCTAGCAGGAGGCTGGATCACCAGGTGCCTTGATTTAAAAATGCAACTCCCCAATTCACCTCATTCATGTTATTCTCACTTCTCACTGTTCATTTTTTTTCGCTGACAATTAATTTTAAAGGTTTAGGCTTGTGAGATGCAAGGAATTGCCATGCAGAAGGCAAGCTTGAGGCAGCTGGGGATGTGCATGGCAGAGGTTACCTTATTTTTGCAGAAGTACTTTTGAGGCAAACATTTTTCTTTTAAGGGCTTGTGCAAAAAAGGAAATAAATTATTTCTAGAGAAACACCTTTTAGAATGTTTGCCATAATGCTAGAAGTGCTTAATGTGCATAAGGATGCTGTTCTTGTTTTGAAGAGGGATGTAACGATTACTCACCAGTAGCCTCCTTCCTGCGTTGGCTGGGTGCTTGGGGTGTGCTGGGATGCTGCTGCCATAGGCCAGCGGGGCTCCTTATCCTTCCTACCATTTTTCTGGTAGCCTCAGGCTAATTGGATTGTCTCTGCTCACCCCTTGCTGTGATTGCAGCTGCCTGGAGCTGGGTGCTGCAGTATCGATCCTCCAGATGGGATTGTTTTATGGAGGCCCTCTGATTTCCTGCCAGCTAAACTCTCTCTCTGATGTGAATGACATCTGAAGAAGCACCAAGTGTCGCAGTGCCCCGTCTGAAATGCTGGACACAAGCTGAGCGCAAATTGCTCAACTCTGTTGTGTTTTGTGCAACCTTTGGCTTTGTAGGTTGACATCCATATTCAGTGGATAGCCAGGCTCCTTCGGGCTGCCCAGGGTTGATGGGTGCAGGCAGGCTGCTGGCTGGCTTTATTCACAGAGGCTGAACCATTCCTTGCTCCTGTTAAGTACCGTAGGGACTCTCTAAACGAACATCCCGCTCCGTGCTCTGACTGTCCTCTCTGTAGCTCCCAAAGGGTAGGGATTGTTTAGAGAGGTGGAATTGCTGGCAGATACACACCATAAATGTTGCTGCTGACTCTAATTGGTTTGGGTATTTGCAAAAACCTCCAGTTTGCCGCAAGATGAGCCTTGTGCAGGGCCCACACTCCTGGGTGCAGCTGCATGAGCAGCTCTCCCAACTCCCCCTTGTGTAGGAAGTGCACACTGCTGGCCCGGGGTGCAGGGACAAGAAGCCGTGGTGGCCTGGCCCCGTAAGGAGCCCAGAGAAAGCAGAAGAGGATTGCCACGCTTGCCTGAGATTCAGTTTAGCATTTTCACTGGGACACCCATCCTGAGAAGCACAGGTAGGAGATAGGCTCAGCCCAGGTTGGTGTTTCTTCATGTTGCTAAGGGTAGGGTTGTGGCAGCTGTGTCTTGGTCAGCTCAGCATGTCTAACACGGTCCACCTCTGGTCCCCTTCGAAGGTGGTGGCCAGTCCCAGTTGCCCAGCGCTCTGGCGGTGCCGGGGTCCGGTGCCGCTGTTGGGCTGCGGGATCATTTCAGACTTGTGGGCTATCAGACTTTCTCAGCTTTCTCAAGAAATAGTTGTGTTGCTTTTGCCAGCAGTTTGACCCTGAAAAGCGACCTTGTAGGTGTTGTGATGAGGTCTGTCGGCTGTGAACCCATCAAGAGCATGAACTGGGACCCTCGGAGGGCCCCTCTGCACTGCCTGAAGTTTCAGAGGTCTCTGAGTCAGGGCCATGCTGGCATCACAGGTAGAGCAGGTCCAGCCATGGCCCTTGGAGCAGGACACAGGGTGCCACCAGCATCTCCTGGGGCAGGAGGCACTGCCCAGCCCAGACGTCTCCATGAGAGGGTGCTGTGGGACCTGCTCAGCACCTAGAGGTCCCAGCAGAGCTGTGTGGCTGGTATGGCCCTGCTTCCTTCTCTGGTGCTGCCAGACACACAGATGTCCCTGTGTCCAGGCTTTGCCTGAGCCCTCAGACTGGACCTGGCCACCAGGAGCTGTGTCACCTTGGTGGGTTGTAGCTCCTTATAGCTGGGTGCTACAGAGCTCCATGAGCACACATCTCCACAGAGATTTTTAACCCACTTCGCCCTTAAAAGGAGCCCCGTGGTCAGCTAGGCCCATCTTAAGACTCTGGCTTGTCTGGACCTGGGGATGCTTTTATGCCTGGCTCTGACTGTGGGAGGTGAAAGTGGTGCCAGGGTGGCTGTGTCCCACCTCTGGAGATCGTCACCAGACTGACCATGCGGAGCGGGACAACCAGGTCCTGGCCACAGTACACTGGGGTCAGCGTGAAGGGCGGCTGGGAGCTCCCAGCCACGAGCAGGACAAACCAGTGTGCTGTGGCCATCTCATCTCATCTCATCTATCCTTGCAGGGAATGCCAAATGGAGCCCCTGTTCCCAAGCTGCGCCTTGGGCATTTCAGACTCTTCCTTGTTCTCTGCCTTTCCCATGTCAGAAAAATTAATTCTAGTGAAGGAGGAGGAAGAGAAAGGTAACGAAATGGCTTTTGGCCAGGGGTAGTAATAGAAAGCCCTCTCCTCCTAGGTCTGACATTGGCGCAGTGGCTGAACTGGTAGTTCAAAGCTCTTTGGTAGAGTTTTCATCAGGTGGGACTTGTAGGGCCACGCTCTGTCCCCACGTCAGCTGGTGGCCACTGCTGTGGGACAGATGGCTGCAGGGAGCCCCTCTCCTCGCTGTGCTGCAGTCGGGGTTTGGGGAGGTGTCTGCCCCGGACCCTGGCGCTGCTGCCTGTGCCTGCAGCAGGGCCCTCCCCTAGCAGCAGCGAGCGGTGGGCTCCCTGGCTGCTCCAGTGGCCTGGCTCAGCGTGGTGACAGCTCAGCATGGTCCCGTGGAGCATCGGTGGCACCAGGGGCCTGGCAGCCTGGTGGTGGTACTGCTGCTTCTGCTGCTGCTGCTGCTGCTGTTGGGTGCCTGTCCCTCTTCAGACAGGCACCTTCAGTCCCTTTGGTTTTGTCTCCTCTCTCTAGGTGAAGATAATGACCGAGAAGGAGCTCCTGGCTGTGGCCTGTGAGCAGTTCTTGGGGAAGAACGTGCAGGATGTGAAGAACGTGGTCCTTCAGACACTGGAGGGGCATCTGCGCTCCATCCTAGGTGCGGAGGGGCTCATGCTCTTTAAGGCATCTCCAGTAGGTTTCCCCCTTCTCCGCTAGCTGGTCCCAGCAGTATTGCCACCACCGCAGCAGCCACAACGGGTGCTTCCTCTGCTGACTGCAGAGGTGGCATCTTAGATTGTTCCTCCCTTGCAGCAGCTCCTGCTGTGTGGCTGGGTGTTGTGATAAATGAGTTTTCAGTGCCTGCAGTAAGAGATGTCTGAGTCCCTGTGGGTTACAGGTAGCACGTGTGTGTGGTGGTTGCACTTGTGAGACCGAGATGTTTGTGCACGCTGCAGGGCCTGGGCAGAGGATTACGCCCTTGTGCCCAGACCCAAAGAGATTAGGGACAACAGGGATGTTGCTGAGTTTAGACCCATGCCGTTGTGTGTTAAATGTTCCAAGTAAAGTGCTTCACCTTCCTCTGCAGGTACCCTGACAGTGGAGCAGATCTACCAGGACAGGGATCAGTTTGCCAAGCTGGTGCGGGAGGTGGCAGCTCCCGACGTGGGTCGCATGGGTATCGAGATCCTGAGCTTCACCATCAAGGTACGCCCAGACGTAGGGCACTGCACTACAGGGCACCCAGCAGCGCTGTAGAAGCAGGACAACAGAGCCTGGCCTTGTCCCCTCTGCTGCAGCTGGCTGAAAGGCTCCGGCTGACAGCCTGCCCCAGCCCTCTGGGAGTTTCCATGACAGCCGCCGCAGCATGTCCTGTATCCAGGCAGCTGGGCGAAGAGCACCCGCTTAGCTGCCTCTGTAAACATGGCTCATGGCGAGAGCTGGCTGATAACCCAAGCCTCCAGGGAGTCAGGGGAAAGATGTCGGGAGAGCCCACCTCTCCCTGTCACGCCTGTTTCTGTTTGGCAGCAGGCTGACATGGCTCCTTCTGATCCCAGCCTAACTGCACAAGTGGTTGCTCAAGGGAGCAAGATGGAGTCGCTCGTGTGAAGTGGTTGTGACTTATCTTCCCCTCTCCAGGATGTCTATGATAAAGTGGATTACCTGAGCTCCCTGGGAAAGACTCAGACTGCGGCTGTCCGAAGGGATGCAGACATCGGTGTGGCAGAAGCCGAGCGAGATGCTGGCATTCGGGTGAGTCCAGAGACATGCTGGACTTCCCCAGAGCAGCCTGTTTTGCTCCAGCTGCACAGCCTGGAGCTCTGCTCTCTGTTTGCTCTCTGCAGGAGGCAGAGTGCAAGAAAGAAATGCTGGATGTCAAGTTCATGGCAGATACCAAAATAGCAGATTCCAGACGGGCTTTTGAATTGCAGAAAGCTGCCTTCAGTGAGGAGGTCAACATTAAGGTGAGAGGTATCCGACAGCCCACCGCTGTTCCCTGGCTGGTTTGTGATGGTATTGGTAGCTGTGGGACTCATCCGCTTCCTCCTCCTGCGCGTGTTAGGAGAGCTGGAGCTGGAGAACCCAGGTTTCTGTGTCACGGTGTGAGCTCCTTGTGTGATTCCTCTCCTGTTTGCTACGGTTAGGTGGGACTAGAAGGAGAGGAAATGGTGGGGAGGATCATCCAAGCTGAACCCGGAGCTGGTTGGGCTCAAGTGCTGTGGGAAGAGCCCATGGTGAAGGACAGCAAGGGCAGCTCTGAGGATTGGGATGTCACCCCTGCGTAGGGGCTTGGCAGCAGGAGCCATGTCTGGTTTCAGGGCCTGCCAAGGGTCCTTATGTCTGTGCACAGGAGATCACGGCCAAGACCCCTCTTCTTATCTCTCTCCTGTGCAGACTGCGGAGGCCCAGCTGGCCTACGAGCTCCAGAGCGCCCGGGAGCAGCAGAAGATCCGCCAAGAGGAAATTGAAATCGAGGTGGTGCAGCGCAAGAAGCAGATCGACGTCGAAGAGAAAGAGATCATCCGGATGGAGAAGGAGCTGATAGCCACTGTGAAGCGGCCGGCCGAGGCCGAAGCCTACCGTATCCAGCAGATCGCCGAGGGCGAGAAGTGAGTGAGCCTGTGACCTGGGCCAGCCCCGAGCCCGGCCGCACGCTGGGCTGGGGTAAGGTGGGAGCAAGGCGGAGCGGGTGCTGCACGGAGACCCAGCTCGTGGGCTCTCTACGGGGCAGGCACGCTGCTGACGGAGGGAGGGAAGCAATCCTGGGTACGCTGCGGGGATCTGGGCTGCTGGAGGGCTGGGTTTCCCTTTCCAGGGTGAAGCAAGTCCTCATTGCTCAGGCGGAGGCAGAAAAGATCCGCAAGATCGGAGAAGCGGAGGCTTTTGTGATTGAGGCCATCGGGATGGCGGAGGCTGAGAGGATGAAGCTGAAGGCCGAAGCGCTCCAGCAGTATGGAGATGCCGCCCAGCTGGCTCTAGTGCTGGACGCGCTGCCTGAGGTGAGGAGGGAGCAGCTTTCCCCTGCTCCGGGCAAGTGGTGGGGAGTTCCCAGGCTGGGCCAAGTCTCCTGGGGGCACAGTGAGACCCCATGTGCTGTGTGGGGACTTTGCCCAGCAGCCCCTTGACTCTCCGCTCATCCCACCCCCAGATTGCTGCCAAAGTGGCTGCTCCCCTCTCCAAAGTGGACGAGATCATTATTCTCAGCGGAGAGAGCAGCAACACAACATCCGAGGTGACCCGTCTGCTGGCCGAGATCCCTGCCTCCGTGCGTGCCGTCACTGGCGTGGATCTCACAAAGGTGAGCGGGCGCTGGCAGCTGCTGGCAATTCCTGTGGCTCTTAGGGCACAGGGACTTGCCTGGAAACTGTCACAGTCCTAGGGAGCCTCTTCTTCCTCAGCCCTGCCCCACCACAGAGGGCAGGCAGCTCCCTGCCTCCCCCTCCTCCAGCCCTAACAGCTTCTCTCTTCCCCTCCGACAGATTCCCCTGATCCAGAAAGTCACCGGGGCCCAGGCATGAGGCTGGCCAACCCAAACCTAGTGAAGATCACTCCCTCTTATGCACTCAGACATCAACTGCCTTCAACACGTGGGAATTCCTTTTATATCAAAGACAATCGGAGTTTTATTTTTAAGCTCTGGTGCCTTATTTTGTAGGGCCAGAAAGATGCATGTCCAATCAGCTGCTCTTTTTATTACAAAGGGTGGGAGGGGATTTATTTTGTAACTAACTGTGTGTTGTATCAGGCCAGGGTTTGGATCTGATCCCCAGTTACAACGGGCAGCTTGTCTGGTGTTGCTGTTCTCTGTCCTCGGGTGCCGGCCCAGAGCTCGGAGCAGAGGCTCAGTGGGACACGGAGCACAGAGCTGTAGGCAGAGAACAGCCAGGACCCCCCTCCCCTGGGCTCCCTGCCCCTCCTGGGTGCTGCCCAACCCCGGCCCCTGCCCACAAGCTGTTGTTGTGCCTGGCTTTCCCTGCCTCGTGTGTCTTGCCCACAGGGCCCCCCCAGTCCTAGCAGTCCTGCCCAGGCTGGGCTTCCCCTGCTGGGAGGGTGACAATCAGGCACTGCCTTGCTGCCTTCCCTCGGGGAAGTTTTTTTTCCTGGGATCTGGAGCTGGGGAGAGCTCAGGGAGCTGATGGAGCGTTAGTGGAGGGAGCCCAACCCAGCCCTGGTCTGAGTCAGGCTTAGCGAGGTCCCACCACCAGGAATGCCAAAAAGTAGCGCTGTGCCAAAGCCACCCTGTCCTCCAGGAGGGAGGTGAAACCACCGCGGCTGCCGTGGTACATTTTGACCCCCCCAACTCCTCAAGTCAGAGGGAGGGGAGGACCAGGTGGGGCGCTGCGGTGGGGACAGGCTCCTCCACCACCACGGCCTGTACAGCTGGCTGGGGACCAGTGGTCCCAGGACTGGTGCCGTGGCCCTGAGTGCTGGCCGGGGGCTGTCCCGGCAGGCAGTGCCGAAGCCCCTACCTCGCTCGGTCCCCTGCCTCTTGTGGCCAGTGGCTTTGCTACCCTGAGTGACTGTGCGAAAGAGGTTGTCCCCTGTGTGTCCCGTACCCCCCACAGTGCCACCGCTGCCCTGCGCTGGCCCGTGCCCCTTCCCCGCCTGTCTCGACGCCTGTGCTCAGTGTGGCCGTAGCAGCCAAACCCCCCGTGTGAAGTCAGCCTGGTGCTGCTGTGGGGTGGGGACCGGCGCGGGCACCCCAGGGGTGCTGGGGGTCCCTCCGCCGGCTCCGTCACCCACAGCCCAGTGCCATGAGGTGGGTGCAGCACCCGGGTTCCCCCTCCGTCCTCCTGGCAGTGCCCCCTTTGCCAGGAGTGACCCACTGCGGGGTGGGTGGGTGCCGCGGGGCTGGTGGCACCCCGTCCTCCTCCCCGTCGCCGGGGTTGGGGATGTGGGGGGGGGACACCGGGAATTATCAGCCCCCGGCTTGCGGTCGCGCCGCGGGGCGGCCGGCGCAGATCTGGTGCTTGCTGGTGGGCGTGCCGGGCGAGGCGCCCTATCTGCATGTGCGTGTGCATGCCTGCGCCCCTGCCACCCTCACTGCTCTGCGATAATAAACCTTGTCACCTCCTGCCTTGGCTCTCGTCTTGTGCCTCCCGCGCCCATCGCCCCGGCCACGGCACCCTGGGGCCCTGCCAGAGCCGCTGCTTGACCGGCCGGGGTGTGGGCTAGCCGGGGGCTGCTAGCCCCAGAGCAGGCAGGTGTTCCTGCTGGGATGGGGGATCAAAAGGTGTGTGGAAGTGAGGTCCCGGCCTCCCCGTGGTCACCATGTCCCCGTGGGCTACTTGCCCCAGCCCTGGCCAGCCCCAACCTGGGGTAGAGCCTCGTCCTGCTCCCCCACGGGCAATTGTGGAGCCAGGAGGCACCGGGGGTGACTGGTGAGCTCCAGCTGCGTTGCCCTTGTTAACCCGGGTTGCTCATCCCTGCAGTGGCACCCCATCCAGTGGCACCCCAACCCATGGCACCCCAACCAGTGGCACCCCAGGGATCAGAGCTGGGCTAATGTGGGCCCAAGTCTCTGTCCGTCCCAGCAGCGGGGCCGGTGGCAGCAGCTGGTGCCACCCCTGCAGCCCTTGTCGTGCCAGCGGAGCCCCAGCCCAGCCCCGTGTCCCCTTCCCTGCCCTGGGGGACAGCGGGGTGGCTCTGGGGGTGCCCGTCCTTCTCGGGGTCAGCCTGCGAGCGGGAGACAGTGACAGCCAGCGATGGGACTCACGTGGGGGAGCTTTGCTGCGCTGCCTTCTCTGGGGAAAAGACGGTTCCCTTGTGCTCTCAAGACCCTTTGTGTCCCCCTCCCCGGGCTGGGCAGGGACATGGGCAGGACAAAGGGTCCTGCGCCCCGCAGCAGGGTGGCCTTGCAGATAGGCCGGGTGGGGACAGCTCGGCAGCCCCCAGCAGCTCCTTATCTGCAGCCAGACACTGCCCTGGAGCAGCACGGCTGGCGGGAGGGCTGCAGCACCCAGGGGTCCCCACAGCAGCTCCGTGGTGCTGGCCTGGGGGACGCTGGGGTCCCCTCTGCCCCGCGGGGTGCAGGGCCACAGGGCAGGGCTGCCCTCGGGTGCTGTGGGTGCTGAGCAGGCAGCAGGGCTGGCGTGGGGATAATCCCATGGGGCTGGCAGGGCCTGGGGGGCTCTTGGGGACACTTTGCCTATGTCCCTGCTCTGGGTGCTGGCGTGCCTGTCCCACAGTTTGGGGAGAACTACAAGACCCCCTAGGACACCTTTGGGTCACAACAGGGGATAAAGACAGGAGGGGACAGTCCCTTGCAGCCCCCAAATCCCGACATCCTCATGCCCGGGGACAGGCTGGTGCCAGGGCTTGACCCTGCGCCGCCTCCTGCCAGGGTCTGGCCAGGCTGGGGGGAGTGTGGGTGATGCTGCCCCTGTTCTTGTCACCCAGAGGTGACAGTGGGTCTGGGGACACTTTGCATGGCAGGGCAGGGTCCCCAAGAGCTGGATGCTGCTGCTTATCGGGGTCCCCACGCAGGCGGGCTGGGCAGGGGATTATCACCTCCCTGCAGGCAGCTTCCAGGAACGTCGGCGTGTCCTGGCGCAAACAACCGGGCGCAATGGCACAGCGCTTGCTGCAGGATGGGGCCCTGTGGGGACAGACAGGGCTGGGGACACTGATGACCAGGGTCATGCGCAGACAGGTGACACTCATGGTCAGGGGCTGCAGCCATTTGGGGACACACGTGTCCAGGGGACAACTATGACCAAGGTCATGTGCAATGAGGTGACGCAGCCCTCTTGCGGACACACATGGCCAGGGGGGTACGTCCTTTGGGGACACACAGCTGGGGGATCCGTCCCTCTAGGGGACACATCCCCCTGGGGGGGGCACACACAGGCAGGGGACATGTCCTCCCACAGGACATGTCCCTGCAGGCTGGGGGGCACATCTTTTTTGGGGGGACACATATTGCTAAGGGACATGTCCCTCAGGAGAGCATATATGGCCAGGGGACAGAGCGCTTTGGAGTCACCCACCCCAGGGGGACACAGGCACCTGCACCCATATGCAGGTACCTCATCTGGGGGTGCCTGTGCAGGGTGACCCCCTGCACCCACATGTCCCCCCCACCCACAACCCCAAGGCCCATCCCCATGGGGCTGCCGCCCTGCCACATTCAGAGCCCCTGTCCAGCAACTGGGAACCAGTTTGCAATGTGTAGCTCCCAGTTTGGGGTCCCCCCACCTATGGGGAGGGACCGTTCTGGTGATCACAGGGGTGAAGGCAGGAGGATGGGAGGCTTGTGGGGGGCCACCTCACGTACATTTGGAGGGCCCCCCACAAACCCCCCATTCCCAAACCCGCTGTGGGCTATGCCAGGCTGGAGGAAGCTGCTTGGGGCTGTGGCCCCCCTGGACATGAAGGGGTTAAGGGGCCCCGTCCAGCTGTGCAGTGCAGATGTGAGATATGCAGATGAGGCAGAGCAGGTTTTATAAGGCGGGTGCAGACCCAGCACCCCACAAAACCGCAATGCCACCCCCATAGGTAGGTGCCACCTCCTGGGAAGCTGCTGTCCTGCTCTGGGGTGGTGGGATATTGGGGGGACAAAGATGAGGTAGGGGGGATGTTGGGGTCAGGGGGCTATTGGGAGCCTCTCTCCTGTTCTGGGGTGGTGGGATTGGGGGGACAGGGAGGGGGTAGGGGGGATGTTGGGGTCCGAGGGCTCTTGGGACCCCCTGTCCTGCTCCAGGGTGGTGGGATTGAGGGGACAAGGAGGGGGTAGGGGGGATGTTGGGGTCCGAGGGCTCTTGGGACTCCCTGTCCTACTCCAGGGTGGTGGGACTGGGGGGACAGGGAGGGGGTAGGGGGGATGTTGGGGTGCAGAGGCGGTGGCCCTGGTGCTGTGGTCCCTAACGGTGCTCTCCCCCCGTGCAGGCGCTGCTCTCCATTTGCCCCCCCGGCACGCTGCCCGCCGCCCCGGGCAGGATATCATCGTATACTGTAAGTTCACTATGAGACACTACAGTATAGATGATGTACTCCCCCGGGAGGCACCCGCCGACGGGCCCCGCGTGGGCGCTGCGACGTGGGACCATGGCGTGGGGCGCAAAGAAATGGCGGGGGGGTGGGGGGGACACACTCAGGGTGGGGACAGGGTCGGGGGGGGTATGGGGTGGGGAGGTTGGGGGGATGGGGGCACCTTGAGGTGTGGGCAGCTCCAGGCACGGCCAAAGGACCTGCGGCCAGCGGGGTAACCGTTACCATTACTGAATTTAGTAATGGTAAGGGTTCTACCGACGGTCGGGCATGCGGCACGGCACGGCCACGGCGATGGAGCCCGGGGATCGGGCCCGGGGCAATAAAGAAGGTTCTGGCATCGTGGCTCCCGCTCTCCTTCCTCCCCGCGTCCCCTGGGGGGCTTCGGGCCCAGCGTCAGGGCTGTACTGGGTGTACTGGTGGTGCTGGAGGGCTCAGAGTGTGCGCTAGGGGTGCAGGGTGGGGCACCCTGGGGTGCTGTTGGGTGTGAAGGGGTACAGGGGTGCCTTGGGGTGTGGTGTGGGGGGGCAGGGGGGTGTGGGGAAGGCTTTGGGGTGCAGAGGGCACTGGAGTGCATTGGGGTGTATTGCAGGGGGCACTGGGGGGAACTGGGAGGCACTAAGGTGTGTTGGGGGGGACTGGAGAGACTTGGGGAGCATTGGGGTGTATTGCAGGGGGAGCATGGGGGTGCACAGGGTTGCCTTGAAGAGGGGAACTGGGAGCACTGGGGCTCACTGGGGAGCACAGAGGAGCAGTCAGATGCATGGGGTGTGTTGCAGGGGGCACTGAGCATCCTGGGGTGCACTGGGATGGACTGGAGAGTGTTGTAGGGAGCACTGGGACACACTGGGGTGTGTTGGGGGGGCACTGGAACACACTGGGGTGTGTGGTGGGAGCACTGGGAGTGCTGGGAGCACTGGGCTGTGTGGTGGGGGAACTGGAAGCACTGGGAGCACTGGGCTGTGTGGTGGGGGCACTGGGGGCACTGGGGGCACTGGGAACACTGGGAGCACTGGGAACACTGGGGTGTGTTGGCGGCACTGAGGGCACGGGGGGCACTGGGAGGACTGGGGGCACTGGGGGCACTGGGGCACCGGGGGCACTGGGAGCACTGGGGGCACGGGGGGCACTGGGAGGACTGGGGGCACTGGGGGCACTGGGGGCACTGGGAGCACTGGGGCACCGGGGACACTGGGAGTACGGGGGGCACCGGGGGCACTGGGGGCACTGGGGCACTGTGGGCACTGGGAGCACTGGGCCGTGTGTCAGTGCCGCCGCCCTGCGCCGCGCGATGTGTCCGGCAGGGGGCGCTCCCGCGGCCACGTCCCCGCCCGCCGCCCGCCTCCTCCCCAGAGGCCCCTGCGGCGGGGAGCGGCGCGCTGGCCCCGCCCCCCTCCTCTCTATGCTCCCTCGCTTTGCGCCAATGGGGGCGGGCGCTCCCGCCCTGCCCCGCGGCCGGGCAAGATGGCGGCGGCCGTGCGCGCCTTGCGCTGGGCCCTGAGGGCTGCCGCCACGGGGCCGCTTCTCCTGGATCCAGGTGGGGCGGGCGCGGTGGGGGCCGAGGCCTTGCTCCGGGGGCGGCCGGGGCCGGCGGGGCGCCTTTCTGAGGCGAGCGTGATGGCGGGGCCACTGCAGAGCGGGGGCGTGAGGTTGGTGCCCCGGGGCTGGCCTGGAGGCCTTGGGTGAGGGGGGAGCGCTTCTCGGGCGCTCCAGCGTGGGGAGGAAGGGGACGACACGATTTTGGGGCGTTTTCGGTACACGCTGGTTTTCGGTAGGTGCAGTGTTTGCCGCTGCTGGCCTCCCAGGCCGCCTCCTGGAGAGCTGCGCCCAGCGGGCTGCCGTGCTCCCTGCCCGCCGGAGCGGGAGCAGCTCTGCGCTGGGCAGCATCCTGGGCATCCCTGCCGAGAAGCCGAGTGATGCGCTGGGCCAGCACCCGCCGCCTGTTGCCACCAGGAAAAGTGAGTGGTACCAGCTGCTGCCTGGTCCCAGCGCTGGGGTGGATTGTCCTGATCCACTGTGGGGTTTTAGCAGCGTTCAAGCTCCTTCTTTCCTCTGGTAGAGGAACAAGACCGCCTGTTACGGTATCGGCCTGACCAGCCCCAGAACCCCAAGGTTTTAAGAATTGCCATCATCGGAGCACCCAACGCTGGGAAGTCCACGCTCTCTAATCGGCTCTTGGGCAGAAAGGTAAAACTGGAGTGGAGCAACAAGTTCAGGCTGTTAAATTGCTTTTTGATGTATTCTGGCTGTGTAATGTGTTTAATTTCTTACAGGTTTTCCCTGTCTCTAAGAAAGTGCACACAACCCGATGCAAAGCCCGGGGTGTTGTCACGTATGAGGACACGCAGCTGGTAAGCTTTCAGACCTGCTCCTGCCTGGGGCAGCGGGGAGCGTTAGCCAGAGCGTGGTGGGGTTTCTCATTTGTATCCCATGAGGTCACTTCTGATTGCACAAATAGAAGTTTTAGCTTGGCCACTAACTGCAGACAAACTTACGAGATCTGTCTTTCCTCTTTCTAGATCATTTTGGACACACCCGGCCTCACTAATCACATTAAAGCCAAAAGGTACTACTGCTGCTGGGGGGCAGGGGGGGGAGGTCCTGTCTGTCAAGGTTTGATAAAACCAGAGTGATTTCCGCTGTGCATAGTTTATAAAATAGGATTGACAGGAATGTATGTTTTTAGCCTTATTTTGGCATCTGAGTTTTTTACTGTTGCAGTTTCAGTAGCACACAGAGTCTGTGGCATCCCTTGAGCTGTGGTATGTTTGACTTTGTGTATGTGCGTGTAATGAGGGATGACACAGCCTGTAAGGAAGCTTTATGTTAGCTAGGATGATGGAAAACACTGATTTTCCCCAGATTCGAGGGAGAAGGAAGATGATTGTTATCAAGTGTGTCTGGCTGACTCATTTGCATTTGTCTTTCAGACATAAATTAGATGAAGCCATGCTGACAGACCCATGGGACAGCGTGAAACATGCAGATTTAGGTGGGTGCTCAACTCCTCTTGCATCAAGCCAAACGCTTTATGTGCTGCAGAATTTTACAGCCCTATAACTGTGGTATCTGGATGTTTACTGGACAGCAAAGGCAGCCCTGGGAGGGAAGGGCAGTGGAAAAATTTGGAATATTGAGCTGAGAAGAGGTTAAGAATTGCCTGGTTCTGAGAGGAGGCAGCTTGGGTTAATAATTGGGCTTGGATGTTAAGTTTTAGCATGTGTGGTGTCATTAGGATGGCAGGTGTAAACAGCATTTTATTGTTTTATCAGTTAAAATGCTCCTTTTTGGTTCCATTGTGTGCTCTGCTGCAGAAGAGAAAGAAGTAGCAGCAGGAGAGAAGTGACCATAGATTGTAGAGAGGCTGAAAATTAACGTTTTGGAAAATGCAGGTTCATCGTATTTCCTTCACTGTTTTCTGGCAGTTCTGGTTTTGGTGGACGTGTCAGATCACTGGACGCGAAACTCTTTGAGCAGTGAGGTGCTGAAGTGTCTTTCTCAGTTTCCCCAGATCCCCAGTGTCCTGGTTTTGAACAAGGTAAATGAGGAGCTTGTTCTTTCTGCCTTTGACAGTATGTGACACTGGTGGCACCAGCAGCGATGTGTTGTCAGGTCCCTGAGTCTGGGTGTGTTAAAGGACACCAGTTTCCCGCTCTGCTCCAGAATATTTAAGTGTGTATGTGTGTATACATGTTGCGTGCACAAGCATCCCTGGAGCTATATGCTGCAGACGGGTTTAAGTCAGCCTGGGAAGAGAAGCTGGCACCACGGTGGTGTTGGCCAGCGAGAATCTCAGCAGAACTGACAGAGAGTGTTGCTGTCAAGTTGGCAGTGTTTGGACAAACTGTGCTGGGACTGTTGACACGCCCTGGTCAGAAAACTGTCCAGTGCTGCTGTTGCAGAAGCCTTGTCCTGCAGCAACTGCCTCCCCTGGGTGGTTTCTTCTGGCTCCTTCAGATCCAGGGCCCAGCTACCAACCTCATTTAGGACAAATTCCTGACCCCTCTTTCTCTCCCTTCAGGTGGATCTGCTAAAGAAGAAGTTTATCCTGCTGGAACTAGTAACTGAGCTAACGGAGGGAATTGTAGATGGAAAGAAACTGGAAGTGAGATCTGCATTTAAAGATAATCCAAGTTCTTCAGCAAAGTCTCCTCTTCAAATCACTCGGGCTTCTCCACCTGAGAATAGGGCCCCCAAGTCTCACTGTCTGCAGGAAACAGATGGAGCCCAAAAAGGCTCTAGTGTGGACAACAGCAGTAATATGAGGGCTTCTGAGTCCAGTCTAGTCACAGAAGAAGCACAAGGGCCAAAGCACTATGAACCCAGAGATCTAAAAAATATGAAAGGCTGGCCGTGCTTCCGGGAGATCTTCATGCTGTCAGCTCTCCATGGGGAGGAGGTGGATATGCTTAAGGTAACTGCAGTCTGAACTTCTGTTACACTTTGAGACCAGTGTGCTCTTACTCTGTGGGACCCTGGTACTTGATACTGAATTTCATCTCCTGTGAGGAAGCAGCAGAGCTGCTGTTGGCCTGGGATGTGGGGGGAAGTGTTGTCTGTCAGCGTGGAGCATATCCATACTGTATCTCCAGAGTTTTCTGTACAGAACTCTCCTTTGGGGCTCTCCAAACAGCAGCTTGGTCATAATGATGAAACCACTCAGCACGTTGTCTTTCAGCTACAAGGGATAGTGTGGGTTTTTGTAGCTCATACAAACAGCTCTAGGGACGTGTGACCCTTTGGCAGGGTTTGAGTTTTAGAAACTTCCCTTTCTCCTTTCCCTGCCAAAGATGCTGAACTACTGATGCCTGACTGGCAGCAGCGTCCTCGTAGCGACTCAGTGCAAGGTGAGCACAGAGGTTGGTGGCATGAGGCAGCTGATGGGTGTGTGCTTTCTGCTGACAGCGGTACCTCCTGATGCAAGCCAAGCCAGGCCCTTGGGAGTTTCACAGTGGGGTCTTGACCAGCCAGTCACCTCAAGAGATCTGTAATAATATCATCAGGGAGAAGATACTGGAGTACCTGCCACTGGAAGTGCCCTACGGCGTGATTCAGGTGGGAAGCGTGCACAGACTTGCCTTCGAGGTATTTTATTGGAAATACCAGGTTATGTGATGAGAATCCCTTTGTTTGAATCTGTGAAATCTGCCAGACCCTTTACAGGCCCCGTGGGGTGACTTGGGACTTGCACATCAGGTGCTGTGAGATGTTTTTTGTGTTTGAAGGGGGGGCCACCCTTGCGTGCTCGTGTCGGGGAGCTGAGCTGACGTCTCTTGAGGGAGTGGTGGTTGCTGCTCCTGAGGCTCTTCGCGGAATTGCTGAGTTTGTTTTTGCTGTTGCAGGTGACGGAGATGTGGGAAGAAGGACCGAGTGGGGAGCTCCTCATCGCGCAGAACCTCCTGGTCCCGAGGAAGTCTCATATGGTGAGTAACAGCAGAGAGATGGGGTGCTGGGGAGTGTGAAAGGGGGTTCCCCAAGTCCAGCCACGTGCATCCTTGCTGTGGTCCGCTCAGCTCCGGGGGCTCTTGGGAAGAGCTGGCTGCCCGCCACAGTCACAGGCTGTTCAGTAACAGCTTACACCTTTCTGATGTTGCCTGTGGTTTGATTTTTGGGGTTTACTCGAGCGTGTCCAGAGAAGGGCAAGAAAGCTGGAGCATGGTCTGTCTGGAGCACAGATCTGATGGGGAGCGGCTGAGGGAACTGAGGGGGTTTAGTCTGGAGAAGAGGAGGCTGAGGGGAGACCTCATGGCCCTCTACAACTCCCTGAGAGGAGGGTGCAGAGAACTGGGGATGAGTCTCTTGAACTAAGTAACAAGTGATAGGACAAGAGGGAATGCGCCAGGGAAGGTTTAGACTAGGAAGTATTAGGAAGTATTTCTTTGCAGAAGGGGTTGTTGGGTGTTGGAATGGGCTGCCCAGGGCAGGGGGGGAGTCCCCATCCCTGGAGGTGTTGAAGAGTCGCGTTGACCCAGCGCTGAGGGAGCTGGTGGAGTTGGGACCAGTCAGGGTGAGGTTCATAGTTGGACTCGAGGATCTTCAACGTCTTTTCCAACCGAGATGATTCTGTGACTCTTTAACTGCTATATCCCCTTTAATTGCTTTTGTGGCTTCACTGCTGTTTTCTTGGGTGATTCCTCCCCGCAGTTAAGCGATGTAAGGATGAGTGTGATGATCTTCTCTCTGGGTTTTAATACAGAGGATGCTGATTGGAAGAGGAGGTAAGGTTATCAGCAGGATCGCTCAGGAGGCCGGCCAGGACCTGATGAACGTTTTCCTGTGTGATGTCCGCTTGAAGCTCAAGGTGGAGGTGAAGAGTTGAACTCTTGCATGTGTTTTAAGAGCCCTTGAACTCTGGTCGTGCGGAGAAATGGGTTCTGTTTTCCCCTCCGGGTATCTTGGTACCTTTGCTCGGTACAAAAAAAGAGGACGATGGAATCAATATAGTGGCTGAAGTAGAATATATTATTCTTTGGGGGAATGGCCCAAACTGAAATAAAATCTTCAGATCTTCTACAACACCTTGTCTTGTGGAAGCTGGGGACAGACATTGGAGAACCAGCTGCACATGCGATTCTAGTCCTGTGTTTACAGAGCTGTCATCCACTTCTTTTGGGTGACGTCCTGCATCCTTCCTGTCAAGTGCTTGTGCCTGGAAGTTCAGGAGCATCTCCTGTCTTTTAGCAGACGAAGGGTTGCAGTGAAGGATTATCAGCACACCTTTATCATCTCCCCTGAAGGCTGAATGACTCCAGAAGTGGTCATGCAGGAGGAAGAAGCTACCCCAGCCCATGCAGTGGTCTTGTGTCGGCTTTGCTCTCTACCCTGTTGAAGTTCATGGGTGTGAGTGTATGACTGCAGGGAGTCAGTATTGCCCAGGCAGCCTGAGTGGGGGGGTTTGCAGGCGGGCAGAAACGCTCTGTAATGACTGGGTGTGACAGAGGAAGCTCTTAAACTCTCTGTAGATCCTAGAACCCGGTGGTTTCTGACTCCTGTGTGGGAGCCCTTCCCACAGGCGTGTGTGCACCATCCTCTTAAAAGCAGCAGCTGGTAGTCATCTATTTTGACCTCTTCTGTGGGTAGTTTGTAAAAATGCTTGTTCCTTCTCTTTCCCCTGTCATCCTTTCCTCCCAACTTCCTAAGCAGTTCGCTGCTCCTGGCGCATGGTGCTCTCTCCAGAGGGTCCCAGACTCATCTGAGTAGATTCCTGGAGAAGGGAGAAGTGGAACCGTGATCTGTTCTCGGTGTGTTGACAGGAGCTGCTTCCCTGAACGCTGGGGAGAGGAGCAGGGAGGTCAGAAAATGGCTCACTGGGCTTGTGGGTATTGATGATAAAGGGGAACGGAGCAGGGAATTAGGTGTCTTCCTGCCTCTACACATCTTCTTTCTGGTGCCCAGTGGGGTCCTGCCTGTCCACCCCTCTGGATGTTTAGCTAATGAATGAATGTTGGGTGGTTTGATTGAAGATGTTGCTAGCAGCATCTCATAGATGCTTCCTTCTTCAGAATGGCTTGTTTGTCACACAAAACCACAGTGGACCCCCTTTCTTAGGAATTTGAACAGTTTATTGCGCCAAAGTTACTTCAGAGTTATTACTCTTTTCACCAAGGTGGCAGATACAAACGTAGAGGCTGTCGCAGCTAAAGAAAAGCCCAAAGTGGGAACAACAGTGGGTTCTGCAGCTCAGGTTTAATGGGGGGTTGGGGACAGAGAACAACTGGCAGAGGTCAGGGCACAAGCAAGGCTCGGAGGCTGGAGGAGCAGGGCTGGACGGGGGGCCGGGGCACCGCATGCCGCTCTGCGGAGCCCTGGGCGTGGAGGGTGGTGGAGCCTGGCACCACACTCGTGTGTCTGGACCCCTGCCCGTCTGCATGTGGACCTGGTGTTTGGGGGTTTGAGTTTCACCTCTGCACGTGGCTGCGCTCAGGCGTTTGGAGCACTGGGTGGCTTCCTGCCAGAAACTCAGGTAAATTCCCGTGTGCGGTTGTAAATGAACATCCCCAACGGGGAGGCTCCAGTGAGGAGATCTGGTGGGGTCTGCTGGGGGCTCTGCTTCTGCCTGGACCCCAAACCTCTTGAGCAAATCCTGTGCCTGCCTTCCCTCTCTGGTGCAACAGCAAGGAGATGCTTTACCAGGATTTTTACAAGGATTCTACCATCAGGAATGTGAGATCCTCTGAATTCCAGCTTGAGAAGCCTCCATGGGGCAACACACCGTGTTTTCCCCTGAGCAGGGGATGCTGCCATCCCTTCAGTGCTGTTATCTGACTTTTGTATTTTCCTTGCAATAAAATGAGGTCCCAGCACCAAGTGATTGTTCTCATCTCCTTTCTTCCTCCCCGTCAGCCAGACCTCGCAGCCGCCACCTTCCATCCGTTTTATTCCAACTAAAACCAGGACACTTTTATGTCTTTCCTCCTTTCTTCCCAGCTGAGCTTAGATCCCATTTCCTGAGCCGTGGCTTCTAAAGGTTACACCTTGCAGGGGAAGAAAGCCAGGTGAGCATGGTTTGGGGGGTTGGAGGTGTTTCATCAGATGGGGGCACAAGGGGCAGGCTGTGTCCCTTGCGTGGCCGTGGCATGTGGAGGTCAAGGTCGCGCTGTGGTACCGCAGAGCCTCGGCCCGGGCAGGAGAGGGGATGGAGCTGAGCCCAGAGCGATGGCTGGTCCTGGGGGGGTTGGAAATGCTGCAGACTGCGAAGGGGTGATGTCTGTCGACTTGCTGACCTGCAGCTTGTTAATGAGGTTGGGTAATTAGGTTAATTAGCCCATTGCAAGCCAATCGCAGCGGTGGAAACTGCTGCTTCCCTCCAGCGGGGAGGGGTTTTAATTGACTTCAGGAAGGCGGGGGGGATGGGGGGTGTCCGTCGGGGTTCCTGGGTGCGGCAGCCGGGCCGGGGCGGTGGTGTGAGGCCGGGCCGTGCGCCCCCCCCCCGCCCCAGCCGGTGCTCGGCGCTGTCGTTGCTCCCGGCCGCCGCCAGGGGGGGGCGCGGCGCTCCCCGCCCCTTCCCCTCCTCCCCCGGGGCAGCGGCGCATGCGCGGGGCGGGGCCTTGGCGGGGCCCGTGGCGGGGGCGCGCATGCGCGGGAGCGGCTGGCGCAGCCACCACGGCGAGAGCGGGCGGCGGCGGCGAGCGGCGGGGCCGGCACGGGCACAGCGGCGGCGGCGCCATGAGGCCCGGGCAGGGGCACCGAGAGTAAGTGCGGGCGGGCGGGGGAGCGGCCGTCGCCTCACGTGGGCGGCGGGACCGGCGCGGCCCACCCCCACCCCCCCCCTCCTCATTGTCCTTCCCGGTGTCCCCTCCCCCCACCCGCTGAGGCAGCGTGAGGTGTCCCCACTATCGCGACCTTCCCCCTGTCGCGACAGCGCTGCCGGGCCGCTCCCGGGAGGCGGCTGAGGGACGGGACGCGGCGACGGCGTCCCGGGAGCGGCCCCGGCCCCCCCCGCCCCCCCGGGGGCCTCTTCCCCCTCGGTCCGGAGCTCCCCGGCTCGTCCTTGCGAGGGGCGGGGGGCGCGGGCAGCCCGCCTCGGCCCCTCGTGCCGCGCCGGCGTTGGGGCTTTCCCTGCCCGTCCCTCGGTATCAAAGAGCCGGCGGGAATCGCGATAATACGTCAGCTGTCGCGACAGAGAAGTGCCTCCAGGAGAAAAGGGGCGATTGCGGTTCCGATGTGTGCAAATCCTTTGTGTAATTCTTTCCCGAGAAAAGTGTCTTTTTGCAAGAGGTATCGCTAATCAATTCTTCGTCGTTTTTATTTCCTACCAACCATTTTTCAAGCGTCTTAACCCAAGCATGAAGAAAACTGCAGAGCGTCACTTATCTGTTTTCAGTCCACTTGTGCAAGCGAAGTACTTAAATGCTCTTGGTTGTGCAGCGTGTGATCTTCCCAGAGCAGCACCTGCGAGGGCTTACGAGACGTGTTTTATCCTCCTCTTGGTATTGCCTCTAATTGCTAGGGACAAGTTTTAGGATAAATTGTAGATGCAGGTTGGTTAGTTCAGTAATAATTCATTGTACTCACTTTTTACCGTAGCCCTTAATTCTTCTTTCTTTAATCACACCTAACATCTCAAGAAAACGTAAGTTTACGTGGAAAACTTTTTGCCACAATACTTTTACCTCTTTATGACACAAACCCAGTTCTTTGTTGCAGGAGAGCATGCTCTCAGTAGCTGAGGTTGGGTTCCCGAGTGATGTCATTTGTGCTGGAGCAACGGTGATGACTTTGTGATTGAATAAATCCTACTGGACGTGTCAGGCTTCGTGATTTTGTGTGTGTGCGCGCTGTAGAAACTTCGTCTGATTCAGCAGCCGACTGAGAAAATTCTGTGATCGGTGCTACGTAGGCAGTAAGGGAATAGAGTGATGATAGTTGCTTTTTCCTTTCAGCGCGTGCACTTCTGATCAGGTCTTTTTCCTACCTAAAGAATTTGAACTCGTTAGAGTCCATTCATTTAAGTAAATGCCTAAAGAGGTGGGGAAGGATGCTGTCGAAGCATATTACAGATACTGGAGGTGGAGAGAGCAGGCTCTCACAGCCAGCAGCCTGGGGAGTGGAGTGAAGGGTGCGGGGAGAGCGTTCAGGGGGGTCTGGTGTCCTGTAAAGCCAGTCCAGGGTGGGGGGAAAGCAGTGACAGCAGAAAGCAAACAGTGGCAAATTAACTGACCGGTAATTTTTAGTAGATGAAGGTTTGGATCAAAAGCGAGTAAGCGTCAGAGCAAGCAGAGGGGAAGATTTGCAATAAATACAGGATCTAAGCTTTCAGGGGAAAACGCTTCTGCAAAAGAAAAGCTATTTATTGTTTAAATGATATTTACACTCTGCAGTTGGGTAGAATTTCTGAGGTGAAGAAATCAGAGATTGACCCTTTTCTGCGGGAATCACAGGTCGAGCTGGAGCTAGAAGATGGGTTGATGAATAGGCTGTAATTTACAAGCATCACTTCAAATATTTTCAATATTTTTCAGCTATTTTAAGAAGCCATATTGAGTTCAAGCCCAACCAGCCTGGTAGTCTAGAGAGAGGAAGGATGCGTGTGGCTGGAACAAGAATTAAACAAAAATAGATAAATCTGACATAATGGATGACAAGGGAAAGATGATTGCTGAAAGATGCTGGCATGCTCTCTGTTCCTTCATGCTTGGCGTATATTTTGTTGTGTTACATGGCTTTTGAAGTGTAAAAAAAGAAAAAGAAAAAAATCTCATTTTGTGCTGAGATAAAAGAAAAGGCAGGTGCTTAAATTCTGTTAAGGATCAGCTTTGATACTGACATTAAGTAGTGACCTTACTTGCTGTTACCCCTCTGTCATTTTGTGAATTTCTCAACAGAATAAATAATGCACTTAGCACCAAGTAAATACCATTTAATAAAATGGTATTTTTGATCCCTTTTCACTTCACATTGCAAACAGATTCACACTTTTTCTGCTTGAGCACAGCCTGGGGTGCTATTTCTGTTAATAACATTAAAAAATATGTTGGAGAATGTCCACATAGTATTGTGTTTTCTCCAAATGTAAAATTAAGAAACCCTTATGTTCTCTGTAACTTGGATATTTTGCCTTCATTTTAAGTCTTGCTTGTTTCAACTTGTCCTCTGATAGATAAGCTTTTATATCTGCGTTTGCTTCTGGGAACTGTTACCAGATCAAGAGGCGAAGTAAGGATTTTGTCAAGGACTGAGGTGTCCGTATTTCCCAGACACGCAGACTGCTGTACGATGTACAGGAGCCTTAGCTTGTATCCTCACCTGCACTCGCTGAAATGCCTGGACGTGTGATGGAAACTTTGATAGGTGTATCCTCTCCAGTGCAATACTTTTTCACCTTGGTTTGCCCATTCATCTTTGTTCTTCTTTGTTTTTGACCTCGACTCGTTACTGGCCGGCACGTGGAGATGGGGAGAGGAGGAGGTAGAGGTGGTTGCCCTGACTGCCCCCACCCCAAAGCCTCCATCGCCGAAACATTTTGTATCCTGCGTGTTGCTGGCTTGCTCGTCTTCAGCGAGGTAATAGTGAGGGGGGCTACTGATTTATGAAGATGGGAGATGAAGTAATGTCCATTCTGTGTTTCTCTAAAGCTTAGTAACTTTCAGGATTCTGGGATTTATGGAATTATTAAATACACCACTGAGAACATAGCCACAGCCTGACTTGCTTGATTTATTTAACAGATGATCCAGAACTTTTAAATAATTGCTTTAAGAACGTGTAGTTCACTGAAACACTACACACAGCAATTGAGTAACAGGTCACTTCATCGCACTGTAGACTGTAACCGGGGCCTGCTGACTCCTCTAAGGCTGTGGGCTAAGATGCTCCTGAAAAGCTTTCACAGTTTTCTGCATCTGCAATGGAGTGTGTCACCCCACTGCTTTCAATTTTCAGCACTTTAAACGTTTTCAAACTGGGAAGTTAAGTGAATAATTTAAATTTTTATTCCTCGTGTGATATGCCATATTCCCATTTTCCCATTGTATTTTGTGACTCGTATTAAAGTCTTAGCCATAATGGTCTTTGAGCAATTTTTCTTATAATTGCAGATCGTTAGTTTGAATATGAATGCTAAAATGAGTTTGTCACACTGTTCGTCTTTTTTCTTTCTAAAAAAAAATTGCTTTCCAAATAGTGATTCAGCTGCTGAGGAACAGAGCTCCTGGATAGGCATTCTGCTGACTGGCATCCAGAAAAGTTGTTTTGTACTTTGCCCAAAGATATTTTTCCGATGGGTTGTATTCCTCCAAAGCTAAGCTTACTGTCCGAAATAGGTGTAGTTTGGCCTCGGCCTTGCCTACACCTGGAGCTGACAGACACTGGTGTGTTCATCGGCAGCTGGTTTCCATGTTTTCAGTAATTTGATTTAAACGGGCACTTAAAAAAACATGCGGCCCATGGCTGATCCAGCTTCGTAGACCCCATAGACCCCTTTTCCTTAACTCGGTATATTCTGTCTGGGTGTCTCTTCATGCCTCCCTGCTCGTTTTGTATTTGGTATGTTGTTGCTATAATTATTCTCCCATTGTGCTCAGGAATTCTGCAGGGTTTATGTATTCCTGTTGCTTAACTTGTTTATACTGTGTTTGAAGATTAGTCCAGGTTTCCAGGGTTCGTGAAGAAAATGCTGATATTTCGTTATTAGAATAATTTAATAAGACTGTAGTTTGACTGCAGTCTGGCTTTGGTGCGGAATAGTGGGGGTGTAGTACTTGGGGTGCTCTGGGATGAAAACCAACAGAGATTTTTAATATAAGTTTTCATGTCCCGTGCAGCGATTCTGGTCTGCTGCACGGTGTTGCGCTTGGAATGCGTGGAGCAGTTGAGTTGAATGTCTGAGTTATTGATGTATTTAGAGATAACTGAACTGCTCCAGGCTTTTAAATAGATGCAGTGATCGGTATACTATAGGGAAATGTGGTAGAAAACAGGTTTTCTGTAAACGCAACGCATCTGAGACAAACCTTTAAGTAAAATTCTGAATTAGGTGACAGATCCAGCCTCCAGCGGGAGTGGGCTCTGTAGCATCTTTGGGGTGCAGTGAGTGAGAAGGTTTTTTAATCTCTTACGATGTCTGTAGTAACGCGATGCAGGAAAGGTGAACCATGAAAGTGAAGCTATTTTTAGGATTTAAAAAAAAACCCAGTCAAAAAAATGATCTACCAAGTGATACCTTGCTGACGTCTGTAGCGCAGCCAACCCAATTAAGGTGCCGTATATTGTTTCCAGCAGGATTCTGATTGTTTCTAATTTGGGAACCACGTGAGAGCAAGTGGAAATAGGTGAAACGACGTGCTTTGCTATTCAGAGTGGATCTAGCATCCAGTTGTTTTCCGTAATTTTGCTTCTCGTACTTGGGCACTCTCCCTGTGCTGTGCTTCACAGCTAAGATGGTAGCCACGTGCAGCCTTCCCAGGTGATTTCTTCCTGCGTGGTGGGTGTGGGGTTCCCGGCAGAGGAAAATGATTTGCTGCTATAGGGAGAGCACAGGGCAGCAGAAGAGGGAAAAAAAAAAAAAAAAAACATGCATGTTTTTACTTGGTAAAAATACTGCATAAGTCAGTGTTCAGTGCTGTGGATTTTTTTTTTTTTTTCATTTCCTGACCCCAGTGTATCCTTTGCTGTATCCTGCTATCCCTCTTCTTGCCTTCATGTTGTTAAACTTCAAGCGTGCATTTTAGAGGACTTGCGTATCGCGGTCCTGCCCTTTCCTGTGGCTGTTGCCTTGCCACTCATTTTGTTCCTCTCTGTAGGCAGTTTCTGCACGCAGAGCTTTGAAAAATGTCGTACGGTTACTGTCTTGAGCCCATACCACGTGTATATATATAGTTTAAATTCTGTTGGTTGGGAATAGCATTGTATGAGCCTTTTTCAAAAAAATTACACAGATGCTCCCACTCTCCAAAGTAAACTTCCTCCTCTGCTAATCTTTTTTTAAATCTGGAATGGAAAAAGCATACATTTTTAACATCTGGAAAGGGGAGCTCTTCATGCCTACTTTATTATTCCTCTATCCAGCACTGCTCTTGATTCATCCTTCTATTCTCTCACCGTTTTTCTTAATTTTTTGTCTTCTAAGCTAGAGGAATGTTGTGTGCTTTGGCTTCATTGGGGACGGGGAAAGTTAGGTAATTGCTTGCCCTTCTATTCCAGTTCATCCGTCTATTCTGATTTTGGGTTGTGGGTTTTTTTTTTTTTTCTTCCGTTACAGAAAAGCCCTCAGCTCTTGCCTGGAGTGGGTAATGTGTTCCCAGAGCTGGTAATTCATGCATCCTGTGACTTTAAATTGTTCACAACTATGCTGAGCATTTGTGAATGAGTGTGAAGGAAAATCAATATGTGAAAAGGCCAGAGCGGGCAGGGGAAAACAGCTCTTCCAGCGCCTTTTTTATGGTCACACCATTGCCTGATTTTTAGTTTTTCTGTCTGTGAACTCCTCAGTGTTTAAATTTAGAAATGGCTTGTTTTGGAACAAGTTGCTTTTAAGATCGTTTCCAGAAGATTTGTGTGTAATTTAATCCCATTCAGGTTTGCTGCTCTGCTGCTCTGATCTGTGTTTAGCTTGTTCTGTGAGACTTCAGGTTGCTCTTTCTCCCTATACCTCTCCCAGTATTTTCTAGAAATTTGGGTTTTTTCCAGTCAAAACTGCAACAGCATTTATGAAGCCTTTTATATCCCCTGTTCCTATTCGTCGACAAGGTGGTATTTTTAGAATTGTATTTTGTTAAAATAGCCTGAATGTTTAAAAAATGTAACTTCAATTTCTGTAAAGGATCTCATCAGTGATTATTATTTAAATACTCTAGAAATGGAATGCATGTACTTTAGAAATTAGCCCAAATAATATATTTAATTTCTGAGATATATATATATATATTATCTCATATTTACTCTTCACTTCCAACACAGCTTAGTTTAATATTTCAGGGCATCTTCTTGCTTACAGATTATCAGTGATTGAAGTTGCCAGTGAAGAACCAAAAAAAGGCTTCTCAGAATGTGACAGTACAACGTAACATTTCAACCGCTTAAATTTAAGTTGAGGCAGGAAAGAATTAAGATTTTACATACTTCCATCTAGCGTGCGTGAGGGAAATTGCATCCACAGTTAAAATCCCAGCCATTCTCCTAGCAGTTCCAGTTGGGCAAGGATCATCTCATCTGTTGGTCTTTGTTGAGCGGTTACTGCTGATAAACTGTGTAGCATGCCAGGGCTGACAGATTTTAGCTCTAAGTATTTATGTGGCAGTAGCTTTGAGATGTCCATAAAATGGCGACGCACGAAGTTTAAGAAAAATCACCTTTCACCGTGTGGCGTTCATACTCTCCTTCAGTTCTGCTCTATTTACTTGTCATTCTGTGCTAGAATTTCAGCTGCTTGATTTATTAATTATTGCTATTGAAATAAAATTAAAGTGGCTGTTCAGTTATTTAAGAGCCAATTAAATCTGATTTTATTCTGATGTAACATTTCCATTGAAAGTACATAAAACACAGTCTGTGGAGGAAAGTTAGATCTAAAAATGTTTAGTGTTTATTTTTTATAATCTGTGCTTTAGGCGGCTTGACTTGCCAAATAAAATCCATTGCAATCGCACAGCAGTGAGTTCAGATGGTAGAAGTTACTCTACATAAAAAAATAAAAGTTTTGGTGTTTTGGTGATCCTGTATGAACCCTTCGCTGCAGCTGCTGGTTGGAGAATGTATTCAACCAGTAGAAATGAATTTTTGTTGTTTGCAATGCTTTTGAAGAATATAATTTATTTACTAGCCTTTGGTGACTTTCAAAGGTAGAAACAAGGGGCCTTCTGGGACTCACATTTCTCAAATCATGGGCTGTACCGTCTTGAGGGATCGGTGTATATATTAGTTGAGTTTCCAGTGTCAGAATGTGCTAATTACTGTGAGGTCCCCTGCTCCCAGGGGACGCTCAGGGCAAGATGCTTTGAGAAGTGCAGCCCCAGAAGCTCGAGTGGTTTGTGCAGGACGGACAGAGATGCGTCATTTGTTGCGTGGTGTTGGGGAGCTGAGTTCACTCTTAATGATCTGGTGGGGCGAGGACATGCTGAAAACGGTACCAGAAAATACCCTACTGAGCCTTGCAGTCCTGAATTGTGTTAGCAGTAAATACAGCAAGTGGAGAATGAGCAGGTACTTTTCATTATGTGTGACAATTAAAATGTATCTCTTGATTGTGGCATTTCTTACTAGGGGAAATGCCAATGCCAATCCCAGTTTTATTTTGACAATTTAACACTGTATGCTATGTCTTGTGTCGGCTGGGAGGATGCTGCCTGAGACTATTTCAATATTAAGGGTCTGGTTTGCCTTATTTTTTATTAAAAATAAATCATATTGATGCGGACATAATTTAATTTCTAACTAGACAAGCCTGCACTAGCTCCAGCCAACTCTCAGGTTTGTGGCGTCTGTCTCCGACAAGATCACAGATATGGAGAAAATGATTTATTTTAGTTTCCAACGCTTAGATAAAACTCTGGTTTTGTGCAGATGGCACTGAAAGGATAACACATAGCTCAGATAAATTTGTATAAAGCACTGTGTATTTGTACCAGAATCCAAATCTTCAGTACATCAGTAATATTGAGATTTATACTACTATTGTACTAGCCTGGTTTTTTTTTTCAGCATATAGAATTAATTGCCATGTGTAGAGGTCAGTGGGGTTGGTGTACTCTGGTCTGGCTGCACCATGCATCTTGGTGGGGTGCTTCCAGCTACCCAGCCTGGTACCCCAAAGAGCTGTTGGGAATTGTCAGGCTGATATTGGAGAATGCTTTGGGGTTTTTGGATGGAAAACATTCAGAGCGGTGCAGAGCAGGAGCGTGAGGGTGCTCGGCTTTTTGGGGAGGGTTGGAGATGGTACAAGTGTGTGTGGGGGGTACTTCCTCCACCTTCAAAGGCTTTTATAAAACGCTTTAGTGGAGCGTGATAAAGACAATTCTGATAGCTGCACTAATTCTAAATAAATGTTTACTAAACAACATTAATGGACTTAAAATGTTTTTAGGAATAGTTATTAGTCCTTCAGTCTTGAATGGTGAAGGAAGTTTTGTCTCAATGGGGGGCTGCCATTTTAATGCTTCCTGGCAGGAGGCCTATTTTGATCATGCAAATTAGGTTGGAAAAAGTAGGCTAAGCCATTAAAAAGTAGGAGAGATCATGAAATTTTAAATTTTTAAGGTGACTGTGTTTCTAATTATTAGCATTTTTGTTATCATCGATAACATGCATCACTCTATTTTCCTTAATTCTCACATCCTCATCCCTTAACACTGACAACCTCAATGCCAGTTGCTCTTGCATCCACTGCTCAAAATGGAAGCTGTAGTCTGTTGGATATTTTATTCCCAGCAAGGTGCTTGGAAATATTGCCACGTGGTGTGTTTTGTTGTATAATTAGAAATGCAGATACAGACTTTTTTGTTGCACGGTGGTTAATTTTTTCTATTCTGTTAACATTAATAGGGACTGAAGGTTAAACTTGGCTTATGTAAACTCTGGGTATTTGCAGGATGCTTATTGGCAGGAGGATTAATTCTGGCAGTGAGAAAGGGGCACACGTGCACATGGGTGAGGATCAGAGCCAGCACCCAGAAGGCTGGATCTCCAGTGAGAAGACACTCGAGTTTTCGCTAGGGTGATCTCTTTATGGGGCTCCACCTTCCCCACCAGTTTCTGGCCAGGAGGACAAGCTGCTCACCAGCAGAGTGCCACGGCACTGGTGGAACACAGGGTCCTGCTGGGGACGTGGGGAAGAGCCCCCCGCTACTCCTCCTGGCCAGCACGTGGATCCTGCGGCCACCATCCTGAGAAACTCTGCAGCCCATCCTTCGCATCCCGCTCCTCCAGGCAACGAGTGCGTCAGCAAAATAACTCTTGGTGCCTGCCGGCTCGCGAGCTTCATTTAATCCTATTAATTTTTAATAGAAAATTAATATTAAGCTAGCATACTTCTGACATGATTTTGCCTGCGCGCAGGAAGACCCCCAGTTTGTGTTTGCTTTGAAGGACAAGAGTGATGGATCCTGCAGGAGCGAGACCCTCGTGGCAGAGCCGGCAGCCGGAGCAGCGCGGGGCGTTGAGCTGGTGGACGCGTCTCTGTAGGGCTGTCACCTTCAGCACATACAGTAGTAGTGCCCCGTTCGGCTTCAGCGATCACAAATGTTGGTTGGATTTCAAATGTGTATCTCTAAAAGTAGCGCTCTGCGGCGGGGTGTTGTTTGTATGCTGTGCTGCTTGGATAAACTGAGGGGAACCGGGGATTTCCAGCTAAATGTGTGCAACAGGTGTATTGTGTGTCGGTATAGTGCGGAGCTGACCTGACCGGTGTCTGGTGGAAAATGTCAAGAGTTGAATACCAACTTTAGTAAATATTAATTTAAGCGATTTAAAGTTTCTACTGGTGGGGGGAAAAAAAAAAAAAAAAAAAAAAAAGAGGCATATTCTTAATTACCATTTTCACTAGGAGCTAATAAAGGAGGGTTGTGCTGGAGATGGAGGGGTTGCACCCAGTCACCCAACTGCGGCTTTGCTACGGTTGATGTTCTGCAGCCTCCAAAACAGTAAACTTGAAACAGGAAGGTCTGCTCTCTGAGTTGATGGTATCTTTCTCGTTAAGATAGATTCTGGGAAAGTAAGCTGCATTCCTTAGCTCTTGCAAACCCTTTTAATTGTTTTTTCTCACAACCTTAGCCTGATCTTATCACGTAAGTAATTGTTGCATCACATTTGCTTTATTCTCTCTACTGGGAAGTCAGATAATTGCTTTATACTTTTTAATGGGAAGTGTTTGGGAAGCCTGTTACCTCCAAGATGCATACGAGCAGTTCAGTGACTATTGCAACACTTGCATTTCTCCCAGCTTTTCTGGAGCTCGGCAGGCAGCGAGCGGGAGAAGAGAGGCATGGGTGGCTGGTACCTTCTCTAGAACCAACTAGCAGCCATGAAGTTACTCAGTGTTTTAGACTCTGCCATAGAAGTGAAGCTACCAGCTCTGATGTGCCTTGTATTTAGGTATATCTCTTCTGCGGGAATATTCAGCCAGATCTTCCTTATGAAGTAGTATTATAGGGTATTAATTATTCATAGTCAGTTTAATTCTTCTTTCTTGCATATTTAATTGTAATAGCATGCTGTATGTCACCGTGATTTCCCAGAAGAACTGTACACCAAAGGAAAACCATTCAGGTATATAGTCTTAAAGATGTCCGTGCTAATCTTTGTTGTTTAATTTTGGAGCAGAATGGGATATTATCAGATGTTTCTTGCAGAGAAACAATTATGCAAAATCATGATTTCGCTTAATCTTTTTGGCTAAATTCTTCAAGCTCAAATAGCTGGTTTGATTTTTTGCTGATGACATTTATGTTGTCTTGCTTATTTTATGAGGAAAAAATGCTTAATGGGAGGGAGGACGTGACTCTTGTTTTCTTCTCTGAAGGGGGGAACCTCTATCATAGACTTTGGCAGTGCCGATCGATTCCTTCCAGAAGATGAAGGAAGGGAATAAGATTTTTATTGAGTTTTTTCAGTGATCAGAATAGCAATGCCAAATGCTGGTGTGATTAAGAATTATTTTTTTTTTAAATTTTTTTTTATAACAACTAGGATGGGCTCTTAGTGCTTGACGTGAGAAAATATTGGAGGCACAGGAACTGCAGATGCATTCACAATTTGATTTGCGTGGCCCTCGTTCTAGAGCTGTTTCACGCTTGTAAGGCACTTGGTGAAACCAAATCCCTTGTGTTTGGAGAGCAGGATTGTTCTCTGAGATTTACTGTAGGAGTTTAAACTTCTGAAAAATCTGTTTACAATGTGTCTGAACTGGAGGACAGAGGACACAGTAGAGACTGTTATCTGTTTACTGCTCAGATAAGGAGGTGGAATAGATTGCTGGCCTGTTTCTGAACTCTGCTTAATGAATGGTTGCTAGGCAAATTGCATCTCAATCAGCTTAATCCTCAAGATGTCATTTACAGGTCTGCTCTTTGTGAGGGCCAGAACTGTGTGCTTTCAAACTGTACAGGCCAGAAATTGCTAGCAAAGCAGCTTAGAATAGCTTGTTCAAAAATTCAGCGTACATGTGTTGCTGAGCTGCCCAATTTAAAGTGCCTGTTGTCGCAAGGCCGTCATTGCATGGCCGTGCGCTAGATTAGATGCTCGGTGATAGACAGGAGGCAGCAGCAGCATCATTAGCACCGTTTCTGGATCAGCACAGCATACATCATAACGTTTTGGCACTGGATTAACGTGAAAGAAAACGTTTCTAAATGGGGACTGCGCTGCTGACGTGATGAAAGGTATTTCTGTTTTGGCTGAGTTTGCTCAGAGCCCAGTGTGGTTTTGGGGTGTATACATGGGACGTGATTAACTTTGGCAAACAGTTGGGAGTGGGAGGTGGTGTTATCTGGCATGGGGCAGGGAGCTGCGGCTGGCCTTGGTGAGAGATCTGTAATCGGGAGAGGGCACGGGCTGGTCGTGTGAAGGCTTCAACCTGCCTCTGAAACAGTGGACTTTCTCCCGCAGCATCAGGAGAGAGCCAGTTAATTGCATATGCTGGTATGTGTGTTGCCCACATACATTAGGCTCATGATTTAGTCCAAAGGAAAAAGTTTCCTAACATAGTTAAGCTTTAACAGTCTCTTTGTAAAGAAAGATAACAAGATACTTATTTTTATTGGTTTCCCATGACAGCGATTAATCTTATTGCAGGCAAAGCATTGTTCTTTGCATGGCTACACCTTCGTTTCCTTTGAAACATATCCTGTCCGAGTGCTGCATGTCATGACACCGAACACTGTAAATGCAGACTGGAAAAGACTGGACTTGTTGAATGCTGAAGACATTTTAGAACTGTTTATGGTCACCGTGTGCTGATATGAAATGTCCTTCATGTGACACAGTTATTAAAAGTGCAGGTGAAAGCGTAGCCTGTGAACTTTGCAGTGCTTGCACAGTTTGGGTGTGTGCAGCTTTTGTGTTATTCAAAAATACTGTTAAAACTGCAGGAAAAGATTGTATTAAAACGTTGAGAGCCTCTCCAAATAAAGCATAAATAAAATATTCTACCTTAGTCACCAGCAAAATGACAGTGGTGCTTGCATCTTTACACTGTAGATGGGAAGAGGACTGTTGAACAGAAGACTTTGTGATCAGAGAGTGCTTTTCATGCAAATGAAGATTTTATTACATGCTGCTGAATCAGGGGCTTGTGTAGCGAGAACAGCACAGAAGTGATAAGATCACTTTGTCATAGCTTGAAATTTTGCCCAGCGTGTCTTTCAGATCGCTGAAACGGGCAAGAAGCACTCTTGTTAAGGGCACAGCAGTAACTGATATAATATTTTGGGGGCAGGGCTTTTTCTTCGTGGTATGGTCTGTCTGCAGTGATCTGCCACGTGTCCGCAGCCCTGATTCCAGAGCAATGAGGAACCGCAACGTGTAGGTGACCCTGTGTAGCAGCAAAGTCATAAAAACTCCCGTTCCTGATGGGATCCCTGTTCTGCTCTTGCCCGAGTGGGTGCAGAATCTCCCCTCTGCTGCAAGCTGGGAGCTGTTAGCATCGGGCAGAGCAGAGCTGTCCCTCCTTTTGGCTGGGATCACCTGTGTCACCTGTTCCTGAGTCGTGCAGGGGCTGTGCGCGCAGTTTGGGGCTGTGTTTTGCAGCAGAGGGCACCCATCCAAGACGACTGGCTCTGTTGGTTTTCCTTTTGTATTTGTTAGCTAATATTGTCTTCCCGATGTCCTTCTTTCATGGTTAGAACCGGTTTGGTTTAATGAAGACTGTTGTTGCCAACAAGCGAAAGGATATGTGTAGTGGAGTAGGCATCTAAATCCTCCCCTGCGGATGGGTAGTGTTCAGCATCCCGATGTGACCTTGGTAAAAGTTCTCGGGTGTGTTACTTTCCCTCTTTATTTCTCTCTCTTGCTGTGTAGCAGCTTTCCTTACAGAGAAGCGTCTGAGCTATTGGAAATCTGTCCTCTCTTCTCTTCCTCTTTCCAGAGACATTGTCAGCATAACACCCAAGCTACTTAGATTGACGCCTGAATATTCTGCTTTTGCACAATCAGGAGGCATTCAGTGAAGTAGCAAGGTGAGAAGTTTAAGATTTAGGACTGACATTTTTACATGCTTTTCAGTCCATCATTTTGAATAGTCTTGGTGAGGAAGATCAAAGCTTCCTTCACATGGGATGCCCCCATATGTGTGTGGTGAGCATCCATCAGAGCGTATAGCACAGGGGAGAAACATGCTTAACAGCCATCCGATTGCAGCGTGGGGCTGTTCATATTTCACATTCTCATTTGAAGAGTCTAGGAACAAAATCTAACCCTGCGCATTCCTGGAGAGTTTCAGAGCAGCAGGATGGGACCTCTTTCCCGTTTTTTCTCATGCAGATTATGGTAAGGATTATTCAGTGTTTAAAATCTGGTTTATACTGGCTTCTGAATTTCATTTAAAATAAACATCTGGAGAGCTTTTTGATCTCCTGTGCAAGACTGTTATCTGCCTCACTTGTTAAAATGACTTCTGCTTAATTTTTAGTGAAAGGCAAAGACCTAGATCATTTTGGCCCAGAGGCAATCTGAATGGTTCACATTCTGCAGTTAGAAATTTCCACAAGCACACAGCCTATCCAGCAGATATTTAAAACCCTTTCTCCTAGTGAGTGTGGCAGCGATAGGTATCTGTTTCTTCTGTGCTACTCTTTGGGATCTGCAAGGCCACTACCTGTAGTGCAATTTGTATTTACTGCAAAGCCTCGTTCTCCCGGTGCTGAGCACGTATCGGAGCGGATGCTCTGTTCGAGGAGAATTAAGGTCTTGTCCCTTTGCAGCTTGCAGTACAAAGCCCTCCCCCGGGAGATGGCCACAGTTTGCTGCTATCCCGCAGTTGGATCGGTGGGACAGTGGGAGTATCAGTTATTTATTCAAATAGCCTTTGCATTTGGAGTATGTTTTCTCTGATTTGACAGGAGCTTGCTCCTCTGCTCTTCACTGGAGACTGAAAATGTGTGTGTGCCTGTGGCGAGAGTGCTGGGTATGTGCTTCCTCTGTCTTTCTGGCTTTGAAATGGGTTCCTGTTGCTCTTTGGCAGACCCTGAAGCAGCGATCTGTGGAAGCAGCGTATTCAGAGCGAGAGTGACTTTACCTCTTTGTTTTCTCTATTTATTTATGTCTGTATGGGATCAGCTGGCCCCACATTATGTGTGAAGTAGTTAAATTTTAGCCCGCATCTGTAGGATGTGATTTCTCCCCCTCCCCTCTAGTCGCTTTGATCAAATCAAATAAAAACGCAGCTCTTTCATTTCTAGTTTTGTAGTTTCAAAGACAATCTCTTGACACGCTCTAGCAGTCTGGACCCGAGTCCTTTTTTCCCCTTAGTCCAAAGGCGCACTGTGTCTTGCGCCTTTCTCTGTATCAGCAGTTGCTATCTGCATTGGCTTTTATCTGCATCACGAGACAAATGGAAGAGAGCAAGACACTTCAGGGATGGGAAACAGACTTATATGTGCAATGGAAATATGTAATCAGTCTGCCACATGGAGTACAGACCAGTTTCTATATTGGAAATCCGTAGCCTGTGCTCCCAGAAATGTGAGGTGAGATTTTAGGCTTTGAAGGTTGGTTAATCCCCCCCAGCGGTTAATACCAACATAAAAATTTTCTGTGATGTCAAGCCTTTCCTTCTAAATGCCTTTTTTTTTTTTTTTTTGTGCATATGTCAGCTATACAAAGCAACACTCAATTTGAGAAATGAGCATTCAAACACTCCATAAGCACTTTATTTTTGTCTGCTTTGTGAGCAGCTGAACACATGTCCAGGCTGAAATACGCTGAGCTGCTGCTTCCCGGCGAGCGTGCCAGCGCCGCTCGGCACGAGGAGCGGTGAGAAGGCTCCCGGCCGCGCAGGCGTGGGACAATTCGGAACTTTGTCCGGTGTCCTGAAGAGGCACTCCTGACCTCCGTCCTGGAAAAGCACGTCTGCAAATCTCCTGCTCGACTGCATCCCAGGGGAGAGGATCCCAGCTAAGCCGTACGAAATCATACCCAGTTTCTCGGCAAGATGAGCACTCTGGTCGCTGTCATCCCGATCAAAATCCGAACCGTGTCTGGTGGCATTCGCAATGTCGTGGTACGCATTCCTTTTTCAGAGTAGTAGTGCTTAAAGCGAAGTGTGTTTCTCTCTGCATTAAGGAGTCAGATTCAGCTGTTCAAAGCAAGTTGATAAATTGCTTTTCATTAAGTGTCTGAGCGCCAAGGGGTTCAGTATGTGTTCCAAGGAAAAAATACATTAATTACAGCTTCTGTAGAGCATTTATCAATCACATAGTTATAAACAGTACTAATGCAGTTAATTGAAGGTAGAAAAATTTACCTTTTGAATTTGTTGACTGTAGCAATTCAGTGGTTGCAAAGACAAATTGTCTGGAAATTAAAATCAGGCAATACATCGGGGATTGCCTGAGTAACTGTCTCGAGTATACACCTGATCAGACTCTGGCACAGTGTTCGGAGGGGGGGTGCACCCTTTTAGTGCAGGATGCACCGAGGAGGTCAGGGCTGCCCCATGGCTGTTATAGCCCAGGTTATCGGGAGCTCAGCGTTCGTGTAGACGGGTTTGTGCTGTGTTTGCTGTTGAGGTACGGGGTGTGTGGGCTGTGTTAGCAGTGTTTTGTTCTCACCCACGCAGCCAGGTTGTGTTTACCATGCAAAAGGATGTCTCACTGACTGTAGTACGGTTACAACTGCCTCTGTGTCCTGTCCGTATAATTTATTTATTGCCGTGTGTGTTGGGTTTTTTTCTAAAGAAAAAGGCAAGTGCGGAGGAGGAAGGGTGCACAAAAGCAAACAGAAATCTCCTGCTCACCTGTAGTCGGTAAAACTTATCATGAAAAAAGAAATCTTTTGTGAATGTAAACTTTGGATAAAGGTGATGTGTTGACGGCTGCTGAAGGAATCAGGTGAGATCGCACTGAAGTGTTTTATCAGGCCTGCAGACAAAAATCTCTGGTGCTTGTGGTGTGCAGAGGTTTTGAAAACATCTTGCACGCTCTTTGTTGTTTTCCCTGTGGCTGTTTTGAACTGCCAGCCATGCAACTGGCCGGATTTCTTGCTTCTCAAGAAAGCAGGGAGAACAACAGAGACTTTTTCAGTAACTCGCAATTAATGTACTTCTCGTCCTTTCTTCTGTTGAGTTGTTATGAGATGGCCTTTGAGTTTCTTGGAAGACTGATAAGGACACTTGGTCTGTGTCAGGACAAGCCAGCGGGGCACCAGCACCTCGTTCTGAAGGTTGATGGGAAAACACCGTCCCAGTGTCTGGTCCAGCTCTTTGGTATTCACCTGATAGCTTGTATTTTCTGCTGGTGAGTGTTTTGTACTTGTGTTGCAACTTCTGTTTGAGGTTCTTGGAATACTTTTCATCTTCACAGTAGGCTGCACACTATCTCCAGCTACAGAAGAAGGTCTTATCTTGCCCTTACAAATGGTAAAATGTGTATCTATGTGTTCATGGTCCACTGGGAAGCTCGGGCACTGTGTGCAGTTGGACAGAGATCTCCAATTTTGTATCTTAAATAAAAATCTGCTGTGTATTTCTCTGCTTACTTTGTAAATGGGCTGTTAAAATTTCACCGTAGGTGGGACCTTAATTCAGTATCCAGAGAGCTAAATACTACACCAAGCAACTGTCAGTGTAATTGTACAGGTCAAAATGATACACACGCATAACCAAAGCAAACTGAAATCCACTCCCCCATGAGCCTGCCCGCCTGTGTTCACACACCACTGGCACACCTGGTCCACAAGTGAGTCACACTTTATTTTTTTTTCTTAATATGCAAGTTCAGTTTTTTGTTTTGTATGAAGTCTAATTCATTCTGCCTCATCTTATTTGCAAATATTTCTCATTTTCAAGTGAATCTATTTTTAAAACAGGAATCGAAGCATATTTTTTCAATATCTAACAAATGTCGGGATTGTTGTTTGTGTGTTGCATGGAGGTAAAATTTGTTCAAATTTAGCTCAGAAAAAATGTTCTTTTTAAATAATCAGCTTGTAATAAACAGGGCAAGATAGCTACTTCCCTACTTGGGGAACTGTCATAATCTGTAACTTCTAACGATATTTTAGAAGGAAAAACTGTCATCCTTCTGTCATGTGCAGCCACAAGGATTTCTGTAAGTCATGATTAAGACTTTAATTCTGGGCTTTTATATAGTAAGTGTGGAATGAGAGAAGATAATGATAATGGTGATCTGTGCGAAGCAGCCACGGGAGAGGGAACTATTTCATGTTTCCCCTTCACCAAGGCAGCTGTTTGCTGTACTTAAGAAAAGCTTCCTTTTCAGATCTGGGAAGACAAAGTCAAGAGGGAGAAATTCTGGCCGAGAGTGGCATGAGGAAGCTCACAGCTCTCGCATGTCCTTTGTGGTAAAGTAAAGCCCAGAATTACAACCTTGCGCCTCTTCCAGACACAGAACACGTAGGAAGGCTGCACATAACACCGATGCAGTGCACATTCTTGCTGATGATGTTGAGGTTATAACTGCAGGCTCTCCGCTATGGGAAAGGAGTCAATGTGTATTTTGGTTTCTTATCACTCGAAGGCAGAAGGAAGTTGCTTACGAGGATGGAGAATGTCTGTTGGTGGGAATGTGTGGTGCCTCCACTGGGGTATGTGTTAGCAGCATCCTGTAGTTTGGTAGTTGCTGGGCTGATTTGGGTTTGCTTTGGGTGGGAGTCATCTCAGCTAACCCGAATATCGTCATGTTCACGTGAAAACATGCACACTCGTACCTGTAAGTCTGTTCCGTGTTTTATAGTGGCTGCTGTGATATTATAGATGCTGCTCGAGCGTGTAGGAAGAAAGTGGGTTTAGTTTGCCCCGAGGATAGTGGATGCTTTGGAGGAAGGAATGTTTGTTTGCACCTCTTGGTATCTTGTTGAAGAAAATGTTATCTTCTGTGAATGTTACAATGGCAGGTAGGGAGTCTGTTTTGCATTTTGAAAATACAAATGTAAGCCTAATATCCTGGGCAAGATATGATTTTCACGACAACGCTGTATTTACCTTACCTCTTCTCTTAGCTGCTGCAGTTCAACTGTAGCATCCTTTTCTCCCTCTCCTAAATGACCATGCAGATTTATGGACTGTGAAACATAACTAAGATACATCCCAGGCTGTTTCTTTATCCCGGTTTCCCACCAATAGAGCATTAAAAACTTGGGAGTTGGAAGTTACCATATAAAAGGAGAAAGAAAATTAATTAAAGGTCAGAGTGCTTTAGTGTAGTGAAAATTCAGAGGAGGCAGATACAAAGTTATTCAAATGGCTTTTTTGACTTCAGGCAGGTTGATTTTCCTATTTCTTGCATATGTTCCCATGGTAAAAGCAGTATCTCATCTGTCTCATAACTGACCACTAGCATATGTGTTTCAAGCACAGCCAGAAATACTCCTTTGAAGCTTTGGCCAGGCCATACAATCGTCCCGACTTGTCTTTTCTACATCTTTCCTTCGCCTTAGAAGTGGCCTGCAACACCTGGCAAGCCCTACTTAACGCCTGTGTTGTCTGTCAGCTCCTGCCACATTGCTGAATACGGAGTTAAATTTAAAAATAGGCTTAAAAAGAGGTGAGGGCTTTGAGCAAAGTAAAATAAGCCACTGATTTGGGTCATGAAAGGGAATTGATGTCACTGGTTCTCTGTTGCAGCTTTTTCTTGAGCTAAGAAGTTCTGTTCTGAGCTGTGAAAATGCGGAGGAGAGGTAGTGAGCAAATGGTGCTCAGGAGAGGGAAGGGTGGTCTCCTTCCAGTTACCCCGGGAGACTGCCTGGACCATGACCTTGTAAGCCTGACGTGAGAAGGTCAAGGTGGTATTGAATGCTCTGCAGTTTCATTTATCTTCACGGTCTTCTTCAGTGGTAGAAAACTGTCACCCACTGCTGTCCTTTTAACAAGGAGCAACCACTGCATCGGGTGACTAAATCCTTCATCCAAAATTACATCAGGCACCTGTGGTGAGCCGGATACTTCCCTTGATCTCTTCTGTCATAGGCTAGCCCATAATCAGGACACCAGTCTTCTAACATAAATCTGGTCAAAAAACCTTAAGCCACTGTAAAAGGAGTTGTGTGCAATTTTTGCCCGTTTCAGAGTGGTTATGTGGCTTCAATAATGTTTGTTAAGTGCTTTGATATGCTTTGGTGAAGGGCAGAGTGTTAATAATTAAAATTGGAAGGAAGTTCTAAAGTAGTATGGGGGATGAGGACCGCTTTCAGGTCTGTTAGTTAACAAAAAGGCAAAATACAAATTGACGAATCAGCAGGAATTTAGTTTTAACGCTCCCTTCCCCCAGCCACCTGCATGGGCTGAGCACAAAAAGCAGCTAATTGTCTGCTCCGCTGCGGAGATGAAAGAAGCTGGTCCTACAACAGGAAAGGCTATTGAACTGCATGAAGGTGGTAAATTATCAGCACTGAAAACCTTTTGAGTTGGTATCTTTATGTGCTCAAAAAGTACATTATTTGTACTGCTATTTACAGCGTTCGGGGGCTGATGAAACCAGCATCTCGTGACGTGAATCTTATGTTTCAGTCCATGTAATTAAGAGGTCAGTAAAACTGAAACTTGCTTTTGAAACTCTACGCCTTCACCGTGTTTGGGTATTGTTGAAGGGTGTGTTTGGTGAGGACGGGCCCTCTTAATGGCTTTATTTTGGCCCAGCTAACGAGCTGTTTGCAGAATTGCTCTGTGATTTGCAGTGGGCAGACTGTAAAAGCGGCCTCATGTTTGTCCATTTTACTGCTAGCAGTTTCATTTGCAAAGTGCAGGCAGGAGCAGGCTTCTTGCCAGCAACAGCTTCATTCAGATTAGGGCTTTAGTTCAATTATGTCCAATTAACTTTTATTGCAGATAGCAGTGATAATTACTTGCAAGTCAATTTTTTGGCTGTGGTTATCCCAAGGCTAAAGTCTGAGCTTGATGGATTTTAATAACTGAAGTGACGTATAGCTTTTCCTCTTTTTTTCTTCTTTAGGCCTCAATTAGATGAAAGGTCAGAAGCTATGTAAAAATCCATCTTACAATTAAAGCCAACTGTTCTACTCTTCAGCAGATGCGTAGTCCTGTGTTTTAAAATAATCTCTTGGGACCGACCTAAAAAAAGGCTTTTTAAACTCTAAGATCATAACCTTGAGCTTGCTGCTGCTTTATCCGAAGAGTGAATTTGATGGAGCTGATGTCACACGTGGCAGTAGCTGCCCGCCTGGAGCCGAGAGCCACCGCCTTGGCTTTTTTTACTACACTACATCCTGTTCAAAATTGCTCACCTAGAAGCCTTTAGTGGTAGCCCTTGGGTGTGAGGAGTGTGATATGAACAATATTTCCATTTAAGTGCTGTTACCCCAAAGCTGCTTCATTTTCTTCCTTGTTGAGCGTTGCCATCCCAGCTCGGGGAGAGGAACAGAGCTGGGCTACAGCAGGTGCCTCCCTTCTCCCGAAGCGCCCCACGTACATTTAAATTCTCTCTGCCTTCACCTCGAAACTATTTCATTTTGTTGCCTGAGTAACGTTATAAATGGAGGTCAGCCTAAAAGGTGAAATGGTTTACAAGCAAAATCATAGTTAATTAAACTGCAAGAAGCAAAAATTGATTTTGATCGAAACTGTTGCAGGGTGCTGCAGAGGGCCCACCTGAATGCAGAAAGCCAAGAGGTCCTGTGCTGGCAGATGCTGACAGTGCATTCCGCTTGTTACAAAAGACGACTTTCTATTGTTCAGTCTTCCTATTTATTTATCCCCAAGTGCACTCGATGCTATTGTGATTTATTGCCATTTCAAAAGACTACCTCTCTGCGCATTATTTTGCAGTTTTCCATTTATAAAACATTAAGAGGATGTGATACCAGCCGGCGATGAATACAGTGCTAGTTTGGTAATTTTGTTCCAGGAAACGGTAAGATTTATCTCTGGCTCTTCAGCAGTCCCGGGAAAGGGCCATTCTGGTAGGTGCCCAAGAATAAAGGGGAGTTTTAGGGCTGGAGAAAGGCAGGAAGCCTGCAGGATCAGTCTAGACACTGCAAGGCATGGCTGAGTGGAAGGAATCGTATTGAATGCTAAGGGGGGGGGTGGGGGGGTGGTGTCCAGTGTCTGCAGTTGACACAAACATATTTTTGAAACCCTTAGACTTTAGGTTACTTTGGGAGAGGGAAAAGGAATGAGTCTCATTTGGACTTGAGCAGCCTGCCAGGGGGTAAATGAGACACTGAGTTTCCCTTGGAGCATGAAAATTGGCCTGGATTCAATTATGTTTCCTGGCAAGCTCTTACAGACATTTGTACCAAAGAAACTTCACAACTCGAGTTAGTTTTTGTTTTTGTTTGCAGCACTTATATATGCTGAATTTGGAATGTGCCGTGTGCGCTTCGGGGTTGCCGTAAATCCCACCAGAGGTTATGGAATTTCATGGGGCTACCTTGTGAATAACGAGGAGAAGCGAAGCGTATCAGCCCGCCACAAGCGCTTAACAACCCTCGCACAGTTTACGGGACCCCAGGGTGCTGGAAACTTGGAATAGTTTGGAGCTTTTCTTTTGTATGTGGGTGGATGCTCCTGCTTCCTCCTGGCCCCAGGCTTTGTGAACAAGCCCGCAGTTAATCGTGGAATTTCAGACATGCGTGTTTACTTTCAGGAACCTAACTTTAGACTTCACCAGCTTGCTTTCGTCTAAACCAGCTCAGTTTCCCATATTTCTCTGGCCAGGGATGGTTTGTGAGGAGTGTTTCCTTTGTGTGCTTACCCTGTAAGGCCTCTTGGGAAGCTTCAGAGACTGGCGTATTTAAAAACTTGGCAATAACTCTGCATATGTGGTCTGTTTAGATAAAGCTGTGTTAGAGTATTAGAAATTTCCTAGTAGTACCAAGTTGCTTTACACCTAGGTTTTACTCTAGCTTGTAAAAGTACCCCCTGGCCTGAAGGAGCACTGGGTCTGGCAGAGGCAATACTAAGCTTTGAGTATCAGCCAGAAGATAGTATGTCTTTTTTAGTCCAGAAAGGCAATACCATGGTAGGTTTTACTGGAACTGATTCTTAGCTCTACAGGGAGGGCGTCCCTGGGCAGTGGGTGGAGGTGACTTCTTCCGTCCTACCCAGTGAGCCCTGGGGGTGACAGGGCTTGGTCCAAAAATCCGTGCGGGGAACATTGTGCTGCCTGGACCAAAAAACACCCTGATGTGCAGGTAAGTCTGAACGTGACAGTCATTGTGGGGATGTGACAATTACCCCCAAAGCCCAAGCACTGCAAATCCCTCTTAAGCTTGACGTGCTTTGATTTAATTATTAATAAATCTTAAGAGAAAAAAAAAATCTGTTCATGTGTCTAAACCTGCTAACTATTTCATAGAGCGTTCTGCAGTACGTGTGCTGTTAAGATTATATCCTGCAGCCAGATTAGATTAAAATCACTTCAAAGAGGTGAATTTATTTATTTATTCCAATCTAATGATTGTTTTCATCTAGAAATGTACTTTATCTTTTTATATATATTTTCAAGACAGAGCTTGTTACACTGTTTGGCAGTATACAGAATCAGTTTAAAATACAATTGAAAAACTTTAAAGGTGAGGGTTTTACAGCCGCCCTCCATTGCTGGGTGCCAAACCTACTGGTCAGCTTGCCCTCCAGTTTGCAGCTGACTGGTTTAGATGACAGTGTCACTGAGTCTGGTGTGAGGAACTGAAGGAGTTAATGCCTCAGACATTCATCGAACTGTTTGCTGCACTTTGTGTAAGCCTGATACTTCGTATAAGCGATGCAGGCCTTGCTAGCGACTATGCCCTTGAAGAAGAGCTAAAAGACTAATAAGAGGGGAACATCTGCCCCAGAAGGAGCCAAAGGCTGGATGGTTGCCTGAGAAGCATGAAGTCAGCGAAAACCAGGAGTAACTGGGGGAAAGGTAAAGGTAGCAGCGGGAGATTGCAACCACCGACTCAATTGGACAGAAGGGTTAATGCACCCCATTCCCCCCTCAACGTGTGTGCAGAACCCATGCTTCACCTTTCCTCGTCTCTCATGCTAATTGTTCTTGGAAAACCCACCTCTCCTCATCTAGTATGCAAATCAGCCAATAAGATGAACTTAAAAGGTGACAGAAAATGTTGCTGGGTGTGCACCCCACCACCCAAGATTACCAGACCCAAGACAACACTGGAACCTGGGGTGGTGATCCGGATTCTTTGACTCTCTCCTCCTCCTCCTCTCCTCCTCTCCTCTTCCTCCTCCTCCTCCTCTCCCCTTCACATTTATCAATAACAGGCCACATCGCTTACTATCCTTTTCCAAGTTTGTTTCCACTGCAAGTAAAACATTTTAACCAGTTGTTTGGTGTCGTTTCACCTTAATTTAACCTGAGGGAATCACAAAACCTTTATGACTCCCTGGGCTCCCAGTCCGGGTCATAACATCTGGTGCAAGTGCAAAAGCCCCCTCGGTTCCTGGTTCACTGTGTCCATTCCAGTTCCCCCAGTAACACACCGCCCATCCTTGGAGGGGCTGGGACAGCTGCCCTGGGGGGAGCTTTGCAGGTGCTGGTGCCCACACAAGTTGCCACCATGGAGCCAAGTCTGCTAGCGAGAAGTCTTGACGTGCCAAGTTCAGCTTATCTCCTCTTCTGGACTAATTAGAAGTAATAAAGCCAAGTGCAGGAGGGGATGATGGGTCCAGCTGCCTTTGTGTCAGGACCCTGCACTGCCGAGCTGGGACTGTACGTAACAATGGTGTGAGACAGCCATGAATGTTCACCCCAACCCCAAATACAGTCCATGTGGGGATTTCAGTTCGTTTTAGAGCTGGGTGGTGTGTTGGAGTTGTCTGCGCTAGCTCCTGCTGAAGAGGAGTCAGGTCAGAAAGTAGTAGTCAGGTGCTGAGTATCTCAAAGGGAATAAATGTTAATTAACTTCTAACAAAAAAAAAACACAGGCTTGTTTGTAAAGATATTTCAAATGCATTTGTTTTTAAATACTGAGATCTTGTTTTTGAGAGACTATATTAATTTCATGGAGAACAAAAATTGGAGCAGGATTTTAATTATAATATGGAATTCAGCGATGGAGTTATGGTCAGCACTTCTGTAAGTCTGAATTTCTTTTTTTAATGCTCAGCAGTGACCTAGATGGCATCAATTTGGTTATTGCAAATCAAGCTAAAAGAATGATTTTATGCTTCTACTTAAAATTATTTTTGTAAGTCCAGTATTTCCTTTAAAATGATTATTGCCACCCCAATCTTTTATGAACCTTTGGCATTGCCTAAAATGATTATCCGCCTGTGGGAACGACTTGCCTTTATAGCCCTCTCTAAAACATTACTCTCTGTATTGGAGCTAAAGCTTCTGTAAATACGTGTTTTGACCTTCAAGGAAATACTGCTGTCTTATCGCAGAAGCCTGGCTCTTCTGCGTTGAATTCTGTGACCGCTCTTAATCACTTGTTCTCTCCTAATGTGCCATTATCCTGTTTATTGCTGTGTGCGTGGCGCTGAGCCTCTCTGTGGCACTTCAGCAAGAGGCTTACTCAAAGAGTCACAGTGTTCGGGCTATAATGAGCATTAATGATGGAGCAGGTGAGCAAACCCTCCGCATATCTTGCCTGTCAGAAATGCTACTTGTTCAGTCAAGGAGCGCGTTGAGTGCTGCGCTGCAGAGCGCTTTTCTCTCTTTCGGGGCTGCACGCAAACTTGCCACCGATTAAGTAATGTTTTAGACACCGAGCTCCGTGGGCCGTGCAGACATGGGAAGTAATCCTGGGCTGGCGTCAGACGTTACTGGAGTAAAAGGTAGATGCTTAGGTTAATGTGGGAATGGTGTGATCTGATGGTTTTCTGACTACAGTGAAGGCTCTTCGTTTTGTTTGTCTGCTTTTCACTGAGAAATAGGTCTTGTTTTTGCCAGTCTTCTGAAATTGATGAAATGAGGAAAAAAAGGAAAATACAATTATTATTTTTTCTTGCTGACTGTGAGTGTTTCCGTTGCTTACTCGGGTAAAGCTCTTGGCAACTCACAGTGATTTTGCCTTCTGATTCAAAGGAGCTGAATTCTTGTCTTGTCTCTTTGGGCTTGCTGGGCATGATTGGGGTCAAGCAACTGCTGCCCACAGGGTGTTTGCAGAGTTTCACTGAACATTGCATGCTTATAGTCATGAATGAATCTCATCTATAAAGGTCAAGCAACGTTTCAGTTCCTAAAGCAATTTCTTTTAAGTTGTGGGTGTGACAGATCTTCAGTCATCATTTGTGAACACCTTCTGAAAGACTCCAAGAACTCCCCCTCCTACAGAGGGTGAGAAGAAAAATCGGGGTTTAGATTTATTTTACAAGGTTTTACAACTACAAATCTTGGACTTTTGGTAGTGCAGATCGTTCCTATCTCCTAGGGATGAAATGGAGAATGATTTAGACTTACTCTGTTGGTGATTGCCCTGCAGCTTGGTGAGGTTGTGTGTTTGTTTCTCACAGCACTGAGTCACGGTTACTCTGAGTGGGTAGGGTGAACGGGCAGTAGCGTGGAGCTGTCAAGCTGACATTCGGTGCCCAAAACTTATTTTTGTTAGTCACAGTGGCACCCAACGGGCTCGCTCAGCAACACTTGGTCAGCTTTTGAGAGCACTTGCACGGTGAAGATGCAGAAGTTTTCATGAATTAGTATTTGTATGAGATTTCTTGGCTGTTGGTTTAATCAGCCTTTGCATGTTAAACCGAGGAGACACATATAAACATGGAGCTAATGAATTCTACACAGTGAGTAATTGCTCTACTACAGGAAAGCTTTAAGTCCATGCTGTTTGCTGTGTTGGTGCAAGTATTCTTTGGGCCGCCTGACTTGTGACAGTGGTCTGAGGTGAGGTTTCAAATTAAAGTCTTTCAAACGTTACTGAAGAGAAATTGGCTTTTGGAGCTTTCTGGACCATGAAGGTGGTGGTGCTATCCAGGAGGCAGCGCTGACGTTGCCACGTTGGGTGTCATCCAGAGGTTTCATTCACATGGCTTGTGCAGTCCTCAGCGGTATGACTCTTTCAGAAGTGGCCTCTGCAGGGTTTCTGCAGCCGTGGCTTCTCGTGTCGGTCCTGAGCTTTCTGCTTCGCCTCTTCTGATCTTCATATGCCTCCCCAGTTGTTTTAATTGGGGTTTGTGAAACAATGACTGAAATTAAATCAGCCTATAACTTTTGAAGCCTTTGAAGCCTTCTTTCCATGTTTTGGGGGTCGTATAACAAGCCCCAAAGCCTTTCTAGCTGTCCCCTAGGTGTTTTGGCAAAAGCACTCCCTGTATAGTGATACTGATGCTTGTTGAGATCTGGGCAAAGAGAAGTCAACTGATTCCTCCCACTTGGCTCAGCCATCCTGTTACCCAGAGCTTTCTGAAGTGCTCATGGCTGGCTGTGGCTTGCCCCAGTAGCTGTGGCAGGGGGGATTTGATCAGGGGCTTGGACCAGGTGACCTCGAGAGACCTTGTTCCAGCTTAAAATTTCTCTCTGTAGTTCTAATAACATTGGGAGACTTTAAACCTGAGTTAGCTTTGTTGCTGGGAACACCCCCTCTGTACGCCGATGATGGGATTTGAGGGTAGCTGTGCAGTGTTTGTATTTAAAGAGCTTTAGCGCTCTGTGCATTCACTTTGAGGTTTGATTTCCTAATGCTGAACCTCTGCAGCAGAGGATGGCGGCACCTCTGCAGCTCCTTTGTGCAGAAGGCACGTCTTGCCGTTTGTCTAACCCAGAGCCGCGCAGGTTAGCGAGTCTCCTATGAAATGAGGGAAGTTGTAGCCATTCATCTTTCAGCCTAATGGACCACAGAAATTACAAGCTGTAGCATGCAGCTTAATCTTGCCACAAGGCAGAGTGCTGCATACTTTGCCTTCAATTTATGCATGCCGTGCCTTTTTATTAAATGTAAAAGAGCAGTTGACAGGATTTCTCCAGAGGACTTGCTTTGGCTATACCTGGTAGATAGCCAGCGCATTTCAATATATAGTAAAATGAATGATGGTGGTTTCTTTACCATTCATAACAACCACCTTTGAAATTTGAGGACAGAGTTATGGATTATCCTCTGTGTGTCGAGCATCAGAGGAGAGCGAGACGGCTATTTTAGTTTTAACCCTGCAGATGACCCACTTCTTGAAGTATTTCCGTTGCCGTTCTGAGATGCAGTAAGGGCTGGAGCAGCAGCTGTGCATCTGTGCTTGGTCAGGCCTTCGCCCAGGGATGGCTCTTTGCCGCTTTCTTTTCTCTGTTCCTCCTTGTATTATAACTTTGAATTGTCTCTCTGTTGTTGCAGTGTGCAGAGGAGTGAATGCCCCATGTTGTGTTAGTGCCTGTCTGCCATGCTGGCCTGTCTGCCAGGACCAGGTGACCTCTCCTTTCAGCTTCTTTCTTACACGCAGATGAACACTGGACTTCAGAAATGTGAGTGACGTTTTGTCTGCAGGATGTGGTTAACTGTTAAATCTGGCTCTGGTACAGCTGTGACATAAACATTTAGGATACAGTGGAAAAACTATTTAATGTTAGAGTCTTTCTTTTGTTATGCCTTCAAGGCATCCATCAGTAATGGCTCTGGGAAATCGCTGTGGAGGTTCACGTGTGTGCAGCAAGCTCTCCTCCATTCCTGGCTTTATAAAGGTTAATTTTAACCACAGCAAGATTAAATGCAAGTGAGGTTTCTGTGAGATTCGTGCCTCTTTGCTGAAAACATTTTGTCCTAAAAGTGTGCCAGCTGACTTGCTTCTTAACACCACTTTTTCCTGACTCTCTTTCACTTCCATTCATTTAATTACTCGTAGACACCAATAAAAGTTGGATCAGGCTAATGCAAACCTTTTGAGGTCAGCAGCTCTGTTGTTCTACATACCTGGGGCATATACTGCAAATATTAGTGATCTAGCCCAAATTACTAAAGTTCAAAGTTTCCATCTTCTTTCTGATGTCTCTTTGGTGCCTCTGAAATTATGCCTGCAGAGTATTCTGGTAATTCTTTTTTGATAACTTCAGTCATTTTTTTGATGCTTGTAGATTTTTTTTTTAAATCTTACTCTGTGTCTCCTCTTTATCACTGAAGTTGCACATTGATTGTTCAGCTGGAATTTCAGAAAGACCAAGGTTTCTACGTAAGATCTGTGTACTTCGTTCTCAGGGCTGTGACCTGTCTCTTGTATGTGAAATGTGTATTGGGAGAACTCCATACCCTCAATTTGCTGATGGACTCGTTGCTCTTTAAAACCAAGTAATTTACAGTCCAGTGGTAGCTAAATTGTTAATATGTTAAGGCTTGGGATGCTGCTGAAAATAGGTAAGATAATTTTGCAATTAAGGGTGACGTGCTCAAAGTCCTGGCCCTGCCAGAAGCAAACGATGCTGTTCACGTACACACGTGTGCTCCCCCACAGCACTTGTACAGCATTTATGCCGACTCCATGGGCTTGGTAATTGTAATGACACTTTCGGCAATATTAAAAAGCTTTACTCACAAAAGGACTTCCTTAGACAGCACGAAACTGGGCATTCCCCTCCTTTCTCATTTCCATTTCCAGTTCGAGCTCTGCTGTAGTGGTGAGAACGTGCCTAGGTCCTTGCATTATGTGAAGTTTCTTCGGTGGATCAGAAAGCTTAGTTCTGACAGCAAATTGTTGAGGGTATCGTGCATAAATCAGGTATTTGCTAATTAAACGTTTACAAGGCAGCATGCTGGTATGCGGGCAGTTTCTTAACCTGATGGTACCTGATGCTGTTTCTGAGAGCTGCTGATCCCCGTGCTGAAAGCATTGCTGTATCCTGCTTAGTGAAGAGCTTTGGGTGCTGCATTTAAAAGAATTTAGGACATAAAGTAGCTGGCAGGCACTGACTGGCAGTGGTAATGCTCAGCTGTTCCAGTTTGTTCTGATTTATATGGAAAATGAAACTGCTCGTACAGACCTCGCTCACCCCTGCTGCAGATGTGTGTAAGATTAATTGGTGCATTTCTCTCCATACTGTATATGCACAAGCAGTCTAGCCCCTGGCCAAAGGAAAGCTGAGTTAATGAGCATTTTTAATGAACGGTGACTTGTGACTTTTGATGGGGGGTTGGAAGCGGGCTTTAATAATAGTGCTATTGCTTTTATAAAAGGCACAGAACTCCCCATGATAGCCTTTATTCAGACTTGCAGTGTTTGTACTAATAATTTTTTAAGTGTAGTTTTCTGGATCAGACTCTTTATTACCTGATCCACTTAAATCCACATTAGCTCAATTATCTTTTTTTTTTCTTACTCACTTTCAAATAAGGGGCTTTATTCTCAAAGGTGGTCTGTGCAGTAGGAGTTTTTTAGATTAATATGCACATATTTTTTCCTTTAGAAACCGATCACTATAGGACTTCCAATTTCAGTATTTTTCTTTGAATTCCAGCCTGCATCACGGGAGAGGCTATACCTGAAAATTGTCATCCACGCAGGGCATTTCTCACTGACTCAGTATTGATATGCTCTCCTTCCTCCCAGTGACTCCAGTATAAACCTGACCACTCAGCTGGGATACTTGAGGCAAGACTTGTTTGGGCAGTGTCCGCAGCCGCTGTTGGACATAGCGACAGTGCCGCAAGGCCGGGGAGAAAAAGGGTGATTTTTCATGATAGTGCTGCAAAGTCAAGGTGAAAGGTGCTTCTTGGAGAGCTTTTGTTGGGGGGGGGGGGGGGGGTCAAAAGAGAGAGGAGCAGGTTGGGACTGGATATGGGGTCACCAGCTAAATCAAGTCCTTTCTAGGGGTGAGGGCTCTCTCTAAAGCCTGTAGAGAAACTGCTGCAACTGAGATTTTTATGCAGAAGATGGGCACAGCTGTTTTTCGCTTGTCCCAGTGCGGATGCTCTCATTAGGATACGAATCCTGAAGGCCTGTTTGTATTTTGTTTAATGTTAATGAAAATTTAACCGTAGGCAGTTTTAAAAGCAGTGGGTTTTAAAGCCTTAATGTGAAATGCATTTAAAAGATGTTACCTTAGTGCTGAGGTGAGGCAGAGAAATATATCTCATTTCGTGATAAAAACGGTTCCAGCAGTGAGTCGCGCACAGGAGTGTGACCAGATGAATTGGTTGCCGCGGGATTAGCAGGAGTGTGAACTTGCAGCTCACCAATTTATTGGGGTAATTGCTCATATGCGGAGCTTTACCTTACAGTAAACGTGAAATAATGACTTTTCAACAAAAGTATTCTGCCTCGCATTTACCATTAGGTAGCTTTGTGGAGCTCATCCCATTGTTTTCTTAATGTGGCTTGTTCATCTGCCATCCGCCTCATCGTTTTATGACCCGATCCAGAATTCTTGCACTTGCACACAAATGATGAGCGTATTCTAATACCAGCATTTTCTTCTGGTCTATTCTAGCTGGTTTTCCATTCACTTAGTCACCAGACCTAATTGTTCTTTACTGGTTTGTAGGATATTTGGATGGGATATTCAGACTCTTGCTCACCCCATAATGTCTTTCTTCCTTTTCCTAATTTTTAGCTGCCTTTAATAATTACAGTCACTGAATCTTGCCTATGGAATTATGAGCAAAGCGCATTTTAGGCAGCACATTGGGGCACTCAGAAGTACATCACCTTCAGGCCTAAGTAGAATGGCTGAGTTAGTCCGTAGTAAAAGGAGCATAATCTTAGTTGTATGCAAAATGGACGCTGCTTGAAATGGTGGCTGGTTTCAGAAGATCCTGTCCAAGGGTTTGAAAAGATGGTTTGCTGTTTGGTAGGATGCCAAACTTGATGCTGCTCGTCATCTAAGTTTATCTGAGGGGTTATTTTCTCTCGTCAGAGGAATAAATTCTCCCAGATTTGAGATTACAGATGTGTTGTAACTGATAGCTGCAGCCTGTTCGAACACTGATATTTTAGCTGCTTTCTAAGCTTCCATCGCAGTTCCCATGTAACGAAAAATAGATGCTTGGGTAAAAGAATATTTGGTGTATCTGTTTAGTGTTTATATTTACCACATAATTTGCTGATATGCCTATGGAAATGTAAACCAAGCTGGGAAATTTTTATGGTAAATGTGCCTTAAAGTATCAACTTAATTTTTCATCTGAAAAAAAAAAAGCTTTATGTGACAATGGCTGTAAGTGTAACATAAACCATAACACAGACAGGTGTGGGTCCCTTTGTCTGTTGTTGATGGTTCTTCTCTGATTCATGGTGAGTTGGAAGGGTCATCTCTTGGGGAGGAAACAGAACTTAATGAGCGTGGGTAAAAATAAAGGTTGGGAGTTCGTGAAGGCCTTGGCCATTGAGGCGAGGTAGTACTGGAAAATGCCATTCGGAGGCTCTTCTCTCTGTTAGGAGCGTAGCAGCTCGCTCAGAAGGACAGAGAGAAGCCATCTGCCTGCAGCAGCAGGTACAGGGTTATGAACAGAGAGGATGTTTTGGTTAATATCAAATGGACATTTCCTTTGATTAAGAGAAAGGGTGAAACGTGCCGGTGTTTCGACAGCGCAGGGAGTAAGAGTATAACCGGTGCTGTGGTATGTGCTGTGCTAGGGATGCAAGGCAACCTGCTTGTGAAGCTTCTTATTTCACAAAAGGTATTTTTGAGATTTCTGTAATTATCCTTTCTTTTGGTATCCATCCAGTTTTCCATTTTCTGACCCTTACTTCCTGAAAGTGAGTGCTCTTAGAGCAGTGCTGCTCTCCCTCACCTGGGAGGCCTGGAAGCTGCAGGATGCGAAGAGAAACGGATGGCTGGTACTCATGTATTCAGGAGTCCTTTGGAGGCAATTTGCTTAAAAGAATCAGAGGTGGATTTTCAAGAGGAAGGGCTGTTGGCCTGGGAACATCAAGCTCCTTGCTGGAACATTAGATTTCCTTGTGTCAGAGGGTCAGATGTGGGGCTGGGGTGCTCTTGGGCTCTGGAGGAGCTGGCTGCCGTGTTTCCCATCCTTTCAGCACAGCAGCAGGTGGTGTGGGAATGCTGAAAAATTTAGCAAAAAGGATGGGTGTTTTTTTCCAGTAAACTGTTTGCAAGGTGGTGGTGAAATCAAGCAAAAGCAAAATCGGATTGTCAAAACTGCAAGCCACAATTTTAAGATGATAAAATCACTTCTAAAGTTGTAGTCCCATAGGAGTTAAGCAGCAGAGCTGTGGTAGGGGAACAGCCCAACTCTGTTTGGAATATGATTATAGTGAGAGAGGCACAAGCGTTTCCCTAGATTTCTGAAGTTCTTTCCAGAAGCAGTTCAAGCTTGTGGGCAAGGTAGGTATCTGGTAATTGAAGTAAGTGAGACCACACCCCTGGTCTGTGTCTGGGGAGTAGCATGTTTTTAATCTTGTGAGGTAATCAGGTAGTTTTGCTGTGTGATACAAGGATGCTGTCCTTAGCAAGGTGCCACACTGAAAATTCAGCTGAAGAAATAATTGCAAGCCATAAAATAATGCACATGTAGCCTCCTTCCATTTGCTGAACTTGGACTGGCAAGGGCTTCCTAATGGACAGAAAGACACTCAAAGTGCTTTCAGATGTCAGCATCTAGAAGAGAACTCAGATGTAAATGGAGGCTTGAGCTGAAGTGCTTCCTATGTGTATTGGGTTTGGAGGCAAGGTTTTGGGAGCAGGGAGGGCTGCAGGGGTGGCTTCTGTGAGATGCTGCTTGGAGCCTCCCCTATGTGCGATAGAGCCAATGCCAGCTGGCTCCAAGCCGGATCCGCTGCTGGCCAAGGCTGAGCCCGTCAGCGGTGGTGGTAGCACCTCTGGGATAACGTGTTTAAGAAGGGGGGAAAAAAACTGCACAACTGCAGCCGAAGAGAGGAGTGAGAATATGTGAGGGAAACAACTCTGCAGAGACCCAAGGGCAGTGAAGAAGGAGGGAAGGAGGTGCTCCAGGCACTGGAGCAGAGACTTCCCTGCAGCCCGCTGTGAGAAGGCAGCTGTGCCCTGCACCCAGGGAGGTCACCGGGGGAGCAGAGACCCACCTGCAGCCCGTGGGGGACCCCACGCTGGAGCAGGGGATGCCCGAAGGAGGCTGTGACCCCGGGGGAAGCCCATGCTGGAGCAGGCTCCTGGCAGGACCCGTGGAGAGAGGAGCCCACGCTGGGGCAGGTTCACTGGCAGGACTGGTGACCCCGCGGGGGACCCACGCTGGAGCAGCCTGTGCCTGAGGGACTGCACCCCGCGGCAGGGACCCACGCTGGAGCAGTTTGGGAAGAGCTGCAGCCCGTGGGAAGGACTCATGTTGGAGAAGTTCATGGAGGACTGTCTCCTGTGGGAGGGACCCCACGCTGGAGCAGGGGGAGAGTGTGAGGAGTCCTCCCCCTGAGGAGGAAGGAGCAGCAGAGACAATGGGTGATGAACTGACCGAACCCCCATTCCCCATCCGCCTGCGCCGCTGGCGGGGAGGAGGGAGAGAAAATTGGGAGTGAAGTTGAGCCTGGTAAGAAGGGAGCAATGAGGGGAAGGTGTTTTTAAAATTTGGTTTTATTTCTCATTATCCTACTCTTGATTTTGACTGGTAATAAATTAAACTAATTTTCCCCAAGTCGAGTCTGTTTTGCCCGTGACGGTAACTGGTGAGTGATCTCTCCTTGCCCTTATCTCGACCCACGAGCCTTTTGTTGTGTTTTCCCCCCCCTGTCCAGCTGAGGAGTGGAGCGATAGCGCGGCTTTGGTGGGCGCCTGGCATCCAGCCTGGGTCAGCCCTCCAGAGTGTCGTTCCCACCTCAGCATTACCTAGGTTTAATGTTTAATTCATAACTTTCTGATTTTGAATTACACAGTAAAGACACTGAGAATGGCTTGAAGAGCCATGGGGAGGCAGCCTTAAATTAAGAGAATAGAAACTAGCCCACTACCACAAGCCATAAGAAATATTTCCAGCTGGAGACAATCCGATGTTCATAGCGTGTTCCCTGTTTTTGTCCAACTGTAAACACACTCTAATGAAAACACTGGTTTCATTTTGCTCCCCCAGGCAGGTCTTACCTTAAGCTGAACTAGGGGTTGTGTTGGTCACCAGGTAATAAAGGGAATGAGGTATCTGGTACACCATCCGCTGGTCTGGGAAGATGAAGTTCTTGCCTCTTGATTCCTTGGAGATTTTCTACCCTTGTTGTGCAACTGTCTTGCCCTGGGGTTGATCCCTTGCTTACCAGAATTGGTATTGACGAATTTCCTTTCTCCACAGGGGACACTACACAGAAAATGAGATCTGCACAGTATCCTACCCCAGCAGAATTGGATGCTTATGCTAAGAAGGTCGCCAACAATCCACTGACTATAAAAATTTTTCCAAACAGTGTCAAGGTTCCCCAGAGGAAACACATACGCCGTACTGTGAACGGACTTGATACTTCAGGCCAGAGGTACAGTCCCTACCCGTCTCAGGCCACCACGAAAACAGGCCTCCTGGCGATAGTCAAATCTCCAGCAAAAGGAATTATCAAAGACTTTGACGGGACACGCACGCGTCTGCTGCCGGAAGCGATGATGAATCCCCCTTCCACCCCGTACGTTGCACCTAGCACTTTAACCCACCCCCAGGCGCTTGCTCGCCAGCAGGCTCTCCAGCATGCACAGACTTTGCCGCACCCCCAGAGTATACCGCAGCCACAGACTTTGCAGCACCCTCAGGGTATACCACAGCCACAAAGCTTACCGCACCCTCAGGGGATACCGCAGCCGCAGACGCTGCCGCACCCTCAGAATATGCAGCAGCCGCAGGGCTTGCAGCATCCTCAGACCATGGCACACCAGACTCTGCAGCACCCCCCGAATCCTTTGCTGCAGCCAGGTTTACATGGAAGCAGAAAGATGCCGGATGCAGATGCGCCGCCGAATGTGACCGTGTCTACCTCAACCATTCCCCTCTCTATGGCTGCCACCCTGCAGCAGAACCAGCCACCGGACCTGAGCAGCATTGTGCACCAGATTAACCAGTTCTGCCAGGCCAGAGCTGGCATTAGCACTACCTCAGTCTGTGAGGGACAGATTGCAAACCCCAGCCCTATAAGTCGCAACCTGCTTATCAATGCAAGTACCAGGGTATCTACTCACAATGTCCCTACACCCATGCCTTCCTGTGTAGTAAACCCTGTAGATCATGCTGCTGCTGCTATTCCTCCTGCCTCTGTTAATGTGCCCATGGTGAATATTAACAGGGTGCCGCCCGCCTACCAGAACGAAATCAAATCGGTTGCGTGGAACCAGCACCAGCTTGCACATCTGCAGCAAATGTGTGGGGATGCTGCTGGGCCTGCTGGACTCGCAGGGAAGCACCCTCAGAGAGAGATCGCGGGGCAGAGTTTTCCTGGCAAAACTTCAAACTACCCTCAAGAACTGTGCATGGGCCAGTCGTTCAGCTTGAAGCCCCCGATCGAGAAGCCTACGCCTTCTCCACCTGTGAACGGGTTGCAGGGACCCTTGCCATACACCAATGGGCACTATTTCCAGCCCATCTGGAATAACATTCTGCCCACACCCAACAGTGACAGCTCTGGGTCCCAGGACCTCGCCATGCCTTTCCACGGGGGACAGCCAGCAGGAGCGCCGCTAGATTGTGCAGGGGGAACTCATTACAGAGCTGGAGCTGGCCCATCCAGCCAGAATAATGTGATGCAGACCATGGATTACCTAAGCGGGGACTTCCAGCAGTCCTGCTTCAGAGATCAGAGCATGGCTGTGTTGGGAAAAGTCCATCGGCCTCCCATGAACCGAGCACCTGAACCAACCGATAGTCGAAATCTTCATATTCAACACCCAGGGTATAGATAGGCTGCAGTCACTTTCACAGACAAAAATTATAGGTTTAGTCTTAATTTTAATTAATAAGCAAGGCATTTTTAACTTGCAAACTTGTGTGATCATTATAGTAACCATTGGAAGAAGATATACTGTATATTTAAAAGCTTTGCTTACATGTTATCTATCTCCTTTATGCATCAAATATTTAACATGCCTTTTGTGTCAAAGAATTTCATTACACTACTTCACGCCACAGCTGTTTCCTCACCACAGAATCCCCTTTGTGCAGCTTTTGCCTTCTGCTTAGTAGCTACTTGCTGGACTGATGTTGAGTTGCTGCAGGGTCTCGCAGTTGCATCTGTTCGCCAGCTCCGTCAAGAGCGAGGTTGCGTAGCTGCTTAAATTTCCATCTCAATTTCCTCTGAAGATTAAGAGCAACAGAATTTGTCAGGAAGCAGGGCTTATTTTCAACTCGAAAGCCCATTTCATTAATGCATTAAACATTGACCATTTGCACTGTCTAGAGGCCTATTTAATTGAAAAAGAAGCCTACATTTGAAAAGAGCTAGCTAGGGGTATGTATTTAGGCATTAATATAGGAAGAAGCTTTTCAGCTGTTTCTTGCCGAGACACCCGCGTTTATCATTTAGACTTTGTCCAAAGTCAAAAGTCTCTGGCAGATTTTTCTGACACTTTTTTTTTTTTGCAGACAGGGTATGGAGGAGGGGGGAATGGCGGTTTTAGGACGTAGGCAGCATAGCTGCCATAGGTAGCTGCCTTTTTTCTGCATCATATGTCCCTTCCCCGCTCCCCTTTCACCAGTGTAAGAGCTAACTTTGTCTGAACCCCTCGCTGCTAGGAGTCTGGCCGTCCTGATGTGAAGGGAATCCAGACCCACTGACAACTCCAAAAAGGGTTCAGCCGCTTCTCCGGTAGCTAGAATTAATTTCAGGGTGAGGAGGTGTAACTCGAGCTCGTCTCCGGTGCAGTGAGCGGGCGCGCGGGGCGGCGGGGCTCGGTCCCCTCGTGGCAGCGGTACCGCTGGGACGGGGGACGGTTGATCTGAAGCGAAGCTCCGCTCACGAGCCACTGTGGGACCCACGGTCCCGTATTCCTCTCTGTCAAAACGCCACAGCAGATCTAATGGAACCATTCTCCTCTCTGGGAATTAGCGAAGCTATTTATAACACCCCTTTTTCCCAGGGTCTCGGTGCCTAACTCCTTCTGTCCCTTTCCCACGTCACTTCCAGCAGCTAGTCGAGTCAGTGACCGTAGGACACTAACTGTTGGGTAACCTCAGCATCTTGTTCTCCTCAGTGTACCGAAACATACCTTTCCTTTCTAACAGCCGAATTTGTTGTAAGTAGAAAATTTCTCATCTCTGTTAATGAGACTAATACTTGAACATAATGATCACAATCAAGTTTGGAAATTAAAAAAAAAAAAAAGAAAATAAAAAAAAATAAATGCATTGATTCTTTATATGTACACTGGCTAAAAATATTGCTCTACACTGTAACTTTTAAGTGTAATATTTCTGTATGAATGTCGCCTGGTAGTGTGGGTTTGAGTAGCATTGTGTATGGGTGAACCCACTGGCCTCTGCCATCCACTGGCCTCCCTCACAGCCCTTTGAAAAACAAAGCCTTAAGTATTTGCTCCTTGAACTTTCCTTAACGAGCATGGTTTAAAATCTTAAGACATCATACAAAATTAAAAAAAAAATAACAAGTTTTGAAGTGACGTCATAGTTGGCTAGAGATTCTTAAAAGTTTTTCGTAAATGGAAAAATTAGAAAACATTTATTTGTATTTTTTTAATTTAGACGTGTAGTCCTGGGCTGTAACAAATATTTAGGTTTCAAAGCTTAGCAGAGTACGTTTTCTGACTCCTTGCGTAAGTTAGTACACTTATGTCATTATTTAAATTCTTTTAAGTGTACTATAAACCGTTCTTTAGTGGTAACTCTTTAGCAAAGTTAAGCAATTTGACTAAAGACGGATTAAATTATGTGTTGGCTTGTGTTGCCTTATATTTAAAAAGGAAAAATTGCCTGATTGTGTTATGCCAAATGATAGCAACATGAAGTCCTAATTTATTGTTTATAATCGTATTCCTGCAGTCTTTGTGAAAACTGGTAAATATACATCTATGAAAGAACTAAAATCCTGAGGCTTTTCATGCAATATTTTTCTGAATACATTCTATTGGAAGCCAAGGTTCGAGTCTGAAGCTGCTTCCCTTACAGTCTCCCTGCCGTCGTCCCTGTCCTACTCCCCCCAGTCAATCTAGGGCTGTGCTATGACTTTAACCTTTCCTGCCGAGTTAGTTACTGTAAGGTGTTCTGCTACCTGAATACGTACCTTTTTACTAAATAAAATATTGGCATCTCCTCTGTTCAGTAGCCTGCTGCAAATCTCAACCCAGACTGTTATTAAAAGTTCGTTTTTTTCCTCCCGCTCGTCTCCCGAGAGAGAGACGGAGCAGAGCCCCGTGTCGTGGTGTCTGTGGAAGCGGCTCCGCTGCCGGGGAGGTGTTGGCGCCTGGGTTGTGCTGGGGGTTGTTCTGCACGGGCAGGCGCAGGTAGAGCCACGCGACCTCCGGGACTTTGCCCTGGCGCAGCAGGACTGGGAAGCAAAAACACTCCCAAGATTCATCCAGGCGGGACTTTGCTTGAAAAATAGGAATCATTTTACTATTAAAATATACTGAAATAGTTTCTTTTGTTCTAGCAGTGAGATTTTTCTTTAAACCAACCCTTCCCGCTTCTGCAGCAGCCTGTTGCTGACGGGCTCTCCTTCCTTCTCCTTCCCCACTCCATCTTCTCTAAGAGAGCCTCAAACGCTGACCTGCCTCGCTCCCAGCACACCCTGAATCCCGGCATGGGGAGCCAGACGAGGCACTGTCCCTCACCAGGGTGACGAAGGGACGAGCAGACGAGGTGGTCGGGTGCGTGGCAGGAGGTGTGCTCTCCTGGAAACCTCGGTCCATGCACAGTTCTTACTTCACGCTCTGCCCGGTGCAGAAATACAAGTAGCCTAAAGGCCAGGGACACACCTTCCCCCTGGGCAGTCCCCAGGACCCCGATGCAGATGGTCGCCTGCCTTTGGGCTGCACATCGCAGCGCTTGGCTTGTCTTTCTGTCTGTCTTTTCGTCCGTGGGTCAGTGGCTCCCTGACCTCTGGCTCCAGCACCAGGCTCCTCTTCCGCTGATGGATCCTGGGTACTTGCAGATGACAGTTCTGCTCCTTGAGGAAGGAGTAAGGTGTTTTCAGATGTTTTCCCGAACTATTTGCGCTGCCTCATCAGTGCTGAAGTCTGTCCCCTTTACAGTGCCACGCTGATTTAGCAGAATATCGTTATTCTAATGGCTCCTGGCAGCTCCCTTGCCAGCTGGAGGTGGACGTGAGCTAGATCCTAGGAGGGATAAACATGAAAGTAGTGTAAACCCTTCCACGAGGAAGCTTCCATCTCTGACGTGTCTTGTCTTTCGAGCAGAAGCTTTGAAGCTGTTAATTCGCAAGCCCAGTTTGTTACAGCCCAAAGTTAACGTTTTATAAAGCCACTTGTGAATTTTCTTTAAGCTTACGATGTGAGAGATGTCTCTGTGGGACCCAGCCACTCCCGTAGATACCAAACAGAAATGTTTGCTGGGACTCGCTGGGGAGAGAACTGAGAATTGCTGCTGTATTTCATTAAACCACAGACTGATTATAAACACTGCTGCTTATGTGCTACGGGTATGAACTAGGATTTTTTTAAGTTGTTTTTTTTTTTTTTTTTTTGTCTGCAGGAAAAATAAAAAAAAAGAGAGACCTGGTCCCTCTGCCCCTTCTGCTGGTTTTATGCAGCGCGAGTGCGTGGGGCTTGCGTGGCCGTGGCCAGCAGCACGGGGAGCCATGGGTGGCACGGGGTGGGTGCTTGTCCCAGAGGGAATTTGGGGAAGGCTCTCCGTGGGTTTCTGGGGTACAAATGTGTCAGGCACAGCCTGGCTGCCCTGCTCCACTTAGAGCACTGAGAAGGTCTGGGAAAACAGAAGAGGTACAAAATCCCAGAGCCAGAAAGGTGCTGAAATAATTATTAAAAAAAGGAGGAGGAGTTGAGGAGGTGGTTTAAGTCCTGTCAAGGTGGACTCAGATTTTAAAGGTCTGCTTTCCCTGGGCGGGAGGGAAATGTGGGGAGACGTAGGGCTGCTCCAAAAGCTGGACCTAGAAGCTCTGCTCTTCAAAGTGCTGACCTAATAGTGTGTGTCATGAACACAGAGTTTTTCTTATTAACACAGTACAAAATTTTAAAGGGGTTTTGTAACATTCATAGACCCCTTCTGGAAGGTAGGAGCTGTGAGGGTTTCCTCCCCTTTCCAGTGGTCATATCTAATTTAAGCTGCATGCTTTCATCTCTAAGAATGACACAACAACTCAAAAGCTGCCTCCTCTGCATGTGCTGCGAACATCTGAGTGTCAAAACCCCTCTGATGGCAAACTAATACCTTTCTCTTTCCAGTGTTCCCCAGATACTAAGAAACATATTTGATTCCTGCATGCTTTTCCAGGAATTCGGGCTAAACCAGGCAGCTTAGCCCAGCTAAGCTTAGCTGGGAAGAGCTCTGTTTACCCACAGGCACTGCTGCGTCCCGGCTCCAGCATCCAGACACACCATTCCGAGAGCAGCCGCTGCGTCCATCGGCCCCGGGGAGATGGAGCTTCAGGATCCTCCTCTGACTCGGCATCGCTGGAGCTCCCGACAGGAGGAAACCCTTCTGCAAAGCTTCTTCAGGAGACTTTTACATCATCTTTGCAGCCAGTTAGACCTGTTTACTGGAGCGAAGATCTGGAGTGATAATGAGCCAGTGGAGACTTTGGCGTGAGCAGCTGCTGCCACCACCGAGGAGTCACCTGCAGCCGCAGCTAACTAAGCTGAAAGGTTCTGGCAGATGGCAGAGTAAGATCCAACCTTTTAAAACTCCTTTAGGGCCAAATAGGGTTTTCATACAAAGATTTAATTGCCTTTTCCCCCTGCACTGAGCTCGCTGTACCCTGGTAGCTGGTGGGAGGATGCAAGCGCCGAGTTTGACCCAAGGTCGGCAACGAGCCGAGTTGTTCTCTGCTGAAAACCAGCACCACATCATCTTCATGATGGAGGCTGTTCAGAGAGGAGCAACTGCTGCAGGTGCTGCAAAAAAATCAGAGCTGAAAAAAAAGTCCTGCTCGATGTGGGGCTCCTGGAGGGTCCACGGGGGTGGAGGAGCCAAGAGAACGGGGCACGTAGAAGTCTTGGCTGGGGGGGAGCTCGTGTCAGACATCCTCTAGGAACAGCCACCTCTTGGCTACTCTTCCGATGCTCAACAAGGCCAAACTGCAATAAAATTACTGGAGTATTTTATCTAATTAAAGTTAATTTCAAGGCAATTTGGTACAAACTGTTAATTCAGCTGGGATGGCTGCTAGCCTCAGAGATGTGCTACAATCGCAGTGGTGAAATCACACCAAGATTTAAATGGTCCCGCTGTAAAAACCCTCTCCTTCTCCCCCCTCAACCCCCTCGGTCCCGGGGAGGCAAAGGGCTGGGGAGGGAGGGGAGCCTGGCTGGGTTTTTAATAAAGGATGTGCAAAGCAAATTTGTCTTGCATTTCTCTCCTGATGAGATATTAATGTCTGGTTTAGCCGTCTTGGCTAAGAAGTGTCAGTAAATCAGCACAAACCAGGGCTCTGCTGCGTGAGCAGTAGATGAAGTGGTTTCGCCAAAAACATTCTCTCCGTCTACATCCCAAAGGTTTTGTGAGGTGTTAAAAGGATTTGGTGTTTAGTTAGATAAGGGCATCGCCGATGGGGTTGTGGTCTTCAAGAAGCAAAGGTCCAGCCCCCGCTGATGTATAGGGCATTTAATAATGCTTTCCTCTCTGGCAGCACGTGAGATGCCCGGCCAGTGGCCAGGCTGTGCTGGCCCCACGGAGCAGGGAGAAAGCTGGCAGGTTCTGGGCCTTCAGAATAAATCTTCAAACCAACAAGTTTCCAGGAAGTTTATTTTTAAACTAAACATTTGAGGCTAAATTTAGTAGCAAATCGATTTTTCTCCCTCTACCCCATGAATATTAAGAGCATCTCCTCCTCCCGCTTCGCAACCCAGATCTTGCAGGGGATTTGCTCCCCCATTTGATGCGAGGACGTGAAGGTTAAGAGGTGCTTGACGAGCCGGCTGACATTTCCAGCCAGGCACCGCACGGAGACGTGTGCGCCGTGGCTCCGGCTGCAACGTGCCCGGGTAAGTGGAGCTGGTTGTGTGGCGCAGGGTGCGTCCGTGCTGGCGGTGCTGGGAGCTACTGGAGAGCGGCACCTGATGGCGCATTTCACATTTGTGCTTGGAGAGGAGAAAAGGAAAAAAAAACAAAAAAACAAACCCCAAGCAGGGGAAACAGGGTTGTAAATAGGTCCCTTGGTGGGGGATGAGGCAGTGCAGGGTCACAGCCGCTGGCTCCTGGGTTTGTTTTTCCCTCTCAGCTCCCAGCACGGCTTCCCGGCGCTGGGCTTTCAGTGAGCACAGCCAGGAGCTGCCGCACAGGCTTTCACCAGCATTGCTTCACCACAATAGCTGAAGCTTTTAGTTCATAAATAATCTATGGATTGGGTTTTTGTTGGGTTTTTTTAAGGTAACTGGTGTGCAGCAAGAGGCTGACAATATTCTGCTGTATGGCCTGGCTATAGGAACAGGACAGTTCCTGTGTGTGTGTGTGTGTGTGTGTGTGTGTGCGCACACCTGAAAATATATAAGTAAAATTTATATAATAAATATAAAATATAAAACCAGGACAGTTCCTATACAGAGAGAATGTGTGTGTGTGTATACATACATGCATGCACATAAAAATATATAAATAAAACATATGTAATAAGCATCAAATATAAAAATATGAACATAAAATACATGTAAATAAAATGTATGCAGGGCAGGCGTTGGCTGATGCCTTTTCCCTTATCTAGCTCAGGCCACATCAGTCCTAACCAGGCAAAAAAACAGGTTAAGCCTCTTTAGGAGGAAAAAAAAATAAGAAAGGGGGAAAAATGTGTTGTAGAACAGCAGGGTTTGGCAGTAGCCAACTCTGTCTGTGGCTGGAGCAGCTGCTGGGCTCGTGAAACCCCACTGGCCCCATCCTGGGGCCCGGAGCAGCCCCCCCACTCCGAGCGGGGCTCTGGTGCGGGCCAGCTCCAGGCAGCGGGGTGGGGTGGCACTGGGCAGCAGTGCAGCCTGATACTGGGCACCAGAATGGGCTGGCATCGACTACCAGTTTGGGCTGGCACTGGGCACCAGTACAGGCTGATGCTGCGCTGGCATTGGCCACCCGTTTGGGCTGGCACCGAGTGCCGGTATGGACTTGCATTTCAGTCCAGCGCAGGGCTGGCATCAAGCACCAGTATGGACTGACACTGGGCACCAGTATGGGCAAGAACTGGGCACCAGTGTAGACTTGCATTTGGCTCCAGTATAGGAATGGCACTGGACACCAGTACGGGCGTACACTGGGCAGCGGTATAGGCTACCAGTGGGCACCAGTACAGGCTGGCACTGGTCACCAGTGTGGGCAGCAGGTTCACCCCATCAGCTGGGGCTGGCATTCAGCACCAGTATAGGCTGGCACTGGACACCAGTACAGGCTGGCACTGGGCCTCAGAACAGGCTGGCACTGGGCACCAGAATGGGAGGGCATCAAGCACCAGTACGGACTTGCATTTGGCTCCAGTGTAGGGCTGGCACTGGGCACCAGTACAGGCTGGGCACCAGAATGGGCTGGCATCAGCCACCAGTTTAGGCAGGCACTGGGCACCAGTATGGACTTGCGTTTGGCTCCAGTGTAGGAATGGTACCAGGCTCCAGTACAGGCTTACGCTGGGCAGTGGTATGGGCTAGCAGTGGGCACCAGTATGGGCAAGAACTGGGCACCAGTACAGGCTGGCGCTGGTCACCAGCACGGGCAGGAGGCTCGCCCCATTCCCCAGGGCCAGCTGGTGCCACCCCCAGCCCCAGGGATGTGCCACAAGCCCGGGCAGTGCTGGGACCCACCCAGGGGGATGTTCCAGGGGGGGAATGGGGTATGGGGACACCCTGGCAGCACTGCCCCCCCCCAGCCCGGCATGGGCTACGGGGTGCAGCTAATTAGGGGCTAATTGTGTTAAACTGGGGCGGCACTAATGCAATTGTGGGATTAGGCTGCAGAGATGGCAACCCCCCCTTCCCCCCCCACTGCTGCCGGGGTGATTTGGGGGGACACACACCTGCGGCATGATCCAGTGAGGGGCCCCCCCAAACTGCCTCGGTGCCCCTCCTGCCCCCAGCCCTTGCCCACCCACCAGCATCTGCTCTGAATCTCAGCGCCCCCCCCCCGGGGCTGTAATTATCCCAGTGCTAACAAGGGGCCTGGTGGGGTAGGGGGGGCTGCACCCCAGGTTGGTGACACCCCCCAACACATCCCTGCTGCCGGCGATAACTGAATTAACCATCTCCATCTGAGCCCATCTGCTGCTGGGATGTGGGTCAGGGATTACCCCCCCCTCCGTGCCCCCCCAGCCCATCCCGGGCTCTCCCTGTCCCCAGCACCCACGGCTGCACCGTGACCACCCCCAATGCCAGCAGGCGTTGGGGACAGGGGCCCCCCCAACCCTGCCCAGGCGCAGGAAGGACGTTCAGGCGGCCATAATAAATACAAGAAAAGTTTATTGAAAAAAAGAGGCAGGGAGGGGGCAGCGGGCCCCAGCCTGGGGTAATAAATAACAACCGTGCTCCCGGGGGGCACCAGCTTACAAAATATGGCTCTGGGCAGCGGGGTCCTGTGGGGTCCCCAGCAAGGCTGGCGGGGGCTGCTGGGCACCCCAGTGAGGGTCTTGGGGGGCCCAGCCCCCCGGCACCCCCGGGCACCTGAGAAGGGGCTGCCCTGGGGGGGCAGCTGGGGCTGCAGCAGGGTCCCAGCCCCAGGAGGGACGTGGGGGAGCAGCCCCATCCCTGCCTACCTGAGAGCTGCCGGCTGCGGCCACGGCGGCGTCCCCGAGCTGGGGGCACCGGCTGCGGGCAGGGGCTCAGCACCACCTCGGGCACCCCTGGGTGGGTGCCCGGCTCATGTCCTGTCCCCCCCGGGGCACCGGGGCTCAGGCCAGGATCTTCTGGGGGATCTCCACAGAGGCTTTGATGAAGATGGCGTTGTCCCTCACGTAGTTCCGCTTCTTGATGTCCTCATGGGAGATGAACTTGGGGTAGCCGAAGCCCAGGGTGCTCTCATCCAGGGAGCTGCGCGAGGCTCCCGGCTTCTGGAAGTTTTTCCAGTTGGGATCGGGGTGGAAGGTCTCGGTGATGTGCTGGGGCTTGGAGAGTGAAGGGTCACTCTGGTCCAGCAAGGAGAAGGTGACGCGGTAGGAGAAGGGCCACTCCAGCAGGTTGTCGTACTCGCCCGGCAGCACACGGATGTAGACGGAGAGGTGGCTGCTCTCCCCGCTCCCGTTGCCGTTGAGGAAAGCTGAGACCTGGAGCTTGTAGCCGTACTTGTGGGTGTAGAAAGGGGGGCTGAAGAACTCGTAATTGCTGCGGGCTTTGGCTTCCTGCAGCTTGCGGGCGTAGTCAGCGATTTTCCAGATGAGGGTCCCGTCGCTGCTCACCGACAGCTCCTCCACGTCCCGTCGCAGCTCCAGGATCTCCTGCCGCTGCCGGCTGACCAGGGCGCACACCATGCCCAGGTGGGCCTTGGTGGTCTCCTCCAGGTGCCGGCCCATGGCCAGCTTGGGGCACTGCGGGGACAGCGGGGCTGTCAGCGGCGGGGTGCCGGGGGCACAGGACAGCGTGGGGACGTGGGGCGGGACAGGAGAGAAGGATGCCATGGGGATGTCATGGAGATGTCGTTGGAGCATGGGGGTACTGGAGCAGGGTGGCACAGGGACACCTGGTTGGGATGGCACGGGGACACCTGGGCCGCCAAGTGACACAGGGGTGAGGCAGGACAAGGACAGGGACACTACAGAAGCCACACGGATGGGAACAGAGCAGAACAGGGACACCACAGGGGATGGGACAGATGTCAGGGCAGGAGAGGTGTGGGGATGCTGTGGGGCACAGGTACACCACGGCAGGGATCTCACAAGAATGCCAGGGCGGGACGGGCACGGGGACACTGTCACGGGGCTGGGGACACACTCACGCGGTGCTTGCAGCCGGCTTCCTTGAAGGGGCACAGCAGCATGGCAGTGTTGCAGCTCTCCTTGAGGTGGGTGGGCACGTCCTCCCGGGCGATGCTGGGCGTCCCACACTGGTTGGGGCAGGGCACGGGGTACCGGGGACACTGGTACTGGTGGTTCTGGGGACAGAGAGTGGCTGTCAGCCGGGGCTGGGAGCCGGTGGGGTGAAGCCCCCGTGGGCACTGTCTCACCTGGATGGTGTCAAAGACGAACTCCTTGGCGCAGTAGGTGCAGGGCTGGGTGCGCTTGGGGCACTCGGCCAGGGTGTGCTGGGACAGCAGGCGCCGCATCATGCGGGCCCCGCACTTGTTCTCGCAGTAGACGCTCTCCTGGGGACACGTGCCCTGGTGGCCCTGGGGACAGCGGCAGCATCGTCACCCTCCGGCTGCCCTCACCGCCCAGCCCTGCCAAGGAGTGGGGCCATGCGGTGCCCCCTGTGGCCAGGCTGTGCCCACCGTGGTGTCCCCCACGGTGTTCCCCACAGCCAGGTTGTGCCCCCAGGGTGCCCTGTAGCTCACCTAGGTCCCCACACTGCATCCCCCAACCTGACTACACCCCCCATGACACCCCTGCCAGCCGCATCCCCCGCAGTGTCACCCCCACAGCCCTGCCCCCTGGCACGGTGCCGCTGCCCACCTCGAAGGCCTCCCCGGTGAAGTCACTGGCACAGAACTCGCACTTGACCCTGCGCTTGGGGCAGCCGTGCTGGACGTGCTCGGGCAGGTCGCGGCGGCTCAGCTTGGTGCTGCACCGGTTGGGGCAGGGGATGACATTGAAGCCGCAGGTGCCAAGATGGGCCTGGGGGGCACAGGGATGGTGACGAGGGGCAGGGGGAGTCACAGGGCACAGCCTTGGCCCCCACCTCATCCTGCCAGACCTTACCTGGAGGTGCTTGATGAGCCCGCTCCAGCGGCAGCCCTCCTCGCTGTGGATGCAGCGGATGGCCAGGCTCAGCACCTGCGCCTCCAGCTCCGGGTCGGGGTAGATCTGGGGAGGCAGCGCCGGGGCATCAGCAGCCCGTGCCAGGCTGCGGGGGCACACGGACCCCCCACCCCAGCCTGGCCGGGAGCCGCAGGCACGCTGCCCGGGGCTGGATCCCCCCCGCCAGCACGCGAACAAGCGCCCTTTGTCGGGAGCGGGTTTCCGTTGCGGCACAAAGGGCTCTTGCTTCCGCACGGGCGTCCGTGCCAGGCCGGCGTGGCTGTGCCAGGCGGGTGTGCGGAGCACGGGGCTGGCCCCTTGGCGGGGGGCACAGGTGACGGGGACGTCCCCTCAGAGTGGGGTGCCTCGTCCACGTGCCAGGCTCACCTTGGCATAGTCCAGGGGCAGCTGGTCCTCCGGGCACTTGAAAACGCCTTCACTGCAAGACAAAGAGAGGGGTCAGGATCACTCGGGGCTGCGGAACAGCGTGTCACTGGTGACACAGCCACCATGTCCCACAGGGTCCCCACCATCCCACCCCAGGACGTCGGCGCTGCCCCTCCGCCGCTGAGCGCTCATCCCATGCCAAATCCAGCCGCGGTCCTTGGGGAACCGCAGCTCTAATCCCGCTCCATCTGTCTGAGCTGGGAAATGCCCCCGCCAGACACCCCCCTCCGGGCAGCCCCTCCTCCCCGCCGCCCCGAGCCGGGCACAGAGGCCACAGTCCCCGGGGGCCTGGGCCAGCCGCTGCGAGCGTGGCACCATCTGGAGCCCCAGCAGCTCCCTCGCCCGCCCCGGCCCCCCCGGGATTAAGGCAGGGTGCCGGCGGCTGGCCCAGAGCGGTGTCGGTGGGGGCCACGGGTGCCCGCAGCCCCAGGTGCTGGGGCCCAGGGGAGGTGTGTGTGGGAGGGGGGGGGGCAACAGCTGGGCGCCAGATGTGCAGCCGGACGTGCAGCCCCGGGGTTCCTGCTCCACAGGAAACAGCCCCACCAGCCACCGCGGTGAGCCGGGATGGGGGACAGGCAGCTGCCCTGGAGGGGTCCCCATCCCGCTGGGCCCCCAGGATGGGGTGCTCCTCCCAAGAGCCATCCCCAACCTGCAGAAGGGGGACAGATGGAACCAAACAGGCAGCCTGGTCGGTGACATGGCTGGCCAGGAGCCACCACCACCCCTGGTCCCCACAACACTGTGCCTGGGGACAGATGAGGGTGGCACCCCACACACTGTCCCTGGTGGACACTGGGGGTGGGAGGCCATGGGTGCCGACACACAGCAGGGACACGCTGGGACCCCAGGGCTCTGGTGTCCCCGAGGTGGCTCCGGACAAGGCTGCGAGGTCGCCCTGCCCACCCATCTCATCACCACGCGCCCTTGGCAGGCACCGGTGTGGCCAAGCACATGTGAGACGGCGCGACGGAGCCAGCGAAGCCGCCTGGCACGTGCTGGCCTGGGGTACCCGGGCATGACGTGGTGACGTCCCCCTGCAACCACCATCCTTGTGCTGGGGGGAGCGGGGGGCAAGCAACCCCCAGGAAAACCAGCCCAGTGTGTGACCCCCGTGGGGCACGGCCACATCCAGCCCTGCCACGTGTCCTGTCTGTTTGCAGCGGGTGTTTCTGTGGGAGTCACCAGGCACCCGCTGAGATAAGCTGCTCCCGGTCAGGGCCGGGCACCCAGCCCTTTCCGGGGAGCCCACGGCTGGCATCGCCCCACGGCTGGCATCGCCCTGCCACTGTTCCAGGGGCTGCCGGCCCTGCCTGCACCCCGTGCTCAGTGTTGGGGTGCCGGGGCTGGTGGGGAAGCAGGATGGTGACCCAAAGCCAGCGCCTAATCCCCAACAAAGCCTCCCCATTCCTCACGCTCCGGCGGGCAGGGAATGTGCTGAGGCAGCGCCCGGGGGGGACCGTCCTTGCCTCTGACCTTCACGGCATGTCAGGGCGCAGCGAGGTGATGGGGTGGGGGAGCCCCAACATTCCCTGGCACCCCCCCCACCCCACCCCGGCACCACGGCAGGGCTGGATGGCTCAGCCCGTGAGCTCCCCAAACCTGATCCAGTGCAAACGCGGGGGGCTCGATGGGGGGGATCCCTGCGTCCGGCCACCCCAGTTAGAGTCGGCGGGGGGGGGGTGCGGGAGGGGAGCGGAGGCGCTGCCTGGCACGGGCCCCGGGGAACGCCCGGTTTCGTAGAAACCGGCCGGTGGCGGCGGAGCCGCGGGGCCCCCGGCCCGAGCAAAGGTCGCCTCGGCCGGGCGAGGCGCAGCCGGAGGCGGCAACGGAAACCGGGGCCCGGGGTGACGCTTTGCACCGCCGCAGGGCCGGGGGGTGGGGGGCACGGACACCCCCTCGCCGCGGGACCCCCGGCCAACAACCGGGCAGCACCGGCCCCGGGACTTCCCGGGTGCCTGGGCCGGGGCTGCCAAACCGGGGGGTCGAGCGTGGGAAGGGCCCCGTCCCCTCGCTCCCAGCGAGCACACGCGGTCGGGTCGCGCTCACCCGTGGGCGCGGGGGTACGGGGGTGGCCGGACACCCCCCCCCCCCATACACACACACTCTCCTCGGTCGCTCCCTCCGGTGGGGCGTAGGGCAGGAAGGGGTTAAGCACAAATCTTTGCAAGCGCTCGAAACTCGCCGCTTCGGGCTTCACCCGGCCTTCCTCTTCCTCCTCCTCCTCACCGAGAGGGGCCACGGGCCGCTGCACCCGCGGGGCGGCTGTCACGGGCTGGGCCCGCCCCGCACCCCCTCCCCGGCCCGGGGCATCCCCGGGACACCCCGCACCCCCTCCCCGGGACACCCCGGCGTGCAGGCCGGCCCCGCACCCGGGGAGGGGGGGGTGAAAGCACCCGCTGCCCCCCGGGGGTGCGAAGCTCCGGATCGGGGCGGGAGGGGGGGGGGTGTGTGTGTGTGACCGGGGCGCTCCATAGGGGGAAAGGGGTGCGCGGCGTGACGTCACGGCGGGGCGGGCGTGACGTCACGGCGGAGCTCACCTGAGGAACTCCTGCAGGCAGGTGTCACAGAAGCGGTGGCCGCAGGTGGAGACGCGGACGGGCTCCCGCATGGGCTTCCCGCAGAGCGGGCACAGCACCCGCCGCCGCGGCCGCTCCAGCAGCTTGTAGTCGTAGCCCGGCATCCCGCCGCCCCGCTCGCCTCCTCCTCCTCCCTCCTCCTCCTCCTCCTCCTCCTCCGCGCCCCGCTCGGCTCCTCCGCGCTCCGCGCCCGGCTCCGCCCGGGAGGTCGGACGGGGCGGTGGAACCGGCCTGACACCGCCCCGCGCCCGGGGCCCGGCCCCGACACCGCCTCCCGGCCGGGCTCCGCCTCCCCCCCCCCGACCTTCCCCGCCGCGCCCGCACCGGCGGCTGGAGTGGCCCCGGCAGCCCGGGGGCTCGGGGAGCAGCGTCTGGGGCACGGCCCCTCCGGGGGGGGCTTGGGACCCACCGCACTGGGCACAGTCACCCCAGGAGTCTGGGGAGCATCACATCAGGCACAGCCACCCCGGGGGCTTGTGCAGAGCCCCCCTCGCCTGGCAGCAGGCTCCCCCGGCCCCCGGGGTTGGGCTCTGGGGTGGGGGCACGCATCATGCTCTCCTTGCTGCCCCTGTGTCCCCCCCTCGGCAGTGCCGGCTCAGCCCGGGGTGCCCCGGGGGTACCACAGTCCTGCACACAGCCCAGAGCTGCGGCTGTGCCCCCTTGGGGGGGGGGACACAGCTCCCACACCCACTTCTGCCTCAGCGAGTGACCCGTGCCCCAGCCACCACCCACAGCAGGGTCCGAGCTGGGTGACGGTGGGGCAGGACACGGAGGGTCTGCCCTGAGACACCCCCCACGCCACAGGCACGGCGGGGGGACACATATTCCTGTGGCTTCATCTCGCTGGGAGCTCCTGCCCCAGGCTGCAGCCAACAGCAGCTCTCCAGCCCGTGGTTTCTAACCAGAGCTTGGAGAAGGGAGAATAAAAGCAAATCTGTCTGGCTCCAGCCCCCACTTCACTCTTTGAGAAACCAGAGCAGCATATGGGAGTATTTGCCCCTTTCCCTGGAGATGGAGACGAGCAGATGACAGGCTGTGAGCATGTGTTAGTCCCACCACCGCACGCTCCAGCCAGCTTCCCATTAAGGGCGGCAGTTGCACCAGACCCAAATGTTAGCAGTTTTCAATTAGCAAATGGCAGAGGAGAGGGATTCCTGGGGGACACGCTAAGCAAGTCAAGCTCTATCACTTGTCACTCAAGGAGCTCACGTTACCCGTCTCCCCGAGAGGATCTGCTTAAAATAAAATCCTCCAGCAGCCCGGGGCGGGGAAGGCAGGCAGTCTGCCCGCTCTCACTGCCGGAGCCGCCAAGAAGGGGATGGGTGGCTGATTTTGGGGGTTACCCTGAGGGATAACAGGTTACCCTGCCGTGGCCCGAGATGCAACAGGGCCTTAGCTCCCGACACCCAGATAACGGGGAGGCTTGTACTGATGTACATCAAGTGTGAACAGCCACCACGGGGTCTTTTCCGAGGGACGTGACAAGCTGGCAGCCTGCTCGGACAGCGGAGAGCACTGAGCTAAACTTTAACCAGTTCTCAGAGAGCCTGGAAACCCAAGGTGTAAAAAAAATGACAGTGGGCAACCGCATAGAGAGCAGTGGGGGGCACCGGGAACCTCCGAGGTGCACGGGGGTGGCAGCCTGGGGTTGAGATGCTCCCAGGCCGGGTTTGCTCAGAGCTGTGATCCCCCCAGGGCAGGATCTACAAACAGCCCTGTGGTCTGTCCGGTTCTGCCACTAAGTCACAGCACGCCCTGGAGCCAGGCTCGCTTCCCAACAAGAGAAAGGCCCTACCCCAGCCACAACACGCTGCAACCCAGCCCTGTCTAAAAACCCTCCCTGGACACAGCTACGGGAGCAGGTTCAGGCCAAAAGGACGGGCCCTGGGTGTCAGCATCCCGCGGGGCCGCGGACACCACACTCCTGCGAGCCTAGAAAGCCACGTCTCCACTGACAGGCATGAAACAAAGCCGAGTTTTATCACTGTTCACTGCTTCTCTTTGATGTTTTAAATTTTTTTCTTTCCTAACCTCACTGAAAAACATCTCTGCTAATTAGCCAGGAGCTGACAAAGCCATCAGAAGGCGCTGGCTGTGCCGGCAGGACGGCTGGGAGGTGTCAGACCCTGCAAACAAAGATCCCCTCCTTTCCCCCTCTCCCTACCAAAAGCCCTCCCCGCACTCAACATCACAGCCAGGCGTTTGTCTCGCACAAAGGCGACACAACCTCCGGGCAGGGCAATTCCCTTTGTGGAGGCAATATGTTCTCTGTCCCCCTGTGACGGGTCAGTCCTTGAATCCATCTGGGCTCGGGGAGGCCTCCTGCCTTCTTCGCCCAGCCTCTCCCTGCCCTGCACCCTGCTCCATCCCTCTGCCTTGTATTTAACTTAAAATTGGAGGGACAGAAAACCGACGCTCTGGCTTCTGAAGAAGTTAAGGTGGAGCGTTTTGCCCCGGGGAAAGGAGCAGGGAGAGTCCTCTCCCTGCTTCTGGGGACTCATGCCGAGGGAAGGCAGGGGGGTAAGGGGAGGGAGGCGGCTGGACAGACGGACGGCGGCCACACCTTCTGCCAAGCCTGGTGGGAACGGGGTTACAACCACAACAGAGGTGCTGGAATCAAATCAAACCAGCTCCAGGATCAGCAGGCGGCTTGGGCCGTTTCCTGCTGACAGAGATGGCCCCAGGTCAGCAGGATCTTATCGAGCACGGGAACGGGGATGGGCTTTCCCTGGGTGACAATGACCAGAGGGGACCCGCAGCGATGGGGATGCAGCAGACGTGACCAGGCAGCTTCATCCCCACATCACCTCCCCTACCCGCTCTCTTCTGGCCCTGCCTTCCTCAGCAGGAAGAGCCACTGGGACACGGCTGATCCACCACCAGCTCCACAGGATGCGGGAACAAAACAAGGATAAAGGGAGAAGCCCCGAGACCTGCAGTTTTTACCGGGAGCTTCTGCAGGGAAACAAAGCAGCAGACGTGAGGAATGCAACTGGCCTATTTGCCCGGGCTGCTCTCTGCCTCCGGCAGCGCGGACATGCCTCGGCTTGTCGTTTCAAGAGCTATTGTTGCTCGGGGCTGGGGGCCTCTTTGTTTCCTTTACCCTTTTGCCAGGCTTGGTCACAGCCCGGTATTAAATTATTCAAATCATCTCGCTGAGCTTCACAGCTGAACTCGGAGCGCACAGGCTGCAAAATCCCAAGGGCTCCAGCCCTCGTCAGTGAGCCCCTGGCCCAGCACAAAGCATACTGGTCCATACTGGTTTCCCCTGTCCCAAGCAAAGGGTCCTGATATTCGAGCCAGTGACACCTCCACCCCCGGCACTGCCATGCAAAGGCATTATTAAGCCATAAAAACATCCCATGGGGAGCAGGGGGGTGTGTGGTAGGTGCACCCACCCAATGAAAATAGGGCTTCTTGGCTGCTGAAGTGTAGCAGCTATTGACTGCCCTTTTCTCAGGGCTTCACAGTACTTGGGGCCTTTGGCCAATGATGGCCAATACTGACCACAGATCAGATTCATCTGGGTATAAATGGAGTCCCTTGGGGGGCCATTTTGAGCTTGTCCTCCCCTGGAGCAGCACTCTGCGGGCTGAGGACTCTCCTCTTGGGTCGGGACGCTGCCCAAGGAAACTCCTTGAGGTTACTGGGTCGGGACACTGCCCTGAGATGTTCCTCAAGGTTGAGAGTCACTTGTTAGGTGAGTGATAGAGTGTTTTGTGTTGTTAAACTCTAGGAAGTGGTGTTTTGTTCTGTGATAGAGCGTTTTGGGTTGTCGATAAACCCTAGAAAGTGACAGAGTGTTTTGGGTTGTCTTTAAACCCTAGGAAGCGGTGTTTTGTTCTACTCTGACAAGCATTCAAACATGCTGCTGAATAGTTGCGGAGGGCTCGTTGTTTATTGGAGACCTTTTGTAACAGGGTGCCAGGGGACTCGCCCGGGATTTGGCAGCCCAGCCGGAGCAGGGAGAGCCCAGCCCTCCAGACTGCGCGTCCCCCGGTGTGGTGGCATTTTGGTGCCACCACTGATGAGACAAAGGGTGTCAGAGACCTCTGTCCTGCCTGGCGGGGCTGTAGCAGCACACTAGCCCCTTCTTATGGGAAGGTGTTTGCATGTGGTGTGGGGCGAGGGGAGCCCTGAGAGCTGAGCACAACACAGAACAGAGAAATCTGTTGCTGTAGGAGCTGGTGCTGCCACCAGCTCAGCACAGGGAGGAGAGGCAGTGGCCCGGGGGTCTCCAAGGCGATTTAACCCAGCCCTGCAGTTACCTGGTGCCCAGGTCGGTCTGGGAGCAGAGAACACCCTCCCCTCGCCGACACCGGGCTGCCAGAGCCGTCCCTGTAACCTTCAGCACAAGGCGAGTGCCAGGGGCCTGGCAGAGCCTTTGAATTCCAGTCAGCTTCCTGGGATAGCAGGGTGTAACCGCCTGCAAGGCAGCTCCACAAGAAACAAAACCAGCGGGGGGGAAAAACCCATCCAGCCACCCTGGCAGGAGCCAAAGGGAGCCTGTGTCTGCAGCCAGGGCTGCACCCACCTTTCCCGGCTGGACGGGACCTGCGCCCTTCCCCCGGTGCGGCCTGGGAGGCGAGAGCGGGAAGAGCAGGAGCCTTGCAGGAATTCATGACCCAGCACACGACAGAGGGCTGAGGCAGCTTCTAGCAGAGCCTGGCGAGGTCTCCCTCCTTGAAAAGAGGACAGAAACCCAAAAGTAAATGAGAGTGATTTAATGTCAGTGAGGTTCTGAAAGATGTGCCTTTGTACAGGATGGGGAAAGGAAAGGGAAGGAAGGGAAAGGGAAGGGAAAGGAAATTACTCTTCTGGAGATAAAAAAAAAAAATGTATCTCCTGTCTGTGACACAGTGATATGCCCCCTCCTGCCTGCAGAAAGGATCCCTGCTGGAAACTCATCATCTTCCTGGAGAGATCCGAGTTAAAAAACTTCAATTACTGACAATTGCTCACTGTGTTTTGCTGCCTTCCGCTAGCTCAGCTCGTAGCCAGCGAGTTGGTCAGCAGCAGGATTTAGGGGCCTGAGGACAAATGTCAGCTGGGGGATCTGCCAGTAATCTCCTGGGGCCAGGGGAGTCTCTAATTGTAAAGCTCCAGGCAGCATTTCTGGAGAGCGAGCCGGGCTGTGCCCCGCAGAGAGGCTGCTCCCACCGGGTTCAGCCAGCCATGCAGGCCAGGACCCTCAAAGCGTGATGAACAGCTCAACAAATGGGTGAAACGTTTTAAGTGGGGGATGGGAAAGGACAGACTTCTCTAATTAGAGAAGAGGTTTGCACTTAGTCACCCAGTGCAGTGCCTGGGGCCCTAAGTCCAGACACTGCGGTGCAAAGGCTGACAGCTCTCTCAGACACCAAGCTGTCAGCCTGGGCTTTGTAACCAGAGACAGTTTCCACGCGGGGGGGGGGGAAATAATCTCTTGTGCTCCAGGTCCTTCTACACAGGCGCTTCCAGCGGGGAGGGGCAGAGCCCCAGCGTGACCCCCTGAAGGCAGCACCCGAGCTCTGGGGACGTTTTCCCCGTGGCACGTCAGTGGCAGCAGCTCTCAGGCACTGGAGGTTCATAGCGACCCTCGATTCAGCGAGACCAGCTCCGGTTCCGTGTGAACCATCGTTCTGAGCTTTCTCTTTCCAGACAGCTGGAAGCTCCCAAGCCTGGGGACACAGGTCTGAGCCAGGCCATAGCGAGCAGCAGCGAGAGGACAGGCGTACCAGGCGGCTGAGGGGAGCCCCAGCACCTGTACAACAAGGCTGGATGCGGCCCCTCTCACTGGGAAGATGACTCTTCCACGGCAGCTGAAACACAAAGGGCAAGGACCAAAAATAAGCTGTAAGCTTCTCGATGAAGCTACAGTGTCCTGTGCCACACAGGCCAGATACCCAAGAGATGGGCACTACAACCCTTGTCCTGCTACCCCAGGAAGCCACGGCAAGGCCTCAGGAGTGGCACAAGCAGGAGGCAACACCCAGCGCACAGAGCCCAAGCAGGAGGAAATGCAGGCACTTGAGGCTTGAGCCCTCCGCCTCCTCCTCTCCAGCACACCTGGCTTCTCCCAGTTATTCCTGTGTTTGCAGTGGGATTGAGAGAAGGGCGCAGCAGCGGCCTCACGATAAAGCGGGCAGAAGCCCAAGCCAGTCAAAAATGGTGTTGGCCCCATAGGAGGAAACCGCAGAGCGGTGCAGAACTGCTGCCCCAAAGGTAGAGCGCTGCTCGCCTGTGCCAGCAGCCTCTCCGGGCCGGATCCCAGCCAGAGCTGACAGCAGCAATGACATCAGGCGTGTCACCAGCTCCTGTGTTTTCTCTGGAGAGGTTTCCAGGCAGACTGAGCTGTGTGAAAGCCCAAAGTCAGATCTTAGCTTTTTACAGAGCTCTCAATGCTTTTTGCACCCTGGTTACTGAGGGATGCCGGAGCAGGGGAGGCTGCTGCCCTGACACCGCTGTTGCTGAGTTTGTACTTCCAGGACCGGGACAGGCAGGTCGAGGTTTTGGACTGGGCAGTGCAGAGGGACAGCAGTGGGGCTGCACGCTCAGTCCCTGCTCTTACGGTGCTGCAGGTGGGAGCCCACAAACCAGCTGTCACAGAGCCACAGGGCGACTCTGGCAGCGGAAGGGGAGAGCAGCCTGCAGCCTTCCTGTGGAGACAAAACCCTTTTACTCCCATGACAAACACCCTACTTGTTCCCGAGCCCAGGGACTCAGCTGTTCCCTGTCCCCTTCACGTGGCAGCGCACACCACGTGAGAGCTCAGCACTCGCAGGGGAGGAACGGGAGCCACGGCTGATTCCGCTGCGCTGGGGCAGTCAGCTGGGCCTCCTCCCCTCTGGGGTGTAATTAGCCTCCTTGAAGTGGGCTGGGACTGGAATCCCTCAGCCCAGCGCCGAGGCCATAATCAGCCCAGCAGAGGAGGAAGAAAGGCCCCTCCAGCAGTCTGGGCCGGGCTCCCATCATACATCCAGGCAACGGAAGGGCAGGTCACGCCATGGGCACGTTTTAACCGTGCGAAGATGCTGCCTTTGGTCTGAGCAGAGAAGAACCACAAAACCATTGCTATCTTTTCCAAACCACAAAGGAAAGCCGGCAGCCAAAACGACGCCTCAAATCTCAGCTTCTATTTCAGCAGCATCAATTAGAGAGCTGCTCTTTTTGGATACTCTGTAGGCTGCCAGCACACCAGCTCCCCACCGGCCGCAGCTTGCCCAGCCCACCTCTCTGGGGGTGCACGAGTCTGCCTCTGCTGTCCCTTTGCTCCCCTGGCCCAGTGGGTGTGGCAGAAGGGGAGTTTTTATGGGCTTCAAGTTATTTCTATTCATCTACAGCTCTAGAGGGGCTGGAATAACACAGAGCTTATGTGCCAGGGTATACAGCTCTGGTCACAAGCCATTGTGTCTGGCAGGAATCAGAGTAACGAAGCCTCTACTCACACTTTACTGCCAACAACGTGTTCCCGTGGCAACACGCTACGGAGGTCACCAGGTACGGATGTGCCTCCTCCAGGTGCACCGGCCTTGGCGCTCCTGTTTCCTCATCCTTCCTGCCCAGGCGTCCTCTGGCTCCCTTCCCCCACGTGCACACCTCGCCCTCTGCAGAGGCAAATAAACACCTTGCTGCACACAGAGCTCACTGGCAAACGGGCCTCCCACCTCCCTGGTACCACCCCAGGCGATCTCCGAGGCTGGCCTTGGCCACAACGTGGACTGCAGGCAGAGGAAAGCCGGGGCCCACTTGCAGCCCAGGACACCGGGACTTCAGCCTCACCTGCTCCGATGGCCACAGTGAAGGCATCGCCACAAGCCACCACAGTGACCTTCATTGCCTGGAGCCCCACAACCAGGTGGGGTACGCGGCTGTTGCGGCAGGAGCTGGTGCCCAGCTGCCCATGCTGGTTGCTCCCAAAGGTGTAACACTGGCCAGAAGCTGAAAACAGAGACGAGAGAAACAACTGGGTGTCACCCGAGGAGCCCCTGAAGCTCTTTGCTCACTACTGTGCTGAGCATCCTGTTCCACAGAGCTCCAACATCGGGAGCAAGGTGTCTCTTGAGCTTCTCTGAGGCCTCTGCCCATGGGAAATGGAGGCAGGAGGGAAGACAGTGAAAATGCAGCCCCCCCCCACTCACCTGTGACTGCAGCCGAGTGCGCTGTACCAATGTCAGCACACACGATCAGCTCTTGGTTCAAGGGGGCCGACTGGGCACCCATGAACACGGTGGCTTCTTCCACCTGATCCTCCGGGGAAGGCTCCTCTGCTGAGCTGATCCGATCTAGGCCCAGCTTGTTACACCTGCATGGGGAAAAGCACAGTTCAGAGCACCCAAGAGACAAATCGTGCCCAACATAACCGCACCACCAGCGGCGTGATGTTGGGGAGTAGGAGCTCACAGAGATGTCTAAAGCCCCTTCCTCCCTCTTCTTGGGCTGAACACAGATGGACAGGCCCAGGAGGCTGCAGGCAAGGTCTGGAGCACAGACCCTCCCTGCTCTTACCTGTTGCTCCCACAAGCAAGAATCTGGTTCTTCACTGTGAGGACCATGGAGGAATCGATGCCGCAGATGACCCTCTGAGCCTCATGTTCCAGCGGGACTGTGACCTGCTGGGGGGAGTTGTGGCACTCCAGGGTACCCAGCCCAAGCCGACCTGGCAGGAGGAACAGAGCAGGGCACAGCTGATGGCCACACACAAACTGAGCACACCCCCACGAGCAATGGCATCAACAGAGCTGCTGCAAGAGCCCAGCCTGGGACCTGTTGCCACAGGAGGCAGTGAAACCCAAAGCACGGGGGCCTTGGTATGCGGTGAAGCAGCTGCAACTCTTCTACACCCACTTAGACTGGCACAGCTGGAGAGGACTGTGGGCAAGCAGGGCCAGCGAGGGGAGTGGAAACAGGCAATGGAAAGCACAAGCCGTTTTGCAAAGCAGACATCTCTTACCATTATCCCCCCTGCCCCAGGCAAACACTTCCCGTTCGTTGGAAACCGCCAGGACGTGAGACGCACCACAGGCCACCTGCACCATCTCGTAGCCCAGCAGGGCCTCCACGATCTTGGGCTGGCAGGGGAAGAGCAGCAGCCGTCAGCCGAGACCTCCCAGCCTGCCTGGCTGCTCCCACCCCATCCCTCCCACCCAGCCCCCCCAGCCTCAACACAGCACTGGCAGCATCCCAGTTTTCATCCAACACAAACAGCAGAGAATTTTTTTTTGTTCCAGTCTTCAAAGGGTTTAGAGACTACGTGCACACAGCAGAGAAGATAATGCAAACATCTCTGGGGCAGAAGAAAGCAGCCAGCACAACGGTTTGGGGAGGGAATAGGTTCAGCCAAAGGGTTGGGATTCACCCCCCTGCCCATGTGGGGAGTGCCAGGGGCTGTTAACGCACGCTCTGAGCAGGCAGGGGCTTGGTGGAGGATGCGCTGGCTGAAAGGCTCTCGCACAGAGGAGCTGTGAGCTATCAGCTATATATTCGTTAGGGTGTGGAGAGACCAGGATCTCCACATTTCGCCCAGCCCCTGCTGTGACCTGCTGTTAGATCTGACACCTCGCCACAGTAAGCCTCATTCTCATTATCTTCTTCAAGTGAAAAGCACCATTTGTTGGGATCTGGCTGTTGCTCCCAACTGGTCTCCCCTCCCCAGCAATAATCACTGAGCAGCTCAGCTCCGGACAGAGCAGGAACGAACGAGCCAGCTGACCACAGTGACAAATGGCACCAGTCCCCAGGCTCGGCTGGAAGCCATCGGCTGCTGCCACATCCGAGGGCAGGCGAGGAAGAAGCTGGAAAGGAGCTACGGGCCAATCCGAGCCAATCGGAAGCACACAGCTCTTCTTTAAATACTGGCTCTTTTGAAAAATAACTTTTCTCAGTGAACCCTGGCAGCTGCAGGCCAAGAGTGAGGCAGGCAGGTGTGTGATTGGAGGCAGGCTCCAAGCTGGGTGTCTGCCAACAGCAACCACAAGGCAGCTCTTGACTTCCCCCACGCTCAAAGGGATCATTGTGTAAGGGGGGGGAGAGAGAAAGAGAGAGGCAGGTTGGGTCTTTTAAAACCCGAAGCGACGGGGAAAGGAGGGGGAGGGGGTCAGATGCCGGAGCATGCCTGGGATGCACGTCCCTGGAGCTGGCATGAGCCCTCTCACGTGGCGCAGAAGGCACGATCCATCCTCTACCCTGGGGGAGCAGCACGCCCAGCACCCTCACGACAAACCTGGCTTATGTCCGTGAAGTTTCCATGCCCCAAACAGCCATTGCTGCCGCTGCCAAAAGTCATGATTATCCCCCTGTCTGGAAAAGCAGAAAGAAGTTGTGTTAAAGGCACATGTGAGGCCCTGCAAGGCACACGCAGACCACGGCGCTGGCTGTGGCTCCCAGGACAGTGGCTCCGTTTGGACCCACTCTGACTCATAACTTGTTGCAGGGGCCAGAAACCTTCAGCGAGCTTCTAGAGAGCAGCAGCCTCTATATGCTGTGACAACTCACCAAACAAACAGCAGATGATAGGAGAGCACTGAGATAACATTATTGCAGCTGTGTACGCAGGAGCTGCTAACTCCTGTCAAGGTGTTAAATACACAGAGGCACTGACTGAGCAGCCGCCAAGCAAAGGGGTGGCAGGAAACACCACGGAGAGGTAGGACAAACACATGCCCATGAAGTTTGCTGGTTGCTTATCTCCCGGCCAGAACACCTCCTGGCCCACTCTAAGGGGGCTTCAGACCCTGCCTTCCTGCAGCTGAGGACAACGGGCTCTGCAGGAGCTCTTGCTGACTTCTCACTGCAACGCCAGACACTGCTGGTCACTGCTTGTGTCTGTGTCACACTCACAGAGTATGTGACAGAGAAAGTTTGAACTTCCCAGACACTCCTCACGCTGCAGTCCCCACTGTACAGGCCAGTTCTGGCTTCAGGTGACACCAGTGCAGCCAGGACAACAAATCTGTGGCCCTCCCCACACCAGGCAGAGCTCTGGGACCAAGCTGACCAGTGTGGCATCATAGGAGGACTGAGCCTGCCGTTTCTGACCCCCACCCGATATTACACAAGAGGCCACAGAGGCCTTTGTGCCACCCCAGCCCAGTGCACCCCTCCGGTTCCTCTCTGAGCAGGTTCCCCAGGCAGTCACACTGCATTCACAAGCCAGCTGCCACGCAGAGAGGTCTGGAACTCAGCCAGGCGAAGGCAGGAGGCAGCAGCTCACCTGTGAGGCAGGCTGTGAAGAGATCACCGCAGGACACGTGTTTGATGGTCACGCCAGACTGACCCTCCAGAAAACGGGACACAAACTGAGGCTGGAGCTGCTCGGTGGCTCCTGGGAGTGAAGGGCCTCCCGCTGCACCCATCGGGGGAGCCTGGCAGAGAGAAGCCTTGTTGACTGCTGCACCTTCCTGCAGCAAGAGCTGGGTTGGAGAACTCAGACGAGCCCCTTCCTACAGGCTTAGCAGTGTTACCCATGCCCGGGACTGGACAGCAGTCCTGGGGGCAGTGCCAGGGCCTATGCAGTGAGCAGAAACATCTCCTCCTCTGAAATCACACATCCAAAGCTTCCACAGCCACCGATTGCCCCAGCTTCCCTGCCACTCACCTCCCACATGATGAGCCGCCCCGATTTGGTGACCCCGGCCTTCTGCGTCCTGCCAGCAGACACCTGCACCACTTCGGTGTTAAGCATGGGCAGGCGGAGGGGGGTGGTGATCCCGCTCCCCCAGGTGTAGATGGATGACAACGGAGGAGGGATTCCTGCCCTGGCTGAGCCACCTCGAACACCTGTGGGTCAAAGAGAAATCATCAACGCAGATCCCTGACTCTCCTCCCACAGGAAAAGAAACGACACCAGCCAGTCTGGGTTGCCTGCTTAGCAGAGCCAGCAATGCTGGCAGAGCAGGGCCTGCCGGCCAGCAGAGCCAGACCAGCACTGGTCCAAGGCTGGCAAAGGGCTGCTGGGGAGCTCCCAGCCAGGGCTGAGAAACACGTGGGAACTGAGGGAAGTGGCATCACGACAGCTCTAGTCTAATTGTTACCAGTGCCAGTGGCATTGCCCTGCACTGGGACATCCCCCCCTCAGCACTGCTGGCTGGTTCTCAGCCTTTGCTGGAAACAGCAGAAACTTGATTCAAGGGTTCAAAACCTAGAAGAGCCAGCTGGAGAAAGAGCACTGCTTGGTCCCCAAAGCCAAGGTGCTGGTGGACTCCTCCAGGGCTCAGGGAAGGTGATGTCTCTTAACTTCCTCTCCCCAGAAGCTCAAGTGCCTCTCTGACCCCCTGTCATCCGAAGGAAAGGGTCTTTCCAAATGAAGCTGTGTTGAGCACACCATGCCAGGACTCACCCCTCGGCCTGGTGCTGTTCACTTGTCCCCCTGTCCGGCTGTGGGTCACTGTCGGCACTGGAGCCAAGGGTTTTTCAGGCCTGCCAAACCAAAATCCAGTCCTTAACACCAGCTCTGCCCCAGATGTCCTGCAGAGCCCTGGATCACAGAAGGTATGGGCAGAGCTACAGCATAAACCATGGCTGAATAGCTCACAGCACTGCCTCAGTGGGTGCTTTAAACCACCTGAGAAAGAGGAGTTGTCATCAGTTTGCTTCCCCCTGAGCTCACAAGTCCCCTGTTACAGCGATGACAAGCCCACGAGGCCACTGGGCCAGGCTCGGCCTGCAGCAGCCACATGTTGGGTAACACAGGGGAGCTGCAGGGGGACAATGCTCTCTTTGGAGCTGGTAACAGAGACAGTGAACCGGTCAGACACGTTGTGGGCTGTGGCAGCCCCTCCCTAGGGACATTAAGGTGGCAGCATCACTTGCCTTCTCATTTTGACACTGCCCACGTCGGTGTAGAGGTTCAGAAGGGGACGAATGCAGATGGCCTGGGCCATGATCTCATTCAGCTGGGGCCGCTTGGAAGGATCCAGGTTCAGCATGCTAAGGATGAGCTGGCGCAGGTCGGGGCTGTATCTGTCTGATATTGGGGCAAACGTCCCACTCATGATCTTCAATACTAAGGCAGGAAGATTCTGGAGAGGAAACAAGAGAGACATACAGTGGCTGGGTAGTCAGAGGTGAGGCAAAGGAGCAAGAAGTTCTCAGCACTGCCCTCTGCCTTCACACCTCCAGGCTCAGCGAGAAGAGTGATCCAAGCATACATACATTTTCACCTCTGTAAGAGGCCACATGGCTCCCTGCGCTACATGGAAACCATATTCCTCTTACCGCAGCTTCGAAAGCCCTCTTGAGGCTGGCGAGTTCATACAGCACGCAGCCCAAAGCCCAGATATCACTCTTCTGGTTGTAAGGCTTCCCTTCACAGAGCTCTGGGGAGATGTAGCACGGAGTTCCCACAACCTAGAAGAGACAAAGGAAATGATCGTGATGCTGTGAAACTGGGGCAGCGAGGTGGAAAGAGAAAGGCTCAGTTTAGAGCCCAGTGCGTAGGCTGACTACAGCACCACCAACCAAAGCTTAGTGGAGCTGGGCTTTTGTTCCCTGGTGTTAACATCTGCCTGACAATCTCAGTTAAAAAAAACAAGGATTTGCCTTTCCAGTGACCTCCCTTGCACATAGAAAGATTACCTCTCATTTTTCTCCTAACCACTTGAGAGAATCAGAGCCAAGAGCAGTGAGCGTGATAGAAACGTCTAGTCAGATTAGACCAGGTGGGGAATGATACTCAAGTCTCAAGCAGAGAGAGGAGATTAAGACAAGGCAGGACGGCGCGGCACAGGCAGGAATTCAGTTGCCAAATGTCAGAGGAGCCTGCAAACCCCACCCCTCCCACTGTGACAGTGGGTGGAACCCTGTTTACCCTCACCAGTGGGCCCAGCCACGCATCCTGTCTTAGGCTTGGGCAGGCAGGTCTTTCTCACCTTTCCGCAGCCCACAGAGCTGCAGCAAACTCGGGCATGAAGACATCAGCCTGTATAACCTCCGAGGAGCAAAGCAGCATCATGGCACATGGATGTGGCCTACTGCAAGTACGCTACATCCAACCTCGCTGCCTACAGCAGCTTCCAAAAGACTATCGTGAGCCAAGGCCAGAGTTTCCAGCCTGCTGCCATGGTGCTAAGTAGCTCCCCTGTGAAGCCAGGCCGCTCACCGTGTAGGCTTTACTCTTGCTGCTCAAGATTTTGGAGATGCCAAAGTCTCCAATCTTGACAATCATGCGATGTTTGTCCAAGAGGATGTTCTGAGTCTTCAGGTCACGGTGCAGGATCTGCTTGGTGTGCACGTGGTGGAGAGCCAGGAGGATCTGCACGAAGAAGTGCAGGATGGTATCCTCATCCAGCAAGGAGTTACAGCGCTTATGAATAAACTCCGCTAGCGTGCCCCCTGCAAAGAACAACAAAAGGCTATCGGCAAGGGTGGCTGCACAGGGCACTGCAAACCCAGCCTAAAAGCCGGGAGGATTTAGCCACGGCATCTTAACAAGCCAAGCACATGGGAAAAATCATGTCCTGGTGGGACACACAGCACATCCTCCAATGCTCCCGAGACTGTGTGGAGAACAGTGGCAGCACAGTTGGTGGGACGAAGAAACAGCAAGAGAGAAGTTACTGTTGACATATTGTCAAAGGCAGCAGGAAAAGACGCTAAAATTACAGCTCTTGGAGGAGGACTTAAACCTCGATGGCAGAGCAAGATAAGCCTGTTCTGCAAAAGAAAGGCCACGTGGCACGGAGAGGCCCCTATCAAGAAGGGGAGGTCCAGATTCAGGGCTCACGTAGGACTTTTAACAAACCCTCATGCAAATGTTGATTTCATCTTAAACTCCACAGCAAATCTCGTTAGAAAGCACGCCTTCCCACACAGAGCTGTGGGACCAACAGCGTGGCCGAGAGCTGACACAGGGAAATGTGAAACCTAAGCCAAGGGCAGATGGTAGCACACTTATCAGCAACAGAGGTGTTAGAAATCTCTTTGTTTTGGATATGATTAGAAGGCGTAAGGCATATAATGACAGAATCAGAGTGGTTGAGGTTGGAAGGGACCTCAGGAGGTCATCTGGTCCAATCCCCTGCTCAAGCACGGCCACCGACAGCTGGTTGCCCAGAACCATGACCTGTCTTTTGAATATCTCTAAGCATGGTGACTCCGCAACTTCTCTGGGCAACCTGTGCCAGTGCTCGGTCACTTGGCTCACGGTCAACTTGGTGTCCACTAGGACCCCCAGATCCTTTTCCACAAAAATGTCTGTTCAAGAGAGATTTGTTTGGACTCTTTGGGGGCCCAAAGCATAGGATTTTTACAAGGACGATAACATGCAGCCACAGCAGCCCGACCCAAGGAGAGCTAAGGGCTTGGCATTCCCTGGACCTACCAAGAAACAACCTGCAGGTGCTGGGGGAGATCAGGACCCACCTGGGGCGTACTCCATGGCGATCATGAGCGCCTTGTCCTCCAGAAAGTTCTCGTAGTACTCGATGACATTGGGGTGGCTGAGCAGCTTGAGGACCTGGCACTCGTTCTGTGCCGCCAGCCGCTCGTCCTTGCTCATCTGCTCCACTGGGATTTGCTTCAGGATCACCAGCTTCTGGTCGGCCTTGCGAAGGCACAGGTGCACAATGCTTGTGGGAACAGGGACAGAGCTTAAGCGTGGGGTGTGGGGAGGGACACAACCTGCCCCACACCAGTGTAACAGGGCCTGCAATCCCCCCCCAGGGCGTCTCAAACCCAGTGCCGTGTCACGCCATCGCCATGGCAACAGCCAAGGCCCGGACGCCGACCCCACTTCCCCCACCCCGGTGCCACACGCCGGCTGACCCCCCCCGTTGCCATAGCGACGGGACATGTGCGCCTTGTTGCCATGGCAGCGGGGCCTGCGGCCTCCCACCCCACCCCGCGGTGCCGTACCCCGGGCCCTCCCCCCGACACGCGCTGCCACGGTGAAAAGGCCTAAAGACCCCCCCTTCCCCCACTCCCGGTGCCCTCCCGGCGCCACGGGAGCGCCCCCGGGACACCCCTCACCCGAAGGCCCCTCTCCCCACCACCCGGATCCGCTCGTATTTCTCCATCACTGCCTCGGCCGGCCCGGGCTCCTCCCGTCTCCATGGAGACACTTCCGGGAGTCGCTACGGCGGCCGCGGGCGGACAAAATACCGCGGGCCGCGCCCGTCCGTCCCCACCCACCGCCACCATGTGTGTAAGGCCGGGGGGCGCGGGGGGGAAGATGCTCCCTGCCTCGGCTAGAAGAGGGGCTAACGGCACCCCAAACCGGCCTGGCCAGGCCCCCCACTTGGGTGGGCACCCCAGTGCCACAAGGAACCGGGTCCCCTTGGGCAGCACCCTGGCAGAGGGGTTTGGGTGCCCTGAGCCTGCCGCCCCCAGGTTGGGGGGTGCCAGCAGGGGCCCCCCTCACCCCCAGAGACCGGCGGTGCCCACAGCAGCCTCCTGCCCCACAGCCCAGAGTCTGGGGGAGCACCCACCCCAGGGGGTGTGCTGCCTTAGGGTCAGGGACAAGGGTCCTGGGTCCCCTCCCTGACCCCCCCAACCTGCTTTAGACCCCCCAGGACCACGAGCACCCCTGTTGTCAGAAAAGCAGATTCATGCACTGACCTGAACATGCTCAGGAGAGATACTGTCTTTATTCAGACCTGGGTGTTCGGTGGAGTTTTCCACAAATCAAGCACACGAGCAGCAGGTTTTCATGCTCCTTTTATACACAAAAAATCAGAGGTTAGTCCTTTTCCAAACACACTTATTAGATACCGATCAGTGATTAACATATGATTATACTAAGGCTTACATAACGCTTCTACTACTAGGCATGCTCAGGGGAAGGGTCTAACCTGGGCAGGGGTCTTTTTGACCTGGGGGTGTGTTTTTTTAGTCTTATAATTTCAGGACACTCAAAAGTTAGTTTCATGGCCGAGTTAAATAATCGAATAGTCACTTTGAAGGCTGTCAGATAACTCATCCTCAGCACAATCCCAGACATTCTCTTTACGGTCCAGGACATTCTGCCTATTTTCTAGGGTTTGGAGACCAAAGCCTGGTTTTTATGAACTTCTTACCGCTCTCCGTATGTGCAGTAACTATAACTACCAGCGTAATCAGTAACCACGGCTACTAGTAAATGTGGTGTATATATCACAGAATCACAGAATCATCTAGGTTGGAAGGGACCTTGAAGATCATCTAATCCAACCATTAACCCAGCACTGACCGTTCCCAACCCCACCAGATCCCTCAGCGCTGGGTCAACCCGACTCTTGAACCCCTCCAGGGATGGGGACTCCCCCCCTGCCCTGGGCAGCCCATTCCAACACCCAACAACCCCTTCTGCAAAGAAATCCTTCCTAAGAGCCAGTCTGACCCTGCCCTGGCGCAGCTTGAGGCCATTCCCTCTTGTCCTATCACTTATTACTTGTTTTTTTCTTTATTATATATATTTTTTTTATTACCTGGGCCAGCCGTGGTGGTACCTATAGCATAGAAGGGGGCCCGTGCCCCGCACCCAGGGGTGGCCACCCCCGTCCTGGAACGGGGACAAGGGACAGCGGTGGCAGTGCCACCCCCAGGCCATGCCACGTGGCCATGCTGCCATCTAGCGACACCGAGCCCGGCTCACCGGGGAGGGGGGGGGGATGTGTGTCAGCCCCCCCCTCTTGCACCAGCCAGCGCCCAGTGTCCTGTGGCCATGGGGCAGGACCCCCACGCAGGACCCAGCACCCCACCGTGAGCGGGGCCCACAGAGCCTCATCCTGCCGCCGTGCTGGTATTAGGGAGCACCCCCCTGTTCCGAGGGCCCCCCCATATCTTCTTGCGGGCTCACTGTGCACACCCAGGCCGTGGTGGTCCCGGCCACTTTGGCGACTATTTTTGCAGTGCAAAGTAGTTTTTCTGGCACCCACCGTGCAAGTGCCCCCCTCTGGGGCATCCCCACCGTGCCCGGGACACCCACACGGTGCCCAGGACAGATGTGCGGGGCGCACGCCAGCTGTGCTGCACTGGGACAGATGTGCAAGGCCCGGCCCAGCGGTGCAAGGCCTACCACAGCAAGCTGCGCCCACTCTCCTGCGCTGCCCAGCACAGGCGTGCCGCGCCCGCGCGTGCGACGCCTGACACGCTCGCGTGCGACGCCTTGCACGCACACGCGGTGCCCTGCGTGCACACAGTGCGACAACACCCCGTGCGCACCCGCGGCCGACGCGCCGGTGCAGCAAGTGGTCGAGACCCGTGCACGCGCCTTGCACACGAGCGTGCAAGGCCCCGCGCGTGCACGGACACGTGCGGTTCCGGCCCGGGGAGGGGGCGTGGTCAATGGGGAGGCGTGGTTAACGGGAATGGACAGTGGGCGTGGTTAACAGGGCTGTGGGTGGGGGCGTGGCCACCGGGGGCGTGGTTAACGGGAAATAGGCAGCGGGCATGGTTGACGGGGCGTGGCCAAATTTGGGGGCGTGGTCATATGGGCGGGGCGGCCCGCTGGGAGGCGTGGCCATCGCCGCCCCGCAGCCCCTCGCCACCGGAGCTGGGCGCGATGGGCCCGGGCTGGCGGGCGCCCTCGGCGGCGCTGGTGGGCGGCAGCGTGGCGCTTTTTGGGGCGCTGCGGCGGGCGGCCCTGGCCGTGCCCCGACCCGCCGCCGTGCGGAGCCGCCCCGGCCGCGCCTGGCGCTGGCGGAACCTCCTCGTCTCTTTTGCACACTCCGTGCTGGCCGGGCTGTGGGCCCTCTTCAGGTACCGGGGGGGAGGGGGGCGGGCATCGGTGCACACCCTGCGAACCGGGGCTCCGGGCGCCCGTGGGAGCACAACCCCGGGCACTCCGCCCCCCCCCCCCCCCCTTCGCCGGGGAGGAGGCACTGGGGGGTCCTTGTGTCCCCCGTCCCAGCACCCAGGCTGACCACCCTTCCTCCTCTCCTCACCCCCAGCCTCTGGCACTCCCCGGAGCTGCTCTCCGACATCCAGGACGGCTACAGCGTCTCAGGGCACCTGCTGGTCTGCTTCTCCTCGGGTAAGGAGCCAGGCAGGGCCGTGGCTGCAGCCCCCCCGCTGGGCTCTGCCCACTCCCTCTTCAGCCTCACCCGGCACCCGGCCCGGGATGAGCGCCCAAGGGCCGGGCAGCTCTCCGTGCCCCCTGCCTTAATCATGAGCGTAGAGCCCACAGGCTGCCAGCCCCCAGGGCCCAGCCATTTCCCCACGCTCGGCCTGGGCGGAGGTATTTCCGATGCCTGGAGCATGGTCACGCCACCCTCTTCCTCCTTGCTGCTCCCCCTTATCGCAGCAGGTGATGGTGCAGAAGCCCGACCCCCCCTCAATGCTTTCCTTCATCCCACAGGCTACTTCATCCACGACAGCCTTGACATCATCTTCAACCATCAGTCCCGCTCATCTTGGGAGTACCTGGTGCACCACACCATGGTGAGTACGGCTCCGGGGAGGCGAGGGGTGAGCACAGGGGGGCTACCACACACCCCAGGGCTTAGCCCATACAGGTTTCCTGCGCTACAGCAAGACAAGCCGGAGCCCTTCCCTCTGCCTCACCCTGACTGCCAGGTAGGCTGCGCATCAACAAGGCGAGAGCGCCCAGCGGGGCAGGACGTGGCAGCTCCGAGCGCCGGGAGCCAGACAGGCTGCCACGCCGGGCAAGGGGAGAGCCGGAGGCTGGGCCTAGCTCCCCAGCGCAGGGAGGCGTAACTGCTCCCTGGGGGAAATGGCTCTCCAGACTGGTTTTCCCGGAGGAACTGGCTCTCCAGACTGGTTTTCCTTTGGCTCAGGTGCCTGGGGGGCTGCTGGGATCTCTGGGTGGGGGGGATTAGCACCCGTATGTCCAAACCTTACTGGGGAAGGGCTCGCCTCCCCCAGGGCAAGGAGAGCTGACCCAGCGCTCTGTGTGTGTTTGTGTATGTCCCAGGCCATCTCTGCCTTCGTCTCGCTCATCATCACGGGCCGTTTCCTGGTGGCAGCAATGCTGCTGCTGTTGGTGGAGGTGAGCAACATCTTCCTCACCGTCCGCATGCTGCTGAAGATGAGCAACGTGCCTTCCCCGGCGCTCTACGAGGCCAACAAGTACATCAACCTGGTGATGTACTTTGCCTTCCGCCTGGCGCCCCAGGCTTACCTCACCTGGTACTTCCTCCGCTACGTGGAGGTGCAGGGCCAGGGTGCCTTCCTCACCGCCAACCTCCTGCTGCTCGATGCCATGATCCTCATGTACTTCTCCCGCCTCCTCCGCTCCGATTTTTTCCCCTCCCTGCGCAAGGGCTCTGCGGGGAGAGATGTGGATGGTGAGAAGTTTCTGATAGACTGAGACGCACGTGCCGAGAGGGACCTGGGCTCCGGCTCTTGGAGGTCTTGGCCTCTCCAAACCTGCTCTGATGTGCCTTAGGGCTCACTCCCTGGCTCTGGGCCCTGCCTTCACCCGCTCTGTTGCCTAAAAGCGCCTCCCTGCTGGACCAGCCCGACAGCCTCACTGAGCCGCGGGGACGCTGCCGAAGCCGGGGCACGGCCGATGGAGAAGCAGCCCAAGCTGGCTTCCACGCAGGCAGCTGGAGGGCCAGGGGTGGCTGCATTTTGCAGCTGATGGCCTGAGAGGGTTGCAAGGGAAGGGACGAGTCCCTCCTGTGGTGATGTTGGGTGTTATGTGCATTAAAATTGGTCTGTTTACTGCTGCCGCAGCACGCCTGGGCTGGCTTTTCTGTGGGGCACAGCAGTGTTGAGGGGAGGATGGCGGAGGGGGGGGGACGGGGGACGGACACAGGGCCATGGGAAAGGATTGCCCCCATTCCCAGCGGAGGGCTGGCAGTCCTTGGGGAGGGAGAGGGCACATTTCTGCTGCTCGCTTTGTTCTAGGGACCCTCCAGGGATGCACTTAAGCCTGCTGCATCCTACCAGCCCAGCTGCACCATGCTGAGCCTTAAAGAGCAAGACCCCATTCCTCTTCCTCACTCATCTGCTCTTCCAGAGACCCAGGGCTGTGCAGGGAGCAGGGGAAGGGAGCCAGGAGAGGTACCCAGCCCTGCTGCAGTCCCTGACCTGCCTGGCGGCGAGGAGCCTGGCTGGGCTGCATGACTCACCCAGCAGCCACGTGAAGTGGAGCTGGCATGGAAAAGCCGTGTGAGGCCACAGGCTCTTCCTGGAAGACTGCTGCATGCTCACATCCCCCCGGAGTGATCTTCACCAGCACAGCTCCGGCCCCCTGCGAGCATGTGGGGCCCTCTCCCGCAGCTGCAGGACCAGGCTGCCTCCAGCAGCCCCCCCAGAGCAGTGGGAGGAAAAAGAGGGGTTCAGCTCCCTGGGGGAGCAGGGCCAGAACCGGCCCAGCCGGTCGTGTGGAGCACCAGAGCATTGGGAAAGCAAATCCTGCTGACGTGACAGCTCCGGGATCACACCGGACTGGCATAAAGCAGTGGGGCTTAGAGGGACTCCTGCCCAGCCCCTGCTCCAGGGCAGGATCGTCCTACCAACCCCATGGCCAGTCCAGCTCAGGCAGAGACAGGCACTGCAGCTGAAATAAGCCAGCAGTGCAGGATCCCCGTCCCTCATGCACCGACACCATGGTGGGCACAGGAGGTGCGTGACGGGAACAGCCTGGCAGCCGGCGCAGAGACAGGATACTCGGGACACTGTATGGGCAGGGATCTACACCGGCTTCAAACCCTCTGCCTCACCCCTTCCTCGCTCCAAGCGGAGCTCAGCAGCCAGGCGCCGAGCTGCAAGAAGCCCTGGCAGGGCACAGCCCTACCTTCAGCAGCACATCCCGACAGCTACACATCTTGCCAGCTGCAGCTTAAGCTCTGTGGCCTCTGTGCACTGACTCTTATCTGCAAATACCCCACACAGTCAAGCCCAAATCTTAGTTTCTCCTCACCCTGATGGCTGCACCTTTCCCCCTGTCTCTCAGCACAGAGAAGACACGGCTCTGCCCCAGCAGCACACAGGCTCAGAGGGACCAGCCCAAGCTGCCACCGCCCTTACAGCAGCATGGAAGAGTCAGGCATGACAAAGCTTCCCCAAGCAGGTAGCCTGACTCTCCCTTGTTCCCCTCCTGGCTTCCAGCTGAAGCATCTCCCAGCAGCGCAGCGCTGGCCAGGCTGGGGCAGCTGTGGGTCGGGCCAGCTGCCAGCCCAGAGCAAGAGGCAAGTGCAGGGAAGCGAAGTGCCAGATGGCAGCAGCCGCTGGGCGAAGTTGAGGCAGGGTCAGGGCAGACTGCAAGTCATGCTGATGTGAAATCCCTCCCCAGCCTCTCTGCTGCAGCACACACCCGCTCCTCACCCCAGCAGCGACACTGGCTTTGCTACAAGAGGGGCCCTTCTCCCCCTTACACCTTTCTTGGGGTGACTACAGCTAAGGAGGCACAGGATTCAGGCAAAACCCTGCTCGTTCCCTCCCCAGGCTGCACCCAGGCCACGGGCAGGAGGTTGGGGTGGTGCCCTACACCCCACAGACCAGCAGAACATCAGTGGGGCTGTCCCAGGTGCTCGCACCACCGTGCTGCCAGCAGCGGGGCTGTGTCACAGGCAGGGGAGGCTGCCTGTTGTTCAGCCTCACCTCAGCCCACACAGCCTGCCAACAGGCCTTGATCTCCAAGTTTTGAGACCCTGAGCTGGGCTTGGGGAGGGCAAGGGGCAAGAGCCTGGGCTCTGGCCTGTGCCCAGGGTGCCAGCAGAGCTCTGCACAGCACCCACGGCTCAGGAGGGACCAGCAGTTTGTCCAGGTGGTTTCTTGCCCCCAGCCCAGCTGAGCACCCCACGAGGCACAGGGAGAAGTTGGGGGCGGGGGGGTGGGGAAATGTACTTCCAGGCAGCCCCCACTTCCAAGCCCAGCTTTCAGAAGCAGGCTGACAGCAGCCAAAGTCTGCCTGCACGAAGGCGAGCACACAGGCTCTGCCATACAGCCACCCCGCAGCCTGTCCCCATGCCTCCACGTGGTACCTGCAGATCTGGCTGCACTCCCCCAGCGCCGGGAGCACCCGGTGAAGAGCCTCAAGCCAAAGGCCACAGAACCCAGCACGGATCTTTACTCCGAGGTCCCAAAAGCAGCACCAATTGGGACAGCTCCCCCCTTTTCATCTACCCCCACCTTTCACATGTGGGCAAACCACCACCCCTCTGCAAGAGCCTGGAACAAACTCGGTGTCTCACTGCTCAAGAGCACAATTACCCCACAATCAATATTTGTTTCTGGCTTTCATCACCTTTCTCAGTCAAGTCTAACCACATACTTAAGACCAAGTACCCCTAAAGGCTTATCAGTACTTCACCTCCATCCCCTGCTCACCCAGCACTCCACATTCTTGTGACTCTCCCAAGTGCTCTGGAAAGCCAGTTTCATCTACAAATTTGAGGAAACAAGAGACTGCTGAAGCAGCAACAGCAGTTTGGAAACAGCCCTGATGAGGGCCGTGAACCCCGTGAGGTTACAGGCAGCGTAACAGGAACGGTGTGAGGGAAACCTGGCTGCAATTCACACGCTGCAGCACGGGGAGCAGGGATCACATCAGGAAAAAAACCCCACAAAGCTCCTGCAATGGCATTAACTTGAGGACTCTGTCAAGTGAAGCTTGCAGCACAAGCAAACAGCTGATACACTCGGAAAACGGTGCAACACTCCGCTTGTGCCAGATCTGAACCACGAACACGTTTTTGCTGTGGTTACCACCTACCTCCTGGGCACTTGTCAGCTCCACAGAAAGCTACGTAGGACACTGAGAACACTGATCACAAACACATGCTAATTACACAGGACAACTAAATGCAGGATACCAGAGGTCTCAGGTAAATACAGATATTTGGGATTTGGGGGTGTCACCTCACGTTTACCCACAGCATTGGTCAGCAATCCAGGAGACCCCATCAGCAGGACAGGAGGGAGGAACCCCCTTTACTGAAATGAAGCCCCAAAAGTTTGCTGGGCACTCTCTTTCACACAGGCTACACTGTCACAAAACACAAGAGCTCCTCAGTGATGTCACAGGGTTTATTATCCTGTCTGTACAGTCCTTGGTAGATGCAGTTTAGATGATTCCAATCTGGAAAGAAGCAAAGCATGTTAAAACAGATGTTACGGTGGCAGAAAAGCAGAGCCTCCACCACAGACATCACTGGCACGGCTGCATCTCCCCAGGATTCCTGTCCTCCAAGGACAGGCTTCTTCCTCCCAGACCTGCCCAAGTGTCTTACACAACCGCTTTATATGTTTATTCCACAATGACCCTTGTACTAAGCCACGTTCCCCTTCTCCAATTTGTACCACCACTGCCTCCTGCCTACCTCAACCACTGAGGACTAAACTCTCTGCCACTTCCAGCAACATCTGCACAGAAGAAACTCCTCTTTCACCCAGGCTGGCAGCACAGTGGTGCCCCTGTCATTATTTCCCCTGTTCAAAGCAGCTGCCAACAGTGCTGGCCAAGAACACTGTTAGGACAAAGGCTGTTTCCATCTAGAAGCTGCAGAGCAGTTTCTGCATCCTCCCCACTAATACTCTGGAGCTCTTGTAGTCCTGGGGAGTGGAGCCCCTCCCTGAAGGAGTTTAAGAACAGCAGCAATTCTCACTCAGTAACTTTTCCCATCTAGTCTCAGGATCTTCCAGGCAGGATTGCACTTTACTAGACAATGTGACCTTGCTTCTGAACACGTGGATCCCACCTAACTACAGGGACACTCCACAGAAGTGCCACTGTGCTTGAAGCACAAGTACCTCGCCTGTACGCCAGAACAACGGGGTGAGGAGATACAAGACAAGAGGAGCCACAAAGTTTCAAAGATTTCTCACCTTGTTGGCTACATCCAGCGCATCGTAATCTGGAGCCAGTCGGACGTAAGCCTTCTTCTCCCCATCAGGCCTAGAGAGAAACAGGAGGCATCAGTGCAGAGGCACGCAACTCCTCCCACCTGCTCCACGTTCCTGCTATAGCTGTGTGCATCAGTGGTTCCTTTGGAAACATCACTTTATTCAGTGGTAAAAAACGTTCACATCATTTGCACAAGACTCCCTGGGTGTTAGAAGAGCTCCCTGATGAAGCTGACCTTCTGGTCTGCCAACATTGCCCACTTCCACTGAGAGATGCTAAATCACAAGTTGCATTTCTCAAAATGCTACTGAACCTAATCCCACAACTGCTGAAACTCACACGTGTTCCCATTTTCTGCTAAAAGTCACTCTGGGCTCTTCAAGCATCTCATACCCACCATTGAGGGACCTGTTCTCCCCACCTTCTCACCTAATTAATGTGTTGACCTTGGCCACATCGATATCATACAGCTTCTTGACAGCCTGTTTGATCTGGTGCTTGTTTGCCTTGACATCAACGATGAAAACCAGAGTATTGTTATCCTCTATCTTCTTCATTGCCGACTCTGTGGTCAAAGGGAACTTGATGATGGCATAATGGTCCAGCCTGCAGGAGAAAGACCCTGTGGTTAACAAAAGGCTGGCAGAGACCACCTCTGCACTTCAGGGGCTTTCTTTGAGGTGCATCAGTTGCCAAAAAAGTTCTAATCACAAACTCTCAGGCTTTGGTCGCTTGAAATCATCACCTGCACCCCAAACACCGCCCACCCCTTCCAGCACTCTGCCACTGGGGTGTGGGCTGAGTTCTCAGGGCAGCACGCTGGCAAGGTGTCACCCTGGAACCTGCAGCGGGGCACAGGTCCCCACACCAACCCACATATGGGGCTGCTCCCACCCCACAAGCCCAACATACTTGTTTCTCCGTGGGGCGCTCTTCCGGGGGTACTTGGGTTGCCGCCGCAGTCGCAGAGTCTTGGGCCTGCGGAAGGTGGGTGATGTGCGGATCTTCTTCTTCTTGTGACTGTGGACCCCCTTCAGGACGGCCTTCTTGGCCTTCAGCGCCTTAGCCTTTGCCTCTGTCTTCGGAGGCACAGCTACAACGGCAGCTCAGTCAGCACAACCAGGGTCTGCAGGGCCAGTATATGCTCCCCTGCCTGCCCCAAGGCACTATGGCTTCCCCTGTCATCCAACTTAATGCACAGGACCTCTCCAAACGGCCCAGTGCTCCTTCATCCAACCAAGCCCAACCCTAAAACGCTCAAAGGGACTGAAGCTTCCTCATCCCGCTCCCCCAAACCAGTCTTCCACCTCACCAACGATAGGGGCACTCACTCCTTCCCCAGCTCCCTCAGACCAGACTTTCGAGGATTCCCGCACCGAAAGCGGGGCCCACCCTCCCTCAGATAACCGGGCTGGGCCCGCCGATGCAAGCCTCTCCCGCCACCTCCACGTGCCCGCGGGCCAGCACCGAGCCGCAGCCCTCCAGCACCCCCAAACCCCGCCCCCCCCCCCCCCCCCCCGCGTACACCCGCACCCCGGGAGATGCCTGAGCACGATCCCTCCCGCCCCACAGACCCCACCGCCCTCGGCCCTCACCCTCCTTCTTCGCCTTGGGCGCCATCTTGGCCAGGCGGAAGCCGAAAGGGGCCGCCTGGTCTGCAGCGCACGGGCTTATAGTCCCAAATCTCGCGAGAGTTCCCCATTGGCCCCGCCCAATTCTCGAGGCGCCGCCGGGGCCCGCCGGGAAGGGTAGTACCCACTCGTGGTCCCCTCCGCGCATGCGCAGGTGTGTCCCCGCCCCGCGAGGCCTCATGGGAGTTGTAGTCCTGTCAGCCCCCCCCCCCCCCCCCCCCCCCCCCCCCCCCCCGCGCTGTCGGGGCGGCGGAGGGGGCTCGGGATGAGCCCCCGGTGTGAGGGGGGTGTTACCGGTGTCCCGTCGTGTGGGCAGCAGCGCAGTGGCCCAGCCCCGGAGGAACCCGCGTCCTGGCTCCTCCTCCGCCCCCGGAGGGAGGGGCCAAGACGCCGGTTGCTCCGGGGCTGGGCGTGCAGCGCCGAGCACCGCTACCGGAGCCGGGAGGGTTACGGTAACGGGGATCCCTCCCCACCATTTCCCCGCGGAGGGGACTGGGACGGGACGGGGCGGGGAGGGCTTGGCCGTGGACCGGGATGCGCCGGGGAGATGGTGGGGACTGTGCACGGGGGACACGGGGACAGGCACCCGCGAGGAGGTGGGGACCGGTGGGACACGGGGACAGCCGTGCTCGGGGAGATGGGGACGGGGGGGACATGAAGACAGGCACCCGCGGGGATGTGGGGACCGGTGGGACACGGGGACAGCCGTGCGCTTGGGATGTGGGGACAGCTGGGACGTGGGGACAGTGGTACCCCGAGGGGGTGGCTGGGACGTGGGGACAGCTGTATCCCGGGGTGTGGGGACAGCCACGCTTGGGGACATGGGGACAGCCATACCCTGGGATGGCACAGCCGGGATGTGGGGATGGCTGGGACACGGGGACAGCTGTACCCCGGGGGGGTTGGGGACAGCCACACTCAGGGTTCTTGAGGTGGCTGGGACACAGGAACAGCCATGCCTGGGGCTGTGGGGACAGCCAGGACGTGGGGACAGCCATGTCCTGGGGATGTGGAGATGGCTGTGATGAGGGGGACAGCCCTGCTTGGGGACACAGGGACAGCCGTATTCCGGGATGCTGTGCATGGGGACGTGGGGACAGCTGGGACACGAGGACATGCTGCTCCCTGCTCCCTCTCTCCCCAGGCCTCGCAGTGGCCCTTGGCCTGTCCCTGCTCCCCCCGGCCACCCAGCCTGCCCCGGCGGCCCCACGGGACGATGAACGTGCTGGCTCCGGTCCGCAGGGACAGGGTCATCGCCGACCTGCCCCCGGTGAGAAGGGGGGGGACACGAGCACAGGGATGGCCTTGCCAAGCCCTGGGGTCACACCGGTGTCCCCCTTTGTCCCCCCGCAGTGTTTTCGGAAGGAGGCCGCCCTGCACACCCGCCCCGCCTTCCACCCCACGGTAGCCAGCGCCTGCCAGGAGCAGAGGACGGGCACCGTGGGGTGAGTCCGGGGTGATTTGGGGTCCCCACCCCAGGGCTGGGGGGGGCAGGGAGTGACAAGGGGCCCACAGTCCCGCCAACCCCGGGTGGGGGTCCCCGGCGCGGGCGCCTCGTGGCTGCCGGCATTGCCCATGTGCGTCACGACGCAGGAATGCGGCGCGGGGGGGGGACACGGGGGTCCAGGCTGTGCTGCGGCTGGCGGCGGGGCGGGAAAGCCGGGCTGCAGGGCTCTACCGGACATGGGGGGCTGTGGGGTGTTGCTCCCCCACCCCGTGAACCCCTCTGCCCCTGGGGCTGGCGGGGGGGAGGCAGGCAGGGAGCCCCCCACCCTGCTGAATGGCTGTGTGTCCCCCTGCCCTGCAGGTTCAAGATCTCCAAGATCATCGTGGTGGGAGACCTCTCGGTGGGGAAGACCTGCCTGATCAACCGGTAACGGGACCCCCCCGAGAGATGCTCTGCGGTGGGGGGGCAGGGAAAGACACACCCCCCCCACCACCCCCCCCGCTCCAAAGGGCAGCAGCACCTTGGGCTGAGCCTGATTCCAAACGGACTCTGGTGCTGGGCACCCCCTGGGTGGGGGGCACTGAGCTCCCAGGGGTGGGGTGTGGGGGGGCTGGGGGCTGCTGACACCCACCTCCCCCCCCCCCCCCCCCCCCCAGCTTTTGCAAGGACACCTTTGACAAGAACTACAAGGCGACCATCGGGGTGGATTTCGAGATGGAGCGGTTTGAGGTGCTGGGGGTGCCCTTCAGCCTGCAGCTGTGAGTAGGCGCCAGCCCCCTCCCCGTGGACCCCTGTGGCCCCCCCTCACTTCCCATACCCCCCCCCCCCAAGGTGGGACACAGCCGGCCAGGAGCGCTTCAAGTGCATCGCCTCCACCTACTACCGAGGAGCGCAAGGTGAGGTCCCCACCACGTCCCACCACACTGGCTGTCCCCATGCCCATCTGACCCCTCCTTTTCCCCCCCCCCAGCCATCGTCATCGTCTTTGATGTCAACGATGTGGCGTCCCTGGAGCACACGCGGTAGGTGACGCACGGCCGAGGCGGCGGTGGGGCTGGATGGAGGGGCAGGAGCGTTTGGGGCTGCTGGCAACACCGCGGTGTGCGAGCAAGAGGGTAGTGCTTGGCCACCGGCCGGTGACAGTGGCCCCGCAGGCAGTGGCTGGCTGACGCCCTGAAGGAAAATGACCCATCCAACGTGATCCTCTTCTTGGTGGGCTCCAAGAAGGACCTGAGCGTGAGTGCGTCCCCCTTCCCGTGGGCTTCCTGCACCCTGGCTTGGTGGGGCTGTCCCCGTCACCCACCCAACCCCCTGGCTCTGTTGGCAGACGCCGGCGCAGTACAGCCTGATGGAGAAGGATGCTCTCAAGGTGGCCCAGGAGATGCAGGCAGAGTACTGGGCTGTCTCCTCACTCACTGGTGGGTCCCCAGCCAGGTTGGGGGGGATGCGGACCCCAGTGTCCAGCTGGGTGAGGAGAACACTCAGGGGGTGTCGTCCCACGGGGCAGGAGAGAACGTGCGGGATTTCTTCTTCCGTGTGGCGGCACTGACCTTCGAGAGCAGTGTGCTGGCCGAGCTGGAGCGCAGCAGTGCCCGCAAGATCGGCGACACCGTGCGTGAGTACCCCCAGCCAGCCCCGTATGGGTGCCCCCCCTTTTATCCCCCACCACCCACCCACCCTCCCTCTGCCCCTCCAGGGATCAGCAGCAACGAGAACGACCTGTACCTGTCAGCGCCCCGCAAGAAACCCAAGTGCTGCCAGTGAGGGGGCAGCCCCCAGCCTCCCCCCTCCAGCTCACACCTCTGGACCAAAGAGGGGTGGCCCTGGCCGGCCCCAAGGAGCCGTCCCTGCTGCCCCCCGGCACCCCCAGCCCTCCCCCTGTCCGGACACCCACGGCCAGGGCGGGCGGGAGCGCCCGTGCGGCTCCCTTAGCTATGCAAACCCGGGTACCACTCGCAGGGGGAGATGCCCCCAGGCTCCCATTTGTCTTAATAAAACCTTTTTTATGCTTTTTAAGAAAGGTGTGGGACTGGCACAGCCCCCAGGCTTGGGGACAGGCGGGAGGATGGATCCAGGGGAGGATGGCTGCCACCGAGGAGGGGTTATCATCTCGGGTACGGTGAAAGCCAAACGGGGTGGTAGATTCCCTGGGCATCCGTGCCCTGAAGAGCCAGCAGCCCTGCACCCCACGGGGGGATGCAGGGGACAGACGAGGTGCCAGCCCCCCATCAGTCCCAGCCGAGGTGGTGGCGGTCAAAGCGGGGTTGCAGGCGGGGGGGGACACAGTGGGAGCACTTGTAGCGCTCCTGGATCCAGCGCCCGCCCTCGCTGTCCTCGATGCAGATGGCGGCGATGCCTGTGGGGACACAGGAGGGGCTCAGCACCAGCCACGGCGGGGTATGGGGATGGTGGTCCCCCACTGCACCCATGGGTGCACCCCAGGGTGCCCTGGTGCCCGCTTCCTACCTGCCACGACTCCCCCCAGCCGCTCCACCAGCTGTACGGCCGCTCGCATGGTGCCCCCAGTTTCAACCCACTGGTCCACGAGGAGGATGCGCAGACCTGGGAGGGGGCAGAGGCTGTGGCTGAGTGCCCGGTGCCCAGTGCCTTGTGCTGGCAGCCCCCCCTCCCCAAAATGGGAGCACCCCGCCAGCTCACCCGGCGAGATGGCATCGGTGCGGACCTCCATCACCTTCTCTCTGCCCGAGTAGTCGGTGTAGGGCTGCGTCAGCGTCTGCACGCAGAGGTGGCCGGCTTTGCGGATGGCCAGGAAGCCTTTCCCCAGCACGGCGGCGGCCGCAGCGCCTGGGGGTGGGCATGGCACCATCAGGCCCCGCGGGGACAAGGAACGGGGACCCTGGGCTCACCCATGTTCCCGCTCACCCAGGATGAAGCCCATGGCGTCAATGCCGGCCACCATGTCGACGGGGTCCCCCTGGAAGGGCTGCAGCAGGTCGGCCACGCAGTCCTGTAAGCCCTGGGGAGAAAGTGGAGGTGCTTGGTGCCTGCAGCCCATCGTGGGCACCTGCAGCCCATGTGACAGTGCCCATGGGCATGGCTGGGTGCCCTGGCAGCCCCACGGAGCTTCAGCCCACCCCAGCACCCCCACGGGTGCCATCCACCCCGGGCACTGGGTACTTGCGGGTGGCAGTAGAGTCGGGAGGGGTCCAGCCAGGCGTAGTTGGGACCCTTGACGTTGGGGGCCATCAGCGCCAGGTACCAGCCCTTCTCCCGAGCGGCGGGGACGTGGCACAGGTCCATGCGTGGGGATCGCAGGTGCTGTGAGCACTGAGCACGCAACGGGGGTGAGACTCCCCACCCACAGTCACAGAATCACAGAATCATTCAGGTTGGAAAAGACCCTTGGGATCTTCCAGTCCAACCCTCAGCCCCACTCTACAAAGTTCTCCCCTACCCCACATCCCCCCACAGCTCATCTAAACGACCCTTAAACACACCCAGGGATAGCGACTCCACCCCCTCCCTGGGCAGCCTATTCCACTGTCTGACCACTCTTGCTGTGAAAAATTTTTTCCTCATGTCCAGTCTGAACCTCCCCTGTTGCAGTTTAAAGCCGTTCCCTCTTGTTCTGTCACTGATTCCCTGTGAGAAGAGACCAGCACCAACCTCTCTACAATGTCCTTTCAGGAGCTGTAGAGAGTGATGAGGTCTCCCCTCAGCCTTCTCCTCCTCACACTCAACAGTCCCAGCTCCTTCAATCTCTCCTCACAGGATTTATTCTCCAGGCCCTTCCCCAGCTCGTTGCCCTCCTCTGCCCTCGCTCCAGCACCTCGAGATCTCTCTCGTATTGAGGTGCCCCAAACTGGACACAACACTCCAGGTGTGGCCTCACCAGTGCAGAGCACAGTCCCCACAGGGCTCCCCAAGGCTCAGTGCCCCCCATCCACACCCACACGTGGGCACCCAGGGGTCCCAGCATGCCCAAGTCGGCTCCGTACCTGGGTGCTGGCGGCGAGGCTGAGCTGAGCGGGACCGTCATGGGGAGCGTCACAGACAGCGACAGCTGAGCGGGGGCAGCCCCTGCAGTGCTGGGCCCCCGCCAGCGCCCTCGGCCAGCTGAGCCCGGGCTGGTGCCAGGCGGGAGCCCTGCCCGTGCACCCGTGACGTGTCCCCACCAGGCTCTGCCGTCCCAGCCAGGCGGTTGTGCGGTGGGGAGCACCGGCGCTGGGGCATTCGCATCCCGTACGGGTGTCCCCAACACCCAGTCGCCTGCACCAGTGGTGCCAGGGCATGGTGTGGGTGGCACAGTGACCCAAGCACCCGTGGGTGAAAGGGTCAGCAAGACACGGGGATGCTCAGGGGGCAGCCCCGCAGCATGGGGGGGGCTTGGGCAGCGCAGAGACTTTCCAAGGCTGTGATGTCCCCGTTGGGGTGTTCAGGCACCGTCCTGTCCTGCTGAGTGCTGGCTCCCTCGGCCACCCAACGTGCCAGATCCGCGTCCGGACTGTCAATGGGCTCTTGCTGCAGGGGAGCCAGCCAAGGGGGGCGAGTCCTGGCAGCCGTGCTGGGAGCTGCCTGTGGGCTGCCAGCCCCGGGGCGGGGGGCACAGGGCACCGGGGCTGCCCCTGGGGAAAGCACCGTGGGGCATCTGTGTGATGGGGAGGGTGGGGGTGCTGGGAGTGTTTGTGAGACGGGGACATGGGAGTGCAGGGAGTATCCGTGGGATGGGGACGTGGGGCTGCAGGGAGCATCTATGGGATGGAGACCCAGGGGTGCAGGGAGCATCTGTGGGATGGGACACGGGGGTACAGGGAGCTTCCGTGGGATGGGACACAGGGCCTCGGGGAGCATCTGTGGGACGGGGATGTGGGGCTGCAGGGATCATCCGTGGGATGGGGACACGGGGCTGCAGGGATCATCCGTGGGATGGGGACACGGGGCCGCGGGGACCATCCTTCTCCCGTCGGGGCCGGGGGCCGTGCGAGGGTCGGTGCGTCACGGGGCGGGCGCGTTGGGGCCGGCGCGTTACCGGCCCCGGCACATCACCCCACCGGCTGCCACAGCAACGGGGCCCGGCCCCACCGGGAGGGGTAACCCCTTCCCCGCGGGATGCGGGGCCCGGGATGCGCCGCGGCTCCGGGCAGCGGCTCCAGCACCCCGGGCTCTCCGGGACCCTCTGCACGGTGCCGTGCCGGGCCGTGGCGAGCCGCCCCGCGTGGGCGGGCTGCGCGGTGCTATAAGGCGGCCCCACGGCGGCGAGCGGCGCGGTGCCATGTGCGCCCCGAGGCTGCTCTGCCGCCTCCTCCTCCTCCTCCTCCTGGCAGCTACTCCTGGAGCGGCCCCGGGCACCGGAGCGGCCCCGCCGGGACGGCCCCGCGCCCGCCGCGGGCTCACCTACCCCGGGACGCTGTGGTGCGGCGCGGGCAGCAACGCGGATGCCTACGAGCAGCTGGGTAAGGGCGGGGGGGCCGCTGCTCCCTGTCCCTGTCCCTGTCCCTTCCCTTCCCTTCCCTTCCCTTCCCTTCCCTTCCCTTCCCTTCCCTTCCCTTCCCTTCCCTTCCCCTGGCACACTCCCGGTCCCCATCCCAGTGCTGGTCCAATCCCAGTCCACCAGTTCACCTCTGTCTAGTCCCCATTATAGGGCTGGTCCATCCTGGTCCCCCATCCTGGTGCTGGTCCAGTCCTGATTCACTCTCTGTCCCCAGCCTGGTCCCTGGTCCATCCTGCTCCCATTCTGGTCCCCATCCCGGTGCTGGTCCAGTCCTGGTCCACCCAAGTCCTGTCCCCATCCCAGTGCTGGTCCAACCTGGTCCACTCCCCGTCCCTATCCTTATCCCAGCCTAGTCCCTCTCTTGGTTCTGGTTCAGTCCTGGTCCCCATCCTGATCCCAGCCTAGTCCCAGTCTCATCCCTGCTGTGGTGCTGGTGCAGCCCCAGTCCCAATCCCAGTGCCAGCCTTGTCCCTGTTCAAGTGCTGGTCCAGTCCCAGCCCCTACCCATCCCAACCTGATCCCAGTCCCATCTCAGTCCAATCTAATTCTGAGCCCAGCTCAGCCCCAGCCCAGCCCTGATCCCAACCCCACCTAGCCCCAGCCCATGCATGCAGGCCCCTCCAGCCCTGCCTGCAGCCCTGCGGCCCTGCCTGCAGCCCTGCCTGCAGCCCTGCCTTCCCTACAGGGGAGCACCGGGACACGGACCGGTGCTGCCGGGACCATGACCACTGCCAGCACGTCATCCACCCCTTCACCGCCCGCTACGGGTACCGCAACCTGCGCTGGCACACCATCAGCCACTGCGACTGCGACCTCAGGTGAGCTGTGCCCCGCAGCACCCCACCATCCCGGGGGGGTGTCCCCGGTCCCCCTCACCCCATCTGTGCCCTGCGGCAGGTTGAAGGAGTGCCTGCGGCGGGTGAACGACACGGCCTCGCGGGTGGTGGGCCAGGCCTTCTTCAACATCATCCAGGTGCCCTGCTTTGAGTTCGCCTACAAGGAGGAGTGCGTGGAGCCCTACCTCTATGTCTGGTGAGTGTCCCCCCCACCATGGGGACTGGTCCCCCCTCGGCCCTGCCGGGGCTCACCTCACCCCCTGTCTCCTCGCTCTCTGCAGGTGCAAGGCGTACAACACGGTGGCCATCGCGGTGCCCAAGGAGCCAGTGCTGTATGAGTTTGGGGGGGAGCTGATCGATCGGGCAGCGAGGCCTGAAGGGGTCCCCCTGAGCCCCCCGTGGAGCAGTGCGGGTGGAGGATCCAACCTAGGGGAGCATCATGCACCCGCCCGCCCACTGTCCCCACCCAAAGCAGCCAAGAAAGAGAGGAAGGAGAAGAAGAAAGACAAGAAAAAGAAGGAGAAAGGTCTGAAAAAGAAAGGCCCTTCTGTAAAGGGGGATCTGAGCCACCTCGCAGCCGTTGCTCCTGCTCATCCCACTGTGGGGCAGGACCCACAGGCCCCACTGCTGGGCTTGGGGGAAGCGCCCAACGCCATCCTGAGCGATGCTCCGGTGTGGGAGGACTTGGGCAGGGACCCAGCGCCGGCCCCGCCATCCCTGGTCCCTACTGCCAGCGGGAAGAGGAGGAGAAAGGAAAGAAACAGAAAGAAGAGGCTGAAAAACAAAGCTGAGGCCGAGCCTGCATGAGAGCTGCAGCCCTGACCTCCCCCTCGCCCCGTGCGGGTCTTGGCTGTGTAATAAATTTGGTTGCTCAAGCAGATGGTGCAGCCTCAGCCCCGTGTCCGTGGGAGAAAGGATCACACGGGGGGCAGCTTCCCGGGGAAATTCCAGGGCTGATCCTGCTTGCAGGGCTGTGGGAGGGGAAGCACCTGGAGCTGGGTGGATTTTGAGCAGGTTTCAGCTGTTCCTCACTGCTCCCTCCAGCTCCTGTCATCTTCCTGGGCACAGGGGACAGCGAGTCGCTGCTCTGGCTGCTCCCATCCCCATGCTGGCACGGGGCAGAGCCCTGATTTTAGCTCCCCTGACATGGAGGGTTGAGCTTCAGCTCCCCACAGATGTATTTCTCTGGATTGCACCATCCCAGCTCCCTCCTCCACTTACCCCCCTGCCTTTTCCTGGTGTTCCCACACCAGCACTGACTCCTTCTCCAGCCCCCAGCCATGGCAGCGAGGAGCAGCGGCTGCTCTGGGAGGAGCGGGGGCCTTGTACAGCATCTGAGGAGCCTCCGAGGAGGGATAAGAGCTCACTGGAGTGGGACAATAGAAGCTTTTCCAGCCCTAGGACAAAGGCATATGCTGCCTGGGGAGAGGCAGGGGCAGGACAAGCTGCCTGGCGGATGGTGATCACAGCCCAAATGTTCCCCACGCCGGTAACTGGGCTCCTGTAGTGAAGAGTTTGAGGGCAGCACCCAGAGACGGGGCATTGCCACCGACTCCTGCAAGGAGTCCTCCAAGCGAGGAGGTGGGGCTGGACACAGCCTCCCCTCTCCCATCCAATTCCAGAATTGGAAAAAGCTGGAGCAACAGCAGCCGAGCGCTGTCTCCAGTTTTGCCACAAGGCTGGGAGAGCACACCTGCCCCCTGCAAACCCCACAGCAGCGTGCGGTGCAATCCCAAATCCCTGAAATAAGCGGATCACAAGAGCCCTGGGGGGGGAAAATAGCAGGGTTGTAGCGAGGCATCGCACCCCCTCCAGCACTGCTAATGGGTGCAAAGTCCTTGTGGCAACCACAGCGTCACCGCAGGAACTACAGACGTGTGGCAGGCAGGCAGCTTCCCAAAAGTAGAATTTTTATTGACGGTAAGGGAAAACTAAAAACAAAGACAGCCAAAAAAGAGCCAACAATGCACAACTAGGCCCCTGCCCCGCTGTACGGGTCTGACGCATCCCTGGTAAGGAGCTGCTCCCAAATTCCCCATCACACAGATTTTGATAAAATAAAAAAAATAGCGTAAGGTTAGTACACCTGCAACCCACGGCAGCTGTGGGACCTGGCACACAGTCCTCAGGCCTGGCCTGCACCGTGCCAAGGATGGAACAGGACTGTGTCAGCCCCCCAGTACTGCAGAGAGGATAGGGAGGAAGCCAGGACCTGCATTTCTCTGTGGAAACAGCTTTGCTTTGTCTCCCGGGTTGCTGCCATTCTTCAGGAGCATTTAGATGCAAAAAAGACCTTTGTTTCTTAAGATCTGCTGTTCTTGCTCATTTCCTAGCGAGAGGAGGCTAACCAGGAGCACTTGGAAGGAACAAAGACTCTGCTTCCATAGAAAATCCTTACTAACAAAGCAGGGGAGAGGGAAATGTGTGCAGCAGGAACTTTCCAGTTCAGACATGGCTCTCAGCGTTGGCGGGCTCTCTGCAATACTGCAGTGGGCTGTTTTGGACATGACCAGTTGGTTATCTGCCCCCCTCTAAGGCCCACCAAGTACCTCTCCCAGAGAGAGACATAGGCCTTTTGCAGGGTTTTAGCCCATGTGTCTGTCTCACGCTCGGGAAAGCTGCCAGATTTAAAAAAAAAAAAACCAACAAAAAACCCAACAAAAATAATCAAAACTAAATAAATATTGTTCCAAAAGAAGCCAGAGGAGAGAGCAAGCCTTTGGTATGACAGCTGCATTTCTCTCCAGCAAGACCCCGAACCCCAGAGCTGCTGTGCTAGATCCCTATGAACACAGCTAGGGGCTGGCACAGACTCCCCAGAGCCTGTTACACACAAAAACACAGAGCAAACAACAACAGAAACTTTCTGAGAACTCCGGTTTGCCTGTCACAATCCCCGTGACCTTGCTTGGTACTCTCAGGACAAGGAGAAGTGACAGTCAGGGTTTGGGAGAATCCAAATGAAACAGGCTCACTCCAGGCCGGTGGTCTGCAATTTTAGCTTGGTTTGCTTCCTAGTCTTTGCGGTGAAAGCAGACTGCTGTGCATGTACAAGGGCAGACTCTGATTTCAGCATTGCTTTGCCAAGCTTCCAAAGTGGTGAACCAGGGCCCGGAACATAAGAGGCTGCTGCAGCGTTCCTTCCTATGATATATTTATATTTATATAGTATATATATTTAGACCAGCCCTGCCAAGTCTATTCATTCGCTCAGGTGCATGTCACCAAGAGTCATTTCGCACCATCTCACGACCTATAAAACAGGAGTTATGTGGCTAAAGGGAAGGGAAGTTGTTTTCAACTGTTCATTCTCCCTTCCCCTTCCTAGAGAAGGGGGGGGCGGGGGGGTTAGGGGTCAGGTCCGGCAGAGCCTATCGATCCATCTCATCCAGCAGCGGCGTGGCGTCCCCAGCGATGGACATGGGCGTGCTCTCGATCATGGGGCTGGGAGATGGGCGAGGAGTCAACCTCTGCTTCTGTTTCCTCCGTTCGGCCTCCTTCTCCTGGAGCCACTGCTCGGCCATCTTCCCCCAGTCGATGGCAGCGTGACTGTTGGTCCTGCAACGACACGGGCGGAAGGTGAGACACGTGAGCGGGAGAGTTTCCCTGCCCTCCCTCCCCAAGGGACCCATGCAGGAGGGTGCAAGGTAACCCCACCAGAAAAATTCCACACAAAAAAAAAAAATCAACAAAAGCAATCAAGATGGGACACGGACACATGCACCCAGCGCTGGAACCACTCACTTTGGCTGCTGCCTCTGCCTGGAGCTGGACGACGGCTGTGACTGTGTCTGGGACTGGGTAGACTGGGGTGTGGTGTTGGCCTGGAGCTGGTACTGGGGCGTTGTAATCGGCTGGCTGGGAGTAGTGTAGGAGTAACTGGGGGTCATCAGAGGGGTGGCCACCGGCTGCTGTGCCGGAGTCGTGAAGACCTGCAGAGAGCAGATGCTGTTAGGGGACAGAGGACAACCTCCACTAGGCTGCGGGGCAGAGGTCTGGCACGCTCTGCACGGCCCTACTCGCCCAGGAGGCTGGAGCATGCCCTTGCTGCACACCCCCAGCCCCGCTGGAGCCCCTCATTTGGGCAAGGAGAGGTCTGCAGTGACCACTGCCCAGGGAATGGGGGGCTGCAGAGCAGAGGGAGCGACACCCTGCTGAGCACAGGACATTTGTTCCCCTGAGAGCCACTGATTGCCCACCCGTGCTGGGCCAGCACGACCACCACAACCTGCCCTCCTTGTTCACCTCACACAAGGTACAAGGGGAGATGCTTCAGCCAAGAAAAGGTAAGGGCTGCAAGAGATGGACACAAGAGACACTTGGAGCAAGCTGGCAGAAATGATGTCCTGCATCAGGCATGAACAGATGAATTCTTCCCCCACGGGCTGTGGAGAAGGCATAGCAGCTCCCGAGATGGCTCCCTCCCACCCCCCGAGCTGGCTGGCTCACTGTTTGTCCAACAGAGTGTTTAGTTTCTTTGCCTCTCGGTGTTCCCCACCTTTTTCCCTTCAGATTGTCTTGATGATTAATACATTGGGTTATTTGCAGTCCCTGCCTATCCCCAGCTCAGCATTTACCATGCCAAACTCTGTGAAAGCCTCCCAAGGTGGTCTAAAAGAGGATCACTCCTCCCTGCAAGCCTTGTCTTGCAGCACTTCTTCCTCAGGTCTAACAGCTGGGTGCATTTTTTGTACCCAGGCACCTCAGTCCTCCTGCAGCTAGATTTCGCCTCGGTGTCAGCTGGGGAGCTGGCAGACTGGGCTGGGAGGAGGTAGACATCGGCACACACGAGGAAAGCCCTCAGCATGAGCCAAAACCCTCCAATTCCATCTTACTCCCTGCGCAGTTTCTGGGTGTTCGGTCAGGCTGAGGTGTTCGCCTGCCGGTGCAGCTCGGAGATTAGCACGCTGAGCTGAAAAGCCCTGCAAACTCAGCGCATAGTTTCACAGCTAATCTCTTCCACTGGCAGCTCACGTTGCCAATTCAGGGGCACAATCAAAAGGCTGTGCGCCCTCACCGCTGGATCCCACATCTCCACCCTGCCACATTCCTTGGGGGCCAGACCAATTCACTACTTGCTTCAACTCTCCCCGGAGCAGGGCTGTGTTACGTCCCTCATTTCCTCAGCCACAGGAGGGGAGAAAAAAATCGGTTCAAGAATCCAGCCAGGCTCCTCCGTGCAGCACCACGGGTACACAACTAGGACTGGATGATCCCAGGCAATGAGTAACCCCTCCTCTCAGAAACTTAAGTGTCACCTACATGGTACGCGCTGCTGCCGCCTCCGCTGCCTCCGTAGCCGTACTGACTGGATGCCCACTGTGCAGGGGTGGCATTTGGGTTCTGTCCCTGGCCTGTCACAGCAGCGATGGCACTGAACATCTGGGAGGTCATGTTCTGCGGTAGAGCGTTCACTGCACGGGTCAGGTCTGCAAGAAAGACCCATCACGTTAAAACGAAGCAAAGAAGGAGCTCGCGTCCCAATTCCAACCAGGAAAGGCCTGCACTGACCTGCCAGGTTAATGTTAGCTGGAGTAGCATTAATGGAAGCTGGAGTCCTGGTCCGACTGCTACTGCTGGGGGTAATACCTGTATAAAATACAAACCAAGAAAGATAGATTAGTTCTCCTAGAAGAGCAGCTATTGGCCTGAAACTCAGGATTTGAAAAAATGCAGCCAACACTTGTACTGGCAAGATGCTATGTTCCCAGGGAATGGTGTGTGCAGGATTGTATGGCAGGGGAGGCTGAGGGAAAGGAAAAGGACAAGCCCAGCCTTTGCTGCATGGCAAAGATTAACTCTCAGGAGAGCCACTGGGAAGTGGGTCCACAGAAACCAAACACTTGAGTGTTGCTTTGAAACTTCCCACATACAGAAAAATCCTAGGACACGTTTCAGGGAAAAGACCATGAAATTGTCCTTTAATAACTGTCCCTAATGTGTGACACCCCCAGGAAACAAACAGCTGAAGCACTCAAGTTTTGGGTGCTCACCTGGAACAGGGTCCTGATAATGATCCTTAAACCATCGGAAGAGTCCGTTGACGGTGGGGAAGACCTGGCCCCGGTAGCGGAATCCTTCTGGTGTCACTGTCACGTACTCTATCCTGTGAGGAGCAGGGAATGCAGGAGAGCTCAAGAGATGACAGGCTGCTTCTCAGCCATACCTGCCACTCTAACCCCACACCAACAGGTTACAGCCAGAACAAGCATGGCCTACAAACTCAGGTGATGGCTGTACTGATAATGAACAGACCTACCCAAGACACCTTCATTTTGTTTCCAAACAAGTGCTCCAAAATACCATGCCTTTCTCTACAAAAATCCATCAATCACTGCCTACACCCCAGTGACACCCCCTGCACAGGGCAGTACTGCTAGTGGCAGCCAGCTGGTTAGGAACACAGGAGCCTCCTGGGTGAGATTTACTCCTGGACGAGATTTACTCCTGGACGTGGGTCCTCTACTGCCAGGAAGCCAAACCCTTGGTAAGAGGAGGCATGAGTTATGAGGATACTAGCACAGCGGGAAGAGAAACTAGCAGCAATAAGCTGAGGTGTGGTGCTGGCAGTACTCGGCTGCAGATGCTGGGCTTGCCTCTCACTTACCTTGGTTTGCCTCGAGGCTGATATCCCAAGAGGAATTTGCCAGGTAGATCTTTACAGGCACTGATAAAGTAGGGAATAAATGTTGGCTTCTCTTTCTTGGTCTTTATCAGCAGCTCTTCCAGCTTCTAATTAGTGAGAGAGAGAAAGAGAAATGCTCAAGGAGAGCCTGCATTTTTAGCAACACAGAGGGCCTACAGATATCTCGCTCCATGCTGCTGTCAGCCCCTTTTCCCCCAGCCCTGATGCCAGAGATCCAACAAGGACCATCAGCAGCACTGCTTCTGTGCAGAGTTGGTGCACAAATGTCACCAGGTCACGGAAAGCCAATACTCTCCCTCCAGTGGTATCTGCTGGCAGGGCAACCCTCTGCTGCTCTGGCACACCACTGTAACACACCACACTCCCATGTTCTAACTCCACTGCTCCGAGACAGAATCCCCTGAGACCTACAGCTGGGAAGTGACTGGCAAAGCCCAAGAAACAAGAGAAAAATCAGAGAGCTCAGTCCAGCAGCAGCTCATGCCAGACTCAAAGAGTTTAAAACCTATCCTGAGACAAAGAAACTTATACTATGCTCCTTTACCTCCCACACAAGCTACCACAGCCTGGGACAGGCTCACCTTCTTGTCTCCACTGTTGCAGTCCTGGTAGTATTTGTGATTCAACAGGTCTCTGGCAAAAGAAGCCATTGGCTGGACATAGCGAGCAACAATTTCATCCAGGTCTTCAAACTCCTTTGAACAGACACATTTAAAGAGGTGTTTAGGGTGCATCATGAGGAACTCTTATCCTAGTATATAGCTCTCAGCCATACATTCTGCACAGCAAGGCTGGATGCTTTGAGAAAAAAACAAAAGCAAGCTGAGTATTGTCTAAGAATCTGGAGAACTGCAATGGAAGTTACTCTCCAACAGCCTGAAAGCAACTGCAAGGACAGAAAGGCTGTGCCAACCTGTCCCTGCCAAATAGGTGCTTCTCCTTCCCCACCAACTGCCTTCCAGGCATGCTCTGCAGGGCTCTTACCTCTGTGTTAATCCAAAGCGTGGAGCCCAGGCTGAAGGCATTCTCCTTGCCCTCTTCTCGGACATCCACGTGCTGGTAAATGCCATCGTTCACCTTCCAGGTGACAGTCAGGTGGTTTTCCCCTTTGCTACTTGGCCGAATAATCACATCCCCTTGGTCCATGGTCTCCATCATCTTCTCTGCTTGCTTGAAGCTAATGTTGTGGAATGATGGGTGAGCAATTACTCTCTTGATGTACGCTAGGGGACAAAGCGCAGTGTTTAGGCTTCCAAGAGGAACTGCTTTATGGCAACTATATATCTAACTGTGCTTATTCTCCTGAAGCACCCTGGGAAGGCTGGCGTTAGGAGGGAGAGAAAAATTGAGACTCACTTGTCCGCTGCTGCTTTCTTTTCAGGTCTTCCTCCTGTTTGTGATCTGCTGCCTCAGAGTCAAAGTCATAGTAGGTGTCTTTGGGCAGTTTCCACTCATTGTTCTTATCCATCAGGTCTGAGGTCCTGCAGGTCAGGTCTGCACTGAACTTCTCAATGTCTATTTTCATAATCCTGCAGTGAACGGTCATTCCCACCTACAGGAGAGGGGCAGGCAAAGCTGATCAGCAGGTTTGGCTGATACATCAGCCTCCCTGCGCTACAGAGGAATCTGCGTGGGGTCACTCTGCCAATGAGGAGGTACAAATTACCTCACCTACTGATACAACCTTTAAAAGTGATCCTTCCATACGAACCGAAAATCAACTGATCCCCAAGATGACTAGAATCGAAAGAGATTAAAAGGAAAAAGGGGCAGTTCTCCAGCATGTCTACTACCTATGCCCCATACCACACAGCAAACTGCATGTCTGGAGGCTGAGGACAATTAAGTTTACTATTTTACATATCTTTAACAATGGGAGCAGCAAAACTGGATTTCAAGATGTGTAAGAAAGCAGTTAAGTCTGTTCAGAAACAGAGCAGAAAACACGCAAAGGACTGCTCTAATAAAATGGGAAACAGACCACCACAAAAACTGCAATGTCTTAATCCAGTTAACCGTGCTGAAGTTAATGACTCTTTAAAGAAATGCTAAGAGACCTCTGAGCTTACAGGATTATCCATCACCTGCATGGGCTAGCCTTCAGGGGGACTCCAAAAGACAGCAAAAATGTTAAATCTCTATTTTATCATGTGATAAAAATACGTGATTGTTTCTTTCAGAACCCCAATCCCTGTCCTGAGCAAGACTAGTAACTCTGATGACCTCCACAAATGAATTGAGACAGAAGAAAAAGCTATGAGAGAAGGAAAGAAGTGACCCTTGCATATCTAACAGCAGTTCTGTGAACTCTTTAGAAAGCCAGAAACAAAGGGCAGCTCTGCATTAGAATGCCTTCTGGTCTCCTAAACCCAGACTTTAGCCAGACTATAATAAATCCTCCCACAGTGCAACATGTTAACTGATTAACATGGTTCTCACCAGCTGCCAGGAGAGATTTGCACCGTGGGAGAAGGACACTAACCAGAATCTGAACCTGCTGCTGATTTAAAAGTCCTTAAATGAAAATAAGGTTCGAAAAGTCATTTAGGGAACAGTGTTATTAACCAAACTGAATCTGGTATTGACTCCAGGCTCTTCAGCTCTTGCTGGATATGTGAAAATCCACTGCTTTCATACCTTCACCCTTTCTTCTGGCCGCTTGACCACCTTATCGCTGAGAAATTTTGTTGGGACGAAGCCAGCGACGCCATTATCCAGACGTGTCTTCACTCCAATGGCCTGACCTGGGCAGGAACCGCTGTCAAAGTGGTTCCAAACCTTGAACAAGGCAAAAGTAAAAGTCATTCAGCACAGAAACAAAATAGCCCTGGCAGCTCACACTCAAAGAAGTCTAAAAGCTGTGTCAGCAAACTGGTGCAGCCAGCAGAGACATGTGGAAGGGCAGGGGACAGAGGACTTCAATGAATGTTACCCAGTAATGCAATCTTCCTACTTTGGTTCTGCTTAGCTTATGGGGCTTTGCAACCAGGAAGGTCGGAACATTTTTAGACCCTGAACACAAGCCCGCAGCTAGGGCTGGTTTCTAATGAACACTACAGGGTTTTAAAGTCACGGATTACCAAGGCTGGAATTCAGCAGTGTTTAGAAGAGACCTACAGTACAGCTGCATTAAGCAGCAGGGAGTCCAGATATGTTCTTAAAACTGAGAAGGTGGCAGAACAACCTTCTGTTCTCAGTGTTGTGGGCAGTTTCTCTGTGTAAAACACAATTCTAGACCACAAACAAGCCCGCTTTATGTATCTGCGAAGAACTGGTCAGCTTAGCCCCAGGTCTATTCCACTCCTAGCCCAGTTCACCAAAATCCATAACGTAGCCATAAAGGACCTGTCAAATCTATACTGAGGCAATTAGTCAAAAGTGGAACAGATTATATTTGCAGCCAAAGGCCACATTCAGGTTGGGATCCTGGGGCACTGCAGACACAGTCTTGGCTCCGATACCTTATCTCCCAAGAACCTTACAAAATGCCGAAGCCTGCCGACAGCAGACTCCTGACAAAAGCAGGCCCATTAGGAGAAGCAGCCCCACCTCGCTGAGCTCTGGAAAGTTATCCTGCTGACAGAAAGGACACTGCCAAAGGCCAGTTTCATCGTTCCGTATTGCCTGGTCGTAGCTTTCTCCTTGCGGCCGCCTGTGGGCTATCCCAGTCACGTTGCAGATGACCATTTTACCTGTGGTGTGATGGGAGAGGAGAAGGAAAGAATGAAAAACTGAAAGCCAACTACAGGGCTGGGCAGTTCCCTCGATCTAAGGTAGTCGTACATGAAAGTGTTAGGAGACTACCTAGGTACTTGAAAAGCTGCTTCACATACATGCAACCATAGCACCGTCCCAACATCATGCTCACCTCTGCCCCGCGCCTTTACACATCCTAAGTAAACTTAGGATGACAGAAAACAGGGATGTACCTATATAAAAAGTCTCTGGAGTTTCTTTGGTCAGCATATTGAAGACCTCTTCTGTGTTTGGAGAACGGTATGGGGTTCTCAGGTCCTTGTACCTGCAGCTTAGTTCAGCTCGAATGTCATATAAAGTGATATGCTTGTCACCGTAGCCCTGTGTGGCATTCAAAGGTTAAAAAGCCATGAGCAGCAGGAAGGAGGTGGGTAGGGAATCCAGTATATGTTAGGAAAGAACTCAAGGAACTTATCAAACAGCAAATGTTAAAAAGAGGAATGCGCAGGGTACCGTCAAACCGTGGAGCTCAGTCACAGGATGTTGAGGTCAAAAGTACTAATACATTCAGAAAAAAGTAAAGATAATTTCAGGGAAAACAGCTTAAACAGTCTAATCACTGTCTCCTGCCTCCTTTCCCCTCTGCCCCAAATGTACTTCCTGTAAGCTTTTACTACATGCCATTGTCAGACACTGAATACTCATCACGGCTGTTTATACATTTTACAACGGCAACAGCTCAACGCTCAGCTCCTAAAAAGGATAAGGGTCACCAGCTATAAAACATAAGAAACTGAGCTGGGCAGTAGAGCTACCCCCCTGTTTCTCAGCACCAGGAACGCCCACTCCACCTGTCTTTCCAGTTCTTCAGCAAAGGCATCGAGATCCAGGTCTTTCAGACGCTCGGGGTTTTCCAAGATCTCCTCTAGAGCTCCTGCGGGATTAGCGTCCTCTGCCGACTCGTCGTATTCTAAGGCATCCACTGCCATTTTTCTTGCCCATTCATAGGTTTCAGGATGGACCCTAGACCCATCTAGGACTTCGATGTAGGAATCAGTACTGAAATAAAACCAAAGCAACGTTCAGATAAGGACTCTGCAAGGTTCCAGCGTCTCCTCCTTCAGCTCAATACTAACGCACGCGATTGGCTGCGTGGCTGCTTTGCCACCGCTGCTCTCCATGGAACAAACTCCTCTAAAAAGGACACAATGAATTCTTCATTGCTCTATCAACAGGAGGCAAGGCAAGACATGACAAATTCCAGTCTGCAGCTCCCGCGCTGCAAAGAAACAGCCAGGCATTTTGGATGCTAGGTAGATTGGATCACTCTGTGTACTACAGCTGCTCTATGAGCACACAGCTTTCTACAGTTTCTCTCCTCAAACAATTTAAGTGTTGCCAACTGGCAGTGCAGCCATCTGCATCAAGCTGTTTGGATGAGGCTACACTTTGCCCCCTGCATCTCTGGGACTTGTATCCTGCAAGAATCAGGGACCTAGCAGGGTTGGATCACTCAGCGTAAGGATCCAGCCAGGTGTCCTTTCTCAGACTACTTTTCAAAGGCAAAAAGGACACTGTGCCAGCCCCAGAGAAAGCACGTCTCCAACAAGTGACCCTTCCGTGCAAAAGGCAGAGATTTAGAAACTAGGTTACTGCTGTCCTCCAAATACATCTCATTTAGTTACCAGTAACCTGATGCTCTACAAAGTGTTGCTACTAGTTTAAGAGGAAGCTAAATTGACAAGTTATGCCTCAAGTTTGAAACTTGAGAAAAATAAAATACTGATGGTAGGACAAGGCAGAAACTAAGCAAAAGTGCACATGGGTTACTGATGGTCATGCATGATGACTATGTTAGGGAACAACTGTTTTCAGTGTAGTTCCTCTTGACCACAAAGAGTCTTTCAAACCATAGTAAGCTATATAATTAATGTTCTGCAGCTCATATTGCTGTACAAGTTTAGCTGCCCTTAAGAATGAGATTAATAACCAGTAATAGCTGAACTTGGCCAGTGATCAGAGGGGCCACACAGAAACTCCTGGGAACATGGACTCCACGGAACAAGACTGCTTCAGCCTGTTGCTCGTGCTAACTCCACACCCTGTACGACACGGAATGCAGCCCAATACCCACCTGTCGCCCAGCGACGCTGTGTCAATTTTGATGAAGCCAGCGCAGTTGATAAACACCTTGGGTCCCATGTGACACATCGTAACCAGCTGGGTCCTGTTCTCCAGACGTGTGTTGTTTTGTTTTAAGATCTGGAGAGAGAGGTAACAGCATAAACCTTGCCACTCAAACACAAGGGTTCTCCAGGAAAAGCAGAGGACTCACACTGGACGCAGCAGCGTTCAAAGCATCTGACAATCAAGCCCATCACAATCCATAAATTGTTGCCCCCTGCTTGTGTCTCAACGTTGTATGAAAGAAGATGACTTCACATGGAATAGCTCCAACTCTCAGGAAAAGCGTTGGCTTTTTGCCTTGTGTTTTCTACAGTATGGGGGCGTCTTGATATTGTAAGAGTGCATCTGTTCCTGAGGGTTCAGGAGCTAGCTAGGATTGACAGATCTGCTGAGCCACTCGGGTTTATCAAGGACGTGAGTCCATGCACAGCCTCGGGGTTAGGCGCAGGGAGATAACACATACTAAAACACGTGTCAACGGAGCTGTCAGCTGCATCTGGCACATGGGGCCCTGACTCATCTCCTGACAGCACTGCCGTCAGGCCAACTCGCACATTATTGCCAGTGCATTGTTTTTGTAGGCAGGGACAGAGGCCTCCTTACCTTTAGCAGATGAGTGCCTTTGCGTGGTCCCAGGCCACACACATACTGCAGCAAAGCCTGGCTGTGAGGGTGAGCAATCGCCCGATTGACATCCACTCCCACCTCATTCACACGGTTTATGAATTCGCAGTAGAGGGCATTCAGCAGTTCCTCCTTCACCACATGTTCCTGAAAGAAAGGAGAGGTGTCGGCCTCGCACAGAGATGCTTGCAACACTTTGCTATAAGCGAGCTGAGCCAAACGCAACACACTGGCTCTCAGGAGCTGTACTGCACTTCACAGTTACCCCTGAGAACAGCCTAAAAGCAAGGAGGCAGATGAGCTAAAGGAGGTAAAAAAAAGGCGCCATCTACCCTGAATATGGCGCAGACCAGGCAGAACTTGCACCAGTTCATCTTGGAATACTTTTCCTAGACAGCAAACTGTCCCAGACCCCCCAGGCCACTTTCTCTTGCAGAGAAGGATCTTCCTTGCCCAAGGATCTCACAAAGAAAAGTTACCTGCAGAGGATGGAGTTTCAGGCAGAGAATATCCTCATCGGAGCTGCAGACCTGGGCAAACTCTATGAGGGGGTCCTGAATGCGACGAGCAAGGGAGACGGCTTGACGCAGCAGAGGTGGGTAATCCCGGAACTCATTCTGCAAGAGGCCAGAGAATCAGGGAAAACCCTAACAGTGTTTTCACACGTCGTAGGACAAGTAGCAAAGACACATCAGACAGGGATTGGAACAAGGGAAGCATTTGGTGCTCAGGGGAAAGAAAGCTGAGGTCAATGGCTCCCAGGAGCTCTGCTGCAACAAGGAATGAAACAACCTCATTCACCCAGCTGAGCAAGATTCACTTCAGACTACATCAGTATCTACTTTGTACAACTGCTGGTGCTGATCTTTTCAGGGAAGCCTAAATAAGAGGTTTTGCCTTGATCCAAAGACCAGTACGTCACTGTCTAAATGGATCACATGAGGCAGTGGATGACAAGCCAGGGCCAGCACAACAAATGGAGAATGAGACAGCATGAATGAGCAAAAGACTAAGGGATAGCTTAGAAGGCTCACCTCAGACTTCTTGCTGTTCATGTAGAGAATGGCCAGTTCATTGTCCACCAGCTCCACTCCAATAGAGGACAGCTGCTGCCCTTGATCCAGCTCATGAACAATTCTCTTTACATCCTCCATCAGCATCTGAGCATCCCTAGGGAGAGACGGCCAAGGGGATTGAGGGGAGAGCACAAAGCTGGGTCCTGGAACCACTTAGGGAGAGAACCCCAACAGGTCACCTCACGCTACGGACAGAAACAGTGAAATGTGGACAGGCATGAGGAAAGGACTGCGAAGAGACTGGGAAGTAGAAGGAACACAAAGACTGACCTGTTCTCGCCTGCAATTGTCACCACATGAGGCTTCTTGTTCAGGAGGAATTTTTTCAAGGTTTCAATATCCTGGGCCTGGAAAGGAAAATGAGACAGGTCAGAGCAGAAAAGCTAGACGGTTTCTGTACTGAGCTAGCTACCAGTACTGGGTTCCCATTTCACAGGGCAAATCCTCCCCCACTGCCACCCTGATCTGCCACCCTGACATGAACATGGCTTTTCCGCAGGCTGGCCTTGCGGCTCCTGACACACTGTAAAGACAAACAGGAAAGTTCTGCAGAGAAAAGACTGATGGCATCATGCTCTAGTGTTACAGGAAATCTGTGCAAGTAGGGAATGGAAGTCAAAAGCTTGCCCCAAGCTCCAGTATGTCCCACAGTCTCTCAACTATTATAATGTGATCAGGGAAAGGGGAGAAATTCTGTAGCTGTGACCAGAGCAGCTCACAAATCCCCAACCAGCAGAAGTCAAGAAAGTCAAGGCCCTGCCACTCGCTCTAAGAGGCACAGAAGAGATGAATTGGAACCTAACTGGAAGCAGCTGTTCTGCCAGAATAATTACAGGGTGGCAAAAAGGCAGTGTTCTTGAGTGCCAGAGTGACAAGACCTGAGTTGTCTCCAGACTGACTATTCCTCTCCAGCCCACAGTGGATCGCACAGTCCCAAAACCAAATGTGCAGACATTCATCTCGACAATCCCTGCACTAAGGCTCACCTTCTTCTCCCGCTCTTCCTCACGCCAGGCGTTCCTCCTCTTTGTGAAATGAGGCAATCGGAGGAAGTCTGTAACTTCACCTTCTCCATTAACAAGGGCGCAAAACACAGGGTGGTCCCTGCAAAACAGAGATCACTCAGACATGGAGGACTGCTAAAGCTGTGCATGGATCCAGAAGCAATTCCTTTCCTCCTACCTGGCTGAGGAAAACGCAATGCCTAGCACCCGAATCCCCTTTCCTTGGTTTTCATCCATGAAATCATCGTCCTCCTCCACTTGCTGATCAGGACGGTATGAAGCTACTTTCAGCCAGTTGTACAGTTTCCGGCTGCAAGCCTAGTAGAACAGAGAAGGGGAGAGAGGAGTGAGAAAAATCCACTTGCAGGTACTTTGGCACAGCCCTCCTCCAGACAGGTCATGGACTGCTCAAGGCAGCAAGACCATATATTCCACCAGGATTGGGACCAGCTCTCCAGTACCATGGAGCCCATCTTCCCTCCCACTGAGATACCTGCTTTTCTCTCCACTCTTGGGAAAGAACCAGATTCAGGCCCCTGCCTGCCTCCTCCTCCTCCCCAAGCACGTGTATATGGCCTGTCAGCAGCCGTCCTCAGCACGCTGCAGGACTGTTAGCATTTGTAACCCCAGCTCTGACTCAAACCCACCCGTCCCCCATCTCACCTTGAGGACATACTCCTTGGCCTCCACCAACAGCTTGTTCTTCAACTCTTTAGCCATCTGCACATAGAGGAACTGGTTGAGAGATCGCTCGATGGCCATCGTCCGCTGCCGATTCCACTCTTGCACCTGGTGGCTGAACTCATCCCGATAGTAGAACTGTTTGATTTCCTCAAAGTATGTCTGGTCACTACCGTAACTGCAAGAAACGAGAGGAGGAGATACAGAAGGGCTCCAAACCCCTGCACTGAGACCACCACTGGCAGATTCCTGCACAGGGATGTGATAGCAGCACCTCAAATTCAGGGAGCTGCCTGGAAAATTTAGGGAAGAGCCAATCCTCCCATCAAACACCCCTTTAGCTGCAGAAGCTATGCTGCCAGACAGATGGCAGCTGAACGCTGTGCTGGCAGCACAAAGAGGGCTGATCAGTGCAACACCGGGCAGCCCACAGCCACTCTAGCACACCCATATCACAGGTGGCTACTTAGATGTGCAGGGAAGGAACCAAGGAAAACACCGTGAGGGTGGCTGGGAAACAAGCATCATCTTTCACAAAAATCCTGAAGGCTTTAGAGTTTGCCTTCAAATGAAGAAGACATCTGTCTGCTAAAGTTTTCACTAAGATGAAGAAAAAAGCAAGACCTTGAGAGGCTGCTTGACTTTAAGGTGCAGGAAACCACCGGACCATGACTTCCAGGAGGAGTTTGGGATAGAGAGGAGCTCTAACAGCACGGCAGCACTGGATGAATGAGGTTTGCCAAAGCATGGGTGGCACAGTCAGTGAGGACTCACCCCTCCACTCCTTTCATGTCAATGCTGATATCTATAGTGAGCAGTCCCTCTTCCTCTGCCAGGCTCATTTTTAGGAACTGGTCATCTCGCAGCTCCTTCACAGGCTTGTTTTTCAAGTATTTAAAGGAATAGGAATAGTGGGCTTCATCAATATCCTAGGAGAGAGGAGAGACAATCAGCATGCATGTAGGGCATTCATGAAGAAAGACCCTTCTGTATACAGTAGCAGACAATGGTTTTTATTCAATATCCCCTCACCCCTATGCCTGCCAGTCTGCATTTCCTTCCCCAGCAGGACACAGTGGAATTTGTTCCCAGTCCCAGAGAAACAGAGACTGCTCCACTAATTGAAGGCAACATCTCAACAGCAAGAATTGGGTCTGATGAAATGCCAAGACTAAAAATGCAGCATGCTGCTGAGCTGGCCTCTGCAACAGTCCAGCTCACATGCTGCTCTGAGATTTATTCAGAGTTGCCACTGACATGGGAGAAGTCTTCAGATGCAAAAATGACCATTTGTATGTTATTTAGATCCTTCCCTGAACTGACCCACAGAGTCAGACCTCCCTTCCTTACCTTCTTCCCCTTTTTGGTTGGTGAAATGTTGATTTTAGCTCTTTCTTGGAAAGTCTGTCTCAGAACCTGCCTGACCAAAGGCTCCCTGGCTATCTGCAAAGCCACCATGTACCGGGCTCCTTCCAGCACAGCTTCAGGGCTTGAGAACTGACTAAAAGCAAAAAGGCAACACACAGGCTTAGGACTTGAGAATGGCCCCAGATCCCCTCCTTTGTGTCACATCTCCAGGACTTCCATGAAGATCCCCCGCCACTGACCTACACACATAATCCTTGGCTAGCTCCAGGGGCTCTGCAGGGAACTGCTCTGTCTCGTGACGCTGGTAACTGTCTCGGAGATTCTCTCCAAACTGCTCAGGTGTCAGACCAAACTTCTTAGCTAGGCCATCTGGTAAAAAAAAACCAACCAACAACAAAAACACAAAAATGATGAGGACAAGGGTACTGTAGATTATACTGGGGAAAACTATCAGTCCTCTCTCTACAGGTAAGCCCCACCACTCAGAACAGCATGCATCTAGGCCATGGCAAGCTCAGCATGACAGAGCACAGTCCTTACCCAGCCCAGCTGTCTGACAGATGGTGTACATATCCCGACGGGAAGCCTGCTTCAGCTCAGGCCCTTTCTGCTCATCGTCTTCTGCGTCCTCCCCTTCACCTATGGGAAGGATATGTTTAGCAAGGCCTCTTTACAGAGGCATCCAGACAGCTGCAGTGTGTCAGAAGCACAGCAAGGGATTAAACACAACCTACAGTGTGCAACAGAGTCCCTAAACTTCACAAATGCATCTCAAAGGTCACAGTAGCCTTAAAATTATTCAGGGTTAGAAAAACACCCTGAAAACGCTGTCTATTTCCCTCTTTTGCAGTTTTAATAGCAGTATCTCTGGGTTGCACACTAAAAAAATACATCAAGGTGGCTGATCCTTGCTTTGGCCCCTGCCATGAGGGGTGGTATTCAGTCCATCAGAAAGCAGCACCTTCTGTGGCAAGCTTTAAAAATTTTCAGAGTTACCTGGAAGACCTGGGACTGACTTGAGATAGAAGTGAAGAGCAGAGATGCTCTGTGCAAACACATGGGCTTTTCAACAGACTTTCTTACTATTCTTTTGAACCAGGATCTTCAACCAGCCCACAATTAGGAGACTATCAAATCTGGGGACAAACCTTCCTCCTCTTCACCATCCTCTCGGATACGCTTTTGCTTCTTTCGAGCAGCCTTGGCAGCATTCTGCATCTTGGGGATGTCTCGCCCATAGTACAGCAGGAAGTGATTATACACGTCCTTCAGCTCGTCCATGGACTGCACGTCCTTCAGCCTACGGCATGCAAAGCCAGCACGTTACACCCTGCTTGCAGTTAAGCCGTGGTCAGAGCACTCAAGGAACCTGCTCTGGTACAGGTCAGGCAGAAGGAGCGCTTGGGCTCATCTTCCAAAACAGTTTTAAATATTTCTCATTACTGGTTTTGTGGGGAGGCTAAAGTCAATGCACTGCAGTGGCCAAAGAGCCTGTGCTGTTTGTGCAAGTTAATGCACATTTTAAGTCGTTTTGGAATGAATATGAGAAAGTCACGGCACCGTACCTCTCCATGTCAGTAGTATCCAGGGCCCTTATTCCATCTGCCAAGGGCTTGTCTGGGTCAGCAGAGATTTGTTCGTACTGATAGGCCTGCATCTTCTCAAACAGACGTGTCAGGTTCTGCTTGCGGATCTTCAGCTGGGTCCACTAATAAGAGAACAAAGATTTCCAGTGAAATGCACCATAGCTGTGTGTTACATCTGTCTCCTCCCTTCCCAAACAGGGGCTCCCAGGACCTTGGGATATTTGTCATTTAAAAATAATCATCAAAGTCTTCATCCACAGCTAAGCCCAGATGTAACACACATGGCATGTCTCATCTCAGAGATGGATTATATTAACAGGAAAAAAAATAAATAAAAGCTTGGATCTACCTGATAGTAGAAATCTGCACTCCTTGCAGGAAAGGTCACTACACAAAAACTCGGTAAAGGGGAAGGACTGTTTTGAATCCTCTTTTGTCAGATAACCCTTTATCACCACATGATAGCAAACATGCAAAAAAAGCATGGGTAAAAAAAGCACACAAGGTTTCCATGGCCAAAACAAAATCTGCTGAAAGTACCAGGCTAGGTGAGAAGACATGCTAAATTTTGGTGGGACGACAAGCCGTGAACACACTCCTCACCTTCTCATCCCACTGCCAGACCCTCCACAGGTCGTTGATGTGCAGCTCCGGCTCCACATACTCCTTTCTGTAGAAGGCGATGAATGGGACCTGGGTCAGAAATAAGACTCATCACCACTAAGCAGGAGACCGGGCTGTTCCTGGCAGCCAGGAGTCCAGAGAATGCTTCTGTTCTGTGTGGGAGAACAAGCTAATGCGGCAGCAGTGCGGCAGATGTACCAAGCCACACCCTGGCTCTTGAGACCACTCCACCAAGGAATACATCACGTAGACCAAAGAGCTTCTGCAACATCAGGCAACACCTCAGAGAATAGATTGAATGGACCAAGCAAGGCTCAGGATACTCTGAAATTCCTCCATCTCATTTGGCATCCATTTGTCCAGCATCAGGGAAAAACAACGATAGCAGCCCCATCAAACAGGCCTTAAAAATCTGCATTGCCACAGCTCATGTGAGATGAGCTGCACTTTCCAAAGAAGCATCATTTTATCACAGGAGAGGCACCCAGGTATGGGATCTCAGCCCCTTCTAGCTTGCAGCTCTAAATTCTTCCAAGCAGCCCCTCTGCTAATCCTGGATAAGGAGACAGCAACTCACACCTTATACTTGGCAATGAATCCGAGTTGTGAACTACCTCAAAATGTTGATTTCTCATGAAATTCAGGGCTTCTTTAATCTTCTGGATGGTGCTGGGTCCCTTGCGGCTGAAGCTGCTGCTGGCTTGTCCACGGTCGAGGTAGTCAGAACTTTCCTAAAAAGGAGAAACACAGTGTTGTGCTCCTGAGCTGACCCCCTAAAATACCAGCCCAGGCTAAAGCTGGAGAACGGTGATCAGTTTGTTAGCTGGGACGCAGGCTTAGGTACACACTCTGATTTTAGACCACAGAAAAGCATCCTAGCCCTGACTGGCTTAAAGGAAAATGGAGAAGCAGCACCTGGCTATGATAAGTGACGATTAAAAGCAAATCATGGCTAATACTAGTTTAGCCTTGAGTGCACAGTGGCTTAGAGATCTTTCAATCATTCTTGACAATTATTCTTGCAGCTTCTCTGGTGTTCCTTTTTGCCCTGTTTTATGGATTCAAAAATGAAGACGTGTATGTTAAATGACCTGCTCAAAAATCAGAAAACCAGAAAGAAAGGTATATTGGGCAACACATTCCTCTGAGCAGACTCCTAGAACAATGTCTCCTGGCTGGAAATCTGCAGCACCTTCAAGCCCTCTTAGGACAGAAGTCCCAGGCATAGTCCTTTACCTGCAAAGAGATGGTGGGTGTCGCAAATGCGTTCCTGTAAATCCAGTCAGCTTCTTCCTCCAGCTCATCATCTTCAGCGCTCTTCACCGGGATGGACCGCAACTGTGAAAAGACAAGAGGATGAGCAGAGGCATGTGCAAGACCAGGGCTTGCGCCACCACGTCTTCAAGAAGCCTAGAAATTATTGTTTTGAGCTGCAGGTTGCTTATGGGGTCTCAGTACATCCCACACCCACAGGCCTTTGCTGAGGATAGCACTTCAATGTCTGCATTCTCTGAGCACACAGGAAACCTGCACCAGCTTTACACTAAGGTAAAGGCAGCTAACAATTCCATCAAAGGCTGATGGAAAGGCCTGCAATGGTATGAAATCTTCCATGATGATCAAGTCAGGGTACCCCCACTTCCTACCAGCCTCCCAAACCCTCTGCAGCTACATCCTCTGTTCCCATCTATCTGTGCCTGTTCTAGGCTTGTTACCACTTTTCTTGCTACAGCCATAGAATAACAGAACATAAAGCAGCTCCAAACCCTCTCTGAGCATTTAGCCCCAGACAATTCTCTCTCAGAAGGCCTGCTCTAATCATCACTGACATCCGTGAAGACAACAGAATGTCTGAACAGGCCATGTATGGCCAGAAGACATTACACACAGCGTTCCCTTGTGTTGTGCACACTGGCATGGGAAAAAAGGTCCTTCTGAAAAGCTGGCAGCTTCAGATTTCCCATTTTACAAAGGAGGGTAACAAGCCTCTGCACAGAATTACATTAACATACACTTAAGGGAGATAAAAGAGCATGGACTGTTCAGAGAAAACCTGATTACAGGGCAAAATCAGGACCAAAATATGAGATATCAGAATGATTCCTAGCTGCACAAACAGGACTCCACAGTGAGAGTGGTGTAAATCCCAATCGCTCAGATCAAAGTGCATCCCAGAAACACCTTGTACAGAACAGTTACATGTTGGCTGGCACACAGGTAGGCTAGAAAGCCCTAGCAAACCTTCTCCAGCACTGCAGCTTCGCTCTTGCTATCCAGAGATACAACTGATGGGATTACCAACAGCATTTAGCATAAAGGACATCTCAGTAGAGCACAAGCCCTGCACCACTCCCAGGAGTGCAACACTGGCACCCAGTGGCCAAAAGAGAAACTAGACCCGTGCTAAAACCGGGCTTGCACAGCCAGAGCAGTTCACAATGCCACCGCTGTGCTCGAATGTGGAGTTTTAACCTATACATTTGCCAGATGGGATCTTCAAAGAGGGGAAAAAAAAACATATGCCAAAATCCAGCCAGCAGCCAGTTGAGAAAGCTGGCCTGCAGGTCCCAGGCCTGCTGTGCTCGGTGGGAGCTGAAATGATTTCTGCCTGCATACCTGCCCCTCTTCCCTCACCTGGAACCTCTCGGGCATGTCTGTCATGCGGATCTCATTGTCCTGGTCTGTTAGGTGACTGCTTTCCAGCTCACTGGGCTCGTACATCTCAAAGATGCTACGGCGACTGACACGCTTTTTGGCAGTTTTTTTGGGTCGTACACGGGTCTCCCCTTCGGCTTCTTCATCCTCATACTCGTATTCCTCCTCCATCTCCTCATCGTACTCATTGTACTTCTCAAACTCATCATAGTCAAAGTCCACACCAAAGATTTCCTGAGCTTCCTGTAAAGCACTGGAAGGCAAAAACTATTGTTCAGCCCCACGATGCAGTTCACAGAACATTTTTCTAGCCACACAGAGGAGGCCAGAGAACCTAAGTCTAAGCTTTACTTTTGCATCTAGGCTAAAAAATCACAGATAGGTACATAAGTCTGAGCTTTACATGCAAATACTTCTCTTAAGGGACTGGTTTTGGTATCCCTGTTAAAAATCCAGGGGAGAAAGGAAGGAGTCAGACATTTAAGAAATCACAGAGTTAAAGTCCCATGTTTAAATTTACCAGGTTCCTTTGGGGAAAGAGACCAGCGGTATCCAACCACAAGCTGAATCACTCTGCAGTTGCAAGAATCAAGTAAGCTGAGGACTGTTTTTGAGGCTCCAGGCCAATTTCCAATCAATACTTACGCATCTGTGTATCCAGGCAGCTTCTTTCGCCATTTTGGCTTCTTCAGAGGTTGTCCATCGTCATCCACAATGAAGTCATCAATGTCTGGACATCAAGAAGTAATTTACTGGTCAGTACATTTGCATATTCAACTGGTACCTCTGACAAAGCTCAGCTCAGCCAGTGCAGCTATGAGCCTCCACCACAGACCTGGGCTGCCGCTGGCTGTCAGTCTGCCCAGCTACCCACAGCATCTCCCACACCAACCTCAGACATTCCAGGAGTCTGAACCACAATAACAAGCTAGAACGAACTTCCAAACACAGGCAAAGCCATCTGGCAACTATCTGCAGTTCAGTGCACTGAAAATGCAGTCAGAAAAGGCCTTGCTGCTTTGGACAGTAGACAAAGGATTCCTGAAACTCTTTCAGTATGGTACCAGCAGTGGTGATGGGCTGATGCTGAAGGGGAGAAGCAGGGCAGGGATGCACTGTGCTATTACGTACTGAGAAGTGCCTTGACTTCCTTCCTTTGAAGCATTTCCATTTTGGAGGCAGCTTAGATAAGACGGTTCAACACCTCAGCACACATAATGTGCTTCTGGACAAAGCGGTTTAGACAGACAAACTAAACCTGCCACCCAGAAACATCTAAATCTAAAGACTGGACTAATCAGACCAGCAAGAGCTTTACCACGACAGGGCGGTTACAGCCTTTGGTTACTTCTAGCTCGGAGAAAGTCTTAACTTGGTTCCTGTGCTTTAATCCTAGGACAAACCTTGGATGTAACTGACCATCCATACTCACCAGATTCATCTTCCTCCTCCTCCTCTTCCTCTTCTGGTGGAGCAACAGGAGCTTCAACAGCTTCCCCTCCTTCCTCGCCTTCCCCATCCTGAAAGATTTCTTCAGCAATGGCTTCCTTCTCATGTTCTTCCTTTCCATAGTCTTCCTCCTCGTCATCCTCATCATCAGACATTTTTCGCACACGCCTGAATTTTTGCTGCAAGCAAACAGGCTTGTTAGCGCACATAATTCCTGGCACAGACACTCAAGCTCAGCGTGGTCTTTGCCAGGCCAGAACTGTGCTTCCTCTGCAGGCACCTGCGAGGGAGCACACAGGGAGAAGAGCCACCCCCACGGGATCTGTGCTGCAGGTGTTCACGGGGCCCAGTGAGTACACAACGTAACTGCCTGCTGAGGACTGTGCTGCACCCAGGCCTGTGTTGCTTCCATGCTGTCAGTCTTAGCCTGGCTTGATGGGCCTCTAGTGAGCATTACGGAAGGAGCTTTAGAGCCCATAACAACCTGCGCTGACTTTGAGGTTAGTGCCATGCAGCAGAAAGTTATTGGAAGATGGGCTCCTCTCAGACTGTCTTGCAGAGGTGGGAAGGGAGGAGTACAGCAGACTTTAGGAACCAGAAGAAAGTGTTCTGCAAACTAGGAAACGAGTTGCCTGGGCAGGGAGAGATCCTGCTTCCTTCAAGCACAAGATTAGGCTCTGCCTTTCCAAGAGGTGAGGAGCAGAGAAACCACTTGCTCACTCCAGGCAGGAGCCCACCCTCCTTCGTGCTAAGATACACCACACCATTAACAACAGCATGGGAACACAACTCACTCTTTTGACTTTAACGCCCAAGTTCTCTTCAATGAGGTCAAAATCATCATCCTCCAGGCGGTCATCAAAAGCTAACAGAAGAAAGCAGAAATGAGTTACACTCTCCCTTTACTAATCTGCGAATGGATCAACCAGTGAGAAGGGTATAGCTTCCCCAGCCCATGCAGAGGCCCAGGGCAGAGGGAGAGCTCTGCTCTCTGGCAGGGCAGTATGAGAGCATTATGCTGTGGCCTGCTATGAACAATCATCTTAAAACTTACTGCGCTTTCTCTTTTTGTGACCAACATCGTCCTCAGAGTCTCCAGAGTCACTAGCTTCTTCCTCCTCTTCCTCATCATCATCATCATTAATGAATCCTTTCAGGTTCCCCTGCTCATCTTGATCATCAAGATTCATCTCCTCCTCTTCCTCATCTGGGGTGGAGAGCAGCGAGTGTTAGACATTTTACTCATTGGTTATCTGCTGAGACTCCTTCTCAGCTCTGTGCAAACAGCATCTTCCTTCACACTATCCACACAGAGTTTTCACTGAACGCTTTTACTGGCACAGAACCCAGCTGGCTGCTCATGACAGAACCCCACTTCTTGTCTCGTGGTCTCACGCTCTCTCTGCAGAGGGAACAGGTGGAGTGGTCACACTGGGAAAATTCCTCTGCTTTTACGGTTTACTATCAAATTGTGTGACTGCAAGCCTCACGGGGATGAAGCAGTGTGTTTTCTATTGCCAAATATAAAAAACCACCTAAGCACTTTGAGGAAGGGAAGCATTTAAACAGCTGAGATTATCGACTACAGATGGCCATGCTATTATAGTGCAGTTATTCCTCCATCTGCAGAGTCATGGAATGTAAAATAGAGCAGCGAGGCGCACAGACAATTCAGCAAACTCGGAACAGACAGGCAGACTCACCATCTTCATCTTCCTCTACAAACTTCTTGGTTACTCTGGGCACAACCTCCCCATCCTGGTTGTACTCCTCCTCCGACTCCTCTGCTTCACTTTCAACAAAGTCAGACATGGCTGCAGCGTCTCACACACGGCTCCACAGGAACTGGGGAAAGAGGAGACATCCATCACATCAGCTGAGCGAGCAAAACACAAGCACTTCCCCCTACTGGGTTTTGGAGAGAAGACAAGAGGGTTTCAAATTATCTCTCAAGGCCCTGAATTACCCAGCGTCCACCTTGCCTGGACATCCCTGTCACCAGAGATTAAGCAAGCAAAGCCAGCAGCCAAGTGCTGCTAGCTCCTGACAACCCGTGTCTCAGCGAGCAGGACAGGACCTGTCACAGAAGCTTTCGTGGCACAGCCAAGCTCCTGGCTGTGGCTGAAACAGTGCGTGCAGCCAAAGCCCTTCGTCCCATCCATACCCTCCCACGCGGCCAGAAAAGCAATCCCACTGCTACTGATGCTGCACGGTGTTAGACACACAGTCCAACTAATTAGGATCTTAATATGGTTAATCCTTGCTCAGTTAATGAAGCCAGAGCTACCCTGAAGAGGGCCTTGACTGAGTTGCAATCGCAGGCTGTTAGCAAGGCTCTGCAGAGCCCCACGGAGCAAACGAGAGAGAGGCCTGGGGGTGCTGCAGGGTTGGGGCTGCTGGCTGCCCAACTCCACCACCCCACACAGCCAGAGCTGCAGCCGGCATGTTCCAGGCCAAGGGCCTCTGTCCAGAGATTAGGAAGTAACAAGCGACTACAGAAACGGGGTGTTTTCTATATGCAGAACCTTTCATTTGGTGTTTTTCCCCAACTGGGGTTTTTGGAAGCAGTATAAATCAAGCTTGGCAAAAGGCAAGTGCGTGTCCATAAAGACACGGCTCAAGTTCTGTCTCTCTGAGCCTCCCACTTCTTGTGGTTACAAAACTTGCTGTCGTTTTTGAAATTTTCAAAGAACTTTTTTTTCAGTTCCTTTTTACATACACCAAAACAACAGAAGCTTACAAAAGTCAGATATAAGAAAAAAAAAATAATCAATTCCTCAAATGGCTGTGAAGAGAAAACGCCAGCCCAGAAGGAAGAACCAGACTCTGTGAAGGTACAAAAAGAAGCTCAGAGGATGTATCAGATCTGAAGCCAAAACCCCCATGTTAAATTATATCTGATGTAATTTCACATAAAGAAAAAAAAAAGAGAGATGAGAAAAGAATTCTATACACCAGAGAATGATACCTAAACAAACGCACTTCAGAATGTTCCCATAATCATTTCCCTGCTGCAAATAAACAGCTGAAGGAAATCAGTCCCACACGGGACAACGTGATCAAGGCTCTGCCATGACACTCCACCTGTGCAGGACTTCTTGTTCTGCCCCGAGATCCCCACATCCAGCGCACAAACACAACGTAGAGAAAACCAGGGAGTTATTTCTCAGTTAAAGAAAAAAAAAAAACCAAGGTACAAATCCAATCTTGGATAATCTTTTAAGTCTTAAAATACTAATAGACCCAAAGAAACGTGTCAGCCATATCTCATTAAAGAGGACCCACCGCAAAGACAAGGGAAAGACCTCTGCCAGGTTTCAGACACAAGCAGAGAGCAGCTCATACTCCTCAGCTGCGGATTACACAGCTGTAGCCAACATCTGTCTATGATGCTCCACACAGGCAGAAATTGCAGCAGGCCAAGGCTACTGGTCTGCACCCAGACAGGACCTCGCTGCTCTGGCTTGGTGCATGGGGTGAGCCCATCCTTGAGGGGACACTGTGGAAGTCGCACACATATATTTAAGCATCCCTCTCAGAAATAACACATCAGAGGGCAGTACAGATGCTAGTTAAATACGTGTTCCTGAAACAAATGCCACTGATAAACTGTGGAACTACACCCAGTAAAGGAACAGGAATTGTTATGTTTACCAGCCTGTGTGTGAATGTCAGCTTTACACCTTCTCACCTATTCTTCTACACGTACCCATCAGGGTGTATTAACGCACATAAAACTGGAGGGTGAGAGGCTTTTCCTAGAGCATTTCCAAGTCTGATAACCTCATTTCTCTCCTGTCAATGACCAACACACAAATCCAGCAAGAAAGAAAACCCCTCCTCATAGCACCACACACATTTTTACTATTCTCTGCCAGGGAAGCATTTTGCTCGCAATTCCAACTTTCTTCCTCATCACTTGTTCTATCATTTCCTGGCAATTTCAGTTCATGTCAAATCAAATTTGTCCAGACACAGAGAACAGCTAGGACTTAGAAAACCCATCTCATTTAACAATCTAGCCGAGCAGGTTCCACACAAGCCAAACACCCATAAAACCAGATGTTTTCAGCTCCAGTGAAATCCACCTCAGGACAGCAAGGGATGTCACTTAGCATGGCAAACAGAAGCAAGTGTAGCTATTACCAAGGAGATGTTGAATCAGATATGGACTAAAGGTGCCTCTCCCACCCTTTGTGCCAGAGGGGCCTTAATTTGAAATAAAACAAGACAGGGAAGCAGGCAGAGACTGCAGCCAGTGCAGGTGGAGGTGCAGAGGCAGAGCTCAGACCAGCACTGCTGCCCGGTGGGAGCCCCCCGAGCAGTTGGTCACACAGGGAAAGCCCTGCTCTGGGGCTTGGGGAGGCTTTTAAGAGTTTCCAGACTGAGGATCTTTGGGCCAGCCCAGCTGTATCATGCTACAGGCCTTTCCTTGGAGCACCACAGCAGCTTCCCCGTTCCTGCAACACTCCCAGGAGAGGGTCAGAGATTGCTGCAGCATGGGAGCAAGTACTAGATCGCACTGGAGCAACAAAAAGGCAGAGAGACTGTGCCTAATTCTGCATGCTTACCTGTACACAGACAGGCTCCTATAGGTGATATACACATATAGCTTTACCCCAAAGATATCCTACGACCACTAGACGCCGACCAAGATGGACCAAAGACAACAGCAATGCAGCAAGCAGCGCCACGACGGCACCACGGCGAGGGAAGCGTGGGTGCCTCCACGTCGAGCACGGCCTCTCCCGCTCGGCAGCGACGCCAGAGCAGCTCAGGGCTGAGCGACGACACGACCTCTGCTTTCAACCAGGGGCGTCCGCACTTTGCTCAGCTCAAGGGCACAGTGGCAATTGTCCAGAGTCTACGGCTTCTTTTAACTGGGATGACCCTGAGCAGAGAGCTCTCTTCGCTGTCAGTACTGGGACCGTAGAGCTCTGATCAGGTCGGCCAGCGCAGGCTGGACATCGGCTGCGGATGCTGTGGGCTGATCCCTGGTTAGGCGAGGCAGTGCCTTTAGAGCAAGGGCTGCTTTGTGATGGACCTGAGAATTCTAGAAACCAGACACTCAAATACCTGTAAAGCCTTGGGCCACGCATTCAGATACCTGCTGGCTGCTCAGGACTGCAAAACATCACGGTGCTGGAGGCAGAGGCAGCTTTATACATCATACACCAGCAAAAATTAACTCATTAGGTTTAGAAACGGAGATACGCTGCAAGTACCTACAAAGTATCAGAATATGTTATGGGAAAAAACTTCGGGGGGGGGGGGGGGGGGGGAAAGGGTTTGGACAGTTTTATTGGACAGTTTGGATTGTTTTAACCTCTGTCATTTCATGGGTCAACTCACAGTTCACTTAAAATCACTTAGGTCCAGGGAACCATATTGCCAAAGCCACCACTGAACAGTTTCGCTCAGTTTTCATGTCAAAGGGAAAAGTTAAATTGGAGAGGATTCAGAAAGGTCTGTGAGATTAAAGCATCTGGGAAACCTGACTCAATTAAAACACAGAGCCTAAGGAAGCCCAATCTATTCATTTTGTCAATTAAATGCTCATGAAACTAATTTTAGCACAGCCCAAGTACATCCACGGGAGTAAAAGACTGTGACAACAAATGGCTTGTTAGGAAGAACCCAAATAAACTGCAAAGGTAATGCCACTGTTCTACTCCCTGAAACTCTCGTAACGAAATCAATTTTGGTTTTCTTAAAAAAAAAAAAAAAAAAAGCACCACAGTTGAGCCAGAATGTGTGGATTTCACACTAATCACTAAGCAATGATCTTCAGGCTGTGTCCCACCACAGAATTCAGACAAGATCGTATTGGCATCTTTTAATTTGAAGCTTATGAGCCTAACAAAAACACCCCTGTGAAGCACTGTAAGGCACTTGTACAACAAACTACTGTCATGGGCACCCCATCAGTGCTGAGCTCTTCCTCAGAGCCACTCCTTGGTACGGGCAGGGACTTCTGCAGGGCTGATCACCGCCAAGGCCTGCCAGCCCTGGTACAGCATCAGCAACATGGAGCTTTGTATTGTGCTTTTATAGCTGTTTTATGAATTTCTGAAGTCAGGACCTAAACCAAACATTCTCACCCTCCTTGGTGGTAGGCGTGCAAAGGAACTCAGGGGCAAAATGACAACTGGAGACCAATGACACGGTGACAGGGGAAGTCCAGCCAGCCAGTCACTGCAGCTCAGGAACTTCCCATACCTGCTTTGTTAGTTTTAATGCTCCCTAACTCTATCAGACAGTGGAACATCCTGTGGCAGCGTGCCACAGTTTAATAGCATGTTGTGTGAAAAAGCACTTCCGCTTGTTTATTTTAGACCTGCTGCATCATAATTTCCTGTAAGAAACAGAAAATTGATGTCCCCTCCTCGCTTTCTCTGACCTATGACTTCACACACCTGCATCGTATCTCCTGTCAGCAAGCTTCTCCCCTAAGGTGAAGAAACAAAGGCTTCACTTGCCCAGAAACCTGCTCGCCTGTGCCACTCCTGCCCCTACCTTTTCCAGTGCTCCTCTTTTGAGATGGGCTAACCAGAACTGCCAGCAACAGCCAGGGCACAAACTGCCAACGATTTATGTAGCAGTGTAATGATGTTTTCTGCTGTCTTCTCTGCTCTTTAAAAGTAACCCCAAAACATCCTTTTTAGGCTACAGCGGGGTGTTGAAGCAATGTTTTAAAAGAAACAATTGCTGAGACACCAAGAGCTCTCTCCTGAATAGTAAAAGCTGATGTAGAGTCAACTGCCGCGGTGTTTGTTACCTTCATTACACCCGTTGCTGTCATGTCTCGTTTACCACACCAGCACTCAGCCACTCAGTATTATCTGGTCTCTGCAACCTCCCACAGTCCAGTTTAGCTATCCTGGACACCTCAGGATTAAATTTTCCTTCTCCACATCACCATATTCAGAAAAAAAAAAAAGCAGCAGAGATGACTGAAACTCCACAATCATCTCACTCCACTCTGAGCATCAATCATTCATCCCTACCTTTTTTTGTCACCCTTTAGTCAGTTATTAATCCCCAAAAGGGCCTTCCCAGGCTGCTGCCCCTCAGCTTTTCCGGCAAAGCCTTATCAGAAGTTTGCAAAACCGAAGAAGGTGCTCTGGGCATTACACCCGCGGGGCGACCCGGCCTGCCAGCGTGCTTGAGAAACAAAGGTCAGACCCTTTTTCCCTCCAGGAAAGGAGGCCGATGCTCTCCATGCCCACCCCCTCACACCCACCGCCTCTTCCCACCATGTCAGCGATATTCCGTAGCCCCCGGCTCGGCTGCGCTCTCCGCCACGGGGGAGCCAGGCCGCTCTAGCGGGGGGCGGGTGTGTGTGTGTGTGTCTGCGGCCCCCTCCCGTTCCCGGGGGAGCAGCCCCCCCCTTGCCCACCGCCTCGCCTTCCCCCTCCCCGGGTCACCCCGCTGCGGCACGACCCCCAACCGGCGTCCCCGCGTCGGGAGGCTCCAACCCCACCCGCGACCGGCAACCGGGAGCGGAGGGGCCGCCGGGGTCCTCACCCCCCCTCACCGGGGCCCGCGGTCCAGCCCGCCGCCAAGCACCGGGACGTCTCTGCCGCCCTCACCGAGGCCCAGGGCCGCCGGAGACGCCCAACGACGGTCTCGGAGCCCAACGCGGCCCCGCCGTTCCCCTGGCAGCGGCCCCGCGCTGGTTCCCCTGGCAACAGGCCCCCCCCCCCCCGCCAGTACGAGGCCGACAAGGGCCTCGCCGGGCTCCCCCCGCCGCCGCTCGTCCCCGCCCGGCCCATCGCAGCCCCCGGCCCGGCCTTACCCGAGACGCCGAGGGAAAATGGAGGCCTCGGCGGCAGCAGCGGCGAGCGAGGAGGGCGGAGCAGATGAGCGGCGACCTCCGGGCGGGCGGAGCGGCATCACTTCCCCTTCCGGCGGCGGCGGGATGGGGGCGGCGGGGCGGCGGGTGTCGCCGGTGTTGGTGCCGTTGATGGTGCTGGCGCTGGGCACGGCGGTGCGCGGCGGCCCTGGGCCCGTCACCTGCGGCTCCGTGGTGAAGCTGCTCAACGTGAGGCACAACGTCCGTCTGCACTCGCACGACGTGCGCTACGGCTCCGGTAACGGGACACACACCCCCCCACACCCCCCCTCCCCGGCCCCGCCGGTACCGGCACCGCGTCCGCCGGGCCGGGCCGGGCCTGAGCGCGGATCTCCCCCTCCGCAGGCAGCGGGCAGCAGTCGGTGACCGGAGTGTCGGCGGCGGATGACGGGAACAGCTACTGGCGCGTGCGGGGCCGCACGGCGGCCGTCTGCGAGCGGGGCACGCCGGTGCGCTGCGGACAGGCCATCCGCCTCACCCACCTGGGCACCGGCCGCAACCTCCACAGCCACCGCTTCGCCTCCCCGCTCTCCGGAAACCAGGTACCCGGCCGGGACCCCCCGGGACCCGGCCTGACCGGGATTCCCCCTTGACCCTCGGGGCCAGCCCCCCTCTCTGGGCACAACCGCGACCCCCTTGTCACCCGGGCCCTGCCCGGTGCCCTGAGTCCCTACCGGGTTCTCCCTGTCCCTACCAGTCCCGACTGGGTCCCCCATGTCCCTATAAGTCCCACCTTGTTCCTAAGTCCAGACCAGGTCTCCCATGTCCCTGCCAACCCCACCTTGTTCTCCAGTCCCTGATGGGTTCTCCCTGTCCTTACCAGTCCCAACTAAGTCCCCCATGTCCCTGCCAGCCCCACCTTGGTCCCTGGTCCCAACTGGCTCCTTACCAGTCCCACCTTGTTCCCCAGCCCCTCCCAGCTCCCCCTTGTCCCCCCCCCCAGCACCCAAGTCCCAACCAAATCCTCCAAGTCCCAACAGAGCCCCAGTCCCAGCCAGGTCCCTCCTCGTCTCCCCAAGGCCCAGCTCCTTCCTCTGACCCCCTCCTTGCTCTCTGGGCCCAACTCAACACCCCTGACCTCCCCCCCTTTCATCCCAGCCTCCAAACGAGCTCTTTTTCACCCGCAGGAGGTGAGTGCGTTCGGGGAGGCTGGTGAGGGTGACTACCTGGACGACTGGACGGTGGTGTGCAGCGGGACCTACTGGGCGAGGGACAGCGAGGTGCGCTTCCAGCACGCCTCCACCGACGTCTTCCTCTCGGTGACGGGGGAGCAGTACGGGCGGCCCATCCATGGGCAGAAGGAGGTGCACGGCATGGCCACCTCCAGCCAAAATAACTACTGGAAGGTGATGGAGGGCATCTTCATGCAGCCCAGTGAGGTCTTCAAAGTGGAGCAGTACCACGCTGAGTTGTGACGGACAGACAGACTGCTGCCGAGCCTCTGGGCGCTGCCCTGTGGTGTTTGGGGCTGCTCGACCTGGAGGATGGCCCCTGTCCCCACATGGGTCTGACACACGCCAGGACACAGAGCCCCCAATCCAACATGAAACAGATCCCAATGTCCTGAATTCGATGCGGAGCAGATCCCAGGGTCCCAAATCTGACACAAAGTAAATCCCAATGTCCAGACCTGACCCAAAGCATAACCCAACATCCGAGATCCAGCACAAAGCAGGTCCTCATGTCCTACATCCAGCCCAAAGCCAAGCCCAATGTCCAAACCTGACCCAAAGCAGAGCCCAACATCCAAGATCCAGCACAAAGCAGGTCCCCACATCCCAAATCCAGCACAAAGCCGAGCCCAATGTCCAGACTGACCCAAAGCAGAGCCCAACATCTGCGATCCAGCACAAAGCAGGGCCCGCATCCCAAATCAAGCACAAAGCCGAGCCTAACAGCCAGACCTGACCCAAAGCCGAGCCCAACGTCCAGAGCTGACCCAAAGCAGAGGCTAACATCCAGACCGACCCAGAGCAGATTCCCAACTCCCCAACCCTTCTCTTGTAGCCCCCTCCGCTGTCCGAAGACCCCCCCGAAGGGCTGCTGTGCCTCGGTACCCCCCCCCCCCGCGCTGTATCCCAAAACCGTTCCCCGGCCCGGTGGGGGCCTGGGGCCATAAAAGAGCTGAACCCTCCGCTGTCGTGTGGCTGTTTGTGCGGGGGGGGTGGAGGGGACCCTGGGGAGCGGACCCGGTACGTGTGTTGTCCCCCAGTCCCGGTGCGAGCCCCGGCGGGGCGCTGCTGCCGCCGCCGTTCACTCCGGGAAAGCACCGCTCGGCCCCGCCGCGGCGCCGGCCCCGCCCCGCCCCTCCCAGCGGCCACTCCGGGTGCGCGGGCGGTCGGCCCCGCGGTGGCGGTGGCGGCGGGGCCGGGGTGGGAGGGGGGGAACACACATACCGGGGCCGGGGGGGCCGCCATGCTGCCGCCGCTGCCCGCCGTGCTGCTCGGCCTCGTCGTCGTCGCGCTGCTCGCCGGGCTGCTGGCGCGGTCAGGGCCTGAGGGGCGGGTTTGGGGGCGTGGGAGGGGGGCCCACGGGGGTTCGGGGAAGGTGACAGAGCCGGGGGGGGCCCGCAGGGGTCATGGGGGGGCCCACGGGCCTTGCAGCGGGGTGACAGGGGTTTTAGGGGGGCCCGCAGGCGTTTGGGGGGGATGACAGGGCTGGGGGGGGGGCGGGAGGCTCTGCTGGGGTGGGGGGAGCTTGCAAGGGTCACGAGCGGGCCCAGGGGGGTGGCAGTGGGGGTGGCAGGGGGTTTTGGGGGCCCGCGAGGGTTGTGGGGAGGTGGCAGGGCTGGCTGGGGTAGTGTCGGGGAGGGAGGGGGCCCACGAGGCTGCGTGGGGGCTGCCAGGGGTGTGGGGGGACCCACGGGGTTGAGGGTGAGGTGTCAGGGGTCTGGAGGAGGGGGGCAGCAGGGGTTAAGGGGGACAAAGAGGGTTTGGGGGGTGTCAGGAGTTTGGGGTGGCTCAAAGGGCTGGGGGAGATGTATTGGGTGGGTGGGGGGGAGCCTACAGGGGTTTGGGGGGTCCTAGGACTGGAGGGGTGGTGTGCAGGGCATGGAGGGGGGGGCTGTGGGGGCTTGGGAGGACCCACAGGGCTGGGTGGGAGGATGTCAGGGACTTGGGGGCTTACAGGAGCCCAGGGGAGCCCACAGGGGTGGGCATGGGGTGTCAGGGGGGTGTGGGGGTCAAAGAGGGTCCTCAGGGCTGGGGGGGGTGTCCCTGCAGGGTCTCTGCCCCAGCTTGGGGCACCCGTGGCAGCAGGGCCAGGCCCTGGGAGCTCATACCCAGCTGGGGGGGCTGGAGCAGGTGCTCGAAGGGTCCCCGGCCCCCAGCCTCAGCAAGGAGGCTGACCCCGGCCTTCCGCCCGTCCCCGCAGGTGGCTGGCGTGTCGCCTGGCTGTCACCTGGTGCCGGCAGAAGCTTCACGCGGAGCTGAAGATCGGCTCCTTCGGCTTCTTCTGGGCCCAGAACATCAGCCTCAAGTTCCAGCGGGAGCAGCAGACTGTGGTAGGTACCTGGGTGAGGGGTGATCACCAACAGACGAGGGCAGGCATGACGGCTGCGGTCACTTCCAGGCTGGCAGCAAATCCCTGCAGCCAAGCTCCTGTTGTGCACCCCCATAGCTGGTGCCAGGCCCTTCCTCCCACAGCCAAATTTGGGGGGTTTTGGCTGCTCCCTGCATGATGCCAGGCGTTGGGAGCGGAGTGGGAATGTTGGGATGAGCATCACAAGGCAGAGCCAGGTTGTTTCTTCTCTAACCTACCTGTGTGTTCTTTCAGGAGATTGACCACGTCTGGATCTCCAGTAAACTGAGCCGGGAGCTGCCGTACGTACCCACGCCCCAGCTCCCTCCCCGCCCTCTTGGTGGGGTCTGGCTCATCCCTGGCCCTTCTGACTGCATTTTTGCTGCCTTTATACCTTCTGCAGTCCCTATTTCCCCATGGTCTGCTCTGTGTGGGAGGGTATCACTTTACTTTGAGGTAGCAGTGTCTTGTGGATGCCCTTGTGCCAGTCCCCAGGGGTGGGGGGCATCCCTGGCGATGGGACTGGGTACGGGCCATGTGAGAGCCCTTCCCTGTGCTGTTTTTCCCCAGCCGCTACTTCGAGCTATGTTTTGGCGAGGTGCGAATCCGCACGGATCTCCAGAAGGGCCCTGGGTTCCAGCCGTCCATCCCGGAGGCTCCCAGAGAAGCCGATGGAAATGAAAGCAGAGCAGACCTGACTCTTAAACCCTCCCTGCTGAGGCTCCTTAGCCAGGTGAGGCACTGACTTGGTGAGAGGCTGTTGTGGGCCGCGCTGCTGTTGGACATCGCTCACAGTAGCACCTTCCCCCCAGCTCTTTTCCATCCACATGGACTCCATCAACATCATGGTTCTGCACGTGGCCACCTCAGAGTCTCTCTGGCACATCCAAGCCAGCAAGACGCGTCTCCTGCTGAACGGCGACGGCAAGAGGTAACCCTGTGCTCACGCCCCGCTCTGCTTCCATCCTGGCCCTGGGTCGCAGGGAGGCACCTCCAACCCCAACCTGGTGCCTCACCTCTCTCTGTCCCACTCAGCAGCATCCCATGTCATCTGTGATGGGACACATTAAGGCTGGCCTGGTCCCTTTTTGCTCCATGGGAAGGTTGAGTTGTGTGTTCTCCAAATTATGAGTTGCTGCGCTGTGCATGGAGTTAGGGTGTGCTCTGCTTTTGGGAGGACTTGGAGCAGGGTCTTGGGGTCTCTGTGTCCCACAGAAAAGAGAGGGCAGGGGCTTGGTTCAGAGGCAGCAGGCCCCGCATCCTCCGTCTGTTCTGTGCTCTCCCCAGCCTGACCTGCGAGGTGAGCCTGACAAAGGTGAACAGCAAAGTCCTCCGGAGCAGCCAGCTGGTGAGTGCTGGGGAAGGGAGAAATTCAACACTTCGAGCCTGGGCATGGGCTCTCTGGGACACCCTGAGGACCTGTTCCAGCATGTCTGCGGGGCTGGGCGATGCTGCAAGGCTCTGGGCTCCGTGCTGTGCCCAGCGCTTCACCTGCAACATCCACCGCCAGGGAGTTAGGTGACTCCCTGTGCACCCCTTGCCCGTGTCCCCATCCAGGATGACACCTGCCTGGCGGAGCTGGCCCTGGCGCTCTCCCTCTCGCTGGAGATCAGCAGCAAGCGGCGGCTGGTGGGCATCAAGCTGCGTGTCCGGACCCTGCAGGCAGAGCTCCATGAAGGGCTCTTCTGCAGCCCACTGCTGCACCGTGTCACTGCCAGGGCTCAGCACAGCAGCACGGGAGAACAGCCCGGTGCAGGTCAGGGACAGGGACAGGGACAAGCTCTAGGCAGGGCAGGGGCTGGCAGCCCCCATACTTGCACTGGAAGCCAGAGGGATTTGGCTGTGCCATCGCTCCCTCCCACTGCAGGGCACGGGGGTTTTGGGCAAGAGCCTTTCCGTGACTCTGTGTGTCCCTCTCCAGGCCTAGGGGAGCCCCTGAAGTCCCCGTCTCTGCTGAGCAGGGACACGCTGCAGCTTATCCCCAGGAGGGTGGAGGTGAAACTGGAGAACACCAGCACGGTGCTGTCTATGAACAGCCAGAAGAGGTAAGGAGGCAGGTGGAGGAGGAGGAGGAGGCTGTCCTAGCCCCGATTAGTGCTGGGGACATGGACCTGGGGACAACTGTGCCATTCCCTGCTCGTCCCCTGCTCTGCCAGACTGCAGAGAGCGAGTTCTAGAGCCCACCCCAGTGGGAAGGACTGAGCTTGGCCTGGGGCCGGGGCTCCTGGGGAAGGAGGAAGGCACGTGAACTGGTTCTCCAGTGAGAGAGCCTGATGGGATCCTGTGCTGGTGGGATGAGAGCACTGAGCTGGGCTGCAGCTGGGCGCTGGCTGCTGCCTTTGTCTGTGCTGGTCAGCTGGGGATGAGAAACAGGGAGATGGAGGACATGACTGCAGTTCCCTTCTGGCAGTGACTCCCTGCTTTTTACAGGCACCTCACCTGGAGCCTGAAGCTGCTGCAGTTTCTCTATCAGCGTGAAGAGGAGCAGATCCCGCTGCGCAACTTCACACCCACCTCAGACCTGGACCAAATGAGTGTAGACCTCCAGCTGGAGGGCAAGTAGCCAGGAGGGTGCCTGTGGGACAAGGCTGCCGTCGCTGCCCTCCACCCACCCTCACATCTGCTCCTCTCTCTCCCCAGACGGCCTTCTCCTGTCCCAGAGCCGCCAGCGCATCGTGTGCCTCAACTCCCTGAAGACCAGCGTGCAGGTCAGTGAGTGCTGGGCACGCTCCCGTCCCCCAGCGGTGGCTGGTTTGGCTCCTGGCATGAGTTTTTTTGCCACCTGGCCCTCTCCCTGCTCTAGGTCACAGCCATTGACCTCTCGGCTGCTGTGCTGCTCAACACCTGCATCATCCACTACCGCCACCAAGAGTTTTCACACTGGCTGGGCTTGTTGGCACAGGAATACAGGTGCCGGGCGGTGCCTGTCCCCAGCCAAGGGCACAAGGGAAGGTAAACTTGGCCTTGGCGCAGCTGCTGGTATCGCAGCTTGTTTCCTCTTGCCTGCCGTGCTCTGGCAGGGTGCCTGGACACCCAGCACCTTCTCTGCCCTGTGCACGGCCTGTGGGACAGGGAGGCTGGTACGGAGGGTGGTGGACGGTCGGGGGGCCCCTGCAGAGAGGGCATCCCTCTGGGCCTGCTCCCTGCCAGGCTCCGTGGCACGCAGCACCCCAGTAACAGCCCATCCCTGCTTGTCCTGTGCAGGAGCTATCCCCAAATCATAGCACCCATCATCCTGTGTGCCTCATTGTCCAACATCAATGTGTCAGTGCAGCTGGGGGACACACCACCCTTTGCCTTGGGCTTCAACTCCATCTCTGCAGGTACGGGCTGGCAGCTGGCACCAGGGTGGCTCCTGGGCTTTTTTCTGGGGGTCAGCGTCTCTGCCAGAGAGGCACCAGGACGGGAATGGGGAGGGCAGTGATGCCTCTGTGCTTGCCCATGTCTGTATCTGGCCAGGGGTGTGGACCCCTGCCTGGTTGTGTCTGGGTTGCCCCTCTGGGGGCAGCTGAGCAGGCAGCAGCGAGCCCTGCCCACAGTCACCCCCTCCTCTGCCTGCAGACTACCAGCACCTGCGGCCGCAGAGTGTGCACCAGCGAGCGGTGCTGGCTGTGGACCACCTCTGCTGGCGTGTGGGCAACGACTCGCACATCCAGCGTGCCCCGCATCCCCCCAACATGCACGTGTGGGGAGAAGCCCTCATCCTCGACTCCTTCAACTTGCAGGTGAGGGGTGAGCTGAGGGGTGGCTCTTGGAGTGGGGGATGCCTGTTTGCAACTCCATGTGGGTGGCAATGGGACAGATGGTGACATAGGGACATTCTGCACCTGAGTGGGATGGTCCTGTTTGTCCTGCAGGGCAGCTACAACCAGCCCCTGGGCATGTCCAGCGCCCAGTCAGACACACTCTTCCTGGACTGCACCATCCGGGGGTTGCAAGTGGAGTCGTCGGACACCTGCACCGAGTGCCTGGCCAGGGTCCTGCCCCTGTTCTGCTCGTGGCCCAGCAGAGCTGAGCTTGCCAAGCAGCCGCCCTCCGCCTCAACCGAGCCCTGGGGGCTGCTCTGGAAGGTGGATCTGAAGGTGGAGGACGTGAACCTTTTCACGCTCTCAGCCCTGGTGGGTAAGTAGCATCCAGGCTGATCCCAGGTGGTTGTCCTGGTACAGCCCCGCAGTCAGAGGAACCTGGCACGTCGTGGTGTGCCTCTCCCATGCCTCCAGCACTGACACGCCACCTCTCTAGGCGCCCTGGAGCTGCGGCTGGACACACTGACTGTCCTGGGGAGTGCTGAGAGCTGCACGGTCAGCGTCCAGGGCATGGTGCTGGCCTTGGTGAAGAGCATCACGGAGAAGATGCAGCCGTGCTGCAAAGCTCCTGCTATCCCCAACCCAGTGGCCAACCTCTCCATGCTCTCTGTCACCTACCACAGCAGCATCCGCTCCCTGGAGGTTGGTGTGGGTCTTGGGTCTCTGCTTTATCCTGTACTGGTGGGACTGGGATGGATGAGGTGGGGGGAAGAATGGCTGGCACCGAAAGGTGCCGGAGAGGAGAAGAGGGGTGTGCTGAGCAGCACCTGGCAGTGACCTGGTGCCTGTTTGCTCTCTCCGGTGTAGGTGCAGTGCGGCGAGGGGCTGGCGGTGCTGTGGAGCCCTCCCGACCACATGCACTTGTACCATCACACCTTGGCCACCCTGCAGTGCCACGAAGCCTTGCGGAGCGCCCTCGGCCACAGGACGCCTCCCTCCCTTCCCCCAGAGAGCCCAGCGTCCCACCCGGCCACCCCTACTGAGACACCAGGGCCCCTTCAGCCAGATGGGACCCCCCCCAAAAGACTCCTGTCCCTGTCGCTGGAGCTGAGCTCTGCCAAACTCACAGCCTTTGTCTCTGAGGCCAACTACATCAGCCTGGCTGCCGAACGGACCTCCGTGAGCTGGCACGGCGGTGCCCTGCACGGCTACTGCCCCGAGCTGGCCGCCGGCTTTGACGGACACAGCATCTTCAGCTTCAAGGAGGTGGAGGTGAAGCTGCTGCCAGAGCTGGAGGAGGTCATCTTGCACCGCTGCGCCTTCCCCACCCTGCGCACTCTCCGCAACCGCGGCTGGGCCTTCTCCTTTGCCAGTGTGACCATCGAGTTCCCCTACCAGTACGACTTCTCCCGCACACTGGACGCTGCCGTGGGCGTGCAGAAGTGGCTGAAAGGCCTGCATCGGCGCGGGCGCCCTGCCAGCACGGCGCTGCCCCCCGACCTCCTCCTCAAAGTGACGCACTTCTCCTGGGTCTTCCTGGATGACGTCTTCGAGGTCAAGTTACGAGACAACTATGAGCTGATGAAGGATGAGAGCAAGGAGAGCGCCAAGCGTTTGCAGCTGCTGGATGCCAAGGTGGCCGCGCTGCGCAAGCAGCACGGTGAGCTGCTGCCTGCCCGCAAGATTGAGGAGCTCTACGCCTCGCTGGAGAAGAAGAACATCGAGATCTACATCCAGCGCTCGCGGCGCCTCTATGCCAACACGCCCATGCGAAGAGCCCTTCTCACCTGGACCCTGGCACACTTGGAGCTGGTGGCCATGGCCGATGAGTCCTTCCATGGCACGGAGCGTGTGTTGGAGCAGATGAGGGACCTGGACAGCGTCAGCCCGTTCCCCCCCGAGGGTCTGGAGATGGTCACCCAGTGGTGCCGGATGATGAAGGGCAGAGTTGGCAGCTTCTTTGGTGAGTTGCTTTGCGTGAGGGTGCCCGTGGAGGACAGCACAGTGGCTATGTGGCCTGGGCTCCCAGGACAGGGACCTGCTGGCACCATGTGATGTGTAACCAAGCAGGGGCAGTGATTTTTGGAGGTTCAAGGGAGTGGGAAGGGAGCAGAGATGTGACAGGACAGCGGCTTCTGCCATGGCCTAGAGGGGGAGAGGGACAGTGTCCCTCGGCTGCCCCATCTCTCAGCCCTTCCTGTGCCCTGCAGTGCGGATCCGTGACTACCCTCGCTACCTCTTTGAGATCCGGAACTGGCAGCTCTCCGGCCGGCTGATCGGAGCCGAGCAGTGCGGCCAGGCCTGCTCCCGGCGCCGCCAGGTCCTGAAGCTGGGGCTGCCCTGGGGGGATGCAACAGTGGAGAGGAACATGCCACCCTTGAAGTTCTACCACGACTTCCACTGTAAGAGCTGAAGGGACAAGGGGTCTCTGTGCCGGGGTGGGGATGGGGCTGTGTGGGACATGCAAAGGGCTGAGCCAACCTCTGTACGTCCCCAGCTGAGATCTCCCAGTACACCATTGTGTGGGGGCCCTGCTGGGACCCAGCCTGGACCCTGATCGGCCAGTGTGTGGATCTCCTCACCAAGCCCTCAGAGGACCCCAGCGCCCCATTGCCCTGGTGGGACAAGAGCCGCCTTCTCTTCCACGGGGACTGGCACATGGACATTGAACAGGCCAACCTGCACCAGCTGGCCACCGAGGTGGGTGCTGCCGGGGTAGGGAGCAGAGCGCGGCGTGGGGTCAGCTCACACCTGCCTCTCCCCATGTTTGTCCTTGCAGGATCCCTACAACACCACGGAGAACATGCACTGGGAGTGGAGCCACCTCTCCTTCCACTGGAAACCCGGGCAGTTCGTCTTCAAGGGCAACCTGGACATCAATGTCCGGACAGCCTCCAAGTGAGCGTGGGCCCAGGAGCACGGGGGCTGCCACCAGTGCTGGGGGGTAACCGATGTGTCTTTCCCCATTTAGGTACGACGACTGCTGCTTCCTGCACCTGCCCGACCTGTGTATGACGCTGGACCTGCAGTGGCTGTGCCACGGGAACCCCCATGACCACCACGGCGTGGTGCTGCGCTCCCCCGAGTTCCTGCCCGAGGTGCCGGTGGGGCAGCAGTACGACTCCTACCACGCCTTCCGCTCCGAGAACCTCAACCTCTCCATCCGGATGGACCTGACGCGGTCCAGTGAGGGTGGGTGACAGCATCCCAGGGATCCCTTGGGGACGGGGCAGGGCGTGCTGGTTTTAGCCATCCTTATCGGTCCTGGGTTGGATGCTGCCGTGTCCCTGCCCCGCAGCGTTGGCTGACGGCGGGTGTATTCCCAGAGCACTCCCAGCCCCGGATCCTGCTCTACAGCAGCACCCTCCGCTGGATGCAGAACTTTTGGGCCACGTGGACCAGCGTGACGCGCCCCATCTGCCGCGGGAAGCTCTTCAACAACATGAAACCCAGTAAGAAGAAGCTGGGGCAGCATTACAAGCAGTTGTCTTATACCGCGCTCTTCCCCCGGCTGCAGGCAAGTCCTGGGGGTGGGATCTGGTGTTACCTCCCCGCTCTGCCTGTGCTGGGCACTCAGCCCCTGCTCTCTGCTCCCTCGCAGGTGCATTACTGGGCCTCCTTTGCCCAGCAGCGGGGGATCCAGGTGGAGTGCTGCCAGGGGCACATCTTCACTCGTGGTACCCAGCGGCTCATCCCGCAAGGTGGGGGCCCTGCCGGCAGCGCTTCCAGGCAGGGCAGGGCCCCGGCTGACTCCTCTCCCTGTCCCCCAGCTGGCACGGTGATGCGACGCCTGATTTCGGAATGGAGCATCACGCAGATGGTGAGCGACCTGAGCCAGGTCACCGTGCACCTCATGGCCTCCACTTGCGATGAGAATGCTGACCATCGGCTCGACACCCTGGTGAAGAAAACCCATCTGCTGAGCCTGTCCTCCCTCACCTACCAGCGGCACAGCAACCGCACGGCTGAGGAGGTACCGCCGCAAACATAGGGCATGGCAGCCTGATGGCATCCCCCTGGGACAAGGGGACCTTGGTCTTTGGGTGCAATGAGGGAGGGATTTGGCTGGAGAGGGGACAGACCTGCCGGGCCTCTGATCTCCCAAGCACCTGGGCGAAGGGATGCCTTGTTCCAGCCACAGCATTCCTGGTGTGGGTCCCTGCTGAGGGCTCTGGGGTGGTCCCCCAGGCTCTGGTCCCCCCGTTCTGCCTGCAGGGACTGGCAGGGCTCCCCACCCCTGTGTGCAAGGCCTGTGGGCAGGGGCTGGTGGTGGCTTTGTCATGCTGAGGCTCTGACCCTCTGTGCCCAGGAGCTGCCCCTCCGGGATGGGGACGATGGTTTCCACACGCACCAGCTGCACTTGGTGGATCTGCGGGCATCCTGGACCACCACCAACCGGGACATCGCCTTCGGCCTCTACGACGGCTACAAGAAAGCGGCTGTGCTCAAGCGCAACCTGTCCACCGAGGCCCTGAAGGGGCTAAAAATCGACACGCAGCTGCAAGCCAAGAAGCTGAAGCGGGGCCCGCTCTCTGCTCACTCTGTCCCTGCCAGAGTGACCGTTCCCATCACCAGCGGCCGTCCTGAGAGAGCCTCCTCGGGGGGTGAGTGGGTGAAACTCACAGCCAGCAATGTGCATGCTAGCCCAAAGCCACGCCTGCCTTCACCCTGTCACCCCCAGCCAGTCCCCCGCAGCCTTGCACTGACCCGTTCTCCTTCCCCAGGGGCCTACATGCTGCAGAAGCTCATTGAGGAGACGGACAAGTTCGTGGTCTTCACAGAGGAGGAATCGGGGGCTAGCGAGCAGCTCTGCGGCATTGCCGCCTGCCAAACCGACGACATCTACAACCGCAACTGCCTCATCGAGCTGGTCAACTGCCAGGTACCTGCCCTCGGCCAGCCTGCCTGTCCCCACGCTCTCCGCTCCCCATGGCCTTGCTGTGAGAGGGGCCGTGCTGGCCCCAGAAGGGCTCCCCTGACCCCTGCGGGGTCTCTCTCCTTGCAGATGGTGCTGCGTGGTGCCGAGACAGAGGGCTGCGTGATTGTGTCTGCAGCGAAGGCCCAGCTGCTGCAGTGCCAGCACCACCCCGCCTGGTACGGGGACACGCTGAAGCAGAAGACGTCCTGGACCTGCTTGCTGGATGGCATGCAGTATTTTGCCACGACAGAGAGCAGCCCCACCGAGAGGGAGCACGGGCAGCTCTGGCTGGAGGTGAGCGACTCGGGGGGGACTGTGATGGGTGAGCTGCAAGGGGGGCAGGCAGCGCTGTCAGTGCCAAGGTAGGGAGAGCAGGGACAGCCAGCGGTGCCTCCTTGCCTCCCCAGGTGAAAAATATTGAGGAACATCGGCAACGGAGCCTGGACTCAGTGCAGGAGCTGATGGAGAGCGGGCAGGCAGTGGGGGGCATGGTCAGCACCACCACAGGTACTGCCTGCAGCTCGGGCTGCGGTGCCTCCCCCAGTCCTGCTCACGTGCGACCCCGAGGGTGGTGAAGCTGAGAGTGCCTGGCCTGTCCCTGGACGGCTCCAGGAGCTGGCTCATGCTCCGAGCCCTGCGCCATGGGGTCCCCAACATGCCAGGACATGGCGCTCTGACCATGGTGCCCTGCCTGTCTCCAGACTGGAACCAGCCCTCAGAAGCCCAGCAGACCCAGCAGGTGCAGAGGATCATCTCTCGCTGCAGCTGCCGCATGTACTATATCAGCTACAGCCATGACATCGACCCCGAGCTGGCCACGCAGATAAAGCCCCCCGAGACTCCTGCCAATCAGGAGAAGGAGGATCTGCTGAAGAAGCAGGAGGGTGAGTACATCCAGGCAGTGTGTCTCGGGGGGTAGAGCTCTGGGCTGACCCACAAGTGCCAGCTAAGTCCAGGGATGGTCTGTCTTGGCCTTGCTGAGATCAGAGGGGTGCGTACAGGAGGGGTCCCCATCAGTGCACCTGATGACACTGGACACGCTGTGCCTGCTGGAGCCAGTGTAACCACCTTAGTTTATTCCCCATCCTTCTCCATCTCTGGCTGGCCCCCACGTGCATCCCATTCCTGGCCGTGCTGAGGCCCCACTTACCCTTTGTGTGTCCCTCCAGGAGCTGTGGATACATTCACGCTGATCCACCATGACCTGGAGATCTCCACCAACCCCGCGCAGTATGCCATGATCCTCGACATAGTCAACAACCTGCTGTTGCACGTGGAGCCCAAACGCAAGGTACCCACGAGGCTTCAGGTCACCGTGTCATTCACTGCACCCAGAGCAATCCTAACGCCCTATTCCTGTGTCTAGGAGCACAGCGAGAAGAAACAGCGGGTGCGCTTCCAGCTGGAAATCTCCAGCAACCCCGAGGAGCAGCGCAGCAGTATCCTACACCTGCAAGAGGCTGTGAGGCAGCACGTCGCCCAGATCCGGCAGCTGGAGAAGCAGATGTACTCCAACGTGAAGGTGAGCCCGCATCCAGGCAGGGCCTGGCTCCCTGGGGTCCCTGCTCCGGGACAGAGGGTGCTGAGGGTTGTCTGTCCTTCAGTCCTTGCAGGACGACAGCAAAAATGAGAGCCTGCTCGACCTCAACCACAGGCTGCAGCAGCAGCTGAGCCAGGAGAAAGCTGACCTGCAGCTGGAGAGCGAGGAGCTGAACATACTGATCAGGTAGGGGCCATCTCTGGCTTCCCCAGCGTTGTGTCCCCCTTACTCCAGGGCTCCCACATCCCAGCGCTCCCCTCTCCGCTGCAGGTGCTTCAAGGACTTCCAGCTGCAGCGAGCCAACAAGATGGAGCTGCGAAAGCAGCCGGAGGACGTGAGCGTGGCACGGCGGACTGAGTTCTACTTCGCCCAGGCCCGCTGGCGCCTGACCGAGGAGGACGGGCAGCTGGGCATAGCTGAGCTGGAGCTCCAGCGCTTCCTCTACAGCAAGGTACCACCCCGGCCGGTGACACCGCAGCCCCCGAGCCGGGGCCCGGGACGTGCGGGGCTGACGGGTCTGTGTGCGCAGGTCAACAAGTCTGACGACACGGCCGAGCATCTGCTGGAGCTGGGCTGGGTCACCATGAACAACCTCCTGCCCAATGCTGTGTACAAGGCAAGTAGCAGTCTTGGGGAGCAGCTCTGCACCCCAGGGACCCACAGGTGGCCCAGCCAGGGTGGCCTGTCCTCACCGCAGCCACCCATCCCCTTCCCTGCAGGTGGTGCTGCGTCCCCAGAGCTCCTGCCAGTCCGGCCGGCAGCTGGCACTGAGGATTTTCAGCAAGGTCCGGCCGCCGGTGGGAGGCATCTCCATCAAGGAGCACTTCGAGGTGCCATGGCCAGGGTGGGAAGTGGCAGAGTCCCCCGTGGGGCACCGGCAGCGTGTGTCTGGCTCTGACGTGGCCTCTCTCCCCGCAGGTGAACGTGGTACCCCTCACCATCCAGCTGACCCACCAGTTCTTCCACAGGATGATGGGTTTCTTCTTCCCTGGCCGCAATGTGGAGGAGGAGGAGGTGGGGGATGAGGAAGACAAGTCCAAGCTGGTGACGACAGGTGAGAGGCTTATGGTCACCCTCCTCCCTGGCACCTGAGCGATGTCCTTGGGCAGCTTTGGCTGCGTGTCCAGGGTATGTTTGTGGGCAGCTGCTGGCAGGCCACGCTTCGAGGAACAGGGACTCACAGTCTCCCCTGTGGGCAGGGAGCCAGTGGGGAGAGCAGTGAAGCTGGAAGGGATCTGGGTCAAGGCTAATTCCCAGCCAGACACCAGCCACCACCTCCCACCCTCTTTGTCCCAGGGATCCCTGTGGTGAAGCCACGGCAGCTGATCGTGGCCGATGACTCGCTGGGCCCAGGGAAGGGAGTTGCTCAGGGTCTGAATCGGACGTCGGGGGTCAGAAGATCATTCCGAAAAGCACCCGAGGTACCTGCTGCTGCCTTGAGGGGGGAATCTGGGAGAGCCCTGCTGTGGAGCCAGTCTGCTTTCCCTCAGCTGCAGGGCTGGGCAGCCATGTCCTCCCTTGCCCATCCATTTCTCCTGCTCCCTCCCACTATGAGAATTTTCAACCTTTACAACCAAGCACCTGCACACTTGATGTGATCCCTGCAGCATCTCATTTTCCTAACACCATGCCAGAGCAGCTCTCACCTCTTGCCAGTGAAGCAATGCCATGGCCCAGTGCCCGGCTGTCCCTTCCCATCTGGTTCCTGGCTGTGTCCCCTCTCCTTCCCTTCTGCTCATGGCTTCTGCTCTGTCCCCAGCATCCCGTGGATGACATTGACAAGATGAAGGAGCGCGCGGCCATGAACAACTCCTTCATCTACATCAAGATCCCGCAGGTGCCACTCTGCGTCAGCTACAAGGTGCGGGGCCGGCGGGACGGGGCGTGCTGGGGAAAAGGGGCACAGTCCCTCCAGCTTGGGGGGGCATCATCCCACGCTGCCTGACACCCCTGTCACCCAGGGCGAGAAGAACAGCGTGGACTGGGGCGACCTGAACCTGGTGCTGCCGTGCCTGGAGTACCACAACAACACGTGGACGTGGCTGGACTTCGCCATGGCGGTGAAGAGGGACAGCCGCAAAGCCTTGGTGGCACAGGTACGTGGGGGCCTTCTTCCCGCTCACGGGGAAGCTGCTAGAGCCGTTCTGCCCAGTTTGGAGGGGTAACCCTGCGGCGGAGGGCACGTTCTCCAGAGCGGGAAGCAGCCGCGCTGGCTCAGCAGCTCAGGCCCTCACCCCCTAAATCCTGGGGCAGGTGATCAAAGAGAAGCTACGCCTGAAGCCGGCGGCGGGCGCGGAGGCCCGGGGGAAGCTGGAGAACAAATCGGACGGGACCATCCAGCAGCAGGAGGAGGACGAGAAGGCGCGTCTGCTCATTGGGCTGAGTGTGGGCGAGAAGAACCCCGGCAAGAAGTCGATCTTCGGCAGGCGCAAATGATGGCAGCACCCGGCAGGCCGGGAAGGGATTGGGGTGCCCCGGTGCTCCCCGGTCTGGAGGGGCACCCCTATGGTGGTGGTGGGGGGGGCCCCGCGTTGCTCGGCGTGGCGATGCCCGAGGCGGGGGTTAGCCACGTGCAGGCCCTCGGTAGCCCTGTCGCTGTGGGGCAGGGGTGCAGCAGCACGGGGTTGTGGGGTGCAGCGTGCTCCGGGGCCGCTTCGTGGGGGCGCAGACCCCTGTGCCAAGGGTTCCTGCGAGCTTCCCCCCTCCCTGCTGTGCCTGATGAAGCAGCAGGATCGCTCCAGGCTGGGAGAAAGGGGAACAGGAGAGAGTTTAAATAAAGAGTTTTTAATTTGGAACAGTCTTGGGCCAGCGGCTCGTCACTCGAGGCTCAGCGCCGTCCCCCCTCTCAGCTCAGCAGCACCCCAACCGCTCTGGCTTGGCCCCTGCCCCTCCTGGGGGGTTGTTTGGGGGTTTGGGGCTCCCTTACAGCACCTGCATCAACCCCGGGCTCAGCCCTTGTGCTCGTCCCTCTCCGGTCTCTGCCGTGAGCCCCTCAGTGCCCAGGGCTGTAGGTACCCCGCGGGCAAGTGGGGTGCAAAGGGGGGATGAGCGGTTGAAGGGAGAACCCCAAAGTGTGCAAGGGGGGGTCCCGGAGGGTGTGCCCTGCCCAGAAGCGGGGAAGGGAGGGATCAGTCACGGGTGGGTGTCCCGGGGTGCGCTCCCGGTGCGGGGGGGCAGCCCCGGTGCCCGGCCCCGGGGCGGGGGGTGGTCGCGCCCGGGCGGGGCGGGGCGGGGCGGGGCGGCGGGGTTATGTAAGGCAGCGGATTACCGGGGCCCGGGCCCGGGGCGCGGCCGGGCGGCGCCGCGATGGGAGCAACGAGCAGCGGCCCCGGGCCGGCCCCGGTGCGGCCCCCCCAGGTGCGTGCGGCGGCTCCGGGGGTGTCCCGTTCCCCACCCCCGCCGGCCCCAGGCACCCCTCCGCCCCGGGGGTCCCCGCTGACGCTGTCCCCCGGTTCCGCAGGGCCGCGCCGTGGGGTCGTGGGTGCGGGCGCTGCTGGGCCGCGCCGGGCCGGTACCGGTACCGGGGTCGGGGCTCGCCCTGACTCCGCGGGGCCCCGCCGAGGAGCCGCCGCTGCCCGGGTGGCCGCTGCCGCAGCTCGTCTCGCTTTTCCTGCCGGAGTTCCCCGTCCGCCCCTCCGCTCGCCAGCAGCAGCTCAAGGTGCCGTCCCGGGGCCCCCCACCCTCCTACCGGGGTGCCGGTGCATCCTACCGGGGTCCCCGACCCTCCTCCCGGGGCGCCCGCGCATCCCGCCCTGGCAGTTCCTAACGGGTCCCCTCGCACCCCGTTCCGGGGTCCCTGCGCGTCCTCCCGGGGTCCCCCAGCGCCCCGAGCCTCTTCCTCCCGCGCCGTCCGTGCACCCCGTGCCGCCCTCCCGGGATCGCCGACCGTCTTACCGGCTGTCCTGGCACGCCGTGCCTGATCCCTGCGCATCCCACCGGCGGCCCCGGCCGTCCCACCGCGACCCCTTCTACCCCCGCGGGGTCCCCGTGCCCCGTGTCGGGTCTGTGTGTCCTACCGGGGTCCCCTGTGTCCTACCGGGGTCCCGTGCATCCTGTCAGCATCCACTGCCGTCCCCGTGTCCCTGTCCCCATGTGCCTCGTACTGGGTCCCCATACATCCCACTGGGGTCCCGATTGGGTCCTCCTGGTCCCCATATGTCCCCACCACCTGCCTTGGGTGCTCTGTGCCACCCCACACAGGACCCCCACACCCTGCCCGCCCCCGAGCCTGTCTCCGTGGGGTGCTCAGACCCTGCTCCGCCTCCCCCCAGATCCTGGGTTTCGTGGCCAAAGGCTCCTTCGGGACCATCCTCAAAGTGCTGGACTGCGGGCGGGAGAAGGTCTGCGCCGTGAAGGTGGGTGCTGCCTCCAGGGGCCGATGGGTGCCCCCACCTGTCTTTGTCCCCCCCCCAACAGCCCCTCGTCCTCCCCAGGTCGTGCCTAAAGTGGAGGTGCTGCGCCGTGACACCCTCAAGCAGTGCAAGGAAGAAGTCAGCATCCAGGTTAGGGGGGGTCCAGGGGGGACCCCAGCCCGCAGAGGGGTTTGGGGCAGCTGTGGGGGCAGCAGGAGGCCACCGGGGCTGCAAAGGGAGGGTGGCAGAAGTGGGGTCCCCTGTCCCCCCTGGGCCCCCCACCCTGGGGGCTGCTCACCCTCTCTGCTTTTTGTCCCCAGAGACAGGTCAGGCACCCGTTTGTCCACGGGCTGGGGGACAGCTGGCAGGGCCAGCGCCACCTCTTCATCAGTGAGTGACCATCTGCCCGCGGGCTCGCCCCGGCCCCCCCCCCCGCCCGCGCACGTGTCCCCACCGCCCGCACACGTGTCCCCGCACACGTGCACGCTCCCCCCGCGCTGCCCGCTGCCCCGTGGGGATCCAGGCACTCGGCTGCCGGCTCCCACCCCACGCCCACAGGACAGGGACAGGGGGACAGGGATGGGGACAAACCGCAGTGGGGCAGGGACCAGCATGGGGGGTGAATGAGGTGCCCCAGCCCTGGTAGCCTGCCTGGCCCCGGTGGCCCTGATGGCCGTGCCACCTCGGCGTCCACATAGCTTTTGTGTTCCCAGTGCCTGTGTGACCCTGAGGACTGTGCCACTGGGGTACCCATGTGGCCACCGGTGCCTGTGCCACCCTGGAGCTCACGTGGCTGTGGTGTTTGTGTGTTCCCAGTGCCCACATGGCTCTGGGGCCCATGTCACCGTGGTACGCGGTGCTCCCATGCCTATGTCACTTTAGTACGTGGTCCTGGTGCTCACATTGCCCTGGTGTTTGTGCCACCTTGGTGCCAGTGTGGTCCTGGGGCTTGTGCCACCTCGCTGCCCTTATGGCCCCAGCGCTTGCATCCCCTTGGTGCATGCCCATGGTGCCCATCTCACCTTGGTGCGTGGTCCCAATGACCCCCCCGTCCCGTGCCCATGCCACCCCGGTGCCCGTGCCCCTCACGCCAGCCCGTCGGTAAGGCGCGTTGCCTGTCCCGGCAGTGTGTACCTACTGCAGCACCGGAGACCTGCACGCGCTGTGGCGTGCCGCCGGGCGCTTTGCCGAGGCCACCGTCCGCCTGTTTGCCGCCGAGCTGGTGCTGGTGCTGGGTGAGTGGCCTGCCACGCCGGGGACAGACACCACTGTCCCCACCGATGGGGACCTGCAGGCAGGGTCAGCCATCCCCAGGGGTGGGCAGCTGCCTGTTGGGTGCAGTGTGGGTCGCAGCGGGCACCGTGCTGAGAGGGGACCCACCGTTCTGACGGCTCCATTTTCTCCCCAGTGTACCTCCACGACCTGGGCATCATGCACAGAGACGTGAAGGTGGGTGGCAGTGGGGCCGGGGGGCAGGAGGGTGGGGTGGGGGGTGTCTCTGAACCCCCCCAGTGCCTGTCTCATTTCAGATGGAGAACATCCTCCTGGACGAGAGAGGTAAGAGTCTAATGGCACTGGCTTGGGGATGCCCCATCCGTGGGGACACTCCGACCATGGGGACACCCCACCCATGGGTCCCCACTCATTGTCTCACCCCACAGGGCACCTCAAACTCACCGACTTCGGCCTCTCCCGCCACCTACGGTGGGGCGAGCGAGCCCACACCATCTGTGGCACCCTGCAGTACATGGGTAAGGGGGCAGTGGGGGGCTGCAGTGGGGGGCACGGCCCCCCCAGGCACTCACCTGCTCTTTCCCACAGCTCCGGAGGTGCTGAGCGGGGGGCCCTACAGCCACGCAGCCGACTGGTGGTCACTGGGAGTCCTGCTCTTCGCCCTGGCCAGCGGGGAGGTGAGGGCCACAGGTGGGGGGTGATAGGGGCACCCCATGGAGCCCCTAAATCTGCCCCCTGACCCCCCAGTTCCCTGTGGCACCGGCGGGGGACCACGTGGCCATGCTGGAGCGCGTCAAGCAGAGCAGCTACGAGAGCCCACCTGCGTTCAGCTCCGCACTGGCCCGGCTGCTCGCCGAGGTAACCTTCCCGCCTGGATTTTGGGGTCCCTGCTGGCCCTCTGGGCTGGATGCTGGGGTCCCCACCATTCACTGTCCTCCCTCCATCCCCAGCTGCTGTGTCACAACCCTCTGCACCGCCTGCGCTACCTCCACCACTTCCAGAGCCACCCCTTCTTCCGCGGGGTGGCCTTTGACGCCGACCTGCTGCAGAAGGACCCGGTGGTGGTGGCAGTGGCCCCGCGCCCCCCCGAGCAGCCCCTTCCCGACCCTGTCACCTTCGCTGACTTCGACTGTGACCTCACCGCTGCTGCTGCCCCTCCGGGCCAGCCCTGGCCTGGCTGAACCACCCTGGCTGGGACCACCAACATCGCTCAGGGACATTCCCCCCAACCCCAGCAGCGGGTTGGACATTGCTGGGCTGGGTCTCCCTTACCCCACCATTGTACCTCTGCCCGCGGCAGCAATAAACCCGAGAGCCGCGGGCATCGCTGACTCCTGCGGGACCCCCGGGGGGTGTGTGGGGCTGGCGTGTGTCGTCCCCTCCTCCCTCGGGTAGGGCCGGGCTGGTTCCCCCGGGGCAGGCGCTGGGGAGGCCCCGGGGTCGGGGGGGAGCTGGGCCCGTGTGTGTCGTTCGGCCCCGCCCCGCCCCGGGCTGCGGGGTCCCCGTGCTCGGCGCTGCATACCGCCACAAGGGGCGTGGCCTCGCCCGTAGCCCCGCCCACCGCCGCGGCGAGCCCCGCCTCTAACGTGGAGTCACGTGCCGCGCGGAGCAGCCAATCAGAGCGGCGCGGCGTTTTCAAGCGAGCGGCGGCGGCGGCGCGCGGGGAGCGGTTGGAGCGGGCCCGGAGCGCGGCCATGCGGGGCGGCCAGAGCCCCGCCGTGAGTGCGGGAGGGAGGGAGGGGGCACCGCCTTGGGCAGCCGGTGGGGCGGCGGGGAGAGCCCGGGGGTGGCTGGGGGCGGTGGATCCGGTGCGCTCCCGGTGTGTGTGTATATATATATGTGTGTGTAAGGGGGGTGTGTGGTGCCGGTGACGCCGGCGGTGACCCCGGTGCCCCCCCCTCCTCCCCAGGCGCGGCAGCGGCCCCGGCGCACCCCGCTGCAGGACCTGCGGCTGCAGCCGGGCGCCGATCGCACCAGCCTCACCCCGCTGCTCCGCCGCCTGCGGCTCAAGGTGGGTGCGGGGAGCCCGGGGGCAGGGGAACGGAAAGGGACGCTGGGAGGTGCCGGGTCTGGGGACACTGCGGTGGGGGACCGGGGCAGTGGGAGGACAGGGTGTATCTACTGGGGTGGGGGAAATGCGGAGACTGGGGCAAACGGTTATGGGATATACATCTTTTAACACCTTTATTGATGACCTAGACGAGCGGATCGAGGGCACCCTCAGTCAGTTTGCAGAGGACACCCAGTTGGGTGGGAGTGTTGATCTGCTCGAGGGTGGGGAGGCTCTGCAGGGAGGCCTGGCCAGGCTGGAGCGATGGGCTGAGGCCAACTGGGGGAGTTTCACTAAGGCCAAATGCCGGGTGCTGCGCTTGGGCCACAACAACCCCCAGCAGCGCTACAGGCCTGGGGAGGAGTGGCTGGAGAGCTGCCAGTCAGAGAGGGACCTGGGGGGGTTGATTGACAGCTGGCTGAACAGGAGCCAGCAGTGTGCCCAGGTGGCCAAGAAGGCCAATGGCATCCTGGCCTGTATCAGCACTAGCGTGGCCAGCAGGGACAGGGAAGGGATCTTACCCCTGTACTTGATTACTGGGTTCAGTTTTGGGCCCCTCACTCCAAAAAGGCCATTGAATGACTCTAGCGTGTCCAGAGAAGGGCAACGGAGCTGGTGCAGGGTCTGGAGCACAGGTCTGATGGGGAGCGGCTGAGGGAACTGGGGGGGTTTAGTCTGGAGAAGAGGAGGCTGAGGGGAGACCTCATGGCCCTCTGCAACTCCCTGAAAGGAGGGTGCAGAGAGGGGGGATGAGTCTCTTGAGCCAAGGAACAAGCGCCAGGACAAGAGGGAATGGCCTCAAGCTGCGCCAGGGCAGGGTCAGACTGGCTCTTAGGAAGGATTTCTTTGCAGAAGGGGTTGTTGGGTGTTGGAATGGGCTGCCCAGGGCAGGGGGGGAGTCCCCATCCCTGGAGGGGTTGAAGAGTCGGGTTCACACAGCACTGAGGGATCTGGTGGAGTTGGGAACGGTCAGTGTGAGGTTCATGATTGGACTGGAGGATCTTCAAGGTCTTTTCCAGCCTAGGTGATTCTGTGGGATGCTGGGGAGAAGGGCAGGGCAGCTCTGACCCCCTCACCCCCCCAAATGTCCTGTAGGACCATGATGGCACCAATCCAGTGTCCTGTACCCAGGAGCCCTCCAGCAGCTTCACCTCGATGCCCTGCATCCCAGGAGCCCCCCGCAGTGCTACCCTGCACCCCCTCCGCAGTGCTACCCTGCACCCCCCCAGCAGCACCACCCCAGTGCCTTGTACCTCAGGGTCCCCCAGCAGCACCACCCCAGAGTCCCCTGACAGTCCCGTCCCGGGGCCAGGCACCCCGGAGCCCCCCAGCAGCACCGTGCCCGTCCCGGGGCCCAGCACCCCGGAGCCCCCCAGCAGCACCGTGCCCGTCCCGGGGCCAGGCACCCCGGAGCCCCCCAGCAGCACCGTGCCCATCCCGGGGCCCAGCACCCCGGAGCCCCCCAGCAGCACCGTGCCCGTCCCGGGGCCCAGCACCCCGGAGCCCCCCAGCAGCACTGTGCCCGTCCCAGGGCCCAGCACCCCGGAGCCCCCCAGAAGCACCATGCCCGTTCTGGGGCCCAGCACCCTGGAGCCCCCCAGCAGCACCATCCTGGGGCCCAGCAGCACTGTGCCACCCCTCTTGTTCAGCCCCGTTCTGGGGCCCAGCATCCTGGAGCCCCCCAGTAGCACCGTGCTGGCCCCCCTGTGCAGCCCCATGCCAGGGTTGTGTACCCCGGAGCCCCCCAGCACCACCACCCCGGGACCCTCCAGCATCCTCAGCTCAGTGCCTTTCACCCCAAACTCCTCAGGCAGCACCACTCTAGCACTCTGCACCCTTGGGCCCAGTGGCAGTGCCAGCCTGGCCTCCTGCACTCCAGGGCCCCCTGGCACCAGCTCCACCCCGCAGGAAGCTCCCTTCCGTGGGTGGCGAGCGGCACCCGCCGACCTCTCCTGCAGCCCTGTGGCCTCTGAGCCCCCGGTTGTAGACGGAAGTGCTGGTTCTCTACCTTGCCAAGGCACTCCTGAGGGAGCCGAGTCCCCAGCCCCTGCTCCCCCAGAGCAGGGCCCCCCTGGACTCTCACCCATCGAGGCAAGTAGGTCAGAGACTGCTGGGCTGGAGACAGCGACCACCCCTATCCCCTCGCCCGAGGTGGCCCCGGGTGCCATATCCTGGGTGTTGCCGCTGGTGTGGCTGGAGAAAACCCTCAATGCCTCATCTCTGCTGGAGTCCCTGCGGCACAGCCTGCCCCTGCCCGTGCCCACGGCGGTCGCCGGCACCAGTGTCACCCCCGTGCCCACGGCGGTCGCCGGCACCAGTGTCACCCCCGTGCCCACGGCGGTCGCCAGCACCAGTGTCACCCCCGTGTCCACGGCGGTCGCCAGCACCAGCATCACCCCCGTGTCCACAGCGGTCGCTGGCACCTTCATGACCCCCCAGGACCTGCGGGAGAGGAGCATGAACACATCTGCAGGCAGCCCCCGCTGCGCCAAGGACAGCGCTGCCGAAACGGACTCCCTGCTCTGGCAGTAAGTGTGGGGACGTGCCTCCCCCCTGGACGGGGCTGTGGCACCCACGAGCCGTCCCTGCCCCAAGCCCTCTCTCTGTCCCCAGCTGTTCCCGGGAGCAGCTGAAGTCTCTGCCGCGGGCAGAGCTGGAAGGACGGCTGGAGAGCACCCTCATCATCATTGAAGCCCTCTCGCTCCAGCTGCGCGACTGGCAGGAGAGCCAGCACCTGCTGCCCCGCGTGGGGCCGGCTGAACAGAGGGACGCGCTCACGCAGACAGACGTCACCCACCCCAGAGGGGTATGAGTCCTCACAGGGGTGGCCTTGGTGCCATGACAGTGCCTACGTGCTGCTGGCGGCATGGTGGCCCTGCCTGGACTGTGGCCTGGTGGAGCGGAAGTAAAGCGGGGTTGCTGTGGCACGGTGCACGGCATCACGCGCCCGGCGCTGCTCCAGCCGCGTTATCACGCCTGGCTCGACCCGCTGAGTTTGCTGGATTTGAACCCTTTGTGCAGGGAAACATTCCTGGCACACGCAGGGGGAGGATGGGAGGTGTCGTGGCTAACCGGCTCTCGCCGGACCCCGGGGTGGAATGGGGCTGGTGTGAAGCCCCTTCTGCTCTGCTGGCATGTCCTTAGGAGGAGGAGATCTACCACAACCTCTACCTTGAGCTACGGAGGAAGATGGAGGTTCTGCAGCGGCAGCGGGGAGCAGAGCAGGACCTTCAGCGGGAGCTGGGGCTGGCTGCAGCGGGGATGGTGCGTCTGGGCTGGCTGGCATGCGATGAGTGTGCCAGGTCTCAGCCGGGCAGGGCACACATGTGCCCGGCGCTGCCTGTGCCGGCTCTGGCAGCACTGCCTGAGCGCTGGTGCCCTTGTCCCTTCCCCAGAGCGCCTGGAGCAGGCAGTGCCTCCTGTTTCGGAGCCTCGTGGATGCTGCCTTTCAGAGATTGCAGGATGAGCAGGGAGTCCTTGCCCAGGAGGTGAGTCTCTGCGCAGCCGGGCTGGCCGCCCCTTTTTCCCCAGGTTTCGGGAGACGCTGCTGCTGCTGGCACACACGGCAGCCAACGGCTATAGCTGGTGCCTCCCAGCACATCTCCTCTCGCAGCGGGAACAGGCAAGAGCTCTGGTGTTCCGGTGCCAAGCTGTGCTGGAGAAAGTGCCCGGCAAGCTGCGGAGCTGTCTGGAGGAGCGGGATGCCATGAGGCAGCGAGCGGATGAAGCCCTCCGAGCCAAGGAGGAGGTAGGAGTGTGGCTGGTGGGGCGGTTAGGGCACACTCTGCTGTCCCCATGCCTTTGATGGGGCACCCTGCATTCTCTGCCTGTCTCTGGGGTGTGAAGGTCCCAGGGGAAAAGCCTGATGTGGCCCTGGAAAGCCAGAAACGCTTGTGGCCGCCCGGGGTGGCAGAAGCTCTCTGGATGAATTTTTGGCTCGGGCTGTGTCCCGCTGGGAGCGGGAGCCCTGGGCTGCAGCAGCGTGCGGGGATGGCTCCTGGAAGTTGCCCCTCGTGCGGCACGTGCCCGGAGCAGCACCCTTTCTTCGGCAGGGAGATCGCTTCCTGGAGGCCTTCCGCACCCATGCCAGCGCCCAGATCAGTGCCCGTGACCAGAGCCTGGCCTCCCAGCGGGAGCTGCGCGTGCTGCTGGTGGATGCCATCAACCAGCAGGTACTGAGCGGGTGGGCGCTTCCAGCTGCCTCCCACCTGGGTCCCCAGGAGGCTGGAAGGGCACCCCCATGTCCTGAGCTTGGGTGATGCTCTGAGCCACAGTCTGCGATGGGTTTGGGCCCACCAGAGGTTTCTTGGTGCTGCTACTGGGAAGTTGCCACAAATCCGGCCTCGGGGTTGACGCTCGCCTCCCTCCACCATTGAATGTGGCTCTTTCACCACGGCAGCGCTGACCCGTTTCTGCTGCTCCATAGGCATCCCTGGCCGCCGAGGCTCAGCATTTCCGGGAATTCATAGACAGCACCTTTGAAAATCTGGAGAAGGAAAGGAGAGCTCTGGATGAGGACGTGAGTGGTGTCCCGGTGGGGGCCAGTGGCGGGCTCAGCCCCTTGCCTCCCTCCCAGCGCGGTGCAGGCTGGCGCCGCTTGGCTTTGTGCCTGTGGGCTCCAAGGCTGGCAGTGCCTTGCTAAGCTCTGCCTGATGTCACCTCCCCTCACAGCGGGAGCAGGTCAGGGCTCTGGTGTCCCGGTGCCAGGCCGTGCTGGAGAAAGTGCCCGGCAAGCTGCGGAGCTGCCTGGAGGAGCGGGATGCCATGAGGCAGCGAGTGGATGAAGCTCTTCAAGCCAAGGAGGAGGTAGGGTGGTGCCTGGGGGTGTCTGGGATGCTCCATTGCAGCCTGGCTGACCCCAAGCATGAGGTGACTTGGGGCACCCCATGGGGAAGAGCTGCCCAAAGCAAAGCCTGGAGGGCACCATGTCTCTGCAGGCGTCCTGCAAGCTGGAGGAGACCTCGGTGGCTCTGCAGGACACGCTGGCTCAGCTGGAGCAGCTGACGGTGGCCAACTCACGCCTCAGCACAGGTAGGGGTGGGTGACACGGGGGCTGGAGCTCCCCCTGTCCCCAACTGCCCCCGTCCCCCCCGCCCCGCGCTGACGGCTCTGCTCCTCGCAGACCTGAGCTCCCTGATGACAAATCTGGCCAACGTGGAGCAGGAGCGGGATGGGCTGTGCCAGGAGCTGCGGGAGGTGACCGAATGCCGGGAGGTAGGAGCTGCCTGACCCTGCCTGCGCTGTCACGCGATGCCAGCCCCCACCATGGCCTCACGGGAATGCTGGCAGACGGCCAGGCGCGGGATTAGCACTCCCTCGGGGCAGCGGGGGGTGAGCGAGGTGAGGGTAGTTGACATCCCGCACGTAGCGCAGCTCTCCATCCTGCCCGGCGGCAATTCCCAGGGAGGGGGACGGGCAGCTCTCTGGGATAATTTTCCCCTGCCTGCAGGCATGGTGCTGTCCCCCAGCCTGTCCTATGTTCCTGGTAAACTGCTGGTCACCAGGGGGTTGGTCTGCTGGGGGTAAAATTGCCCCTAATTGATCTTAATGAGCCCCCTTGGGTCTCTGTCTGGGCACTCACAGCCATGTCCCCCCACCCTCTTATAGTTCCTCAATCAGGAGAACCACATGTCCCGCATGCAGTTGCTGGAGGTGGAGGCCAGGCTGAAGCTCACGCTGGACACCCTGCAGGAGCTCAGCCAGCAGTACCAGGAGCTTATGGATTCCCAGCAGCGCCTACGGTACCGACCCTGTTCACCACTTCTGCTTGAACCCCTCTATTTTTGGGAAATAGAGCCCTTCTTGAGGGTTGGGGGACACACAGAGGGACACGGCTCTGTCCCAGCCAAGCGTGGTTGCCCAGGCAGGTGGAAGAGGCTGTGGGGAAGCCCAGCAGACCCCATCTTGGGGGAAGCTGCCTAAATCTGTGGGGTTTGCACCGCCCCTGGGTCATGGTGGGAGGCAGGTGTGGGAAATGTCTCCATCCCATTGCCGAGAAGGGGGAACGCGGCTCCCACTGAGGCTGATGCCATCCCACAGGGAAGAGGAGGCTACTCTCAGCAAGGAGCTGGAGACCACCAAGGCCGAGCTCCTTGACTTGCAGCTCAAGAGGGACAAAGTCTCCTGGAGCTCTGCAGACATTGCTGAGAGCAAGATGCGGCTGCAGGAGCTTGCCGACTGTCTCAGGGCCGCTCTGCAAGAGGAGGTAGGAGCCCTGCCGTGGGGACAAGGACAAGGGGATCAGACACCTGTGGCTCTCCATGGAGTGGCTTCAAGACACCCCCCGATTGCCGGGGCGGTGCAGAGCTGTCACAAGCTGTGCTCTCCCTCCCCTCTGAAGGATGACGATGCTCCATCGAGAAGCAGAGCCTGGACCCCGGCTCCGCGGACACCGGGCTGGCAGACACCCCGCCCTGCCTGGACCCCTGCCTGCCGCACGCTGGCATGCCGCACACCGTACCGTGCTGGGGACTCCTTCGTGGGCAGTGTCCTGAAAGCGGTGTTGGGGAAAGGTGAGCTGGCACCCGCTATCGGGGTGCTGGGGGGTCCCTGTATGGGGATGGGGATCGCTCCCTCCCATGCTGGGGAGGTGCACTGGTGCTGGACAAGGAGATCCCAGTGGCATTCCCATGCCCTTCCTTGTGGATCCCCCCGTTGTTCCCTTGTGGCAACTCTGGGTTTAGTCACAGCTCCTGCGAGCGACCGGGGTCTACTCTGACCCTCCCTGGGGTGGATGGGTGTGTGAGTGAGCTCTGATCGTGCTCCCTGCAGCACCAGGCCTGGGCACAGCGCCTCTGTCCTCTACTCTTGCAGATGCTGATGAAGCCACCGGAGGTGGGAGTGCATTTACCAAGGACAAACTTCCCTCTACACCAAAGCCAATAGGTACTGGGGCTGTCACCCTGCCCTGGACCCTGCTCTAAAGCTGCAGGGCTCCCTGCACGGGGGGAATGAGCAGGCATGCCTTCCTGCTTGGCTCCGTGTTCCCTGGGGCTGACATTCCCTCCGTGCCCTCCCCACAGAGCCTGAGGATGGTCTGCTGGAGAGCGTGAAGGAGCTGAGAGCCACAGTCTCCAACCTCACCATGCTGAGCTCCCGCATTGAGGATCTGGAGCAGAGCAAGTTCAAGGCACTGCAGACGGAGATGTGAGTTCAGCAGGGGCTTGTGTCGAGGGCTGGGTACAGGCACCGCTCTCCTGGGCATGGCCTCTCCTGTGGGCAGCCTGTCTGGGGTCTGTCTCTTGCCCCAGCCCTCGATTAGGCCTCTCCTGTCATGGCTAGAAGGCCTTTTTCCAGCTGGCTGGGCTGGTGGGTTTGCCTCTCCCACCACAGGGCTGGTGGGATGCTCAGGAGGGGGTTTGGTAGCTGGCACCACGCTTGGCTGCGATTCCCACCTGCTCAGCATTGCTGTCCTCTCCCAGCTCTGACCTGCAGCTCCGTCTGGAGACGGTGACAGCCGAGAGCCAGGAGAAGATGGATGCCCAGGCTGCCACCATCGCTAAGTTGAACAAGGCGTTGAGGGGCAAGCTAGAGGTGAGCTGGTGCCAGAAGTGGGCCAGCACTCACCCCAGGGCAGAGCCGAACTGGGACGGGTGCTGATCTAGGACACGGAGAAATCTGGGTGACCGGCTCTGGTGATGCCCCGTGGGTGCTCCTGGCTCATCTGATCTTCTCGAACATGAGAAAGTCTGCTCCCCCCCAGGATGCTGGGGTTGGCCAGGGCCAGGCACTGCCTGACACTGTTTCTTCCCCCCCCGCCCCAACCCCCAGAACGAGAAGGAGCTGCAGGACGTGGTGAAACAGCAGGAAGAGAGGATGCTGCAACTCATCGACAAGAGTGGGGAAGTCACGGTTTGTGATGGGGGCCTGGCTGGGCTGCACGCCTGGGTGCTGCCGGCCACAGGACCCCTCTCAGCATCTCCTTTCCCCCTGCAGAGGCTGAATGGAGAGGTCTCCCAGCTCAAGCGCTCGCTCCAGCGTGCTGAAACGGAGGCCAAGGTGCTGTGGGAGGAGATGCGGGGGCAGGAGCCCAAGGTGGACACTGCCTACATCCAGGAGCGAGTCCTGCTGCGGCAGGAGGTGAGGCTGGGGGGCTGCTGGGGCTGAGGGCAACTTCTGTCACCACCCCTCCCTAGACAGGGGACCTCTCCAGACCTTGTTCCTCGAGTAGGGAATCAGCGGGATGCCAGGGATGAGCCCCCCACCCCAGGGCTTTTGCCCCACAATGATCTCTCAGCGGCACTCACTCTTTTTGCAGGTGGACAAACTGCGGCTGATGCTCCTGGAGAAAGAGGATGAGAATCTTTTGCTCTCTGACAAGTACCGGGAGCAGGTATGGGGAAGCCCGAGGGGCTGCCCTGACTCTAGTCCCCTCTCCCTCCTGGGCCACTCCCTGCCCAATTTTGGGGCAGACTCCTGACAGGCATCTCCCACTGCAGGTCCAAGGGCTGGAGATGAGGCTCCATCATACCCAGAAAGTGCTGAGGACCCACGAGGAGATGCAGGAGAAGATGAAAGAGGTGAGGTTTGTGGTTCTTCGCTCTTACCCTTGCTGTGACTGCAGCAACCCTCATCCCAAACACTGTCACTAACGCTGCTGCTGTCCCCAGGTCCTGTTGGCCGTCCCTGACCTGGCAGCGGGCTGCCAAGAGTTCCACAGCCTGCTGCGGTACTTGGGCCAGAAGCCAGCCTCTGGCAGTAAGGAAGCTGCTGAGCCGCTCTAGCCCGTAGCGTGAAACCTTCCTCCTCTTAATGTTGTAATGGTTTATTGAATAAAGTTTTGTTGGCTTTTACCCTTCCTGGTGCGTGGATGCAGGAAGCTCCCGGTGCCCTGGGTGGGGACAACTTGTCCAGCCTGCACTGGCTGTTTCTGCTCTGTCCCAGGGCTACGGGCACAGTTCCCTGCCCCCCCCCCCCAGGGCCTCTCCTTCTTGGCGGGGGGTACAGACCCCCCCAGCCAGCGCTTCTCTCAACAAGGCTTCCACCCTACGCCGCCGGCAGCAGCCAGCATGCCTGGGCTGACCTAGCTTCCCTCACGGAGCTGCTGCTCCTCCTGCCCTAGATTTTCTCTGTGCTCCCCTCCTGTGTCCCGCTGGGGAGGGTATCGAGGGCCAGATCCTGCACCCCCATCACAGGGCTGTGGGCTACACGCCTGGTGTGTGGGGATGGTTCCCCCTCCCAGCGTGGCTCTGGCATGCAGCATCCTGCCAGGCGCTGGGAGTTCTGCCAGCTCCTGCTCCCAGCTCTCCCTTGGCCCCCCGCTGCTGCATGGAGGGGGGGACATCCCTCAGGGGCTCCCCTGCTCCCAGCACAGCTCCAGCTTCACCTCCCTCCTTCCCTGCTAGGGCATCTCCTGTGGGATCCCCCTCCCGGTGTTCCCGACCCCAAGGATGCTCCCCGCTGCCGTGGGGGCCATGCAGCACCTCCCTCCCCTGGCATGGCCCAAAATAGCTGCGTTCAAACAAGTGTTCTGGTTTTTAATGGCCTGTTTCTTCTGCCCGCGGGGGGGGATCACCTTCCCCTGCCCTCTGCTGCAGCCCTGTCACCCTGTGCGGGATGGGTGTTGTGACACCCTGGGGTGCCAGCAACTTTATTTACCCCCGCACCCAGGAAATGGAGGTGTTTAGGGTTTGCACCTCTATTTACTGGGTGTGTGGGTGGCTCATGGGGAAGCAGCATTTGCTGCTCCCTGGCATCGCTTCCCTCCCTGCTATGGCCGTAACCCTGCTGGCAGGGGGTTGGATATGGCCCCCCAAGATGTGAGGTGGGCAGTGGGGGCCCCAGGCTCTGGGATGTGGGGGGAGATGCGTTCCCTCCCTGGATTAGGGCCCTGCGGGGTGGCTGAGCCCTCCTTTTAGGGCAGGGATTCAGCAGAACACGGCCCTGGCAGCCAGCCCCGTGGGGTGAGCAGGGACACTGCTATTGTCCCTGCGCCGGCTGCAGGCAGCTTTTCGGGGGGGGCTGGTCTCGCTGCGGGAGCCCCCACCCTGTCCCAGGGGCCTGGAGCTCTGTGCTGTTGGGGCTTGGTTCCTGCTAGCAGAAGTGGCACAGCAACAGTGGGGGTGGCATGGTGATCCCCAGCCTGGGGGTGGCACAGGGGGGTCCCTGGCCCAAAGGTGATGAGGGGAAGGTCCCTGCCTGTAGCTGGCACTGGTAATAGGGGGGGACAGTGGGGTCCCCGGCGGTGGTAAGGATGGGGGGGGGCAGGGAAAGTCCCTACCCATAACCAAGAAGGGCACAGCAAGGTGGGGGGCACAGAGGGGTCTCCAGCAGCAACAGCGGGTGGCACAGTGGGGTGCCTGGGTGGCATGGGGGTCCCTGCCCATGATAGGGGGTGACTCAGCTGGGTCCCTGACCGGGGAGGGGGGCATAGAGGGGTCCCCACCAGCAGCAGGGGGTTGCAAGGGGGTGGCACAGCGGGGTCCCCCACCCCGGGGTTATGGCTCTGGGGACCCCACCGGCGGCAGGGGTTGTCGCCGGCGCGGGACAGGGGGGGTGCGGGGGGGCGGTGTGCGTGCGACGGCGGCGGGGGGGGCGGAGCGGTCCGGGGGGGCTGGTCCTGCCGGGTGCCGCCCCGCCGGTCACGTAGCTCTGCGGCACCGCAGCCCCATTTACCGCGGGGCCGGAGCGCACAGCCCGCAGTCCGCGCCCGCCGCCGCCCGCCCTGCACGGTAAGGGGGAGCCGGGAGGCCGGAGGCGAGAGGATTGGGGGGGGGGGGAGGCAGCCGGGGGTGCAGCCGAGGGACCCCGACGGCGGGAGCCGGCAGCCCCACCGAGGCTCCGGGGTGTCTCCGTGGCGGCGCCGCCGGCATCCCGGGGGTCGGGCAGGGGTGGGGGGGCTCCGGGACAGAGGGAGCCCCGGGCATGGGGGTGTTGGGTGGGTGGGGGGAGCCTGGAGATACCCCCTAAGCTGGCGCAGCCCGAGCCCGGGCAGTGCCGGCCGGGGGATCGCTGCCCCGGGGGGGAGCACCGGCTCCCGGGGCATCACCGACCCCGCGACGGCGCTATCCCCGGGCTATCGCCATCCCCCGGATACCGCAAACCCCGGGTACCCCCAGTCCCGGGTAGTGCCGCCCCCGGGGTCTCTCCCTCCCCAGGTACCGCCGTACCCGGGGTATTTCCTTCCCCCCGGTATTCCCAATCCCCGGGCTATCGCCATCCCCCGTGGACCTCCCCCTCGGGGTATCCCCGGCCCCGGGGTATCTCCATCCCCCCGGGCCCTGCCCCGGCCCCCCGCGGAGCTGCGCTCCCTCAAGATGGCTGGGCTGGGGGCGGGCGAGCAGGCAGCAAAATGGCTGGGAGCTCCCCGGCATCCTCCACGAGGCCCTGCCCGTCCCGAGGTGAGGGCAGCTGCCTGCTTATGCAACGCGCCCGCCCCGTTGACCGGCAGGTCCAGGGGTTCCAGCGCCGGGGGGGTCCCCGATCACCCCAGGATCTGGGTGCGTGGCGGATGGGTGGGCCGCCCCGCCGGTGTGTGACTCAGCCACCGTCTGCTCGCAGCCACCATGACGCACCAATACCCCGCGCTGACGGCCGAGCAGAAGAAGGAGCTGTCGGACATCGCGCTGCGCATCGTGGCCCCGGGCAAGGGCATCCTGGCCGCTGATGAGTCCGTAGGTCAGTGCAGGGGGGGGATCTGTCCCGCCACCCATTTTCCCCACGCCTGAGGGTGACGAGGGTGCCGGGTGCCCGCAGGGAGCATGGCGAAGCGCCTCAACCAGATCGGGGTGGAAAACACGGAGGAGAACCGCCGGCTGTACCGCCAGATCCTCTTCAGCGCCGACAGCCGGGTGAAGAAATGCATCGGGGGCGTCATCTTCTTCCACGAGACCATGTACCAGAAGGCTGACGATGGCACCCCCTTCGTCCAGATGATCAAGGACAAGGGCATCGTTGTGGGCATCAAGGTGTGAAGGGTGTTCGTTGGGTTTGTGGGGTGCTGAGGGTGCTCGGAGGGTGCTGGTGGGGCTCAGCACCACCCTCCCCTTCTCACCGTAGGTGGATAAGGGTGTCGTGCCGCTGGCAGGAACAGATGGCGAGACCACCACACAGGGTAGGTGCAGTGAGTAGAGGCGGGGGGGGCTGTGCAGTCTGGGGCTGCGGGGCTGACACGCTGCCTGGCAGGTCTGGATGGGCTGTCGGAGCGCTGTGCCCAGTACAAGAAGGATGGGGCCGACTTTGCCAAGTGGCGCTGCGTGCTGAAAATCAGTGACAACACCCCCTCCGCGCTCGCCATCATGGAGAACGCCAACGTCCTGGCCCGCTACGCCAGCATCTGCCAGCAGGTACGTGTCTGTGGCTGGGCATCGCCCCATGGGGTGGGCACTGACCCACAGGATGGTTGTTGACTGAAGAGGCCAGGTATTGCCCCACAGGGATGGACACAGATCCATGGGGCTCAGCATTTCCCCCGTGCCTGGGTATCACCCCATGGGGCTGGGCATCAGGGCATGGGCTGGGTAACACCTCACGTGGATGGGCATTGACCCCTGGGACCAGACATTGAGCCCCAGGACCAGGCATTTCTCCGTGGGGTGGGTATCACCCATAGGGCCAGGCATCAATCTATGGGGCTGGGCATCACCCCACAAACACGGGCATTGCTCCATGGGGCCAAGAATTGACCTTCCCAGGTTGGGCATCACCCCATGGGGCTGGGCATCACCTCATGGGGCCAGGCATCACCCCACTGGGATGGGCATCACTGGCAAGGGAGGACATTGAACTTTGGGGTGGAGCATCACCCCCTAGGTCCAGGCATTGGCCCACATTGCCATGGGGCCAGGGCGATGCCCAGGGACATCCCCGTGGTGACATCTGCCTGGTGTTTGCAGAATGGCATCGTGCCCATCGTGGAGCCAGAGATCCTGCCTGATGGTGAGCACGACCTTAAGCGGTGCCAGTATGTGACGGAGAAGGTGAGTGGTGGGGTGGGCAGCAGGGCGGGCACCGTGCCGTGCTGTGCCGTGCCATGCCGGGGGACTCCACGCTGCCTGTCCTCCCCAGGTGCTGGCAGCTGTCTACAAGGCACTGAGCGACCACCACGTCTACCTGGAGGGGACCCTGCTGAAGCCCAACATGGTGACCCCCGGGCACTCCTGCCCCACCAAGTACAGCCCTGAGGAGATCGCCATGGCCACTGTCACTGCCCTGCGTCGCACCGTACCCCCAGCCGTGCCAGGTACCAGCACCAGGACGTGGCGGGGACCAGGAGGGGGATGCCCTGTGGACCTTCCGGTGCCATAACCTTGCTCTCTGCAGGTGTCACCTTCCTGTCTGGGGGACAGAGTGAGGAGGAGGCTTCCATCAACCTCAACGCCATCAACACGTGCCCGCTGATGCGGCCATGGGCCCTCACCTTCTCCTATGGGCGGGCGCTGCAGGCGTCGGCGCTCAGCGCCTGGCGCGGGCAGCGGGACAACGCCACCGCCGCCACTGAGGAGTTCGTCAAGCGCGCAGAGGTGATGGGGATGGCTCCCGCAAGGGAGGGGTCCTGAGGGCTGTGTCCCATGGGTTGGTGGGGACACTGAGGGCTCTGTCCCCATGGGAGCAGGCACACTGATGACTGTGCCCCTTGGGGTGGGGGATGCCGAGGGCCATGTCCCGTGGGGTGACAGGAGACACCAAGGGCTGTGCCCCACAGGACGAGGGATGCCAAGGACCATGGTCCCCATGGAGGGGACAGAGTACTGTCTCCATGGGGGACAGTGAGGGCTGTGTCCCCACAGGGAAATGGGGAATGCCAAGGGCCAGGTCCCTGTGGGATGGGCCATGCCCTGAGGGTGACATGGGACATTGAGAACTGTGTCCCTGTGGGAAGAGAGGTGCCAAAAGCCATGTCCCGTGGCGTGATGTGGAACACCAAGGGTTGTGTCCAGTGAGATGGGGGACACCGAGGGCTCTGTCCCCATGGGAGGGGGGTGCCAAGGGCTGTGTTGTTGCAGGGGTACAGGGGACGCCAAGAACCGTGTCCCCATGATCTAGGGAGACCCTGAAGGCTGTGTCCCCAGGGGCTGGGGGACCCCGAGGGCTGTACCCCAGTGGGGCCACTGACATTTCTTTTCCCCGCAGGTGAACGGGCTGGCTGCGCTGGGCAAGTACGAGGGCAGCGGGGACGACTCGGGGGCCGCCGGGCAGTCCCTCTACGTGGCCAACCACGCCTACTGAGCCCTGGCCGGGCACCCCACCGGCCCCGGCCCCCTCCCCGCCACTGCTCACACCCCGCTTCCACCCCAGCCACCCAGGGGAGCCGCCACGCGGGGAGGGGAAGGGGAATGCGCCCCGCGGGCCGGCCCCACGCCGCCGTGTCCGCAGATGAAGTGGGGGGCCTGGGTTACCTGGCCCCTGAAGGGAGCCACCCGGGTGCCCCTTTGGTGGGGGGCTCTGGCCAGGCTGTTGAGGGGGGGAGGCCCGGCCGCGTGGGGGGCAGGAGGGGAGGCCTGGGGGTGCCCCTGCCCTGCCGTAGCTTCGCAGTCCTGGTCGCTGCCGCCCTTGGGGCGCCTGTGTTGTGTTCGCCATGTGCACCCCATGTACCAAATAGCCTAACAACGAATAAACGGTAGAGACAGCGCTGTGCCGCCTCCTCCTTCGCCGCCGGGCACCGGCGTGCTGCCTCATCCTGGGCTGCGCCGTCCCTCTGCCCGCTCTGGGCGTGCTCATCCATGCACTGAGCTGTGCATGGTCTCAGCCCACCCACACCCCTCGGGAGCTCTGGGAGCCAGGGTGGGGGGTGGCTGGGCTCTCCCTGAGGGCCATCGGGCGCGTGAGAAGCCCCTGGGGAGCCCCCATTCCCCACCACAAGCCGTTTTCACACACCACCCCACCCCCCCCCTTCCAGCCGCGCTGCTCGGCCCGCACGGCGGCACCGCATGTCCCTCCGCGGCACTCGTAGAGGCCGTGAAGCCAAGGCCCGCCTCCTCGGGGCCGATACCGCGCTTTGATTGGTGCTGCTGCCCGCCCGTCCGCGCCGCCGCGCTACGGACTCCACGCCTATTGGTTGTCCTGAGGACTGGGAGCTCTGAGTGGCTGGGCCGGGGATAGGCCCCGCCCCCTCGGCCGGGACGGGAAGTGAAGATGGCGGCAGCGGCGGCGATAGCGGCGGATGAAGCAGGTATCGGTGGTCCCCGGGGGTCGCTCGCTGTCCCCCAGCCCCCGCCCCCGGGCGCCCGGTCCCCGCCCCGTCCCCGGTGCTGAGCGCTGTCCCCGCAGAGCGGGCGCGGGGCCGGCGGGCCGCCCTGTCTTTCGCGGCTATTGCCGTGGTGCTGGGGCTGCCGCTGTGGTGGAGGACGACCGAGACCTACCGCGCTGCCCTGCCCTACGCAGACATCGACGGGCTGGGCCAGCTGCCGGTGAGCACCGGGAGTGGGGCCGGGGGCAGCGGGGCCGGGGGCGCGGCGGCCCGGCCTGACGCCTCTGCTCAGTTCCAGCTGGCGGTGCCCGTCGCTGTGGTCTTCGCCCCGGGGGCGGTGCCCGGGGACCTGCCGAAGCCGCTGCCGTTCAGGGACGTGCAGGAGATGGAGATTTCCGTGAACCGTGAGAGACCCCTTCGGTTGTCCCTGCCCCTTCTGTCCCTTTTGGGTGGCCTCGTTCGTCCCTGGGCGGGGTCCCTGGGTGTCCGCGGCTTCTCTCCCCGGGAGGTTGGCACCGGCCATCAGCCCGGAGCTCCCCGCACCCCAGAGCTGCGTTCGCCAGCATCACCCTGCCCGGAGCTGGGAGCAGAGGGGACAGTGAAGTCCCCAGGGTGCCACAGGGAAGAGACACCAGGTCCCCTCCCCAGGGATCGGGGTGACAGCAGCCCTCGGAGGGTGGGGGATGCACCCTGGGTGGCATGGGGCTGTCCTGCCTGCCAGCGCGGCCCAGTTGAGGCCACATGCCATGGTGGGTCACGCAGCTGAGGTGCCCAAAGGACCTTGGGGCATATGTCTGCCCAGGGCTGTCCCTTGTGCCTCAGCACCCGGCTCCTCTGAAGGTCTCGGGGGCTGGGATTAGTGGGTTCACTCAAGCTTTGTCCCCTGGCAGTGAGAACCAGCATCACGTCCCTCTACGAGATGGTCTATCGCAGCACCACGGCTCAGGAGGAGGCAGCGCTGGATGTGGCTACTGCACAAGGTACCGGGATGAGGGACTGGGGGAACTCCGTGGGGGAGCAGCCTCTTCTTTCTGAGGCTGGTTGAGCAGAGGACTCAGATTTCTTGTGTCTCAGGGTGGGACGGGGATCGGAGTGAAATTCCCAACCCTGCTTAATGCCTCCACCTTCCCCAGAGGCTGACGCCGCTCTGCGCCCGCTGCAGGATGCCTCGTTGGGTGCTCTGACCATGTATGTGGTCCCCGAAACCTCATCTCTGCTGCCTCAGGTAGGGAGCAGCACCCTGCGGTGCCAGCCTCTGTGTGCTGCACCCCTCGAAGGTGCCCTGGGGGGAGGGATCCGTCCCCAGGCTGTCACAGGTTCTCTGGCGTGTTGGTGGGAGCCAGCCCTGCTCCTGGCCCTCACCCCTGCCTCTTCCCCAGGGCATCAGTGTCTATGTGGGGAAGCACCGCGGTGCCCTGGTAAGGGCTGGGGGGGGCCTGGCCGCCCTCCGCACCCGCCTCCGGCAGCTGACGCAGGTGATGTCCTTCACGACCAGCTCCATCGCTGCCGCCCTCTCGGACCGTGTGCCTGATGGCCAGCTCGGCCCTGATGCCCGGCGGCACTTGAAATCCAGTCTGGGTATGGACGTGCGCCCCAGCCCCGTTCCCTGGTGTGGGGAAGGCCCTCTGTCTCTGGGGAGAGATCCTGTTCCTGCTGTACTTGTAACATCCTGGATGTCTTCTGGGGTAACAGACCCTGGGGTCTTCCCTTTGCTCTTGGAGTTGCTCTAGGCCAGGATCTGTGCTCTGATTGCTGTGTGTTGGGGCACTGGTGCATAACCCCGCATCAGGGAGGGCCAGGGACGAGGGGGTCAGGTCCTGCCGCTTTTGGGAGCTCTGTCATGGCCACGTGCCCAACCTCGGCATCAACAGGCAATGGCCGTGGCAGTGCCTCACAGGCTGTGGGCCCTCGGCAGGGTACGAGATCACCTTCAGCCTGCTGAACCCCGACCCCAAGTCCCACGTCGTGGACTGGGACATCGAGGATGCCGTGAACCGCTACGTGCAGCCCGTCTTGGACAAACTGAGCCTGGTGGCCAACTTCTCTGTTGACTCGCAGGTGAGGGCTGGGAGAGGCGATGGGCAGAGCCCAGCCCTGGGCCTTGCCAGGTGTCCTGGAATGCGCTTCTCTGCCAGCAACGTCTTTGTCGTGTGCCTGCAGATCCTGTACTATGCCGTCCTAGGAGTGACACCACGCTTTGACAAGGAGTCCTCCAGCTTCCTCCTGAGCGCTCACAGCCTCCCACATGTCATCAACCCTGTGGAGGCCCGGCTGGGTGAGCGCTGTGCTCTTCACCTGGCTCTCATGGGGCTGGGTTCTGAGGGAGGGGGGACAGCTGTGCCTATGGCCTGTGCCCCTTCCCTCCCCGCAGCACCGTGCCCTGCTGGCCCCGGATGGGAGCGAGGGTGATGGAGATCTGCCAGGCTGGCAGTTCTGCTCGGGGCTTGCTGTGGAAGGAGGAGCCAAGCTGTGCTCTGCCCCAGGGCTGCACTGCCCCTGCCAGCCAGGGGAGTTCTTTGACTCTGTCCCGCTGCAGGCTCCAGCGCTGCCTCGCTCTACCCTGTGCTGAACTTCCTGCTGTACGTGCCAGAGCGCTCCCACTCCCCTCTCTACATCCAGGACAAGGATGGAGCCCCAGTGAGCACCAACGCCTTCCACAGCCCCCGCTGGGGTGGCATCATGGTATGGGGCCGTGGGGGTGCTGGCAGTGCTCAGACAAGACGGTGTCTCCCCATCCCCAGTGAGTGCTGGTGGCTCTGCCAGCTCCAGGGCTCCGGCTGTGCCTCGCTGACACACTGTCCTGCAGGTTTACAATGTTGAAGCCCCTGCATCCCCTCAAGCCTCCCTCCCGCTGCACGTGGATGTGGACATGGTGCGGGTAATGGAAGTTTTCCTCGCCCAGCTCCGGTGAGGATGTGCTCTTCGCTCCCTGGGCCTCTGTGTGCTCTCCTGGCACATGTGGAAATTGGTGGGGTCAGAGCAGGCTGTACCCATGCAGCTCGTTTGCTCCTCTGTGGGCTCTGGGAGGCTGAGGGTGGCTTTTTGTGGCCTTGGAGGTGCTGACCACTGGCCAGCACTGCTCTCTGGCCAGGGGTGCTGCTGTGTCTCCCATCTCCTGAGGCGGGAGGTTTGTCTTGTCCTGCCCCTTGTGCAGGAGGCCATCAGGTGTGGGTTGAGCCCTGCCAAGACTGAATACACCAGGGAAATGGACGAGCAGGGAGTGCACGTGGCACTGCAGGCTTGTGATGTGGGCTGGCACCTTCCCCTCTACTCCCAGGTTACTCTTTGGGTTATCTCGGGAAGAGCTGCCCCCCGAATTCCTGCTGGAGAGCCCAGGGAGTGAGGGGCTGGCCGACTGGGAGCTGGACCGCCTGCTGTGGGCTCACACCGTGGAGAACATCGCCACTGTGTCCACCACCTTGACCTCGCTGGCCCAGCTCCTGGACAAGATCGGGAACATTGTCATCAAAGACGATGTTGCCTCTGAGGTAGGGCTGGGGCATCCTGAGGTGGGGAGCGGAGGGGGCCATGTGTTGCTGTCCCTGTGCAGATCATGAGCTCCGGGGTGGTGCTGTGAGTGAGGCCCCCAGGATTGTTCCTGTGTTTCTCCCTGGCCAGGGACTGACCGTTGGTGTTGTTCCCACACAGGTGTACCAAGCGGTAGCCTCGGCGCAGAGCGCCATGGCCAAGCTGGCCACGGGCCATCTGCACTCGGCTTTCCAGGCCAGCAAGGAGGCAGTCACCTCCTCGGAGCGGGCCTTCTTTGACCCGTCCCTCCTCCATCTTCTCTACTTCCCTGATGACCAGAAATTTGCCATCTACATCCCACTCTTCCTGCCCATGGCCGTCCCCATTCTCCTCTCCTTGGCCAAGATTGTCCGGGAGACCAGGCAGCGTAAGAAGGAGCCCACCAAGATGGACTGAGCCCCTCACGATGGTGCCCTGCCTTGGGGCTGTCCCCACCTCCTGGGGGGTGTTGTCATGGACCCGTGGCCCAAGAAGGGGCCTCAGAACAGTGTCAGGGCCAGGCCTGGCAGCTTGGCATGGGTCTGCTTGGGCCAAGGTGCAGGAGTGGGAAGAGAGGCTGCTCTGAGGGGTGGGAGATGCTCTCAATCTGGGACCTGAGCCAGAGATCAGAGAGGAGGGAGGGGGCTCCCTCTGTGCACTCCCTGGCCCTGCACTGTGTTCAGAACAAGCTGCTCTATAAATAAAGAAAAAACCCCGGTTGTGCGGGGGGTGTGTGACCCTCCTCTCCCGCTCTGCCGTTAGCCCTCTGCATGGGTGTCTGTTGCCGTACCTTCCCCTGGCCCAGCTTGCCTCCCCCTGCACCCCCTTATTGCTTTTTTGGGGTCTGGCTCTTGTCTTAGGGATATTTAGCCCAAAGCACTTGTTGTGGGGATGTTACGGGGTTCAACTGTTGCGGGTGGGTAGTTCTTAATGGGGGGTCTCTTGCTGATGGGTATTGGGGCAGAGCCTCCTCAGGGGGCAGTTACATCTTACTGGGGTCCAGCTCCATTCACTATGGGCTCTGGGGAGGTGGTTATGGGGCCCCCCCACCCCATTCTGGGTGTGTTCTCAGGGGTAGGTGGAGGGTTTCTCCCCCCAACACCCGCGGTTTTTTTTTTTGGGGAGGGGGCTGTTTGCCCAGAGGCTCCTGGGCTCTGACCCCCATGATGTGGGGGTTTGGCGGGGGAAGTGCTGTCTCCTCCCGTGAAGGGGTTTGGCCTGAGCCCCTCGGAGCAGGCAGCGGGGCCGTGCCCCCGCCTCCCCGGTGCTGGGCCGGGCGGGGGGCGGGCCGCGGGGCGGGGATGCCCCTCCCGGTGCGGCGGGGCCGGCGGCGGCGCGCAGCGGGGCCGGGGCCGCTCACACCGGCGGCGGCGGCGGCGGGGCCATGAAGGTGAAGAAGAGCAGCGGGGCCGGGACCGGGGCGGCGGCGGCAGCAGCGGCAGCAGCGGCGGCAGCGGCGGCGGCGAGGACCGAGGAGGAGCTGGGCCGCAAAGCGCTCATCGGGCCCGACGACGTGCTGGGGCTGCAGCGGGTCACCAGCGGTGTGTGCCGGGGGAGGGGGGGGCTGCGACCCGGGGGTGTAGGGGACGTGGGGATCGCGTCCCCTTTGGCGCTGGCGAGGGGGATAAACGCTGGGGGGGGGCGTAGGGGGAGCCGGTCCCCCCTCCCCGGGGGACAAGGAGTGGGGATGCAGTACCGCGGGGGACAGGGGCTGCCCCGCGGATGTGGCAGCCCTGGGGGTCTGGGTGCCACCTCAGGACCAGGGGATACCCTCCCCTACGGGATGCCCAGCCCCTCTGAGGCTCAGGGCTGGGGATGCAGCCCCCCCCATGCCCCCCGGGGTCGAAGGTCGGTGGTCTCCCCATCACCCCTCTCCTGTGTCTGTGCCCCTGCACACAGGGCTGGGCCAGGCTGAGCCCCTAAGCCTGTGCCCACAGCGGTGGGGCTGGGGGGGGGCAGGCTGGGTCCATGGCTGTAGCATGGGGGTGGGGGGGTTTACTGCATCTCCATCCTGCAGCCCCCCAGTTTCCCCTTCCCCAGCACTGCTGGTTTGGAGAGCATCCTCGGGGGACGGCGGGCGCGGGAGCTGGCTGGAGGGTTTGTTGTGCTTGGCAGAGCAGCTCGGTTGGGACCAGGCAGCGGCAGCCGCCTTGGACCTGTCGTGGTTGCAGCACGCCGGGCTGGGAGAAGGCATGTGCCAGTCTGGCTTCAGCAGTGCCAGGGGTGCTCTGCCCCACTGCCCCCCAAAAGGCTTTTTCGCCATCCTGAGACCTTTGTGTCGGTCTCTCTGCGGGCAGCAGGTTGGGCAGGGGGAGAAGACTTGTGGCAGGGAGGAAGGGGGGCTGGCCTGGGTGTCTGGCCATGCTCCTCTTTGCCTTGAAGCGCTTTGCGATGTGGCGTTAGAGCAGGTTTGGTGGCGCAGGCCAGGGCTGTGCGGCATGACGAGCCCTGGAGAGGAAGGATGCGGCTGTGAGTATCGGTGCGTGCAGGCGGCCCCCGTGGGCTGGTGTGTGGTGAGCAGGGTGGAAGGGCAGGAGAAAAGCCCTGCGGGGACTCAGTGTTAGCCCTCAGGAAGGAAGCTCCTCTGAAAGAGGGGCTGCTGATGCTGGGGGGGTTCTTGGGTCCCCTTCTCCCAGCTGAGATGCTCTGCTGGGCTGCAGCAGCGTGATTCACTGCCCAGGCCCAGCAATCCCCTGCCTGTAGCAGGAAGAGCTGTGCAGCAGGCACTGAAGCGTACTGCCAGCGTGCTCGGGGGAGCAGCAGTTAGGTGGTGAATCCAAGCGATGGCCGCATTAAGCACTTTGCATCCTTGCTTTATGGTAGCCTGCGTGTCCCTGCCTTCGGCGGTGCTGTCTGGAGGGGCTGCAGGCACACGGCCACCCCGCACCCTCGCTCCCGGGCTGCGCAGACCTCGCGTGGCATCGCTCTGGCCACTGTGGATGGTGTGTGGCTCTTGGTAAGCACCTGTGTTTCCAGGGTGCAGGGAGGGCCGAGCTGGTCACCCTGGCTTCAGAGCCAGGCTGGGAGCAGAGCTGGTTGTCGTCTGCCTCTTCCAACCATGGGGCATTGCTCTCTGGAGCACAGGGAAGATGTGAAATGCATGAAAATATTTTTCTCCCCTCCTGCTAGCAGACTTGCTGGTACAGGGGTAGCGCAGGGGGTGTAGATGGGTCATGCCAAACAAGAACCAGGCACTGCGATGAGCCGTGGATAATGTCTTCCCATGGGAAGTGCTTGTCTATCCTGCCGGGTACAGGTACACAGTATGTCCATGCATATTGTATCTTATTACCCAGGAATATTTTGCAGCACCCCTTCTCAAGCTCAGTTTTTCACCTGGTGTGTTTAACACAGAGAGGAAAGATACAATAATATTTTTCTGATCTTAACATGTAACGATTATTTGGGGCATTCTGTGGCCTTTACTCATTTCCATGCATGACAGCAGGCTCTTAAAAACAGATTGCCAAAAATACCAACGTGAAACGATTCCAGTCTTCTGCTTCGAGTGGAGGGTGCTGCAGGGAGGAGGAAGGACCAGATTGTGGGAGAGAAGTTCATGGCTACCCCAGCCCCAACCTCTCCCTTGGAGATGCTGAGTTGGGGCAGACACGATGCCCTATTTCACAATTCTGGCTTTGATGGCCAAAGTTGTGGTGCTCCAGACAGTTTGAAGTTGAAAGGGGAGTTGGTGGTGGGGTTGCAGCAGAAATGTCCTGGTGCCCTGGATGGGCTTTGTTGTTCCAGATGCAGTATAATTCATCTTTATCCAAGCTTGTGGGCCAGTAACACAGTAGCTCACGCTGTCGAGGGACTGTGGTTAAGCTGTGTGCTGCCCAGGGACCTGGGGTGGTCTGGACATGTTTTAACATTGCTTCAGCAAATAAAGCCCAGGATATAAACCATGTTAGAGGAGGGCTTGGTGCTGCAGGAACGTGTGTTTTAGAGATGCTTACACCACAAGTAGCCTGTGTGTTTCTGAATGGCCTTCCAGCTTGTGCAGCAAGAGGCAGAACCCCAGCTACTGCACGGAGTACAGCATGGATCCAGTGACAAAAGGGATGGCTGCCTGTGGCAGTGGGGCACCATCCTCACACCTGGCAGGGCCCTTGCAGCCCTGCACGTGCCTGGGGTGTGCTGATCTTGCAGACGCTCTTTTGGAGCCAGGGTTTGCCATCTTACGCTTGCTCTGCCTGCTGCGGAGCTCCTCGGTGCTTCCTGATACGCTGGGCAAATCTGCTCCCCCGTCAGCCCTGGAAGAGCTGGGTCTTGGGGAGCCAAACTGCTGCTTGTGGTTGTTACCTGTTGACCGGGCAGGCTGTTAGCCCTGCTCTGGTGTTTGATGCTTTTGCATCAGAAAGCACAGCTGGGCTTTCTTCTTTCAATAGGTACAGCTGATAAATGACCAAATGTTAAATGTCTCAGGCTGGGAGGGTGGGGATGCAGGATGTGGCTCTGTGGCAAAGCACGCTTACTGCTAAGCCGGAGAAACCCTGTCTGTAACCAGCTAGAAGAGCCAGCTGGCCTCTGCTCTTAATGTGCTTCTAATAAGCTTAAAGGGGGAGTCGTGCAAACTGTCCTGCATATGCTGCGTCCTTTCAATGTTAAATCCTCCAGCAGCTTCAGGGCCATAACATTTCCAGGCATGCTGGGGTCCAGTCTGATGGATCTGGGGTGCTGCCCTGGAGTATCTGGGCCTTTTGGCTGGGCTGGCTCTGGCACTACTCCAGCTGGATTAGGTGTAAGGCGAATGAACCATTTTCTTTGCAATTAGCAAGATTTGTTACTTGCTCACACAACTGCAGTTACAAAAAGAGGAAAAACCTGATTAATTTAGGATTAGCAAAGGAGTGGGTCAGAGCTCAGTTCAAATTGCAGTTAATTACTGAAGCAGCCAGAAGATCGGAGGAGTCTATCTGCAGTTATTGGGATGTGGGTGTCGGCAAATGCCATGTCCTGCCTTCTGGAGCCAGCTGAGGAGTTGGGGCCTGTCATCCATGGCACTGTCCCTCGTGTCTCTGACCATGCTGCATCTCGCAGCTTTGCTGGGTCACGCTGTGCTGCTCCCACGTTAGCTGCGGGGCAAGGCTAATTCAAGCAGAGCTTTAATTTCTTCCTCCATCTTTGGGGTTAGAGTCATCGGTGGTCAGCAGAAAGATGATAGTACAGCCCCCGTAATGCCACCCCCTTTTGCCAGTGTGCAATAGTACCAGGGTTCAAACAGATATGTAACGAAAGGCAAGCTTCAGCCTCGGAGACTGCCCTGCTTATCACAGCTTCAGGCACCTGTACAGCTTGTCTGTAATACTAGCTTAAAGTTTATGTTTTAAGCTTTATTCTAAATCTTATTTTATTTTAGCAAACCAAAGTGTTAAATAATTTATTACGTACTCGGAAATAAATACAAAACAAAACCTAAAAATACGGAACACACACTTAATCATTTCTGAAACTAATCTCTTCCCCAAGCTGTCATTTAAGATTTCTCTGAGACTTCTCATAGCAGCTTTAGCTAAGGGTCAGCTTGGCAGAGGGCTGCCCCGACGGGTCGGTCAGGGCAGACCCTTCGTGGGTGACTTTCATACCAGTTTCCCTGTAGCGTTAATGGGAAGCTGATGTGAGTGAACCAGTCTTCAAAGCCGATCCTGGACCATGACTTTCCTTTCCTTCCCCAATTAATTGGGTAAATGTATTGTATTAGGAGCTCTGATGAGCTGGGGGTGTTTGTGAGGCTAATGAATCACTGTTCTGAGTTGTCCAGGGCTGTGATGTGTAAAAGCATTTTGATATGCTGATTTCTTGTCGCAGAGCGATATCCCAGAGCGGTGTCAAGCTGCTCTCACTGTGACTCCCTTTCCTCGGCAGCACCACATACGTTATGAACCTTTTCAAGGCTTTGTGATAATGTGCAAGTCGAAGTGTTGTGTAGCTGAAGGGTTTTTTTCGTAGTCTCGCAGTACAATATGGACTGTTAAGATTCCCAGGGGCAGCACACATGGTGTGTGTGTAACACAGGGTGCCGGGCTGGCAGATGAGTGGGTTCCTCCTTCTGCCAGTGTTGTGAGTTTGGGCCATCCCTGGTGGAAATGGCAAAGGTAAGAGGAAAACTGTGGCATACGCTGGGGGAGGCAGCCTGGGGGTTTGGGCAGGGCCTGATCGCTTTGGTGTAGCCCTGTGTAAGAGCAAAGTGAGCTGATTTCGTTAACGTTGTGCACGTGGTTTCAGACTTTGAGTGCAACCAGCATGAACAAGGGGACAGGAAAGAGCGTTTGGATGCCTTGGGGATGGGGGAAGAGCAGCTCCATCCTTCCTTAACAAGGCCTGGAGGGCTGTGATCAAATTAATTGTGAGAGGCTGAAGTCTGGAAAGCTGTAGCTAAAAAAAAAAAAAAAAAACGATGAGCAGGCTGCCACAAAAAGCAGAGAGTGATGAGGCGTGCAATAGGACTTGGTGCATAGTGTGGCACGGCACGACACGCTGCGGGTGGGTACATCTTATGGGCTGTGGGCACCTCTGTAAATGTCCCAGCTCAGAGCCTGCTGGCATGGTCCCTCTGCTTCATTCACAATGTTGGTCAGTAAATGTGCTGCTGCACATAAACTCCCCTCAGACTCCTGGTGTGAGATTTTTCCTCAGGGGCATTCAGAGCAGCCTAATTACTGAGCTAGGCAGGGGGGCTGCAGGTGCCTCCCTCCCCGTTTACCCCCACTGTCTTTGCTTATCCTAAACCCGTGGCTTTAGAGATGGAGTGGATCCTGGCTGGCTTAGCGTGTTTCTCTGCCTCTCTCTTTACAGGACTTGAACTGCTGAGGCAGAGGGCAGGTGAAATGGTTTAGTTTTTTTCTTGAATTGAACTCTGGTTGTCTAAGCAGACATATCAGTACTGCTTGAAACTTGCCCTGCCTTCCCCTCGAGGTCTTGCACTCCGTCCTGCGTCACCGCTCTGCAGCTTCACGGGTTCGTGCTATTTTTGTTCGCTTCCTCCTGAGACTCTTCAATCTGATAATCTCCTAATCTCCAGCCCCTAGCAATTCATCTGCAGTTGTCTTTGCTTTATACCTGGCTTATATCTTGGGAGTTGTCTTCAAAATAGCTTCTGACCTTGTTGGCTAATGCCTGTTAAGAAATAGGCCTGCATAGCTACAGGAGCCTTCTCATTCCCCAAATTCTTGTTATTGCCTGTGTTGGGGAGAGATGTCCTGTTACAAATCACTGCTGTTGCATCAGTTTCTTGTACAGCATCCTCCTGATTTGCACCCCTTTTCATGACCAGATTTTGAGTCCTTTCTTACCCCAGGTACACTCTGTTTTCCTCTGTGGGCTGTTAAAGCCTTAAAATAGGAGCTGCCCAATCTGAGCTCAGATGCTTTGATGAGCACTGCAGAAATATCTGTAATGTCTGTGAGAGGGGACACATGCTTCCTCCTGGTTGCAGAGAAGGAGAAGGGATCTTGAAAGGAGCACAAGGAGTGCTAACCCTATTGGCCATGAACTCCTCTTGATAAAATGTGCCTGGTGGAGTGGTCGCAAAGGAAATCTGAAAGTGTAGGATCAACTTTTAGCTTTCTCTGATGAGGATCAAACACCTAATCTCATCCATCGGATAACTGAAATAACAGAAGAGGACAGGAGGAGAAAGTGCCTTCATTAGCTTGCTTTCTGCGTTATCTAGCACTGTATTATCCCACACCTTCTGTGTTCCTTTGTAGCACCAGCTTGCTAAAATACATGGCTGGAAATATGCATCAGGGTTCACAGTGTACCGCTGTTCACGAGAGAATAGGCAGTGCCTGCTGTCTTGTCTAGGCTGTTTTGCTGGTTTCTTTTGCAATCTTGGTTGTTTTGGGGAGGGGAGAAAGGTTTCCTGGATGAGAACTGTCTCTTCTCGGATCGGACAGTGGAGGTACCACCTCAGAACTGTAAACACAGAATGAGCATCCAGAGTTTCTGATAACAAAGGTGGAGACGTGTTAATGAATGCCTTGCTACAGATTGCCGTTTGGGGTATTTTTTGGAATCACTTTTTCATACAAAGGGAATAGGAGAACTCATGAACTCATTGTGTTTGGCTCAGGAAGTCTCGTCACCTCTGCTGCTTCCTGAGACCACCACAATGTTGCTGGTTGTGCTTCCAGACTCTTTCAAAATTATGGTAGGTCTTAAGATAGAAAATGTCTCTAATAGTGGGGAGTTACAGAGCTTCTGGGAAAAGCTGCAGAGGCACCATCAGGAATAGCGATGTGTGAGTGAGAAGTGCTGCTAATACCAGGCTTGGGCAAGTTGCAAGAACTTGCTCTTTGTTTTGAGAACAAGTTCACCTCAGTTGGTGAACTCTTTTCAGGAAGAGTTTGGGTATGGAGGTCTGGGATATAGCGGTTCACTGGGCTTTAGGAAGGAGGAGGAAATGCTCCTCTCTTGTGACCTGTTTTTGCACTACTTAAGGTGGGCACTTGAGGACAAAAGCCAGTCTGTTGGGTTTCCTAAAGCAGCGCAGATGTGTCCATCTCTTGTTCAGAGTGTGGTCTCTGTCAGCCCTGAATCAAGTGAGTACTGAAAGCTTGTTCAGGGAGATTCCATGATTATTTGGTTATTAATGGAGAAACAACACAACCTGCTTCAGGGGAAGTGGAAGAAATGAGAAAATGTTCTGTCCTGAGAGACCAAGCCTACCTTCTTGTAATAATCCACTTCACTCGATGGAAGTTTGAGCTGCCTCATGTCTAACTAAAATAGACATAGATGCTGCCTCCATTCTCCAAATTGTGGTGACGGTGAATTAGGATAATGAAAGCAGATGATACATTTAAGTGCGTCACAGAAGTGTGGGCAACTGGGCCCTACAGTGATTTAAAAATAAGTATGTATGGGATGAGATTAGCAAATCTGACAGTGCTCAGCTAAGCAGAAGTATCTGCCAATTGCCAGCAGCCCATTCCCAATAAGACCTTCCAGTGTAGCTGCGGGCTTCTGTTATGTATAGGGGAAAAAAACAGCATGTGGCTACTTTGATTTTTGAACAGGAATTGCAGCAGGCAAATTTAATACAGGCTGAGAGGAATATATATATATGCTTTCTTTTTTTTTTTTTTTTCCCCCTGCTAGGAGACTGGGCACTGCCAGAGGAGGAAAAAACACTTGATTGCTATACTCTGGCAGCTAATCTTCCCAGATGTCATCTAGTTAGATACAGGCGTGTTGATTTTTTTGTTTTGTTTTGTTTTAAAAAAAAGGTATATTTTCGCTGCAAAAGGAGTTGGAAAATATAGTGCAGGCGTGCAAACATCAATGAACAGGAGCCTAGTGGGGATTCTGCCCGGGGTTTACTCCTCTTCGGTGGCTCTGCTTGGCTCTTCTCTCCTCCAGATGAGTCATGGACACTGTTACTGCAGCAACGCTGCTGCCAAGGAGGGGGATAAAGCTGTTGCCATGGTGCTGGATGGGCAGGAATTTTGCAGGAGGAAAAACACTTAATAATTAACTTGCAGACAAACGGCTTCAGACTTTGCCTGCGTGCTCTAGGGAAGGTGTCCCGGGCTCCCAGGCGACCACCAGCCCGTTCTGGTATAGCCCCTTGCCTTTGTGGAGAGCAGCTGGTCCAAGCGTGGCCGTGGGCCGAGGGAGGCGAAGCCGGGACTGTGGGAAGCTGCGCCTGCTTCTGTCAATTTATGTTTTGCGTGCGGCTGCCTGGAGCCGGGAAGTTGTGGGATGGGTTAAGAATTTGGGCTGGTTGATGTGTTAGAACCTAAAATTATCATGTAATTGCAGGACATCTACCTGAGGATTGCTAAACGTGGGTGCTAAAGGCAAGGGATCAATTTAAATTTCTGTCCCATCTCCTTGGCTACTGTTGGAGTCAGGAATAATATTTTGTGCGGTTCTGAGGCTATTTTGTCTAACAGCAGGTTTGCATTTTCTTCTGGTAGTGAAAAGGTTGAGCTTTTATCTTGTTCTTCTTGATAGTGTGGGTGCTGGTGTTAGTTTTCCTTTGTGCTGTGTTGATAGGAAAGCGACACCTCCCTGCCAAATGCCAGAGATGCTTCAAACACAGTCCTCTCGCTTAAAGCCCATTCCTTTGAGCATTCACCATGTGGTAGTGGTGGTGATGGAGAGCAGTAAAATTGTCCAGAGAGCACGTTTAACACGTCTGTTCCTTGTACCAGTGAGCACCTGGACAGTCCTCCAAGTTAAGGAGATTTGCACAGAACAAGAGGCTCCTGGGAAAGTCCAGGTGCTCGATGTGCAGTTCATGCTCAGCAGCGCCTAGGAGCAACCTTTCCCAGTGCTGACTACGACTGGCTTTATCTCTCACTGCAGAGGGACCTGATTTCTGTAATTACAGATCCCAGCACTAGGGCCTTGCTGCCTGGTAGTCGCAATGCGTGGTGTTTGGGGTGGTGTCTTACCACACCACAGCAATCTTTTCTTAACTCCTTATCTATGGGATGTGCTAACCACTGCCCCAAACCCCCAGCCGTAACGCAGGTCCCTGCTCTGTTATACTGGGGCTGAGCTACGGTTGTAACGGGCAGGTGTGATCTCCGAGTACACTGTGACTTGTTTTCATGTAGTCAGTGAATAAGCCTGAGGTGGATGCATATATTTGAATTTTAGAAATAGGAAAGCACACAGAAACAAGTGATTAACTCAGACTAACAGCAGGAATTAGTAGCTGAGAAAGGGCTTAGAATTATAATGTTAAAGTAGAACCTCCACAAGGAGTCTCCTACACCATGCAGATGCATAATTTCTCAAAAGCTAACCCGGCTTGTATACATACAACATTAGATTTGTCAGGATAAAGTAAGTTATGGGAGCTGCTTTCAATCTGTGCTTCTATTGTGTAGCGACAATGAAGCACTGCTGCTCCTTCCTGAGAGAGGAGGCTGATGCCCAGGCCAGGAGGCTGTCTCGGGGCACAGCGAGGCTGAAGCCAGAAACAAGGACTTTCTCCCAAAGATAGCGGCTCTGGTGGAAGCAGCGAGGGGCTCTGCTCCCAGACTGTTTTCCTAATACAGGGAAAGGCTTCAACACCGTTTTCAGTGCTGAGGAGCAAAAAGTCCTTGCATGGGACAAGCATGGGTGGGGAGAAGAGGCCGTCCTTTGTCTGCAGAGGGCTGGAGATGGGGTGGTGGCACAGGGGAGGACACTCCTGTTCCAGTTAAGTGCAGCCGGCTTAGTGCTCACAAAGCTGCTTAGCGCCTGCATTCTGCCAGAGGGCAGTTTTTAAAGCAGGCAAAGCCTCTTACACTGAAAGGGCTAGGATTTGATGGAGGTGCTGACTATTCTCAATACCCTGAGGGGAAATGGATGCAGAAGGTGCTGGCACAGCGTTGGAAAAAGGTGGTGACCTCTGAGAGCTGGGGGAGCGAAACCTTTTCCCTGTCCTGTCTGAGCAGGGTGGTGTCAGCATTCAGAACTGGGACTGTCATCATAGACACCAGTCCTGGATTAAAAACAGGGTAGTAGTGGAGATGCACTTGGGCTGCTCTCGCTGCTTGTGGTGACCTCCAAAGAACAGCCAGAAACACCTGGTAATTCTGGGCAGCCTTCATTTCAATTTGCTTTCCTCTGCAGATTATTTGTGCACTCCAGAGGAAAATGTTTACAAGATAGACTTCACCAGGTTCAAAATCCGGGACATGGAATCTGGCACAGTCTTGTTTGAAATCACCAAACCAGCAGCTTCAGGTGAGTGCACACACAAAAGTCTGTTTTCATGAACAAACAAACGCTAGTGTCTGCTTCCTTTTGCCATTTCCCACTCCTTTACTCAACGGATTTCTCAAAAATAGGAGATGCTCTCAACTGCAAGAGGGCCAGAGTCCCAGCCTGCAGCACAAATATTATTCAGGTGTCCCTTTGTACCAACACAGTAAACAGAACTCGTTGCTGCTGTATTCTTATGATCGCCATCTGTGATGAGAAAGGACAGATGGATGTTGTAAATGGAAGCAGAGGAGGAGGTCACCGTGTGTTTGTTTCTTGGCTGTTCATCAGCTAGAGTCCCCCTGTACATAGTTTAACTGTTAGTCTAACATCTTTCACTCGGGTGTCAGGAAAATGGTATTTCCAAAAGGAAGAAATGTTGTCAATTGTGCAAATTAGACAAACTGAAAACTTGCATATTTTTTTTTTTCCTTCATAATTTTTAGGTGGTACTTGTAACCATCAAAGTGTTACGTGTTGCCAGTGGTAATAAAAACCCAGGGCAGCTAGTCTTCTCCTGATCAAGGACTCTTAAATCTTCCTCACCTCCCTGCAGGTGAGAGGAAGCTTTCTGTAGCTCATAGATAGCAAATGAGACACGCTAAGGTGAAATGGCTTGTTCAGAGTCACACTGCAATCCTGAATCAGAGGTAGGAGCAGTAAGTCCCTTCAGAAGGTAAGAAGTGTACCAAACCAAAGGACCATCTTGCACTTCCCCATCTCCAAGTGGCCGGTAATGGATGCCTTAGAGAGGATAGGAGGAGGGTAAGCACATCATCAGGCTTTCTCAGAATAGTTTCCTGGCTTGCATGACTCCGCAACGTACGATTGCAAGTATTTTCACTGAGTTTCTGTTTCTCAGACGACTGTGACGGGGCTTTGCTTTGCGCTTTTCCAGAACGTGAACACAATGACAGGAAGGACATTGACCCCAATGCCGGACGGTTTGTACGCTATCAGTTTACCCCAGCTTTTCTTAGACTTCGGCAAGTGGGAGCCACGTAAGTAATTCACAGAATCACAGAATCATCTAGGTTGGAAAGGACCTTGAAGATCATCTAGTCCAACCTTTAACCTAGCATTGGCAGTTTCCAACTACACCATATCCCTCAGTGCTATGTCGACTCTACTCTTAAACACCTCCAGGGATGGGGACTCCCCCCCTGCCCTGGGCAGCCCATTCCAACGCCCAACAACCCCTTCTGGAAAGAAATGCTTCCTAATATCCAGTCTAAACCTTCCCTGGTGCAACTTGAGGCCATTCCCTCTTGTTATCACTCATTACTTGGTTCAAGAGACTCATCCCCCCTCTCTGCACCCTCCTCTCAGGGAGTTGTAGAGGGCCATGAGGTCTCCCCTCAGCCTCCTCTTCTCCAGACTAAACCCCCCCAGTTCCCTCAGCCACTCCCCATCACACCTGTGCTCCAGACCCTGCACCAGCTCCGTTGCCTTTCTCTGGACACACTCGAGTCATTGAATGGCCTTTTTGGGAGCGAGGGGCCCAAAACTGAACCCAGTCATCGAGGTGCGGCCTCACCAGTGCTGAGCACAGGGGTAAGATCCCTTCCCTGTCCCTGCTGGCCATGCTATTGCTGATACAGGCCAGGATGCCATTGGCCTTCTTGGCCACCTGGGCACACTGCTGGCTCCTGTTCAGCCGGCTGGCAAGCAACCCCCCCAGGTCCCTCTCTGACTGGCAGCTCTAATTGCTCCTGTGCTATTTTTTCCAGTACAGGAAACGACTGAAATTTTATGAAAAATGGCTCTTGCTTGTTGATCCTGTCTGGAAGTTGATTTAATAGGGATCTTTTGTAATTGTGGGGATCTCCAAACATTTTTGCTGGATGCCTTGCTATCTCCATCCCTTTAGCTTGTTTATTTACCACAGGAATAGGCATGGGGTTGAAGAGATTAATGCTAAAAGGGGCAAAATAAGGTGGATGGACCGCGCAGATATTACAGATCTTTTCTGTGCATTATAGTTTGTTTGTCAGAGGCTCTGCCAGTTTTGGAAGGTGTGTCTGCAGCCTTCCACGTTGCATTCCCCAAAACCCGTTAATCCATAGATGGATGTGAAATGATGAAGTAATGTTTGTCACTTTAAGTACTAGAATGATCTTTGTGCCTGGTAGTACTGCTTGCATCCCTCAATAAACCACACCAAAACGTGACACCTGAAGTATCTTTCTGTAAAGCTTTAGGCCAAAGTTATTGCTACTGTGACAGAATGTGTTTTTTCTTTAGTAAGACTTAGTAGTAATTACTACTAACCACGCTATTGCTACTAACTTACTATTAACTACAGATTTATCTGCAGTTAAATAGCGTGCATGGGGAGATGCAATTTTTGGCTTGTTTTTCCTCTCCTGGCCCTCCAAAGAGCAGACTGGTGGGCTTCTTTGTCCTTATTGGAGATTTTAGAAGGATATTGGGTGGATACTGGCATGGCAGGTTCTTTATTTTTGTTTTTCTTTACATTCACTTAAGTTTAAATTAGTAGATCTAATCAAGAGCTCTATGCCCATTGCTATTATATCATTAAGTCCATAATAGTATAATCGAGCATCGGTTATAGTTTCCAACACAAATATTTGTTTCAGGTATATAGAAAACAGTAGTTTGGATTCATGCTGGAGTGCAGTTTGATAGATCCTGCCAGCAGCAAATGTGTATTTCACAAGAACTGATGTGCAGTAGCCTTGCTTTAAAAAAAAAAATAGTCATTTTCAAGAGCTTGATTAAAGTTCAGCATTTGGATACGATGCAAAAGAATTAAAATTTGTTGTCAGAGAATTTATTTAGAGCAAGGCTGCACGTTACCACTTCCTGCTAATCCTAAAGATGTGCACCATTTAGATTTTGTTTTGGAAGAAAAGTTAGTTATGCATCAATTATCACCTCTTTGGCCACTATTTGATTAAAATACCCAACTTTTGATTTGTGCCAAACCAGTAACGGTGTCTTCCTGGCTTACTCATAGTGTTTCGTGTGTAACTAATACCTATCTTTCTCCAAGAGGTCATGCTTCTTAGTAAGAGAAACTTGAATATAGTGCTGGCTGAAACTTGTCCTCCTTTACTACTTACAAAGCAGGAACAGAAGAAAGACCATTTTCTGGAGATCTGGCTTTTTTTTTTTTAATATCTGCCAGAAGAATCAAAATAACTCATATAAAACTTCAAAGCAATAAGGAGTTTCTAGTGAGTGATCTCGTGAAGTGCCTATCCAGTAGAGTTGGAGGGATCTTTCCTTCACTGAAGATGAGTTTGAGATTGTAAAATTGTCTCGCGTGTCTCTTTTTTTTAATAAAAAGAATCAAAATATTGTATAATCTATTGTTTGTAATGCTATGTTGTGTCCCTGTAGCATGCTTTAAGAAAAAGAGGAAACAATAATTTGGTTAGTACCATTGATTTATATTTTTGGCTTTTTTTAGAAGAGCTCTCTTCTACCTTTCAGGAGTGGGTGAAAAATCTTATTTAAGGAAGAAAGCTCATTTCAATCTTATCCTTCTTTTTCAGGGTGGAATTCACAGTAGGGGACAAACCCATTAATAACTTCCGCATGATTGAGAGGCACTACTTCCGGGACCAATTGCTCAAGAGTTTTGATTTTGAATTTGGGTTCTGTATCCCTAGCAGTAAAAATACTTGTGAGCACATCTATGAATTCCCACAGCTCTCTGAGGATCTCAGTAAGCTCTCTTTAATTACTGGGTTACCACATAGTGATGTTAATCTAAGGTGTTTTGAGGAAACCCTTTCTTAAAAGCTGTCTGTAGAAAGAGGGTAGGGTAGAGTACTTCCAGGTAGTTTTGTATCTGTGTTAATACAGATTTTATTTTCTAGTAGCATGTATCTTATCACCCATGTGACTTTTTTTTTTTTTTTTTTTAAATTCATAAAAGGGAAGCTTCAGTGTCAGGGAGAAAAAAAGATAATGGTGTTATAAACCTGCCAGAAAACTAGAATTAAAAAGATGTCCAGTAGGTGGGTGACTTAAATGTTATGTTCTGTTTGATGTGCTATATTGATAGCTTGAGAGGTTTTAGTTTTAGTATGAACATAACTTTTATTTTCTCTCCTCTCTCCCAAAATGCAGTAGCATGAGTAATAAATCTGTGTGATCTTATATTCTTTGCAACACCTAATGATGTATGTCAGCACTAATATTGCAGTCTGGAAAATAGTGATGCACTGGTGCTTACTTATTTTCACACAGAACAAATTTATTTTGAGTTTGCTGTTTTATCACTTTTTTTAAAACAAAAAAACCCAACCCAAACCCCAGGCTCTAGTGTGATGTTGTTCTGAGGTTAGGTAGAGCACTTACACTTTGTATGGTGCCTTAACAGATTTCGATTACGTTTGAATTCTTTAAAAGATCCTGTCAACGAATGGTTTGGGTGGGTTCCTGTTTTGGTTTTTCACTTGAGAGTTTGCTGCTATTTGAGCAATGCTATTAAATATAACTGAAACCCAGCGCAGAGCCTTGCCTCGGTAGGGCTTCTGTGTAACATGATTAATTTTTTTTTTTTTTTCCTATTTTCCCCCTGCAGTTCGAGAGATGATCCTTCATCCATACGAGACACAGTCGGACAGTTTCTACTTTGTAGACAACAAGCTCGTGATGCACAACAAGGCAGATTATTCATACAGTGGAGGACCTTGAGCACAGGATGGACAGCCAACCTGCGCTGGCCTTCCCTTTCCTATCGAAGTCGTCAGGGATACCAACACCTTCAGTTCCGTTGCCTACAATGTCAACTGGACAAGGATCCACAAACCAAGGACTCTTTGCCACAGTAGGAGTTTCATGACTAAATTTGCCAGTCTCATCTTTCCTGAGCTTTGAAGCAGACCCAATTCTTCAGAACTTTAAGCGGTTCTACAATGCTAAATGATCTTTGGATACCACTTCCCTAAGTTCTTTAAGTGTCTGCTTTGAAAATGGCCTTGTGGGACCTGGGAGATTTTGCCCTAATTCTGAGGATTTGTGTTCTTGCCCTCAAGTATCTTTTAGGACGTGATTGCTTTCTCAAAGAATGTAATCTGAGAAACCACGTGGGTTTGATGGATGCAAATGCAGAGTTTTGTTTATTTGTTTCTCGTTGTGAATGCTTCAAAGGTATGGCCAATTTAACTTGCACATCCAGTTGAAAATGTCGAACGTAACATCTTACAAAAGCAAGTTTCATCTTTAGTTCTGTAAATAAGTATCTCATCCTTTAGTTTTGTTCCTCCTATGTTATAATCTGTTTAATCTTGGAAACACTGAAACTCACAATGAAGAGCAGTAGTTCAATGACAGAGCTGTTTTTAATTGGGTACTGTCCTTTTACATTTCAGATGAAGGCAAAATAGCATTGAGGGTCTGTGAACCTCCGTAAGTGTTTTCCATTCATTTCAGTTTTTGCAAACCGATTGCAGAATAATCAGGAAAAATTGAAGTATTTTAGCATTGCTTAACATATTTACATAGCTAACATTTCAGCCTATTCATGCTGTATGTTTTCGATGTCTATTTTCTTTCATCTCTGCTCAATACTAAGATAAGGGCTTCAGCACTGCTTGTTAGAGCAATGCTTTCATTTGTCTAGGGCAGTTGGGGAGTGTGGAATTTTCAATTTTCCATTTGTATCTGAATTTGAAGAGTGTTATGACAGTGTTCCCCTTTGTTAAAAATGTTTCTCATTGGATATTAATACAGGTGAGACAGTGAGTCTAATAATGTAGGACTTCAAGGCACAGCAAAAATTCAGCAAGAGCACTCTCTTCACACTGTAAGAAGTTCAAGACCAATTTTGCCCAAGTTTCTCAGCGTGCGCTTCTTGGAAAGATAGAAGTGCAGAGACATACCAACATCAAAAGGGTAAACTAGTGTATGCAAAACAAAACCTGAGGAGGCTGTGTGGGGTAGCCTGTTGTCATGAAACCCTTACTCTAAAGGTCAGTTCACTGATACTTTAAAAAAATAAAAGGCAGTTGCAGTCTGTAGATATTTCTATAAATACTTGATGTCTCCATGTCTAATTCTGTGAGTTTAAGTGGAACATTATATGTTAGCCTCAGATAGGTGTGATTGTAATAATTTTTATAAAATACCATTTCCAGTCATGATTAACATCTTTCTAGTCACAGCCGAAGTCAAACAGAACTACAAATGGTTCCAAACGTAGCCATCTGCCTAAGAACAGGGAGGTTTTTGTGCTCTTATTGGGGTTGTGATCACTATTAAATGTGTTACCATTTGTGTTTGGCTTGGCTTGCTTTACTTCTGAAAAAGGATTCAGTTTTCTAAAGAAAATGCAGTGAGGTTAGGTTACAGCACAGATTTTTTAATTCAGATTGATAGCTAAGAAAGTACTTAAAGTTTGCTGATTTTACACAACTAGTATCTTGTAGTAATTATTATCACAATGAGACTTGTATTTATCACTATTTTTTGATTCTAGTGTATTAAATGACACAATTAGCCTACGGCTGACCTGTCTGTTTGAGAGTTACAGAGAATTTCCTCATTATTTGTACAATGCTTTGTGCTACTGATCATTAAGTTTTATAGCACAATAATTACTAAAGGTGAAAATAGTTTCAAAATGTCTAGGTCTTCCCCTCCACACCCCCCCCCCCCCCTTTTTTTTTTTTTTTTAATCAGAGCTGTTAAACTATCTATATATTCAGTGACATTTTGCAGGTTCAAGTATTTATGAATTTTGTTCCAACTCTTGAAGGAGAAATTATACTGATTTGAAGACAGAAGAGAGTGTGTGTGTGTGTGTTTATAACTAGCACCCTATACAGGTTTTTTGGGGGTATGTTTCAACTCTCACCTGCTGTTCATAATAATCACTTCTGCGCATAAGATTTTTAAAAGATTTCTAGCAATGGTGCTTGCCCAGAATTGCCAGTCATACGTTTCAAACAGATGGGTGTTTCAAAGTTTCAAAAATCTTGTTATATTTTGGTGAGAGCACTTTGGTGCAGACTTTTGGGTTATGATACTGAGGCTTCTCTCTGTATAGCATATCATTGTCTACTGATCTGAAATAGTCATGTTCTGCTCCTTTTTTTATGCTACCTCCTTCTAAGATTTTGAACTTCAACTCCAAAAGTAATTCCATAAAAATATTACTGTAATCAATGAAAACTTGAGTGGTAGACATACCCCTGTCAAAAAGAACCTAGAGAAAGCTACCTTGTTCCCAACAGTGCAGTATGTTGTCGAATGGACTTTCTGACACTCTGCATTTTATGGTAGGTTTGAGGTTAAATCTAAGAGGATGAACTATCTGCTACTGATCTCCTGAATTCTGCTAGCTGTTCTGATAATTGAGATTCTATGGGTAATAATTTCAGGCTAACAGAAAATTTAGTGTGAATCACATAGGAGATATTTTATTTAGTGAATTTGTTGTCTTCTATTATTAGGAATATTTTAAAACAGAAACAAATATTGGACCTTTCAATAAAATAAATTTCAACCTGTTTTAGCTTTTCAGTTTGCTACAAATAACAAGTTCTGCTTCTTAAACCAAGGCAAAGAACTAAAGTTTCTGTGGGAAGTGTAATGAAGGTGCTTTTTTCTGTATTCCACTGCAACAGTTATCAGTGTTACCTCTCTGTTTTACTTGGAAACAGGTTGTTTGCATCTCTTTAAGGTCATCTACATCCACAACATTTACAAACGCGTGGGAATTGCTGCCCAAGGGAGAGGTTCCATTCCTTTTCTACCTGTTTATGCAGTAGTATAATGTGTGGTGTTGACACGAGACGTTATACCGATGCAAATAAACAGCACTAGAAGAGTCTGTCTTCAAAAACTTTTGCAGTACAGTTGGAACTGCAATTCCAACTTCTGTCCTTGTTTTGCATTAAAACTATGTGCAAAATTTAATGTTAAAGACCACGCTTTGTACAGCACTGAAGAACTTCTACTTTCGTCTGAAAGGGAGCCAAGAGCTCTCAGGTCAGTTGTAAAATGAAACCCACATTTTTTTCTCCTTAAATTGGCAGCTGATTCTTATTATAAACCAGTTGAAAATCAAATCTTAACAGCATTGTTCACCGACTAGTTAATATTTTGTATTTTAATATTAATCATTATTGGGTTTACTTTGGCAGTTCATCTACAAAATCACCAAATATTTGCTCTGGAAAAATAATTCTTGTAATTTTTTTCTTTGGTCTCATTTTAAAAATTATTTTAAGTAGCACTACAGCTCTGTGTTAACGAGACAGTCTGGAATTTCGGGATCTAACTTTCTGAAAGTGAAAGAAAATATCGAAAAGCTAACCCAGATTATCTGCTAATAATGACTAGCTGTTTCCTGTCAGAAGACAGGATTATATGTGTACTTTACAGGGTGAATTATGCTTGGAAAAAGAAACTAAGTCTCTGTGAGTGCTAATATTGACATAATTTTTCTGAGACACGCATTCTTTCGCTTATTCAGTCTTGGATTCCTTTAAACTTCCAGGTTTTTTAAAGAAAGCAACAGTAATACATTTGTGGTTAACTGCCATGCTTCATGGTCTAATAATTCACAGACTTTAGTGGCAGAAAGAGTTTAGTTTTTAAATTAACACATCAAGTATAAGTATGATTTAAATTCTAGAAACTTTGTTCTCAGATCAGTGGCAAAAGCCAGAATTGTTTCTGTGAATGTATCCTTTATGCAGTGACATTTATGAAATAACTGAATAATCCACTCTTCCTGACTCAGAAGACTTTTTTTTTTTTTTCTTTTTCAATGTAGAAAGTCTCTTCAGGTTTGAAAGCAATGTGTTGGGGTTTAGTTCTTACTCATAATCTTCTCTCTGTCTTGTTTTTGAGCAGGTCAGTAAGAACTGTATTTGCCACCTCTGTCCTCCATTTGAGTTTCATTTCAAAAACTTGTGTAGCGTGTCAAAGCAGTGGTTGTGTGTGAAACACTGCAGGCTACCGAGTTTCGAATTCCTTCATTTTGAGCATACAGACTATTAAAGTATATTGAGAAACAGTGCTATGTGTTGACCCACAAAACCTAAATTCCAATCTTCACGACAAAAATTGAAGGGAACTCTTACTCATGCAAAGATTGTTTGGGGACTGTTTAAGGTAAGAAGATGCTAATATCCAACTCTTGGGCTTAATAAGTATTATAAAAATGTTCTATTAGTTATTCATAACCTGAAAAAATATGCTTAACAGCTCAATTTTAATTAGATCTGGTTAGGAATGAAACTATAGAGATTATTGCTATCCCTTGTGGGGTGGGAAGAGCAACTAGAGCTGTATGTACTGCACAAAAGCTAGACACGTTTACATGTGTTGACTTTAGTGGTAAAAGTTATATTTGGGAACAAATGAGGGAGAGGGACAAAGACAGGAAAAGGAGTGAATGTCAGCTAACTGGAACCAAGAGCTTTAAGGCCATGATAAGCGTAAATGCTTTTTCTCTTGAATTTGAGATAGCTGGTAGCTTCTGGTTCTCTTCTATACCCCCCGCACAAGCGCTACCTAAGTTTATACAAATGTTTCACTATTACTCAGATATTAAGTCTCATTGGCAGTTCATATCATTTTCTAAACATGAAAATAGATTTGAAGAGTGTGAAACTCTAGGCCTCAAGTTGCAGCTGAGGTGTTTTCTAAATCAGAGGGCAGGCTGACTAAGGGGTGAGGTTGTGTGTTTGTGTCTCTGTTCCCAAGCTGTAGTTAACTGCCTCCCTAGAACCACTGTGTTAATGCCTACTGTGATGTCTGCTTGTATCTTACTGCTACACTGAGAAAACCTGTTTGAATGTGACATTGACTTTTTTGCATAGGATCAGAATTGTCTGTATTAAAATGTATTTATAAAAAAATATATTTTTTGTGGAAGGAAAGTAGGATTCTAGTTAATAAACCATTGGGAAAATGTTAGAAACATTTTTACCAAGTTCATTTATAATTCTTTGTATCTTGTTAGTTACCTGATTTGTTTCCTATAAGAACATCCACTGTGGCCCGTTTAGTGGCAATGCAATGCACTGTCATGCAGAGAATCTGGTTTTCAGAAAACTGGGAGTCTTTTGTTTCCTTTTGGGACAGTTGGAAACCGAGTAGGTTGCCAGGAGGAAAAAGAGCCTTGGCACCGAATCCACTTCTGTGGCTTTGGCTTCAGTAACTAGTCTGCTTGACTTGTTCGCAGATAGATAAGTAGCGAGAGCAAAGATTGAGACTTCAGGATAAAGAAAATTAGATGCTACAATTTAGTCTTCCTGTAGGAGGAGGAGAGTATTAAAATTAATTTATACAAGGGTTAAATAGGGAGTACACTTGCTTAAAACTATTAATATTGGCAGCGTAGTCATAAATGTGCATACTAGGGAATATGCTTGACTTTCTCCATTACCTCAGAAATGGTTGAAAACACGTCACTTTCATTAGCAAGTGTTTCTTCTCCTGTAACAAATTGCAAAATGTAAAAAAACTAAATAAATTATTGATCCTAGAAATGAGGGTGATTGTCTATTTTATTTAAATATTTATATAAGCGCATGAAAAACATTCAAATTTTCATTTTGGATGCCTTTCATCGATATTTGATCTCCAGTTTTGTGCAAATTTATGTAACTAGCTTCACTTTCTGCTGATTGTAGACTAAGCAACGCACACGTAAAAACTCTGGTGGTTTGCGTAGTTACATGACTGAAATGATTACATCGAAAGTGTTTAAGTGGGATTCAGCTTTCTGATTGGTGCAACTATCTCGGGGCATCCTTGAAAACAAATTATTTTCAAAGCACATTAACAGAACTTTGGAGTTCCACAGATCTAGTTATGCACCAGGCTGTGCTTCTGAAAAATCTGCTGGCTGCATTACGGAGAACCAATTTTTGAAATTAATGTGACACCTGCAATTGCCATCTCTGCCATATTGACTAAAACGGAAACATCTGCTCAGACTGAAGTGAGTTGTATTGGGGTAATTCCATCTTGATGTTTTTGATATTTTCGTAAAAAAATTCCTGGGAATATCTCTGTATTTCTCTGTGAAGCAGAACACCCTACCTACTCTCAGAGGAAAAACAGGTATAATGTTTTTGTTTGAAAGTATCTGCTGTAACTCATTTTGATTCCTCAGAATTTCTGGCAGAACCACTGTTGTGTACTGGAACTTGCAGAAGAAATTTATTTACACATTTATTAATTTTGGACTATTACTTGGAGCAGCGTGAAATACCAGCACCGAGTTCTACAACAAGGTGATGACCTGAGCACAGGTTTGTGATGTGACTATTGTTCAGCTATCGCTCATCTGAAGTCTGTGATGAGGATATACTCAAAGTCTGACATCAGTTCTCTTACAGGCTCTTCTAAATCAGAGGGTAGTTTCTGGTTTTGCCTGTACAGGTTCTCTGTGGTTAGATGCTCTCTTCTGATTAAGCTTACTCTTGGAATTACCTGAACAACTGGAAGCATCAGGTCTATTTTCTTAGAATTCTTGAAAGGACTAGATGCTGATTTCACTGAATACCTAAACAGAAGAGATAGCAAAATCAGTACTAATAACACTAATAAAGCAGGTTGAACAGTCTCTCTGATTTTGGTGCTCAAGAATAATTACTGGTTGAAAAACTTCTGAGGTTGAAAAGAAGCTTTAAAAAAAATGATCCAAATTTTATTCAATAGAAAATTTCCCCGTGTTAAATGTTTGCCAAAAATATACTGCATTACCAATGCTTTTTTTTTTTTTCTTCTTCCCTTAGCCAGCATGTCAGTCTCATTTATTAATAAATATGCCTAATCATCCTGGAGATGTTCTGTACCTCTCCTCAGATTCTTATTTCTTATGACATTTGTCAGCTGCTTAGCTCTTGTGGCAAATCTTGTGTTCGCACCATGCTTCTAATTCTTTTGTCATTGTTCAAGGGCATTCATCTATCTGTGACTTGCATTCCCTCAACATTTCTTAACTGTAGTAAGAACATTTCTCAATGATCTACTATTCCAAGTTTCCCGATGTATATGTTGAAGACAACGTATCTTATTTTTAAAGAAAATTTTAGAGATTACAGAAGTCTATCACTGCATGCTAGGATAAAACAAAGGTATTTATTCTACCTACAAAAAGGAGTAATTGCTTGACAGAGATAATTTTTTTCCTTAATCAGTGCTGTACAAAAACTTAAAATAGGAGGTGAAATCATGCAGGATAATGTATTTTAATTAAAACTACAAAGAGAATTTGGGTAGGTCGAGCATAATTGCAGTTGGATGATTCCCAGCTATTATTTTGAAAACTGACATGGGACCTTAAATAACAAAGGCCTGTTTTATTTAATAATAATTTAATTATTCTAGTAGAGGGCGTAAACCATGTTAATGAAGCTTGCATATGAAAGTAATTTGTAGCAAGAAATAAAAACAGGCAGGGAAGCTACGAACAGCAATATAGAAAACGTGTAATGAAATTTACTTTACGAAAGGAAGTTAACCCAAATGGGAGAGAAAAGTTCTAAACACTTTCAGTTCTTCCTTTCCCACTGAATGACAGAATGAATCAGAAGAGGGGAACAGCAAACTGGATATTTCATAATCTTTATAGTCTGGCTCTAAAGAGTAAAAAATTATTCCAGATGACAAATTATTGGAATATGCTGGTTTTACCTTATTTACTGGAACAGTTATACACACACTTGTACTTCTTGTGCTTGGCTGGCTATAGAAATGTACGTAGCTCTTGTTTTTTCAGTAAAGGCGAAAACTGAAGTAGCAAAACTTGGTCAAAGGAAAACGTCCTGCAGGTACAGGTAAAGCTTTCAGTAAAATATCAAACTGTTACGTTTATGTGTCACTTGCTAGTCCTGTGTGTGCTGTACAGGGTATGCAGCCAAGGAATGGGCGTACAAAGCATCTTTTGAGCAGTGGTGCACACACCTCATTTCAGCTATGAAAGGTGCTACATGGCACCAGACCCAAAAGCTACCTAGAACCTATTTTAATAAAAAAAAAAAACCCACCAAAACTCAACCCCAAAACATTTTCTTTATGAATGTTGTTGTGAAAGGTATGGCATACCACAGTTATTGTGAATGTTACTCTGTTCACTGTCATTCAACTAGTTTTGAAAATCATGTTTTTATTTCCCAAATGCAAACCTTACCACCCTTATATATAATTAAGTGTTTAATTAAACCTGCTGACTGCTTTGATGTCTGTACAGTTTCATAAACCAGGAGAACAGAGGGTACACTATATCCCCTAAAATTAAAGCATGCATGGAGACCTGATTATAAGTTCAGAGGAAACAAAACTTTCTGCCCCAGACATACCAAGTCTCTTTAGCACGGAGTTGTCGTGTACCTTTTGAAGACGTTCCTCCACTGGAGTTCATCAGCTGGCATTTGTCATAAACTAAATTTGAAATAACAGTCCAGAAGCGTTATTTGCAGCTGACAAATACACACATACACTTCCTGTGGCCATCTGGCAAGAGGCGCTTGCAGGAAACACAAGCACAAGTGTCACCACTTAGAGAACTTTAAAGACTATTATTTCAGCTAACATTCAAATTTCTTTAAGATAAGTTAAAGTGAGAAAGAGAATTTCCAGCCAAAGCAAAAGCTTGCACAAAACCACTGCAGTTTATCTCCTTAGATTAACTATTTGGTACAAAATATTTTTCCATAGGTTTTAGGTTTGGGGTTGATTTTTTTGATGTTCTAAAGTCACAGAGTTAAAGGTACATATAATAAATGCCTTAAGTAATCATTTAAGCCTGGTGCCTCAGACAGGCACAAACATGCTGCGCTTATTCATGTGGTTGAAATTAAATTCCTCAGTAGCTGCCTGATGGGTGAGATCTTAAATTCTTTGTTCATCTAAATCATGTAAATTCCCTTCTCTAGTGTTTTTTTGCTACTGATTTGCTTCTGCCCAAGAGCTCGGTGCGTGGCCACTTGCAGCCACTCACTTTAACAGCACGAATCTTCTGGGCAACCGCCTGCCTGGAGGTTTCTGGAGAGGAAAGCAAAGCCTGTAGGAAATGCAGAGCCACACCTGCCTTGTTTTTAGCTTATTACTCATCTCCACCCGCCGCCAGGCCTTTCACCTTTCCTTTCAGCCCATGAAACACGCCTTTCCTGGCATCCCAAGACACGGCCCTCCTCGCCTGGGGCTGTGGTGGTGGCGATGGGGAGGTGGTGAACCCCGCTCGGGCTCAACGGCCCTTGACGCCTTCCCCTTCCATCCCAAGGATGATGCTGGCAAGGTGGCTCTTGGTAAATCACCTCAGCGCTAGCTTGGAAGGCCATCATCACCCTGCCTGTGCCTGCTGCTCATTAGTTGACGTAATTAATTTTCCGGTGATGATCGTGTGAATAAGAAATTTGAGTAATGCAACTAATGATGGTCTTCGTTGTGCAGCCGAGCCTAATTGGTTTTGTCAGGAATAAATGTTTAGTGGCTTTACTTGCCTCTCCTGTGCCCAGGTCAAAAATTGATAGATTCAGAATAGGAAGTCTTCAATTCATCTGAGCGGAAAAATGTTTCGGTGCTTTGTTATTCAGATGGCTGAATTACGGAGGTTTAATAGCGACTCCAGTCTGCTCATCAGTATTTATCGGCCTTGAGGCACGTAGCACGCTTTCTACGTGTAAAAACGATTTGCAGCAAAGTTGATGTGAACTCAGTAGTTCTTGGAAACTAGTTCCAGCACTTCTTGGCATCTCGTGGCCCTTTGTGATTCTGAGAAATTAATCCTAGAAAAGACTGCTAGGCTGTCTGGCTTCCTACTTATCTCTGTGACCCTCACTGTACTTAGAAATCTGTAACTGAAGGCTACTGGAAAGGTATCCAGTCTTGACGTGGAGGTAAGACAAAAAATCATTATTACAAAATGCTGAATAGCACTGACTCCCAGCTTCCCACCACCGGGGAGGGCTCTTGTTTGGTTTTACGTTGCTGGCTGTTTGCTGAGATCTGGCAGTTCATAAACCAGTCAACATTTGCTGTCTTGATATCTAGTGTGTGAGATTTTTCATCAGTGTGCAAGCTGACTAAGAAGCAGCCAGGGGAAATAAATCCCATACGCATTAATGATGTTCCTACTGCTGTTTATTTTCAGTGTAAACAAGTGTTGTCTGTGTGTGTTTGTTTCTTTGTATAGACAAAAAAAAAAAAAAAATTGCTCTTTTCTGCTTCTCAAAAGGACTGGGTTTAAATTTTGTTTTATGAACTAACTCCATTCATTATTTTACTGAAGAACAAAGCAGTACTTCTCAAGTAAACTTTTGCTACGGCTGCACATGGGAAACACTAATTTAAAGCTTCCATTTACATGATTGCAGTGAGGGGATGCATGGCAAACCATATAGTTCTTCTTCAGCTAGTGAATGTTTGCTTTTTGTTTGCGTTACACTAGAAAAGGATTAAGAGGTCAGCAAAAGCTTATGTAAATATATTTAGTTTTTGACATTTAGTAGTCTAAACACAAACATTTACACACAGATCTAGGAGTCTGATTGAAGTATTATAAAAATGGGGCATTAGCATTGATTAACTAAGTTCTTTTCTGTTCAAGCTTTGTGTGCAAAGGAAAAGGTCAGAGACATACAGTAACGCTGACGTGCTATTTAATACTTTATCCGTTCCGTAATACGTATTAATCACTGTCGTTTCCAGGTAGCTCAGTGCTGTGCCAGGGGTTTGAAAGGTTGTGCACAGATATGAACGTATCTGAAAAGAACTGTATCAACAAAAGCAAACGAAACTTCAGGGGTGATGGTTTTATACCAAGAACAGGGGAGCACATGGGAGGCAGCCTTCTTTAGCCAGAAGTCTTTAACAGTAAATTCGGGCTTATGTCAAGGAAAATGAGCTTCAGAACATATTTCCAATATAAATTGCTCTTATTTGAATTTTCTGAAGTTTAAATGAAATGTACAATTAAAAAAAGGTTAAACTAATAAATCCTAAACTTTAGAATGCAAATTTTTCCTAATCTTATGTTGGAGAGGGCAACAATGAACACTGTCTTCTGTTTGGTAATAAGATATTTTTATGGTAATTACATTTAAGATTTTTTTTTCCTAGACAGAAATAGCTGTTTGCATAATGTGTTTGGTTTAGGCTGATTAAGCAAACATCGTTAGCCTTGAACTGGGAAAACTTCATTCTTTTCCTCCTTTCTCCGCTGGTTTTCAGAGTACTACTTAAAATGGTCTTTAATGCAAATGTATCTTAAATAGATTTGCAATGTGTGCAAAATACTTATTTTATGGTAGGTACAAAGTAAGGTGTCGCCAGCTCTACAAGTTCTAAGAAAACATTTACTGTGCTATCAATGACTCTGTCAGAAATTATTTTAAAAGTACAGGATAAGGATTGCACAAGATAATGATTATTCTTCTATATAAACTTAAATAAAAGTAGTTAAATAAATAGTTTTTTTACTTTTTAAAAAATAATTGTTCCAGAAATGTCATTTATAGTATGGTTCTTTCATCACGCACCCATATTTCAATGGGATTTTTTTGTGTGTACCGGAATCACTAATGCTAAACTGAAGCAAGACAATAAAATTCTGGATGTAAGAGCCTGAAGCGGGGAGGGGAGGGAAGCCCAGACAATTTATATTAGTTAATAACTTGCAGTCTTTTTTTTTTTTTTTTTTTTTTTTAAAACATGACTCTTTTTTAATATAAGAAAAAATCATGTAATGACTTTTAACTTCTGTGAAATGTCCAACCATGTTAAATATGGATTGCATTGGAGAAAATACTTTAAGGTGCTTAGAATAAATAACTTTATATAGCGAGGACAAACTTCCCTCGTGTAGATACAGTATGTCAAGAAAGTCAAGCAAAACACAAGAAAAAACATGTTAGAGTGTTCTTTTCCCTTTTGCTCTTTATGTCTGATCAGTCTTCAAAGACTTATTACCAAGGAAAATCTCGAATACAGTATGACACTTAGCTTGCTTTCTCCATTTCTTCCTCCCCTCCACTTGTGATCATGTGTATGGTCACCAGCATGGAATATATTGGTGCATCTCAGAGAATGCCCTAGCCTGTTAAACACAGATCACAGACTATATGGATGACACATAGGAATTTACAAATCATGAATGAATTGCTATGCCCATAAATTTTAAGTCTTCAACACAGAAGAAGAAGCCTAGCTTTTCTTGATTTAAAATCCATGAATTTGGAGTTTCTGCAGCAGATATTTAGCTTATCTTGGCAAAGTGTTGTCCAGAATCATATTGTAGATTTTAATGGATTTTTCACGTGCCATGGATTTGCTTTAATCACAAATATTTTATTACAATTTTGCTATGTTTTTAGAGTGATGGACCTTGCTGATGCCCTTCATCTGGTATGTTCTCAGGCGTTTTCTTGTCATCATCTCCCTCTGCCAAATATAAAATACTAGGAAGACTGTTAACTCTGTGGGGTAATATCTTGCAAAGGTCTGTATCAATCTGTATACTGGCCATCATGTGGTTCACTGTATGCTACTCACTATCATTATGGGAATTTTAAAAAGGACTAACAAGAATTTGATGCAAATGGTGATTGAAAGTAATTGAGTATCTCACTCCCTTAGGCCTCTGAAAATGTTGATCTGCATATCAACTCTTTGGTGTTTGCAGTGAAGGACTTCTCAGTGGAGAGACTCTTACCCAGAAAAGTCCTTAAGGATATGGGTAGCTGTATGCAAAGTCCTGCTGACCTCGGGGTGGCTGTTCGCTGAAGTTAAGCAAATGTATTTGAGGAGTTTGGGGGGGGTCTGGGCAGATGGTCCTGCCCCAGCAGTGGGGGTGCGGGCACATTACTGCTGTCGGAGAGCGAGCGTACAGACACACCGAGCCGTGGAAACCGATCTCTCAGCACGAGCCAGATCTGTTGTAAACAGTCTAATATTTGCAGATAACATTATTTACCAAATATTAATATTATTTTTGGCTTATGAGTGATGTTGACATATTTTAAGGAACACTAGAAGCTATGTGTTGCAGAGCCAGGAGGGTACAAAAACATGCTGCCTGAGTGCAGGGCAGGGGGTCGGTTTGGTTTTGCTTTTCCTCAGTGCCTGGTTATATTAGGATTTAGCTCAGTTTGATTCTTTATTCAAAAAAGGTATCTAGGATAATATTAGTGCTTCTAAAGTTTGTACTTGGTATTTGTAACGTGTTAACTCTTATATTGAATATAATGTTTAGCAGCTTTACACTTACGCTATGCTTTAGGCTCATCATTCAATATGCACATTTCTAGTGATGTGGCATACTTAATCTTTTCCTTATTTCTTTACCTAAATGCTATATGGTCAAGAATTGATTCACCAAGCTCTAGTATGTTTGCATAACTCTCTTCCTGCTGTTTACTTTGCACAGAACAGCTTGGCAAACTCGACTCCATTTCTCACTCTGCATATTCTGTCTGCAGGAATGCAGAGGAAGAGGGGCTCGAGTCAAGCGAGGATTTCTCGATAGCTGCATAAGGGATTACAGAATTGCATCGCATATATTCTTCCTCAGTCTTCTCTATCTGTCTGCCCCTAATCTGATTTTAAGTCTGAGCTAGTAGGCACGGCTGAGGGTGTAGACTGGAACCTGGGTTTGGCTTCAGTCTTAACTGGCAGCACTCCCACCTTGCTGGGAGAAAGCAGCTAATTAAACCTGCATGCATTTATTTTAAAAATACTATCTCACTGTTCTACCTCGTCTGTACTTCTCTTTGTAGTTCCTTGCTGCTTTTTTGTAGTGTAAGTGGCTCAGTCTGACTCAAATTTTAATCTGCTTAGTTTCTTCTGAGTTTCCATAATATGTGAATAGAGATGTCAACAAAGAAAGAGTACTTTGATTTTTTTTTTTTTTCCTGGTTTGTAGACTATATTCTTTAGTGTTGTTAAAGGTTCCGGCTCCAAATAGTCTTTAGATTGCTTCACTTGGAATAAACCACTGTTCTGTCATGTCACAGGCAGCACCTTTATGGTAAATCAGAGAGAGAAGCGTGTTCCTGAGAACCTGGCTACTGAAATGCCTTAGTTCATGTTAGGAACCATACCCTCTTCTAATGCAAGGGCTAGTTAAGCATCATAATAAATCCTGGTGGATCTATCAGATGGATGTTAAAATAGAGATACTCTCTGGATTTGGCTAACTGTAACAATTAATGTTCTCTTTTTCATTTGGCATTTTTCAAAATCTTGATTTAATGGTTGAATAATTCATCTCACTGTTGAGCTTATGTGGATAAAAATAGAGGAATGAATGTGAATAATTTCCAGCCAAGTAAAAATTCTACTAAATTGTTTTGTTCTTTTTTATTAAAAAAGCAGAGTTTTAAACTTCTTTTTAAACACAGTAAAACTTTGATTTTTCACTAAAGTATATTTGTTGCTTTGGTTTAGTCTGTCAGCAGCTAGTCCTCTATCTTCTAATACTTGCAGAATTTTCAGTTTATGTTCTTGTTTACCAAAACCCAGAACTTCTTTCAAGTGGACTATAAATGTTTTAATACGCAGATATTTTTTTGAGTGGTCTGTGGCAGATGTTGTTGCCATCATTGGCTCCAAGCAATAAGTTAGATTGTGTGCTTTGACTTCTGTGTTCATTTGCAAGCAGCTTTCATTTAAAAAAAAAAAAAAAAAAAAAGGAAAAGGAAAAAAAAAGTCAATAATTTGTTTTCCTGCTATAGTCATTTGTTTCTGGAAGATGCAGAAGATGAGTGGCTTGATAAAATGGTGTTGACCAGTTCAGCCGTTAACAATATTATCTTTAAATACTTTTAAAAATTTATTTTTAGTATCTGTCTGTAGAAAATTATCATAGTAAAGCTACATATCCTGCAGGCGAGTTCTGGAAAAAGATAATTCTTATTCCAATGGACGCAGTTTCAGCTGACATAGATCAGTAAGTGTGTGTGATGGTTAGGACTGTATTTAGACAAAATAATAATTAGGTTGGTGCGTGGTTCACATTAGTGCTATAGGTTTGGATCCAGGATTACTTAGGTAGGCAGGAGACACTGTATCCAATTCCATAAAGGCAGAGTAAAGAGTAGTGAGCTGTAGGTCGGGCAGGTTGCTGTGCTGAATTCCATTTTGGATGTTGATGCTGCTGCTGTTCTCCATCTGGCAGTGAGAGGGGAAACACTGGGAAGACGTTGGGGATGATGAAATGAGAACTAGGGGATCCACAGCTAGACTGTCGTCTTTCAGCTCCTCCCAAAGATTTCCTATGACAAAGCAAAATGGATTGATTCAGCTTTCTTTAGATATGCTTTTTGAAACATTGTTTTATGGGAAAAGTCGTAATTATACAGTTGTGTATGGTGTATGTGTAGGTACTCTTAATCACTTGTGATTAAGAAAGGAAAAAGATTGTTTAGACAGTTATTATTTGTCTGCATAATAAATTTAACTCTGGGAGAAAGCAGCACTGACTTAAGAAAAGTACTTCACTCTATAATCGGCAGGATTCTGTTGCAAATGTATCCTTATGAAGCATAACTTCTATTTGAAAAAAACCTAATTTTGAAAGGGGAAATGGCCTTTGTTATCTGTGTCAGATATGGAAGAGCTAATGGCATTTTACGGGACAAATCTGCAAATAATATTACTGTACAACTGAACTTCTCGTATTCTTATGGCGTAGTGTTCTCTGAATTGCAAACTAAACCCTAAACTGGGTATGTGATTGACCTGACAAAGCAAAAGATCTGAAATGTTACTTTTTTCTAATGTGTACCAAAAAGTTTCTCATCTTTCCATTGAACGCACGTGTCACAGTGAAGGCATGAAATGAGTTACTGCAGGAGGGCTGTGTTGTTCATATTCATCATGAAGATTTCTTTGGGGGGGCGGTAGCAGGGAGACTGCCACTCCAAAGCTGTACCCACCATCTGCAGTCTATCAAAGGGGATAATACTTAGCCCTTTTGATTTAAAAAAAAATATTGTTTTCAATGTATCTGTGTGAATAATGATTCTGCTCCAAGTGTGCAGGCCTTGTCTTAAATTCTAGGACCTCTAATTTGAGATTTGATAATTTTAGAAAGAAAGAAAGTAAAAAGCTTAGATAAGGTTAAATAATTTAAGGTAAAGGGCAAGGACAGAGGGAAGTTGGAACTGTACCATATTGGTGAAGCATACAGAATATCCACAGTACGAAGGAGCATGCTCGAGATGAACTGAGTAAAATGGAAAGAGGTTAAGAGAAATGAATGGAATGTGAGATCCAGCTGCTTGAAAGAGGAAGAAGCTGAGGATTCAGAAAACTGTGTTGTTAATTTTAGTAATCTGGGCATGGCAGGATTGTGGAATATTTGTGACAGTACAACGGCAGGGTGATTACATCTGATGAGTTGTAGATTATTAAGACTGTGGTTTCTTGCTCTGTCTTTTAGTTTGCTCTGTGTACCGCTTTTTGTCTGTGCAGGAAGGCAATTCTTGCACGTTATTTGGTGCAGCAAAAGCTTTACCATTTGGAACTCACAGGTTTTATTTTATATGTATGCATGTACAAATGTACATACACACACACATAAGCTTGGTGGGGTTTTTTTGTCTTCCTATTTTTGCATGGAAAGCTATATTCCTAGTATTCAAAATCCTGTCCATTCAAGATGACTCAATTATTTAATGTAGAAAACTTCACTGTCAGCATCACATAACTAAGTATTTAAGAACACACTTGAGAAAATATTGTTTAGGGCGTAGATCATATGAATGCCTTGTGAAGGAGTAACTAGCAGTCTTTTGAGCAGAGATGTGGAAAGTGTTTGAAGAAATATTGATAAAGAAAAATGTCAACATGTTAATTCAATCAAAATTATTTTTCTTTGTGCTCCTCACATGACAATTCTCTTGATGTGCAACTAAAAGTTGTGCCTGAGTAGTTTTCAGTGGAAAATATGTCCGAATTTAAACAACGCATTCTAAATACTGTCTTAAAGTGTTTAATACCAGCAGTTGTAGTCAGGAGTAAGCAGAGTCTTTTTTTAAAGTCTGGATGTAAATCTGCAGCTTTCTTGGGAAACTTTTTATAGATACAAATTCCATGTTGTGCAAAATGATGTGCCCTAGTAAGCTGGTCTTTGTAGCAGTGGCAAGGACAAGTAGTTAGAAAAGAAGGACATAAATACATCTTATGCAGCGTGATGTGATAAGCCCGACTCTACAAGAAAAAAAAAATGCCTCAGATACTTACCTTGGAGATCAAAATCAGTCAGGGACGGATTAAGAGCATCGATGTCGTTGCTGAGGTCTCCCTCCTGCATGAGCGTGTCCTGCACTGTCCTGGCTGCCGAGTGCTCGGTCAGCAGCTTCCCACCGCACGTCGGGGGGGTCTGAGCCGGCACTGGGGAGTCCTGGGTGATGCTGGGCTGAGGTCTGAGCTCGCTTTGAGCCTCCCCAGAAGGAAATAGGGTCTGAGGGTCAGGCGACTGTTGCATTAATGTATTTGCGATTTGAGGAAAAGCCTGTGGTGATGAATAGCAGGCGGTTTGCTGCCCCCCGAGTAAATTTGGTAGTGGGTTCTTGACCTGGAGGGCTCCCGAGGCGTGGATGCTGTGCAGTGGCTGTGGCAGACCCGAGGAAAGAGAGGGCTCGCCTAAGGAGTGGGGTTGGAGTGCCATCTGTCTGGAAAGGGATGCGCCTGCAACACCCGTGGGGCTGCAGGACATGATTGACGATCTCAGCTTCTCACTTTTGTCGCCTATCAGGGTGTCAAGTTCTTCTAAAAAGCAAGGGGAAAAAAAAGCCCATGACTGACTTATTCCTGACACAGCCTTAGTCTTCATCGCTTGCAGCTAGAATTGTGGTGTTCCTCAGGAAATGGGTGAGGGGAATGGCAAACAAAAGTGCCAGCCCAGATATCGTAAGAACTCCAAAAGCCTGAAATGTTTTTCTGAATTATCAGTGCCAAGTGAGTGTGTAACAAATTGCATTTTTGTGTCCAAAGGCTGGATACTTATTAGTTAATTTAAAATTTTATTCTATGGTACTTATTTCAGAGTTGTTTTCATCTTAAAGTTTAGCGAGATGTCAAGAGAGAATGTTTTCTCAGTGAAGCTTCTTTGTGCCTATTTGGAAGCACTCCTGCAAAACCAGGTCTTATTTAATTCTGCTTTTTAATTATTTTTTTTTTTTTTTTGCCAATCACTTTATTACCAGGAAAAATTCTTAAATGCTTTCCTAATCATGTATAAATTCTCTTATACAGCTTGGTGCCTATTGCAAAAAAAAAGATCAGGGGACCACCATTTGAGAGCTAGTGCACTAACATTACTGACCTGGCTTTGCCATACTCTTCCTTACAGCAACTGGGTCTTTCCTCTTCCATTTCTGAAGCTCCTCCTGCATCTTATCAATTTTGGCTGGATTCAGAGCCCACAAACAGCCTTTCCGAGAAGAATTGCCTGACTTGTTTTCAACTTTCTCAAAGCATTTGTTCAAGGATAAGTTGTGGCGTACAGAATTCTTCCAGCCATCTGGAGCTGTCTGGAAAAATAAACCCAATCTAAGAATGGAACTTGAAGGAGAAAAAAAAAAAACCCGAATATATTTCTCTGCTTTGACTGGTGAAATTATAAGAAATGCTGTTTAGGTTATACTTTCTACAATATGAAACTTGTACGTTAGAAGGAAGCCACAAAAATGTTACCGTCATGTTGTGTGGGAAGAGAGGAATCAGATAAAATAGTAACTGATCTTTTAAGCCTTGTCAGAGGGGCTGCTGAATTTTTAAGACTGAATTTGCAAATCACAAGAATTAAATGTGTAAATAATGATATTCGAGAACTTTGAACTAACAGGAAATCTATCTTAATCTATTTTGGAACACCTAGAAACATTTCAAACACTTAATTGAAGGACTGTGTGCTACTTGGACTCAAATTAAGTGTCCAGGCAGACTTCAAAAGAATTTTAGCATGCTACTGTAGGTGTAACTTTGTATGCTAGCCAATTATATAACCAAATGGTTTAATCACAAGCCCTACAGACGAGATACAGGTTTCTACATCTGATCACTGCATCTTTTTGCTTTGCATTTATTTTTAACTCAGTAGTGGAAGCTGGGAGGTTCTTTAAACTGAACAATACATATAAGCTTCATTAAAATGATTCCTCTATTTTTATTTAGGTCATTTCTGATCAGTGAGGGAAGCAAAATTCCCTCCTTTCTCTGAGGACAGTTTTGCATTCAACTTAAACAATGGAAAGAAAAGAACACCTAGTGCAAACCCTCTGGTTCTACAATTTAATTTTTACAATCTTTTTTTTTTTTTTCTTTTTTTTTCCTGATTGCTTGTAAAAGAATTTTGAAAATTAATATTGCTGTAAGGGATGAACAGGGTAATACCCTCAAAATGGTTATGCTCAGATTCTGATGGGAAATGCCTGTTTGCTTGCTAGTCTGAAACACTGATCTTGAAGAAATGGCACTGTATCCTTTTATCCCCTATAAGTTTTTCTGCTGTTTATTTGGTTTCATTCATTTCTGCTTACTTGGTTATGCAGCCAGAAGATATTGCCCATCACGTTAAGGCTTTGTAAATTTAGTATGTGTGTTCATATAGAAGATTCCTATAGAAAATTCCTGATGTGTTTCTTTTGGTAGGTTCCGTACGATGCTATTTGTTGCATATCTGAGTAGAACTGTCTTAGCTCATTGCCACTGCACTATAATCTTAAAAAAAGGGAGCGGGAAGAATGACTTGCTACATAGGGTAAGAATGAACCTGAGAAACCCAACTTCATTGGCTGCTAGTCCAGCTAGACTTCCCCTGTCATTCTAAGACCAGTTAAAAAAAAAATAAATTTAGCTTTACCTGTGTCAGTCAAATGTTATTCTTTCTAAAAGGTCTGCATTTGCAGAGATGAGAAATCTCACGAGAGACTTTAGAGCTCATGAGATTACAAAGAATGATCTTCAGTACTAGTGTGAGGCCTTTTTTTTTTAAATCAATTTTGGATGTTTTTTCTTTTCTTGTTTCTGAAAAATCCTCATCTGTGTGTCGTAAGAATTAAAAGAAATTAAACAGCTCTCTGAAAGGTGGGTGAAGTTGTCTATGTGCCACTATTGATTCGTATTCATGGATGCAAAATATTTGTTGTCATAATTGTTTATATCAGCCACAGAGAATTATTGAACAGAAAACACAAGAAATAAATATGATTTTCCATAGGCTTTTTAAAGAGGTTAAAAATTAAAAGTTCCATTTTATGTGCATTAAGTTTCCTTCCCATACTTACGCTTTATTAATAGGGACCCTTCTCCCACAGAAGGCCAGCTTATTCATAGTTTCTGTAATTGTTGCCTAGTGTAACAGATTTCCTCTAAGACCATCTTTTATAAATGGACTTGTGTCCATTTTTGCTTTCCCATGATACACCGTGAATTTTTGAACATACTTTGACAGAAATTCTACTTTTATCAGCAATGTAAAATCTGTTCATTCCTAGCTTGTGAAGGACTATCTTGTGGGTTAAGGTGTTCAAAGTCTTACTGAAGAATTTGAGGGTCAAATTTAATACTTGCTTTCTTCATTGAAAAAAATATTTAATTGTGGAAGTTAAATAGATGTTATTTACTAAAAAAGAAACTATTTTCCCTTCATAGCAGCACAGTTTCTACCCTTTTGGCCCACCTGATGTCAGCATTTCACTATTCTCTTAGCCAGTCCCATAGGTGAGACAACATGGATTTCTATCTAAAAAAAACCCCAAAATGACAAAAAGCCCTTTAAATCTCTTTCTGCCATAGGGTAATCCTAAAGATGATGAATCAGTTTTTCTCCCTTGCAGGTCACAGTCAAGTTGCTTTCTGGCAGTTCCAAAAGTAAATAAAACCGTTCCTGCTAGGGAAGATGTGTGCTTAACTACTGAATAAGCTGACCTGAAAGAATATTCATGTTTTTTGCCATGCACATGAGGCTACATATACCTCTGTCTGTATCTAGACAGGATAATTAGTGTTTCTGCTAAGCACCAGAGAAGATGGGAGTGGCATGTGTTTCTCAGAGGTTTTCAGAATGTGTGGGGGTGTAAACTATGAGATAGTTTTAGAAATGTAAGAGCAAAAAGTACACGGATTTATTCTGGAGCCTGCTGCCAGGAGTTGAACAGGTTCTTGCATTAAACTTGGTATTGCTAGGCAGCAAAAAATAGTCATTTACCTAGCAAGGCCCTGAAGGAACGCTCCGGCAGCGTGTTCATGTTACAACCGTGTCACCAGATTTTTAAGTTAACATTTGACTGTTAATGAGCTGTGCTTTGGCTACTGAAGTTGCTCTCGTACAGTCGGAATGTCCTTGCTGTGGCTCGTTTTTGCCATTGCTGCGTTCAGCGTAGAGTGGATGAAGCTATGTGGCCTTGGACACTGCAAGAGAATACTTGCTGCCGTAAGTTCCATCACACCACAGACCTTTCTAACCTCTTGGACCACTGGCAATAACTCCAATTAACAAGATTAAAGCTTTCTGTTAGACTCACTAATCACTACAAAGAAAAAAAAAGGATGACAAGCAAAAAATATTATTGTACAGCCCCATTGATCCTGACCGCCTCTTGAAGTTTAAAGAGTTCAGTGATCTTGCAAAACCCTTTCTCTTTAAATCTAGGTCTCAAGAGAAGGGAGAGGTACATCAAAGAGTAATTCAACTTTAGCTGCGTAGATGTTTTTTTTAGGACGTAGGAGTTGGATTGCTCTGTTTCAACTAGAAATGAGATTGTTGCATCATAGAAACTAAATTTGCTGTGGCAGCGAATACAAGTTAATTTGACTAGGCTTGTATCATCTAATGTCTCCCAGCAAGATTCTGTGTACACTTGTACTCTCTTTCTCTCCAACTTAAATTGCTTCCCCTCCCCCTGTTGTATCCTGCTATTTAGTGGCTTCTGGTAGGAACAACAAAATGTTCTTTGCTGCTTTTTACATTACTTTATCTTGCTGAAGACTCTTCAAAAAGGGAGGACAGAGGATGTTGGCTTTTGCCATATATTGATAATTCTGTGGGCTGCTGTAAAGACCAGAGGTAGACAGGGCTTAGTGCCCGTAAGCATAATATTTCCTTGCTTATTCTCCCCTGCTGATTTTAAGGATGTTTGGGATGGAACTATTCAATTATTTGACTGTATTTGTAAGTAAAATGCAAAAATAAAGCCATCACAAAACACTGAATGTTCCAGTAGTAGGCCCTGTGCCATTCTTTTCCTGTATGACAGCAGTAACATCATTTTCACCAATTTTTAAATGAATTAAGAAAAATACATGAGGATCTGCAAACAGCCAAAAAAACCCACCACCAAAACCCACTCCCTGAGGAACAGGCAAGTTTTGATAAGTAAGGAGGGAAAAGTTTAGGTTAGGTATAAAACAGTTATTTAAAGCTGTGGTAGAAATCTACCTACTGTACAGATGTATACAGACAGACAGACCTGTGAACACACACCTAGCTATACACATTTACACGCAAAATATCACAGTATATACAATGCACAATATTTACACACAATATATATTTGAGAAAAAGATGTATATCTCCCTAATATTTCTGCTGTGTCAGAAAAACTTCAGGACCAGGAAGGTGACACCTGGCAGAGTCACAGTCTTGCGTCTGGGGAATTCTGTGCATGTTGGCAGCAGCGGGACTTGGTTTGCAAGCTGACGATTGATTTTATAATTGATTGTCTTGTAAGACAAAGGAGAATTAATTTCAGTTTGGTCTGACAAATAAACGTGGACATGCCTGTAAAACTTATTTTTAATATTCCCACCACTCTGCTTGAAACTCATGCTATTTTTCTAGAAAATAGTAATGAGATAAAAATCTATTACTCTGTGACCCAGGACCTTTTTTTCATAATCCGCAAACTATTTTCCTTTGGATTATTAATATTTCTTGCACCTAGTGGTAAATGCATGGAAAAAAGAGTTAATATTCTGTTAGGGACAAAATATAAATCTTGAAATTTATTCTTGTTTTGAAAATGAAAAAAAATGTACAGCTACTATGTTCTTGTCACGTGCCATCCTACCCTTCTTCCTTTCCCTGTTTAGATCAGTGTCTTTACTTAATTTCATGTGTGTTTAGCCTAAAAATCCATTGTGCGCCTGTGGCTTGACAAAGTTAGAGTGTTTCAGATGATGACCAGTCACGTTGTGATGGGATACTTCTTGAATTACGGTGGTAGGTTTCTTTATTTTTTTCTCCCTTCTCTTGCTTGTAACAAATAATAGAGTAGCTAGTGATTCCTTTGGGAGAAAATCTGGGAATACAGAAGTGTAATGGTTCCTAACAGTTCTTCCTTCATGATATTGTGTATTGTTTTTCTCTGATTACTGATGTGTTAATTATTTCTTTTTTTTTTGGCAGGCATTATTTATCCTCAGTTACTGTCCAAAACCATTGCAAAATTGTATCAGAACATTTATTTTCAGTTATTCTTAGTGTTCTTTTCTTAATACAAATGTTTGAATTGCCCTTCTATAGCTGCTTTAAATTTGGGTTAATTGCTGCATGTTTATTTGCAGTTAGGAAACAGGATGGGCTCGTGTTGCTTTATTTTAATTTTTGGGCCTTGCTAACAGTTGCAGGTCGCCTGATCTGGACTTTTGGCGAGATGATTTGAAGCACCAGCAATAATAAAGCTCTGTGTTGAGCAGAAGTCGACGATTCTATTCTAGCTCTTTTTGAAATCTTAACTGTAATCCTGCCTTTGGATCATGTGCTGACTAATCTCTTTCCACTTGCATTCCAAGTGCAAGAAACCATTCTCTTATAGCATGGATTTAAATTTCAATCGTATCTGCTGCAAACCATACACCCTTACCTTCACCAACATTACTGTGTAATTATGAGCTTAGCACCATTTATCACATATTATATTTTTCTTTGTACAGTGCGTGCAAGTGATGAAGTTGCCCAAGACGGATATCCCAGCTCCAGAACAGAGCAAGGCAACCTCGAACCTCTGCTTCCACAGGAGTCTGGAGGTGCTACTGATGGCAGAGGAAGCCACAAGACCAGTTCTGCCTGTATTTGAGATCTGAGAGGAAGGAATGGATGTGTTTTTAAAAATATTTATCCCTTTTATGAGTTGTTAGTGAGGAACGGCCACTGTTAACCTGCACAACCCCAAAGTTGGAACAGTTCTTACTATCTTTTTGTGTTAAATATTACATTGTGTTCACGTTTCTGCCTAGGCCTAAAATGCTGGGTAGTTTGTGATCATGAAGGTCTATAGTGTACATTGACTTGATATTAATCTACAAAGAAATTAGCCCTTTTCAAAGATTGAATCACTTCCTTTATTCCATCTGCTGCCAGGTAAGCTTAGAGAGAGAGATTTCCCCCCCTCCCTGTGGAACTCACCTTAAAGTAAGGGAAGTGTTCCGTCATGAAATTGTAAATCTCACTGACTGGCAAACTCCCTGTCTTGCTGTTTTTGAGTGCCATGAAGATCAGGATGCTTTAGGGAGAGAAAGAAAAGTATTTTAGCCTGTTCTGCTTGAATCCTCAGAAGCAGAAAAAAAGACTATTTTTCACAGTGTGTGTAATTACTCTGGCTTTCACTGTCATAGCCTGAATACCAATGATGCTTAAAGTTGCCACTCAGTTGTTTATAAGCAATCTCCTTATACTGCTTAATTTCTAGAGGTAATTCTCAAAGCACATGTAGAAGGTCCAACCTGTATTTAAAATAAAGTAATAGGAAGTGGAATCAAGACCACAGCCTTCAAATCCTGCTAGTGTGTTATTTATTTAAGGTTGTGTTTGAATGCTTGAAGTGATAAAGGCCACGAAGAGAATATCAAAGTGACAGTGACAGAAGGTATAATTAAATTTTAATTGTCTGATCTACTTTGTTAGACTGCTATTTGGGGGCTAAACCTGTGTGGTGATTGACATATCTGATGTGTTTTCTAGGCATTTCCTTGCCCTAGTAACTGGGGAAAAAAAATTAGTTTTAATACAGGTCCTGGAAAAGGCAACGAGGTGTGATTAGCCTTGTGCTGATGAAATTTGCAACACCTAAGATTTTGGTTTAGAGAAATGTCTAGCTTTTGTGGGGCTGCTCAAGACTGTTCACGCGCTTTACAACATTTCATTTCCCTCTGCCTTGCCCCCAGAGTCTGGAACATCTTGTGATTCACACAAACAGGACAGAGCACACTGGGAACAAGACAAATAAGAGTAAGCATGTTATTGCAAATGATGCTGGAAATAGGCCATGGGTAAACAGAGTATTTCCTGTAACATTAGGACTTGAAAAAATATTTTATTACCTGTAGGAGTAGATGGGTTTGGGAAATAGAGGCTGCTGGGATTCTTGATTGCTTTGAGGAGCGATTCTTTGGTAAGGGTAGTGTGAAGAAGTAATGTAAGTCACGGGATAGCTGCCTCCTGAGGGATACTGATGATACAATAAAAGAGATGTTACTTGGCTTAGCAACAAGCTCTCAAAAATATTTATTTCTTAATAACAGGGTTAAACTATTTAGTTCTGAGGATATTGTCCTCTGCCTACATTTAATAGCTGTTATGCCAAGTCAGACCTGAAGTCTTTCTAGCATGGTATTGGAAAACATTACTATTACTAGTTAATGCCTAAGAAGTAGAAGAAACAGGGCATGTGTGAGGAGGAACTCCCTGATACGTTGGCTGTTTCCAGATCCTGTTGCAGTGTGTTCCAAATTGATGTATGTGAAAAAAGTACTTTCTTTTATTATTGCCTGCTCTGCTGCTGAGTTCTTGTGCAAAATGGGAGTAACTGTACCCTATGAAATGTCTTCAGATAATTCATAGTTTTATAGACCTAAAGCCCCTTCAGCCATCTCTTTGGCAGCTGAAGTATCTTAGCACGCTCAGCCCCCCCTGAACATTGCACTATTCAGACAAGGAAATTAATGGTATTTTATTTGTATAAATAATAAAAAAATCAGAATAAAGTACCTCAAACAACGTGCACCATAGAAAAATAAGCCTGTTAAGTAAAGTCACTAAAAATATAGGAAGAAACAGGGAAGTTTTGACTGAGCCTTGTTTGGTTTTGTGTGCTGTTTTTTAGGTGAAGAGGGATACAACAAGGCAAAAATTCAGTGTATAAAATCTGATCCCAAGAGAAGAGCATCCCAAAGCATCCATTCAATTTGCTGTTATCAGGCAAGGCAGTAGAAAACCCAAACAATAACAACAAAAAGCTTTAGTGGATGACATATATATAGCAGAACATATATAAAGTGAATGTATTATTACAGAGTAAGTTAGTAATGGCATTCCAGGGGGCAGGAGAGTGGCACTGAGACACTTCTCATAGGTGGGTTTCACACTGCCTGACTTTTGCTGGAGCTGTGAGGCTTCTCTCTGTCGCTTCCCTCACAGTCAAGGACAAGAAACAGGCTTCTCCAAGAGGCCAGGAGTCCCAGTGCTGTTAGCCACAACCTCAAGCAGCCTTTTTTCCCCCTATTTTCTGTAACAGAAAGCTAAAAAGAATAGCCAGATCACACAGAATCATATAGCATGTAGGCTACCCTCACCGTGCTCCTAGGGACAAGCAGCAGAATGCTACCTGAGATGAAATGCTACGCTATCACTTCAGGAGATCTCTAAGCCTGTCCAGCTCTCAGGACACACTAAAGAAATGGCTGACCTATCATGCGATCACCCTGCCAGAAATATGCCAATGCCAGAAAAACAGGTGAAAGAGGGGAGATGATACATATGGATAGCATCAACCGCATCAGAGTTTCTGTAGGTTTGCTCTCAATTTTTTAACACAGCAGTCGGTCGCGTATTTTTCTTTTCCAAATTACAGTTAAAACCTGCTGGCAAGCAACTTTCAAGAACAAAGAAACACTACCCTGCGAAGGTAAGATACCATCAGTTGGCTCTCTGTGAGGCACAGGCTCCCACTGAACTCAGGGCTCAGTGTCAGAGGAATTTCTGCCTCGTACAGATGAATCTTTCCAGATGCCAGGGCTAGGGCATGGACAAAATTAGGAGTCATGTCATAAGCTATTAAAAAAAATCTACCTGCATGCCTTTCCTAGTACTCAAAGGTTGCTTAGTCCTGTTCTAGTGTTTTACTGCTTCATTCTAGAAGTCCTGTGTCATGAGGTTTTTATGGTTCCTCTGAAAGATTATAATGCAGCTTTTGAGATTTAGTGGGAAAACTTCCTTGGTATTAGTTTGTACACATCTCCTTAGTTTCTGACTGTCCTTCCTATTTTTGGACCAATAGCTTCTGCTGCTCTTGGTCTTTGTCCCCTTAAAATGAGAGGTTATAGTGTGCTTGCAAAATGTTCATAATTTATTTATTTATTCTGGATTCTGAATAATTTATTTCAGTTTCTCAGTAATTTCGTTGTTGTTGCTTGAATTTTTGCCTGTTTGCTTTTATCTTTCTAACACTGAACTGCCTGAAATGGAATGTGGAAAAACATACTGAATACACTAATTTGTTTGCTACAGTAAGCAGAGTAGAAGAAATGAGATGTGCATAATTAATCATGTCCTGCCTTGTTAAACTAAATACTGGGCAAAACTGCCGTCTCCAGAGCAGTGTGAACTAATTTCTGTGTGCAGTTCTGTGCTGCCTGCTTTGTTGAGTTGTGTGTAGATTTTTCATCAGAGTAGAAAACTGGGCAATTCATACAATGATTTTGATTTTATTGGTTTTAGTGGCCCTTTGAAAGGAAAGAATACTAAGATGGGACTGGTTGTGATGTCATTACCAAAGGCAAGGACTGGGCGTTTTAAGGATTATTTCTGTTTTATTGGTTTCATTACTCCTTTTTGAGGGAACAGAGGCTGGGGGATGGTCTGGTAGGACAGGCTTGAGCTGGTTTTACAGTCGCACAACTGGCATGAAAGGTGTCTGTGTTTTATGGTGGGTGGGTAAGTGACTTCAGTAAGTGTCTGCTATTTCTTTCAGGTCAATAAGAAGTAATATTTCTTATGAGTCATCATTTGTGTTGTGTCCAGCAAAGGGGAAGGTGAGGCCATTTTATCATTTGGACAACATTAACGAAGGAGTTGATCTCTCTCATCCCTCTAATGAAAAGTGAGGTGTAGTTTGAACATCCTTCACTTCAGGCTAAAGGGCCCGTTCTCTTGAGTGTAACTTCCTAGTGATTTAAATTGCGCTGCTCCATTCAAATTTGAAATGTAAAGTATTAATACTGGAGCTGCTTCATGCAAAAGATGTTATTCCACTTCGTCTCAGTCTTGTATCACATGTTCTTTCATTTACCAGTATCTGATTATGGCACACGGACAGCAATTCTACTTGTTATGACTTTGGCTGCTTATACCTATTGTTTTTTTCCTCTGAGTAGTAGAACATGTTGCCATACTTTTACTACAGTAACATTAAGAAGCACAAATATTGAAAGTCTAACAGAAACCTGCTGCATGTAAGAGATCTGTCACGGTGCCAGTCTGCAGGTGGATGGAAGACTTTCCTCTTAGTGCTTGTTGTATCTTGCCTAGCCAACTCCCAGAAGGTGTATTTCAGCTTTAATGTTGTAGGTTTTTTGAATGTGGTTAATGCCAATGTATACTAATAGCACTGGTATCAAATCAGCAGTGACAGGGGAAGGGTCCCTGCTTCAGAATTAATAAAGAAATTTAAAAATAGTCAAATGAATTAACAAGCAAACTGGAGTTTCTGCTAAAGCAACACACAAAGCTGACATTTATACTGTGTGAGGTGTGTGGTGCTGTGGTACATCCACAGTGTCTGTACTGCAGTCTCAGTGGGGAACTAGTTTATATTTCCAGCAGAGCTTTTGTGGCAAGTTAATTCTTCATCTGGGACCCTTTTCTTCTAAAATAACAATAATAACATCAGTCAATTTGTAGGTTAGGACGGTAGTGTAATATCACCTTTCTTTTTATTCTATTTTAATTTTATTATTACCTTTTATCACTTCTATAGAGTTTTAGGCTAACAAGAAAAAACAAATAAATTAATTGTGATGGTGTTGGTAAGAACTTAAAAGATAGTTACCTTTTTGTCATGTTACAGAGGGGAGAAAAAAAGGTTCAGTAAGTTGTGGCTAGTGGAATGCCAGAGTGATAGGTAAAAGAAAAAGCCAGGAGTGAGATTATTCTCTAGCCATATTTCCTAACTCAAAGCAGGAGAACTGCTTGTTTCTGTTATCTATGCCTTCTCACATGTCTTCAGCATCTGCACACCTCCCAAGCTTTACAAGGCTGCCCACTGAGGACAGGGGATACAAAAACCCTTGATATTGAAACTCTTTGAACTTCAGTAGTACCTGGATGCCCTAAGCAAATCGGTCTGTCCTTGTGCAACACCTAGGTGGAGAAGAACCTCTGCCCCCCTGAGTTCCTGAGCTGATTTCAACACATTAGTGGTCAGGGGCTGGCCACAGCTGAGGGAGCAGAAAGAGAATGATGACAGTAATAGAAACCTGATTTTAGAAGTTTACTTCATGCAAGTGTTGGTACTTGAGGGTGCTTATTGAGCTGCCCTGCCACACCATCCTGTTGGTCATTTTAACTGTCCCAGACACTAGAAGTTCAGGAAGGGCCGTAGAAGTCCCTGAAGCTCTCCAAGTGGTTGATAGAGTTAGTCCCTATTTTATTCCTCTCTATATCCGAGTGGTTAAATACTGTAATAATGAGACATTTTCCTTTAAGTTTCAGTAGACAGGTGGGGGATTTATTAACATAAGAAATACACATTATGAAAATCCACTACTGAGGTATGGAATACTTTCATTCTTCCTTTACAAAACTCTAACAAATGAAATTCCTAAAAAGTGATCTGTGACAGATGATTTAATTTTATCAATGATCATAAAATCCCAACATACGTCTATTCTTCTTTATGGTCATTCAGCATCAGGTTTTCAGAAGTTACTTAAATTTTCTCTTAAAGAAAATCATGTCAAAAATAACCTTTTTTTTTTCCCTCAGGAGGGACTAAATCCTGATGAGTGGTACGATTGCTATTTCAATGACTCAGACTAGTAACACTTTATAACAATCCCAATGAAATATCATATGGTGACCTGGTTTGTCTTTTCTTTGCACTGTTTTAATCACTGCTCTGTTAGTTATCTCTTTTATACTTCCTGAGCAAGTTGAATGAGATGGTACGGTTGATTCCACAATATCAGTCACTGGGATCAAAGGAGTCGTAACTCAAGTGTGAGCTTTTATGTTCAAATGTTTTTATATATATGAATTTCCTGTAAGTTTGATTTAATTCAGTTCTAATGGTTGGGAGTTTTGGTAGCTGTGCTATTTTTGTATATGGATTCTTGCCTACATATCTGAAAAATTCTCGTTGCCTTAATTTATTTCACCTTAAATAAGTTTTGAGGTTTTGTTTTTGTTTCTGTTTTGTTTTTAAATAGGGTGTTTCAAGCATATTTGTATCTCCTTGAATGTCTCTCTTACTGAAAATTTTGTACATTGCAGATAACTGAGCATGAAAGAGGAAAATTTCAATGTGTTGAACAGCATCACTATTTATACCTAAAGGAAATTACTTAAAGACATTTCAGAGTAATGAAAACTACTTTCTGTAATACACACCCTCCCTCCATGCCAAGTTTTCAAAGCTCAGTAGAGCACACTCACTAACCTCTTACGGATATGTGCTAGGATCACATGTAAGATTAAGGTATAGATGTATGATTTTGCAAAGATACTGTGTGTATACTGCTTTGAAAATATGAACTGACATGTATTCAAATGACATCTAAACACACTCAACAAAACCAAGGTGTCAGTTACTCCTGTGCATTTTTAGTATTAATAATATAGTTACATTACGGAAGAACAACCTTAATATTGTGCATTCTCATGCATCATCAGCATTATTGTCAATTATGCTTCAGCTGAATAATCTTTCACTGAGGATGATGTAACAGTCCAAAGATTGCAAAAGAGATGTGTGCGCCATCAAGCCCAAGGAAAGAGAGCAACATCTTGCTGTTAAAATTTTGCTTTAAAAGCGTTTTTCTATGTTTGATCTGAATTTTAAGTATACAGTCACATATATTTAATTTTTATTCTGAAGTCAAAGCGCAGTTAATTCCTTGGAATCCTGAAATGCCAACAGTTCTGTTAATAATTTATTTGGTTTCAAAGCCAATTTTCTTGATCATCATGGTGAAAATATAAATAAGCGGTACCAAGATTCCATTTTTACAAGGTTGTTTGTTTTTTTTTTTTTCTTCTTTTTTTCTGGATGACCATTTAAAAATGCATTTAAATGTGGTTCTTTTTAAGATCTCATTGTCATAAACAAAATGCATGTATACAAACATGGCCCTGCAAACACAAATCTAGCAGGTACTGTTTCATCTGTCTTTCTGTATTGTTACCATAACTACTATACCATTACAGTGCTAGAAACACAGGGGATTTTGGTGTACACGTTGTACTGACCTGATGGAAAGGGTGTGAGGGGCAATACATCTGCTGCACTTGAGGCTGGTAGCAATACAAACCAGGCTGCCCTTCCAGTGGGGATGTCCTAAGCTTCATGTCTGAATCCTGCTAGAAAATATTTAAGGAAAGAGTTATTAAACACCTCAATTTAAAATAGAATAATTCTGTTAGTTATTGTTCTGATTTGTCGTTCATTATACTATATTTTTGGACTTGATTCTGTCACAGTAAGTGTTACATAGATCTTGTTTTATATTCTAGTGGTAAAAGAAGAAACATCGTTTCCTGCATTTATATAATTACCATTTTAAAAAAGAAAATCCCAGTCCAAATTCCATGCAAAGAGCAATTCAGAAAGTGTCCATTTCTGTTTATCTGTTTTCCCTACACACATAAACTGCATACTCCAGCTTTCATTCCTGAGTGCGCACAAGTGTCTCTGTGTCTCTCCCTTTTCATACTCCTTGATTTTATCTTGCAGACTGTCAGTACCTCAGGCTGACGCCGGAGTTTTGTCATTAGGCAGAGGGTGAGGTCTATAATGCACAGGGAAGAGGTGGCAGGGAAGAATCGGACTAGGCTGACAACTGAATTTGATTAAGATATAGGAAATGCAGTAAGAATGTGACTTGTTTCTGCAGCTGTGGCAATGAACATAGAGAAGTTGACCCAATCTTGACTTCTCAAAGGTCTGCCCAGCTGCCTCTCCTGGGTTCCACACAGGGCTTGAGTCTGTTCAGGGCTCAGGCTCCTGGAGGTTAAATGTTGCTGTCTTTTAGTTAGAAAGCTGAGCGCACCGTGTGGTGTGTGCGGTGACATGGTTGGCTTTAGAAGAGCAGTTCAGACACACGGCCTGCTAAGCAGAGAGCTAGGTAGAGCTTGAGCTGGGAATAAATAGTTCAGGGAATGATGTATTTTAAGCAGTGCTCTTATCTGTGCGTCTGGTGGCTGACTTCAGGTTCCTTCCCCCATGTAACAGGAATTCAGTGCTGAGAGCTGATGTTGTAGGCATCTTCTTATTTCAAGGAACTAGTAGTGCTTATCCTTCTGTTTTAAAGCAAGGCCATAATGACCATCTTTATGGTATAGACTAGTGTAGGGGTCTGTATTAGACTTGATTTGATATCCTGGCACCAAGCAAATGCCACATTCAGCGTTAATAAATGTCCATGCTATTTTGGTGAGTTTTTCAGAAGTGGCAACTTGCCAGCAGTGTGTAAGCTATTTAAGAGCTTTGAAGTTGCACGCTGACTGAACCAGTGTTCCAGACTACCTACTGCTGACAAGTAGCCAGTCTTTTCCTGAGTGGTCACACGTATTTGGCAAAGGACTTCTGCTGCACCAGTTTTACATTCTCTATATCTTGCAGCCCAGGGATTTGGGAAGAAAATGGGAATTTTTTTTCATCAACTGTTTACAGGTTTTGCATTAAACTCATCTGACCTAGATGAGTATTTATCCAGGAAATAAGAGATTTAGATCAATTTTCTCCTTAACCTGAATGGCTTCAATCCCCAGGTATGTACCCTGACAACATCCCTCCATTCCCTGGTAAATTGTCTTAATCCAATTAAGATTTTTTTTTTTTAACCCCTCTTTCTTTTGGTAACCCTCGAACTCTTTGCCTCACAGCAATTTAGAACCAGTGTTAGGGCCCTCTCCTGGCAGATGGAGTCATTATTTTTGCCTGCACTAGATTATGAAGATCTGCTTTACACTTTGGATCACAGCAGAGATACCTTTTGGAGATACTGGAGGGTAATTTGTCTTGCTTTTCAGGGATCCCTGTGCTGCCCGAAATAGGCAGTCGCCTCTATCCAGTATGTGAATTAGCCCAGGTACCTTTGCACTGCACATACCATAAACATCTTATATTTAATTATATGTAGTACTGATGTCTGATAGTTTCTCTTCTATTTGCATCGAGAAAAATGCAGGTCAGCCAAGGTGTCGTAATAAATCTGATCCACATGTCCTCATGCTTGAAAAATACTGTTTTGTGAACTTTTGTCCTTTGAAAATACTAGTTGATGACAACTACTGATATAAAACCTGTTGTCAGAAAGAATTTGGATATTTAGGATTCATGTATCGTGTTTAGTGGAAAATCATTCGTCCTTGTGCACTTTTCTGAGGACTGTTTTTCAGTAGGGAAAGGCTATAAAAGAGAGAACTTTGACAAGTGAATATGGATGTCTATCCTGAATTACAAGACTAAATGTCCATGTAGTTACATTAAGAGATAAGAAAATAATTCCAAAAATATATTTTTGCCATTGAAAACAGGAAAAAAAATTAGAAAAAATACTGACCATGACTTGTGAACTGTGATCTTGACCTGTGGTGCTGTACTGGAGGCTGTTACACCATGGTTGTTCTGTGGAGATGTTCGGAATGTGCGTAGGAAATGACTCTGACTCGTCAGGACCTGTAGATCCTGGTAGACCCTCAAAACCCTCGATGCTTCTAGCATTTTTGAAGGGTGAACCTTCTGGTGGGAGGGCTTGATGTGCTTCCTGGAAGACATCTTCGCTGATCTGCCTCTTGTATGGGTGAAAGGGGTTTCTGCTGCTCTTGAGAAACCTGTCATAATTTCCTACAGTACTTTCCTCGTAACTGTACCGTCTGAATTTTTCAGTACTGAAAGACGCTTTAAATTTGTTCTTGCCACAGTGAATTCCTTGGCTTGTAGGGTATCTCCCATGAATTTGATCCTGAGCTGGAGAAGCAGGGCTGGGGCTGTGAGAAGACTCTGAACTCTTCCTTTCTGTCCTGCTGTCTGACTCATATGGTTGGCAGTTATAACTGGGATTATCCTGCAATGAATTATCGGCATTTATTTAGAATTAGTATGAGCAGATATTTTATTTATTTACAAAATAAGTACATTAAAGATATATTATTCATGAGAAATATAAAATTACTAGTCTTAGACACCTTCATGCAGAGAAGCCCTAAAAGATCTAAAGGGTTTTCTGGTTACTTGGTATCCAAAACTGTTCAAAAGTAAATTAATAAAAGCATTGAGAAGACCAAACTATCTCGGAAAACCAGGGTGTCTTAGGTAACTATTGACTAGTTGGTCTGACAATTTCAGGAAAAAGATGATGTATGATCAAGTGATGAAAGATTAAATGACAGGAATATGATAAGTGCAAGTCTTGTCATATACAAGTTTAGTCAAATAAGCTTGATCTCATTCTCTGATGGTGTTACAAGCTGCCAGATATGTTGCTAGTTACATCACTTCCTTTCATTAACATAGCCAGACTCATTCTGTGAGACAGGTAGGCTCTAGGCAGACATTTCTTCCTGTCTCATCTCCTCCCTTCCCTTTTGCACTTTAGCAGAAAGAAAATAGCAGCTACTAAAGTGCTCTTTAATCTAGAAGAGAAAGGCTTAACAAGAGCTAGTGTCTGGATCCTGAAGCTGAACACATTCAGCTTAGAAATTATGCATATTTTCCCTGACATCAAGGATGAGTAACAACTTGGATGCCTTTTGAGAAAACATGCTTAAGTCAAGAGCAGGTTATTGTGTTTAGTGAAGGGGGAAGTGTAACGTTCTGTGTTACACAAAAAGCCAGAACAAATTATCAAGTGGTCCCTTTCCCCCTTTCCCCTCCAAATCCAAGTTGGTCTGACAGTATTTTAGGAGAGTAAAGGAATATACGCCTTCATGGAAGAACCAGATTTCAAGAAGTCCCGAAGGGAAGGGAAGTCAGCGTAAAGCCAGTGCTTTCTGCGGAGCGGAACGTGGCACAGCTGCTTCGTTCGTTTGCACATGGGTCTGTGTCTCAAAACTATTAATGTTTTGTTGGGTCATGGATTCCTGCAGAAAGCAAATCTGACCTCATGATGCTTTTGGCTTCTCGTCTGAACTCAGACTTGCTCGGTTTGTAACTTCTTAATTCTTACTTCCTCGCTCTCCTCTATAGTCCTGTATGTGTTTCTGATATCTTTTATTAAATAAGAATTAAAACACCCCCCTATATTTAGCCATATAAAGCTGTATGAATGGCAGTGCTGTCAGTTCTCCACCTGAAATGTTCATAATAAAAGTATGACAATGGTTATTTTTGCTGTTTGATGAAAAACACTATTCTCAGTTTTACTTTTGTTTTGAAAGGTAAACATGATGAATATACAGGCAACGGGAGACAGATCATTTTATTCCAAAGAAGTCCCAAGGAATTCTGAAGTTCTTGAAGGTATCCTCTGCTGTCAGGGAGTAGACAAAAATGTTCTGATGTCTCTCTGTCTTTTTCATTTATTTATTTTAGAAACAGGATGAGAATTAGCTTTAAATGTAGTGGTTTTACTGCATTAGTAGCTAGATGGGTTGCCTATTTTGTTTTTAAAGTAATAGGATTTTTAAGCAATAAATAGGAAATGTAGCATGGAGTTTAGGATTAGCTCTGAAGAATAACTCAGGTTTCTACTCTTTAAGGATAAAACTTTCAGTGTTTACTTTGTTACCAGTTAAGTATGCTGAGATTTAGTACAGCAGTTGCTGAATATTGTATCTGACCTCGTGCCTCTGAAGAAAGAGAACAGAACTGGGCCATCTTACTCACAGTTTGCTGGACTGGGGATACTGAATCCCCCTGTGTCTTCATGAGGTCTTGTTGGTCCCTTTCCAGAGTGTCCGAAGAAGAAAATTTAATATTAGATTGATCTTGGAGTAGTGAAACCATTACCAAATCCACGTCCAATAGAAATCCTGTTATGACAAAATCAAATGACAATAAATACTTTCTAAAACTTAAACTGTAAAACAAACCATCTTGTTACGTGCAGATGACTAACAGTGTGAGATATGCAGCTGGACAAGAATTCCTAATATAGTTGATTTTTTATTAGCCCTTAAAGAAATGTTCTGTAGGTGCAATTACAACGAAGATGTGATACAGAGTTTATATGGATTTACCACACAATTTTTATAAAAATAAGTCATTACTTTGTTTTCTATAGGTTCATAAATTAATGAAAATGTATTCCTTTGGGGTTATACGATTTAGCAGTATTGCTTCATTGAGAGATTGTGATATAAATGCACCCCAGTTGTTTTCAGTGGGACTATATAAAAGGGTTTTTTGCTATCATTACTTAGACTGATGGTTACTACAGACTTATATTTTTGCTTTTGCTTTTTTATTAATACCAATCCCTTCAACCTTTTTGTTCTGTTTTGCATGGTTAAATGTATCTGAGGTATGTGAATAACGTCATCATTCTATACAGATTTTTGTTAGTTGTGTCTCTTCTCAAGTTCCCAATCTTTGATCTTTGGATATATGAGGTGTATCTGATGGTATTCTTTGGATTAAGAGGGATAAATTTAATCTTCTAATATTTTATTTTCTACCATTTTTTTTTTTCCCCCAGTCCTTGTTCACTGTAACCATACGGTAAAACAACAAAAGAACTTGCATCCTCTTCTTATGTCATTCACATAACGCTACACCAAGTGTGTACCTTTGTGGAGATGTCTTGTGTTCATAGTTTAGATTTCAGGTGTATAAGTAGGGGAAAAAAAAGCCACTTTACTTCAAGAGTTAATTTGCAAGGTCTTTGCCACGTGTTTAAATGGCTGTCAGGTAAATAACGAAGGGGTTTATTAGGTTTCATTAACAAAGATATATCACCTAAAAATGTGGAAAATCTTTTTTGCCCTATAGTTCAAAGAGAAATCTGTATTTATGATGAGTAAGACTGCACTGCCCGAGGGGATAAAGCACAATGGGGCTTGGGAATCAAGTATGAGAGTATAGTAGTATATACTGTCATATAGTAGTATATCAGGAAAAAATGATGTTAGATAAAGTTCAGGAATATCTCAGGCGTAGACTCTTCTCCCAGTAGCTTAACTGGAGGCTGAAGGGAAGATACGCTTCTAGCTGATGCTCATCTTGAAAGAAGCAGCTGGGAAAACTGATAACTAGGGAATATATGTGTGTGTATGTTTTTAAGTGTCCCACATTGTCTGCCCTCTTAGTGCTGGTTTCCCACTTATCTTCAGGTTGTACAAAGTGGTGTCTGACCTCTCTTTTATACTGCAATTTTTCAACCCAGCTGCCTAATTTGTGGTCTTAAGCATTAGAATTTTATTAAAAGCTTTTGTACAGTTATGATTCTTGCCTAATGACTTTTGCATTGCAGGAGACATTTGACGAATGGTCACCAATAAAGAATAAAGAGGAGCTTGATTTCAAGAAAATCAGAGTAGTGAAAATAAGAAAATAGGTGAGTCAACAGGCTCTGATTGCAGAGTATAATAATGCCTGAAGCTTTTATGTTATCGTTATGTTTACCATTAGGATCTGTGGCAGAACCAGATAAAAAGAAGCATTATCTAAAGGGTTAATTCAACAGGTCAGAAAGATCTGGTTCTGCTTACTGAAGGCAATCAGACCTCCTTTCTGAAAACAAAGTGAATATATCATGGTTGTTTGGACAGTCAATACAAAAGGTCCAGGAAAACCAAATTACTATTGTCCCTCCCCTCCAAGACTTTTGCCAGGTTCTGTTTATGAATTTCATTTTGCTGCCTCATGGAGGTTGGTAGGAAAGGAGGAGTCTTACTGCCATTTTAATACTATGAAAATTCCTTCCTGCATAGTGAAAGTGTTTTACTGAATATTAAATCAGAAGCAGCCTTGTACTAAAACAATGTTGAGCTGATAATCTGCATTCAGTGGCGGTTATTTAATGCCTTTGTCAAGAATCTGTTTCAGAGGGATCTCCCATGTGGGGAAGAATCCCAAGTCTATGATCACAGTGCTGTTTTCAGTTTGCCCATTAAGACTGGCACCATTCTTCAGCAGCTCAGTGATAACTGTCTCTCCGAGTATCCTTACCCTAGAAATGGCATGCTGTGTGTATGGCTTGCTGTGAGAGAAAAATCTCCGGCCATGTACTTGTGACTTTCTAATTTTTTGCTTGGAGTCCAGACTTCTCACTCCAAAAGCCATTGGCAACTTTACTTTCACTGACATGTACCACAGCAGGCTATGAATACAGATAAGTAGAAACTGCCGAATTAACATACTGAAAAATCTTTGCTGTTACTCTTCTTTAAATATAATTTTTTTGTTTTCAAAATGCCCCGTAGAGACACTAACTTTATTTTGTAGAACAAAGAATACCCCAAAAGCCCTTTGCATTGTTAATATAGATTTTAACAAAGAGAAATCAGACCACTTACTGACAAATCTTTAAGAGAGAAAAAATTAAAGTTGGTGGACGTTGTCAATAATCAAGATTACAATGAACCATTTACAATAAATTGTTCCTGTGAGACAGACAGCTTAAGGAAATTGTGGGTCGCTTAGATGTAGGATATGTTCAAGAAAACAATGATGCTTTGATTTGGAAAAAGGTATCTGATTATCCCAGATGTAGCTGGAACCACTTCTCCCCAGCCCATGTCATTTTTACTTTTGTAAATGTTGCGTGACAATCCTAGGCTCCGATGATAAGATAACTATCTTGAAAAAAAGAAAATGGTGAGAAACTGTAACCTCAGCTGAGCGTTTGGATAAGCAAGGTAGCAGCAGCTGATCTATTAGCTCTGCATGACTGGAGTCCTGTGGCAGCAATCCATAGTTTAAACAATTCTTGGTTTTGTGTCTTTTCTGGATCTTGGAGGGTATTCTGCCGGTGATACACTTCACCAGAGCTCGGCACTGGGCCGTCTAAGCAATCTGAACTGCTCTAAACGCTGTATGTTACTGTAAATGCCCTCTCCATCCCTTCGGGCTGAGATCAGTTTTCATGAGGGGAAGGTGTGTTTGGATGTTCCCCAATTCGTAATTCATTCTGCATGCATGCCTTAGGCAGCTCGCTGATCCTTGCTTGACACTGGCTTGTGTGATCTACTCGCTTCTCTGCCCCCTCCCCAAAACACTAAATCATCTTTTTCCTCTCCAAATCACACTGATGTTTTCCAGTGCATGAAAGAAGTAACTATTTGGGTTTTTTTTTTTCCTGAGTCCTTTATGAGAAAGGAGGCAGAGAAGCCATGAGGTTTTAGAATTCCACTTCTCAGTTTATAGTTAAAAATCTGCCCCCCCATAACGTCAAGTTCCAAATACTGTAGAAGTGACCAAAATTTTCTGATGAACAGTTGCCATGTATACAGGAATATTTCTATGTGTTAACTATTTACATGGGAAACTTTCAGAAAAAAAGGAATTTATTAATGAGAATCAGAAATTTTTGTGGCTTACAATGAATGCAAGACATTCTTTCTAAGCTTATTCCTGACAGATTGACACTGAAGGTCGTGCTGGATCATGGTTGGTGATAGCTATGATTGCTTTGTTGATCTTGTCACTAAGGCTTGCCCTATTTTTAGAAGACATTTTCAGGAGCAGGATTTCAATCTGCACAGCACTAATCTCTGGTTTAGCCACATCAATTTCTTACTGCTTTCTTGCTTCTCTTTGTAGTATGTATTGGACCTTGATTATAGGACACTCGAAAAGCTTTTCTAGAGCTTCTAAGAATTGTATTTTCTTTCTTCTGAACTTAGATCTGTGTGTGAATCTTTGTTTAATTTAACTATGCTATTTTTGCTTTCTTATTCAAGGGTTCTGAGCTCAATTCTCTCATGGTTAGCTAGTGGTTACTGCCCACATTTAGCTATCTCTGGAAATAACTTGTGCATATTTAGTGGGAGCACGTGGAAAATAAATTTAATTCATCAGAGCTGGAGCAGTGATAATCTCGAGTATGGGTGAAGAAAGTTTGCAACCATGAGACCCTTTCTGCATCGTATTACATGGGATGTGTTGGCTACCCTCTTAATAGTAACTGTGGAGATGGAAAGAAGGTTTGGCTGCAGCTGCATTACAGCTTGCCTGATGTTACATCTCTCCATGTGAATCAATTCCCATGAAATAGTTATTCTGGGAGTGATATAAATAACCTGAATGTTACAACATTGAATGAATTTACATGTAGGTAGTTGGTTTTCAGAACTCCCCAGAAGTGTAGATTCTACTCAAGTAGATCTGGTTGTGGAATAATTCCATATGAGTTTGGGTTTGAGAGTTGTTATGTGAACTGACACTTGACTAGAATAATGTTGAACTTAATTTGATAAATCTAAATAGGACATGTTGGCTAGTAGGATTTATGGTTAACTCTAATGTAATTTGTTATTTTCATTAGAGATATGAGAGAAAGTAAATTGATTGATGACAGCCACATGTAGTAGCAAATAAAGATTGTGTGTTAAGACAAATATTACTAAAGGGGATTGGGTGCTAGAAACATGGTGGCATTATGAAATAGCAAAAGATGTAATGACAAATGGAAAAATGAAGAAGAAGCCTGGATCTAGCAATTCTCTGAGAAGTTTAAGAGTGACAGACAGCATAGTGGTCTGCAGTATTATAGACCATTAAGAAGTCTACCAAAATTTCGAGCCACCTGCATCAAGGTACTGAATTCATGTTAAGAGAAGGATGCCATTTTTTGGGTATGTATTTTATCTCTAATGTTGAAGTATTCATTTATACAGAAATACAAAACATGATAGAAATTGATGCAGTATGGCTGAGACAACACTATAAGAACTTCCATATTTCTTGTAGACTGGGCAGACCCATTGTTTGGGAAGCCCTTGATAGAGAAAAGTCCCTCATAGGTGTTGAACCAATATAATTAGCTCAGCAGAAAGGGAATTCAACATTGAACAGAAACCAAGCATGGAAAAATTTAGCTAAGAAGGTGAATGAGCTTGTCATTTGGACTTGGTTTTCCCCACACCTTTTCCCTCATCATAATAAACACTAACACATCTTGCCAACTACACCAGCTAACCTAATAAAAAACGATGTTAGCTCTCCCTACCAGCTTTGCGACTCTGATCATATTTTCAAAACCCTATCCTTTGCATACTCTGTCCTGTTTTCTGGATGAATGATTGTGCTGTTTCCTGAATGAGGAGTATGAAATTTCATTGCTTTATACTAGACATCTAAGCATGAAGTCAGACACAGTTCCAAGAGTTGAAGTAGTTAATATGATACAGAAACTCTGTGATTCTTTCATGAATAACCAAGTTGGTTGGCAGGTCAAACCAGCACAAGAGATAACGGCGTAGCATGTTCATGGGCTGATCATAGCAAGTGTGTAACTGAATTCTTTGTGCTGAATTCAGAGCAAAGTTTTACTCTGCAGCGGGTCTGGGGAGTGGGAATGTATAGATACCACAAGTATAGTAGAGCTATTGGTACAATCATGTGACAAAAAAAAAAAATCATAGGAAGAAGCAAAGATAAAGCATCTATAACCATTACATTGAATGGTAGCTAAAGAGGTACCTTCTTTGGCTCAAAAAATTCTGAACTGAGGATTGCTGAAAGCTGGGAGAATACACTAGGGAATTGTCACTTTGCTCTTCTGCAGGTATCCCTCACAGTCTCTGCATATGTGCTTCACTCTTACCTTTTTTATAGCCCTGTTTCACATGATCTTTTGTTCCCTTCAGTGTCCCTTTCTCTTATCATTATGTAGGTTGTCTCCTTCTAAGTATTCCTTTATCCATCCTCTTTCCTCTCCCTGCAATGAAAGTTCATGTCACTTTACTTTCTTCTATCTCGTTATTAGTTATTTTGCTATATTTCAGTGTATGCCTTTCCCTTCTACTATGGCTATTCTAGTTCTTGGTTCCCAAAGTGCTCTATGGGCTATCCACAAAATTTTCTATAAGATCTCTTTTTTTTTTTTTTCCAGAGTTCTCCATTAAATTTTAATTGAAGGGCAAATGTCAGTTTGTTTTAAAGACAAATGCTAAGAGATGAGATTGGTTAATGTTTCAAAAAATGTGAGAACCACTGAGTGATATAATAAGTAACGTGGGTCAGGAATTGTCAGCTACTCTGTACCCAACATATAATGCATTGTGGCCCTGTTCCTTGCTGCTTATGTGCTAGTTAATAAATGTGATTAATAGTAAGCTGTTCCCATGAATTACTTATTGATAGCTTAAGGGCTGTATGCAATGTGGTGTGCCTATTAATCCTCTTTGGGGAACATCATGTAGGGGGAACGTGGGGGACACATGGCATAGATCCTTCAGCAGTCTCATAATTTGTTTTACGTTCCTTTTCTCTCTCAGTGAGTCATGCTCATCTCCCTGTGACTTGAGAGTTCATCTTGGGATCTCATGCCATCTTTCTGTCTTTATGAGAAGGTGTGTATGATGATCCACCCTAATGGTTTCTGTTGCTGGCTGTGGCAGCATGTTTTATGATGGGTGTGGTACATTCCCATTTTCTCTGTTGTGCATGTACAGTATTCACCTTGCAGCCCCACCCGTGGCCACTCCCACCCTCCCACTGGGAATCGCCCACAGTAAGCTCTGTAATTACCTTTATTTGATCTGAGGAATGGATTTGGGAATCTTATTTGCACAGTCGTAAGCTGAGTATGTTAAAACAGAACACAAAAAACTTTGAATGACTGATTCACTGAACAGTGATGTGTTAAGTAGAGAAGCAGCAGAGACACAGATAACCAAGTTCAGGGGCTTTATAACTGAAGTGTTTTTGGAGGTTTTGCTTTGGAAATGTCTGACTGCAATACATGTATACGAAGGGGAATTTCACCTGTTATCACCTGTTTTGGGTTCTTAATGTGAGCAGGCAAAGCTGCTGTAAGTTACAGTTTCCGTTGGAACAGTTTTGGTTACTTTTACATTGAATTAAACTGAATCAGTGTTAAGCTACAGTTTGTACTTGTTTTACATGTTTAGTCTGGGTTACGCGGCGTAGTTCACACAGGCCTCTCAGACTCTCAGTGAAGAAATGAAATTGTCTGCAGTCAGAAGTAATGCAGCACTAGTTCAAGCATTTAGTTTCTGGGAAAACCTTTGAAAAGGAAAACCAAAAAATCCCCAAGACACTCAAGCTCCTACTTTGGCTTCTTAAGATCAAAGGTCTTTCAGCATCCACCTAGCAACTAGTAAGTAATTCAGCTAGCTCACAGAAGCACAGCTGATCTGGAGTGATGTATTCTGCTGACACCTATTTCTAGGCATGCATGAAAAATGTTGCATATAAAGTAGTAAAGATGGATGAACAGGTAATGGAGAATGATATTTATTTCTCTGGAGAGAACCCACCCTCCAGTCCTAGCAATAGCCTTTCTGTCCACAAAACTCAGGTGTTGCTTCTATATGTGCAGCGGTCAATACTGGCTAGCATGTTGAAATATTTCAAACAAGTCTACTGGGGAAATTGGGCTGATAATTTTCTTAGAAAAGAAAAGCTCAGAAAGAGCTTTTGACAAGATGCTTCGTCCCGGGATTTAAAGGGGACTAAATAGCCACCGAAACCCCTAATAGCCACAGGTCTTTGCATGGATAAATAGTTGGCTAAAAGATAGAAAATTAAAGATAAAAGTGATTAGTTTTCACAGGGAAGATCACTGGTGCTGGGGGTGATCTTTAGGGGTCTGCTGGGACTTCGTGTTGTTTAATGTATTCATAAAAAAACTAGAAAAAGAGGTGAAAAGCAACATGACAATTTGCAGATGATACTGTTATTCTGAATAGTTACGATGAAGATCAGGTGGGAGGAACAACAAAAAGACATTATGAGAGTCAGCGATGGGGCATTTAACCTTGTAGATAAACCTAAAGAGAAGCAAAACATTGCTTACACAAAAACATTGTTTACCAAAAAGCAATCCTAATTTCCTTTTTTTTTAAAAAAAAAAAAAAATAAAAAAGACATTTAGTGGACCATTAAAACTCAGGGAAGAGTAATGATGGATGGTTCCATGAAAACGTCAGCTCAATGATCATAGCAGTCACAAAAGCGAAGTTAAATTTAAAGAATTGTGAGGGAAAGCCAGGAAAAACAGATACACATTTTTTTCCACGGTATAAAACCGTGATGCACTGCTGTCTTGAACACTGTGGAGTTCTGGTTCTCCCTATCTTGAGAAGGAGACAGTTGTACAGGATAGGCTGAGGAAAGGGCTGCAAGTCTGATCAAAGGTCTGGACCAGCTTCAGTATGAGGAATGAGTAAGTGGACTTTGGTCTGGAAAAAAAGATGATTGGTGATGGTGAAAGAATGGAGGAGATGTATTAAATCACAAGTGGCATGGAGAGTGAACAGGCATTGAAGGCAGTCTTTCTCAAATTCAATAGCTGCAGACCATCAACTAAGCAAGTAGGAAGGAGATTCAAAACTAGAAAAATGGGGTGGTTCTGCACACAGCATGTAGCTAAGCTGTGCGAGCGCCTACCACAGGGTTCTGTAGACGTAAAAACTTGTATGGGTACATGGGATGGCTGGACAAGTTCATGGAAAGGAAAATCCGTTGTGGCTTATTAAGTATATGGACACCAGCTCCAACTTCACAGTTCTGTGACTGACATGGTTAGGGAAAAGGGAGAGAGAAAAAAATGTAGGGTGGAGAAATAAAAAGGCAAATGCCTGATCATCCCCACACTCTTGCCTCCCTGCCCCCAAAATTAGTCATTCACACCCCAGCATCATGTTGAGAACTGAGTTTTGTAATTTAAAGCATTGGCTTTGGAATACCAGAAAGAGCAAGAGACAGACAGACAGACTGAAGAATAAATAAGGGACGGTTTGGAGGATTAAAGAACCTTATGGGAAAATATGGCTTGACATTGTTTCGCAAAATGAGTAACATACAGATACGCTAATCCTTTAGGAAGGAATAACTGCTGAGAACAAGATGAGATACGAGTGACTTGAAATTAGGAAGACTAAAAGAAGGGGAGAGGGGGAAGGAAAAGCAAATCTAATATGGTGAACAAAACCAGAAGTCGTGCACGAAGGCATTAAACTTCCCAGGAAGGATTATGTTCATTTTTTGTAAGCCTTGGAAAACTTAATGTCTGCTGCTAATATAAGTACAAAGGAAGTTCCTGGGGGATAAAGATCTGAAAATGAGGGAAGTTATGAAAGAATAAGCACAGCTAAAGCCATCCCTATTTACAGTTATGAGATATGAGACCAGCATATGAGTCTCTAAAACTGTAAATATGGCCATATCTGACAGACTAAGTTGCACCAAAGTTCATTCACCCAACTGACCTTCTCTCCACTTCACTGAAAAGTGACCAATGGTTGTTCTTCCCCTTTACCCTCCCCACTTTCCAAGTACTCATTCCTCTGCTACACCCACCTGTTTTTCCAATGCCTAATTTATTCCTAGAGTCTATTTCTGTTTCATAAACACTGCTGCTTTACTGTTAAAAGCAAAAGTATCAAGAACAGCTATTTGATTTTTAAGTTAATTTTACTTAATTCTCCATCTTATGCTATTTTAGCTCCTTCAGGAAAATTCTTCAAGCTTTGCAAAAACTGTTTCTTCTAAAAGAAGAGCAAAGCAAAGCTGAGATTCTTTCCCCTGTTCTCTTCATTCCTGGTTGTTTAAAAGCACGTTGTTCAAGACAGCATGACCTAAACGCTTGACACAACATTTTGGCAAAAATAATGTGATTTGTTCATCTAGGATGATGATGTTCATCTAGGATGATGACCTGTTCAGCCAGGTCCATCTGGCCTGTGAAATGTAAGGTGTTTTTATATTCATTTTTGATTTAGCCATTATCTGACTGAACAGGAGAGCAATGCTAAGTAATGAATAGTTCCTGTGCCCAGCAAAAAACACTGAAAAGAAAATGCAGAAATTTGTGACATGCATCCCCCACTTCAGGGCACCTCTTCACGGCTTGAATCTCAAAAGTATTCTATCAATAGAATATCTGAGAAATGGGGACCATGATAGTAGTCTTTTCAGTGCTTAAATATTTCATCTTTTTTATGAATATCTGAGGCAATAGAGAATCTCCTTCAAGAGCTATATATGTATTCAAAGTAACTTATCTACTTTCCAATGTTTCTTAACAAATTCCAAATTCTATCTGTTTGTGTGTCTGTCTACTGAGGTGATCCCTTCAGGGTCAGCATGTCTACTATATTGATAACTGAGACAACAAATAGGCTTTTAATTCTTTCTGTCCCAAATTATGGTTAATTAAAATATCTTATGGCAAAGTATTTTAAAAAATAATTAAAACTAGATTAAATAAACCAAAAAAACCTAGAAAATGCAAAGTTCACAGCTTTTTTTTAGGAGAAATTCAGTTCTGTTACACAATGAATAGCCTTCCCCACCTCTCACTTATAGGAAGGACACAATGACTTTAGAAAATAGAGATTTCTTTCACCACAAAACACGGGGTAAAAACTTGTCCTTGAAATAAAGGACAGGAATTTCACAGAAACAGCAAACACCCAAAAACGGTGTGTGCAGAAACAGTTTTGCAAGAAACAGTCTGAATAAACAGTCTCTGTTTCGTTGAGGAAGCATCATCTAAGCAAGTGTATTGAATTATATACACATCCGTGGTGCTGTTACAAAATTCTGTTGAATTATATACACATCCCCGATGTTGTTACAAAACTCTTAATAGAGATGAAAACTAGAAACAACAAAAAGACTAATATTAAGCAAGAATCATACAAGTCCTGCATTTTCCCCCTATACATATGATGCATTTGACACACATGTATCATCATGCAGTTTATGAAGCACAAGAAATTCTTCCTGGGAGTCTCATGCCCCCTCTAACAGGGATTTGTCCGTTCTGTCTTTGGTGTGAAAAATTACCTCCTTGATTGAAACGGAATCTTACATTTTTGGGAGCAGCTAGCTATAAAGAGGTTGAAACTATGTTCATTTCTTCTCTTAAAATATTAAATTTCAGTGATCCATAAAATGTAATTAACTGATCTAAGGGGATTACCACATTAAAGAAAGAGATGTAAAACTAAACTTATTACAAAACCCATTCTGTTTTCTTATACATAAAAAATAATGCAAATTAAACTTTTATAGGTGTTTGTTTTCAACGCTTAAAGCACAGCTGATAAAGAATATTCATTAGGGGACTAGAAGTACAGTTTTATATTATTGCTAACTCTGTCCTCAGAATAGTAATTTCAGGAGAAAATAATTGATATATTAAGGTATATTTATAGTTTATGAAAGCTTCACAAGTCTGTATCAACATCGATAACAGCAACAGCTCAACATTCTACTTCCTCTTAAAGACCTCTGTGTGTAATACAGTTTTTCACTCATTCTAGTTTTGAGCTTTTCAAGATTAACTAAACAAGTACAGGACTAAATTTATAATATTATAGTATTTTGGGAGACTACAGACTGTCATGCAAAACCAGATCATAGTATTACAGATTCAGCAGAATGAAAAAGATGCCAGCATGGTAAAGTAGGATCCTGAACACAGAGTATATTACTTGGAGACTTTTTAGGTATTAATTCATGAAGTAAAGTCTTGAAATTAAATAACATATTTTATTTTAGAGTTTTTTGCATTCACATATTTATGCCCTCTGATTTAATATCTTTTTCTGTTGAACCTAGAATTTCATCTTGTGGTAGCTGTCAGTTATGAAGTGTGGAACGTGTTTTATAATCAAGGAGAAGATTTGTGTTTGGGATTAGTTTTATCTGAGGCTGTGGGAAGTGAATTTTTATATGAGAAGCTTTTGTCAGCTTTGGTTATTCTTTGCTGGTGAAGAGGCCAGCCAACTACTGGAAGCAACCCCATACTTTGCTTTCTTTGTCAACTTGTTTTGTGGTGACAGTAGCTTCCTCCGGCAGATCTCACGCTATGGTTGAAGACCATTTTTCTCCATGGTTGGGAGTCTGTATAGCAGAGCTATAAGGTGCCTGGTTTTCACAGCTATTGTTTCCAATTTGTAACAAGACCTATAGAGCAGAAATACCATTGGAAAGATTCAGAGTCACAGGAAAGCTGAGGCTGGAAGGGACCTCAGGAGATCATCTAGTCCAACTCACCCTGCTCAATGTCAGGTCAGCTAGATTAAAGTGGAGAGAAGAGTATCAGTAGGAAAAAAATAAAAACGCCTGCCTAGTTTCTTCTGTCAGGGAAATTTAGGCCCTATGTCTGTTACAAAAACCATGCATGTTTCTTTGACCATTAAACATCACTAATGAACACATCGTCAAATCTGACTTGCTAAATTAGGGCGAAGGAATTCTTCTGGGTTCTCTGGTTTTGGTTTTCTGTAAAGTATTCCTTTCCTTCTCTCTTTCCAAGTTAAATGCTGCTAGTTATCACTTTCCTTATTGTGATTCTTGGCATATCTTACATTTTCTGAGAAACTCAGTGCTGCTGGAATAGTGACTATACAAGAATTGCAATTTTTATTTTGTCAAGAACGCATATTTTTGCGTTGGCAGTTATGAATTAAAGGTGGAAACTTGATTCTTACAGTGTCAAAAACCATAAGCAAGTATCATAGATCCATCATATGCTTATTTTTGAGAATTCCATGATGATAAGATTTTATTATCCATATTGTTAGATTCAAGGAGTTCACTCCTGGTACATCCTACCTTCAGTGTCAGTATATGCGTATTTCCAGTTGCCATATATTCGTTCTCTCTTAAATTCTACTTTGTCATTCTTTCTCACATTTTTTACCTTAACAGTGTCTTTGTATGTGGAAGAATCTTCTATTCATGTATACATGATCTTTTCCTATTTTTGTTGAATATCTTTCTAAAAGTGACTTTTTCTGTGGAGGCTCTCAACAATAAGGAACAGCATCACTTTGGGCCAAATTTTGCAGTTCCCTTTGCAGTCCTCTTGAGCCACTCTGCACATAGATGCATAGATAAATCTGGCTTATTTTCCCTGCTGAAAACAGTCCCCTGTTGAATTTTTATAGAGTCAGAGAGAAAAAAAAGAACAGGTGTGACTGAATTATGCTGTGCCCCATCTGTTTTTTAGCTGTTAAGTTTGTCTGCTGAAAACTACTGCTAGCCAATGCATGTCAAATTTAGCTGCAGGGTCCTCTCACCTTTGTGAGGATGGACAGAAATCTAGGAAGCCATTGCTAGATTTCTAGTGAATCTTAACCATTGAATGAAAATTTTGTGAGGCAAACAGTTTTTCCAAACGAGTACAGGTATTTTATGCCGTCTACTGAACTGATACATACTTATGGACAGTAAATTTCCATAGATTTAAATAAGTGGTGTTATTGCTCAACACCTCAGAAGCCTGTGTGCAGACTACCCCAAACAGAGTACCTTGCATTAATGGCTAATCTTGAACACGCTGGTCCTAGTATGTAATTTTTCAGTGCTTTGAAAAGTTCTTATAAAAGATGTTAGACAATAGTATTTCTTGTTTGTTACCAAAACAAAATTCAGATATCCCAGAGCTGACCGCAAACCCATATGGTAGATCAGGTGCTCTCTAGACACTCTGCATTTCAAAGAAAAAAAACCCAGCCCAAATCTATTCCTGGGTGGAAAAGTAGGGCATACATTAATTAGTGACCTTAAAGCACAATGGAAAACTAACGGGGCAATGCCAAGTCAGAGTATGAGAAATTCTGGAATATTAATGATGTTTGCCTCTGATCTCATACATTGAAGAATACGTGTGTTCTCACCTCCCAGAGGACAGGGCTGAGGCTTTTTGACATCGTCAGGTTCAGTGGCCCAGATTAATTTCATTCTAGTGAATTTAGAGAATCAGCTGAAATTACTGCAGAGCTGCAGGTCTTTGTCTGCCTGAGAATTCGCTGACTATGAGTACCATACACAAGCCTGAAAGGAGGCAAATACAGCGCCTGTCTTGAAACTAGAAAGTATGAGGGAATTACAGATGGCAGATTTAACTTTAATTCCCAGAAAAGTACAAAATTAAAAAACCACCAAAACACCAAACTAAGGAAAAGAAGGCAAAAGTGAAAGCCGTTATGAATTTGCTAAGGAGGAATTGTCATACCAGTGTAGTTTCCCTGTGTACTGGCCTTGCAAGAAGAGGAGAAGGTGCACAGGGAATATGGCTTGGCTTTAGTGAGGCTCCTACACTGTTTCCCATGACATTCTCATCAACAAATTAAGAAGATTTATCTTAGATAAAGCTCAAGTAGAGAGGAGGTAAACCTGGGTGGAATAGAGCGTTAAGAGTAGTTACTGACTGTTGTCAGAAAGAAAAGGTATTTTGAGTGGATTTCTTAGAGTCTGATACGACTTGGTATTTTCACTAAAGACTTTTGTGATAGACTAGAAAGGAACACTAATCGAATTTGGAGACAGCTTTGCATATGTGTTTAGAGGACAGGATTAATATTGAAAAGGAGTCAGAAAAAATGATCTGAAGAAAGTAAAATGCAATTCAATAATAACTAAGTTCAACATCTAGGCAGGAATAATAAAGCCTGCAGAGAGCGAATGAGAACAAGTGACTAAGCAGCAATTCTGCATAAAAAGATCTCGAGGTTTTAATGGGTTACAAGCTGAACCTAAATCATGCCATAATGAAAAAGGCAGACATGCTAGCAGGTATAAGGTGCTCACAGAAATATATTCTGTGCTACTTGTGAAGTTAATTCCTCTTGGTCTTGGTAAAGTCTCAACGGAAGGTTTGTGTTCAGTTTTGGTCACTGCGTTTTGAAAGAAGGGACTCCAGTTTGGAGTCCATAGGAGAGGAGTGAGGGCGCTCAGAGGCCTAGAAAATGTAGTTTATGAGAAAAGATCTACAGAATTAAGGTTGTTTAGTCTGGAAGAGAATTTATATTGAAGGACATTCCAGCTCTTTTTTGCCCTCTTGTTTGCTCTTCTTTTCTGCAGCTTGGGAGGACAGTGCCTGGCTGTTTAATTATTCCAGCTGGGAAAATAGTAAATTATTTCCTTCTATGAATTACTTACATTCCTGGGAGAACAGGTTCCTGTCTAATATTTCTGGCATCCTACCATTTGCCCACAGAGGGGAATGTTGCAGGGACCTGTCCTGGCAGGTCTGTTGAACCAGCAGTTAAGAGTTTGCAGGGCAGGGATACCTACCCATTCCAGGAGTAAAGTACGGGCTAGGTGTGGAAGTTGTAAGCTGACACTAGATGAGCTCCTTTGAGAGGCTCTAACAAACTGGTGAGGCAGCAGTACAGAGGGAAACAAATTGGGTTAAAATGACAGCATGTTTAGCTTCATTACATGACTCTGATGGAACCTCACCCTATATGCTTCATTCATTTCTGAGCACTTCACCAACAGAAAGATAATAATGCTCTGGATTGCAGTAGCCCTGTCTCATCCAAACATCTTAAAATGATTTTACATATATTTACTAAGCCTCAAAAGACACTGCTGAGATTTGTAAAGGCTATACAGGGATCACTTTACTAACCACATGTTGAGCAGCTCCCTTCAATACTCGGCAACATTTAACAGGACACAAAGAATGCACGTTTCATTTGAAAATGTTAGGGAATTTAGGTAAAATACACAGAATATACTTATGTATTATTATTTTGTTTATATAATGCAAAAAGTAACATTGCTGTTCTGTGGACAACTCTAAAGGTCTTGCATCCCAAATAAAATAAAGAATAATATATTCTTTCACAGTTGTTTAGAATATGTGGCTCTTTTAAGTGTTGATTTGAAGGAAGAGTAGTGGCATATAGGCTGGTTGGGAAGAGGGTGTTTGCAAGAGGCTTAGCAAGCGCAGCAGGCTGGATTATAGTGAGGGGCTTCAGCTTTCTCAGCATCATGGAAGAAACCACTGGTAGTATCTCATGTAAGACCAGGAGATTTAGTTGCACAGAAGGGTGCAAAAATTGGGCTCTGTTGTACAGGACTTAAATGATTTAAAAGAAAATAACAAAAAACCCCAAGCTGTTTGTGGGGTGAGGAGCCAGTTAGGGAAGTAGCATGACTTGATTTTATGCTTGAAATGTGGCAGAAGGGTTAATTATTTCCCTAATCTTATTAAAAGTGGCATAGTGTTTTCGATAAATAGAATTGGCCAAGACTTTGCTTTTAGTCCTTAATGTAAGCAGCATCCTGTCGTTAGCACCGTATTAGGGCATTGATTCAATAGTGACTCAGAAGACAGAGCAACACTTCACAGCTCTGCTTCCTAAGGCAGACGGAATGATGCCAGTCAGTGATTTATTAGTGGGCTCCTACTCAGGGTATTCCAGCCTCTTTCAACCTTGCACGGCCTCTGAGAACTGCCACCTTGCTTTCAAATCTTAACTAAATAAAGAATTGCCTTGGAAAGGTGTGGCACTGGCCATACTCACAGATGTACAAGAGGAGGATTTTATTTGTACCTCTCGCTTAATCTGCATTATCTCCATAATTAATCTCTTCGTATTTTGAGCTAATGATTTTTGAGGTGCAGGAGAGCAGAGAGGTGTGTTTGACCCAAATTGTAAAGCCCAGCCCAATAGAGGACATGGCCACAAACAGTAAATCCAGTCTGCTTGGAAGTTATCTCCATTTACTATTTCGATGGCTTATAGGCACCGACCTGCCAAACACTCTTTTGCTTATGCCACATCCAAACCAACACTTTTCCTTACTTTCCAGTGGACACAGTCAGAAAGAATCAGCTTCCAGTGTTTCTTCATGAGTGAGGCATAAGCTCCTAGAATATTTGGCATCTTTAATTGTTCGGTTTATAAGCAGGACAGAGCAGTACATGTAAAAATTCTTCATTATACACTCTTCGGTGCTTTAAGGCCCTACCTTTTAAAGGCTAAATACATGGTGGGCTTTTGGTTTGGTTTGGTTTTTGGTTTTTTTTTTTTTTTTTTTTGCGATTTTATGCCTTTTAAATTTTATTGTATGGATTGCTGCAGAACTTCTGACTTCAGAGCTAGCTGTGGTCACTCTGGGATATGACCAAAGGCTCCCTTTGGCTCTAATATGAATTAATTATCAATATTTTTTGCAGGACTTGGAAATCTCTGTTTCCGATTCTTTGGAGGCTGTACCACTCTCTCCCTGTCGGTCATTTAACAGCCTGTGCCACTAGGTTATGGGACTGATTTCATGACTGAAAGTAGTTTTGCATGACACTGCTTCTTGTGTTGAATTTCTGGATTTTGTGGCCAAAAAAGTTAGAATGTTGCTGTTGTGGTTAATGTTTAGTTTCCAGAAATCCTAAACAATTATTTTTTTTTTATTTCTGTTTTTACAAAACAGATGCTCTAAAAGGACGTAGTGCATATTCTGGTGGGTTTTTTTAATGTGTCTTTCTCATTGTCCCTTCAAAAACTGTATTTGAGCAGTGAGCTATTCTCCTAAAAAAGAAAAAGCCTGTTATTACAAGGAATGGATCAGAAAGACATTGCTTCATGTAGATGCCCCTCTTTCTACGCTTTCCTCTTTCAGCTCAGTGTTTTGCAGTAATGGCAAGTGGCTTCATGTGTTCCTGGCAGGTTCCTATATTACACCTACCACAGTGGCATATAGATATTTCCATTTACTCCCTGGAGTACTTGACTGACTCCTGTCTCAGTAACTGACACATGGCTCCTGTTAGATCTAGGAACACGGCACTACTATACAAGTATCCGTGTTCATGTACAAGCTAGTACTTTCTCACACTATACTTTAACATTTGAGGCAAGTGTAGATGTTCGGATTACCAGGATGTAGTCCCTCATTTAATTTACATTGATACTACTTCTGCCCATGTTTATTTCCCCTCCCCGGGATGTGGGGTAAACAATGTGCTTCAGTTGTATATTTTCTTGAATGCATATATAATACAGGGTATCACCTGGCTGAAAGCAAGCTACACAATCCTTTACTCCTGAAGAATTATGCACTTTAGACATTTAATATTTTTTGTTCTTCTATACTCATAATTATTTATGAACAAAATACATACATTTTCAGCCTAAACCTCACCCAGTTCAACCTAGCCCATATCAGTACTCAAGTTAGAAACATATGATTCGGATAAACCAAACTGAAACATTTATAAAATAAAGTCTAATTCCCCAAGATTTATGTCCAGTAAATTTTCAGGAGGGCCAAGAGTGAGTGATGGCTAGTTGTTATTTATAGGTTTGATAATTATTGTGTTTGTAACACAAACAGTTCCTTTCTTGCTGGAAATCTAACAGTCTGAAACTAAGAAGTGAAAAGAAAGCGATATACTTCCTGTGCATATAAAGAAATAAGAAACAAGTTTCCATTTGCAGTACTCAAATTTAGTCATTTCTGCAGTTAACACACCCTAGCTTCTGTCTGGATGTCAGTTCAGTCACCTTTCCATATAGGAGTAAGTCTAAAAAAAGTTTTCATCTACTACTACAAAACACATGAGGCAAAAGTAACAGATTAAAAACGGAGGCTGTAGTAAAAGCAAGCTTGATTTCAAAACATAACAACTCCCCAAGTTTTTGATTCACCATCGGAAAAGTTTGAAATAAATCTATTATGAATCTGTGAGACATGAGACTTCCCACTTTTTTTTTGAAATACTTTTTTTGGTTTGTCTTTCTGTTAATTCCTTTTTTTTTTTTTTTCCCCCCAGTTAATGGTAAACACTTCCAGCTTTCTTTGTAACTGTGGAACAGAAAGTAGCTTAGATTAAGCTGGTATACACCCGAGACAAGAAGAGCTATTTTTTTTTTTTTTTTCCTTTGGGAAATCACCTACAGCCTTCATTTCTCCCAGTACTAGACCAATGGATCTACGAACTTACCTGGTGTTTTCTTGAATCCTTCTCTTGCTACTCTTCACTTGTGGCTGATAAATACCTATAGGAGTTGCCGAGGAACGGGATGTAGGTGCTGACCTTCCCCTTCCCTCAGCCTGAAGTTCTTCAAAGTCAGCCTCAGGGACTTCAGATTAAATAGATGAGCCAAGGCAAAAGAGTTCTGCTCCCCCTTCCGTTTGGCTTTCACGGCTGAATTCTAAAAAGCTATATGAAGTTGTCAGAGGTTTCCTCTTACCTTTTTACTGAAGCAGAACGGCGTGCTGCTGCTCCAGGACAGGATTAGGTCATTCAAACAGCCCTGCAGAGAGAGTGGAGGCTCAGCGGTACAGAGTCTCCAAAGGCTGGAAAGATCTGATCTTACATCAGGTGAGAGAAGGCAGCTGGCTAGGCAAGCCAATAATTATGATATCAGCTCTTGTTCGCCTCAGGCAGTCCTGCATTTAATAAGAATACAAATATGACTAAGCTGCAGGTTTTTTTTCCTTGTTCTCTTGGTAATTCTTCAGAGAAGTTGGGCAGGTATTGAGCTCTAACTGTCTGGCAAGAGAGTGCTCCCTCTTAACCTCTCTGTTTTTCTTTTGATTTAAAATACCCCTCTGTTACTGTGTTTTGCAAACCTATTATCCACCTGTGGTTATTAAAAACACTCTTTCCTGGCATGGATTTTGCCATACTATCAGAAGGCATTCAGCTACCAGAAATAGGCGTGCGTCTTGCATTTGTTCAGTCTGAACTCTCATGGAAAGGAACTGTGGCTCCACCATAGAACGTCAAAACACATTGCACCATTTAAATTTAAGAGTAACACTACAAGACCAGTACACTCAAGGTAATACTCCTTCCCCAAAACAGAGCGCCTTAGCACAGTCATAAAAATAGAACTAGATTGGAGGAGTGTATGCATTTGTGGGGGCATATATGTATATATTTTTGCGGGGAGGTTTGGTTTTTTGTGTGCAGATATGTAGAGAGGAATATGAGTTTAAATGTGACATTGCAGGAATATATATTTCTGCTGCCCTTACCTGGTTTTGTGCACACTCTACAGTCCCCTACACAAACCTGATCACACCTACTGTAATAATACTTACCTACCTCATAGGGTGTTGTGAGGATTAATTAATGTTTGTAAAGTGCTTTGAAGATGAAAAGCCTTGAATGAGTGCTAAATATAATTATCGTCATTCCACAAAACAGTAGAAACATCTTTGCGGCCCCCAGGTTATTGTATAGGTACACCCATGTTTATCTCCCACGATTATGGTAAGATACTGAATAAGGTCTTGAAACTTTGATAAAAACATGCTCTCTGCTTTGGAGCACATATTTATATTCATGTTAAGTTCATGCTAATCACGAAGTGTTTTTGTGATTCCTGTTGCAGAATACTTTACACAGATTTGTGATAGAAAAGATCTGCCATGACAGCCGTATGTCATCATAATAGGACCGGTGGAAGACAAGCCATGCTTTGGCCTGTGATGAATTACTTCCTACCAAGAGTTTGCCTGTTTGATTTTATTACATCTATTGGGAACTTCTGATACTAGAAGTGAAGGCTTTGTCAATTGATCTGCTGGATCTTGTAGATCTAGTGGGCACGGAGTGTTGGTGGATATGCTCTTTCCTGTCTGGAAGATCTCAAAGATAGTCCTGGATAATTACTTGTCCTTTGCAAAGGCTTTCACATTTGATGTTCCGCAGGGTTACATGTCTACAGCTGGCAGGGAAGATTCTGAGATGGTTTGGGCTACACTCGACATCTTTACTTAATTATTCCCAAATTTTGCACTACCCTTAATTTACGACTCTGATGGCTGAGATAGACAAATCTGAGATGACGTTATGTTAGTAATTTAGGTACTAACTGCAATAGCTCAGAACCAAAGTAAACTAATGGCCTGATTATTAATCCAGTCTCTGCAGTGAGCTTTGCATCCTGCCTTGCAATCCAGACTCCGCAGCTATGTAGTTACTGGTACCTAAGTTAGCTAGTTTAACATTAACTTGTTGGGTGTGTTTACTTGAGCTGGCGTCACAGGTCGATTGCAGTGCAGAGATAAGATCCTGAATGAAAGTGAACCACTGACTGGCAAGCATTATCTCCTCTTTCCTGGGATAACTATCAGGAGGAAATACCTAGAGGAAAGGGGGGTGTCAGTATTTGCTGCAGACTTTTCCTGTTTCTCACCAATGTGTACCACAGCCTTACATCAACATCCGCTTTTGTGGACATAAAGAGCACAGCCCACCCAGCCATACTGCTTTGTCGTGTTTCTCCTTTTGACTGGCAAAATAGTTTTGTAGAATTTAAAGTCAGTACTTTTTTTTTTTTTTTCTCCTCACAGCTATCTTACAGTCAACTTGAAGAGTTTTCTTAAACTAAACCAGCTTGGTCTTCAGGAGATGAAGCCATATGCCACAAGCAAAGAGATCAAGAGGCTTACATCAGAACAAACTTAGTTTTGTCAGATCCAGACTAGACTATTGTAATGAATTAACTTTATATCTCTTCTTGGTCTGAGCTTTTATTGAAAGACTGAGGTGTTTATTTGGTGTACTGGCAGCTATTCTAAACTGTTAAATTCTGTTCCCAGATCTGATCTTTCATTTTTTGGGGGAAAAAAAAAAAATCCTGCCATCAAAGTTGCAAAGTAAATATTCAAAATGCAAGTCAGTGGAACCAATTCAGTGATGTCTGACTGAGCCTGTAGATGAAGTAATAATGTCATCAGGTGGAAATGGCTCCTATCTACTTTCATGAGGGCTCAGCTGCCCGTTGGAGGTTACTAAAATGGCAGTGCTGTTTGGTACTTCCATACAGGGAGAAGAAATGACAGTCTGCATAACTGACATGGCATGATGTCTTTGTAATATGTCCAGAATGAGTGGTTCAAGAACCTGCTTCCGTATTCGTGTCCCTCGCTTAGGGGGTGTCACCCTGCATGATCTGCTTCCTGTAGTGCTACATTTTGACATCTGGGGTATAGGAGGTTATTTTGTCATAGAAGTTGGAAAAACATTGTTATCTTCTTCTATTCCACGGTTTGATCCTTGTCTCAAAAGTTTTTCCTGGACTAGGTAGTGCTTTTCAAAGCAGAGCCCTGGAAATAGATAAGCTGAGCTCAACGGTGTGCACAATACTTTACGTCCAATTCAGAATGTTTGATCAATTTTAACATAAAATGTTCTTGGGCTCCCTTACACAGAAACTCACTGTTGACCTCATTATAAACCCTTTCTGCTATTTAAAACTGGCAAGAATGATCTTGTTGATCTGGAAATTTGTCAGTGAGGAGTTCTCCCTATGAACTTACTTCATTTTGTGCCCAACCAGAGCATAAATTCATTCCTTTGATAAAATATTCTTATTTAATTTAGTAGTGGGATAATTGCTTATTTTTAATACATTGTTTATATTTTATTATGCAGTGATGGCAGCAGTATTTGTTATCATAAATAGCTTTGTAGGCTTACAATTTTTGTATCCTAACATTTGGATGATAAGCTTACAAAATGACTTAAGACGTAATCTAACCAGCTATTCTGCCACCATTAAATAGGAAAAGTGGCCTAGCATCTCTCCCTTGGGATCACCTGAGGGAAGACACACCTGGGTGTAACTTAACCGTCTGCTGTGCTGCCTTTAAATAGTAGTCAGGGCTTGCTTTTTATCTTCTGAGATATCCCTAGGGAATACACACCTTGGTTTAACCTACATACACTTCAGCCCATTTTTGTCCCTAAGAAATAATCCCAAGTGCATTTATCTGGTAGTTTAACATGTCTAGAAAAACACATTGCTAAACTAAACTTATCAATGTTAGCATTTGATATATTTAAGGGAGTATAATTCTGATTCCCTTCTGAGCCTCTTATTTTGACAAAATATATCTGTCTTTTGCCCTGTCACCCTTTTAGCTTAGAGGAGCTGTGAGTTGCAGTGCTCAGTTGGAAGTCTGAAGGTTAAAATTCACCGGGGAGATCTGAATTATAGCCTCCAAATCTGGCACGCCCATAAGATGCTCTTTTGTTGGCATTTGCAGAACTTTCTGTTTGTTAATTGTTTAATCTTAAATTAAAATATAAAGAACCATTATTATATATGAAATATTGTTTCCTGACCAATGATTTAGTGTTGCCCATAAAGCATAGCATCTGTAGCAATGTGACAGCTACTATAAGCTGCTATTGTTTTGTTATTTTAGAACTGAGGATGAGCTCAAGACGTGGTGTTGGGCTTGACTCTGTGCCTTTCTGCTCTAGGTGAAATTCGGGTAGGTGATCTAGACACGTGTTATAGTCATTGTGTCATCTAGCAATATGTTTTGTTTTGCTTTTTTGACAAGACTGCTATTAGTATGCAACTTTCAATACAGGAGTGAGATAATTAATTAAAGACAGAGATATTGGGCTAATGGAGTAATAATCTCTGATTCTCCTCCCAAGTTTATTTTGTCTTGTGCTTAGTTATTTGTTCCTTATAACTATTCAGTGTCATATGCCATGTTAAGGACACTGTGTCATTCCAGGGTGGCTGGACCTTTCTCCTGTCCTCGCAAAGGAATGCTTATTTCTCCTTGGAGCTGATCACCGTATATATATATAAAGTTTCAGATCTCGAAATCATGTTGAAATGGCCTGTAACACATCATAAACTTTCTTCTCTTCTCACAGAACATAATCTGTGAAGAGCTGGCAGCATTCTGTCAACTTTCCCTTTTTTGTTGGTATTGCACTTCAGAAAGAGTCTTTTCTGATTTTCTTCCCTTTTTTTGTTACAAAGTTAACAGAAAGAAAGAAAGCTTTCCTAGCCTGAAGCTGCTGGATAAGTGGTAGGTTGGCAGGGTGTCTTTGTCTGGTCTTATGCCTTCGTTTTTGGCTGCCAGGTTTCTTCTAACATCACAGAGGTGTGCAGAGCGAGGCTATTGGGGGAGTTTTGGTGACATGAGAATAGTAAGGAGAAAGTCTACCTTACATCAGATTCCACAGCACGGTAATTTGAAGAATGCATTCTCTGTCAAAGTCAAGAATGTAGAAGAGTGTGGCCAATGTCAGAAGACAAATGACTGAATCCTAGCAGTGTTTCATGAAGTCACTTGACAATGGCACTGGAAACTTTGGTGATGATATTGGAGAGAAAAGAACAGCTGGCTGATCTTCTGTCTAGTCACCTCTAACTCCTCTATCTAAATAGGACTTTCTAAAGGTCAGACCACACGAGATTCAAAGGAGAATGCTATTGCATTCTGGTTTTAAGGCCCTGAGGGACTGTGGGAGTTTCAAGAACATGTGGAACTACAAGTGAGGCCTTTGAACTGTATGAGTCTTCCAAACCCAATCCTGTCACATTCATGATTCTGAGTATGTAATGCAGGTTTGGCCACTTAGCGCTGAGGCATAAGCAATGAAATGATCACTCATACATTACTTTGTATTATTGCTTCTAAGGCTTGCTGCCTGCTCTTTTTATTTTCCATTTATTTTAAGCTGTAAGATGATTTCAAAGGTGTTGAATAACCCACACCTACCCCAAATAGTGTGCATCTTTTGGGTTTCAGGCTATTTTCTGGTCTGTTCCTCTTTGCTGATATTCTATCATGAACATGCAACATCCTTTCTGGAGCTGTGACAGAGCTTAGAAACAACATTTGTTTGTGAATGACATGCGATGTTGCTTTGTGGTACAGATGAGGCATTTTAGCAATTTGCTGTGCTCACTCTGCAACCCAAGATGAAACACGTAGTTGCACCGTTCCTTTGCAACAGCTGAAGAAAATCTGTTTTGAGTTGTTTGAGGATCTCTCATGTAGTGCACTTAGAACCTGCTGTACTTCTCAGCTTGCAGAACCTCCTATATCCCTTTCAAAAAATTTAGGAATTTGCTAACTGGAATATTGCTTTTGTATTTGCCTTGCTCAACGTATTTTCTCTAGAAGTCTAAGAATACTGCAGCTAGAGATAGAACAGTACTCCTTCTCTGTACCACAACCTTTAACCAAGTTTCTAACCAGTTAGTGACATGATTGGTTCTAAACAGGATGATTAATATTTAGCTAACTAGAAGACAGCTAACAGTGTTTTACTCCTGCCAGAGGCTTAGGCTAGCACATGATTATCTTCTTATAACTGGCTTGGCAGAAGTGTGTGTGTGTTGGTTTGGTTTTTTTTTTTTTGTTTTTTTTTTTTTAGCCCCTTAACCATGTCTAATAACCAGTACAACTGGTCTGTCTTCTTCCTTTCTTGGAGTGTGCTTGCATGTTCCTAACTACAGCGCTCCATAAGCAGCTAGTGCCAATACATGCACACCCTTTTAGCGTTTCTCCACGCTCATAGACTTTGGGGGAATATTTGTCCCAACCTTCCCAAAATGCACGGATAATATTAATGTGAGAAATACAGATTTATAAACAAGACTGGTAGACTTGTATTGCAGAAAAACTGTCGTAGGAATACAACTCAAATTTCGTTGTTGAAACATGAGTTTCTTATGAGCTCATTAAGGGAATGTAGTTATATTACAGTATTTATAGACAAAGCTGACAGGTGCTTCATATCATCACTCCAAGGTGTTATCTCAATTATTGTATTGATTTTGAAACAGAAAGAAAAATTACCTGGGACATTCATAAGGACTAGCATACTGGGTTTTCCTAACCAATTATAATGCAAACACAGCCTGGGATGAATTATTATTTGACACAGTCTAGGGCATTTCTTGGATGCAGGGAAATACACAGCACGTTCAGCAGGAAGGTTGTGGAGTTATACCTGGCTGGCAGTCAGGTTTCTGAGCTGACCTTCATAGCTCCTGTATGCAAGACTTTAGAGCCATCAGGTCAGTAATCACAACTATACGGGAGAGGTTTCCCCTACCCTGTCCAAAACCTTTTCATATCTTGCTTGGGCAATCCTTCCTTCATCTTTATCTTCACACACAATAGTGGAAAACATAAAACCTTGTGCTTCCGCAAACAGCAGTTGAAATCATCCCAGAGGTATTATCTTAGAAACTAGAAAATGATTCAATGAAAGAAGGAATGAATCATATAAATACTCAAAGTGTTGTACCTCAGCAATGTCCCTCCCTTCTTAGTACAAAGCAAAGAACAAAAGCAGGCTGCTGCCTGGCATGGGCCCCTCCTAGATGACTTACTGGGACTGTGAAATCATCAGAAGCCTCAGAAAGAAGTGCTTATGCAGCGTTTATGACTTGATTTTCTTCTCTTCGGTTCTGTGTAAGCATGGAACCGGTAGCTGTGTTCTCTTGAATGCCTGCATATATTCTAAAAGACGGATGAGGAAGGGCACGGACCGAAGCGAATATTTTACGTTCACAGATTTCTGTATGGATTTTACATTTCAGAAACTGAAAATGGATTTTTAGAGATAAAACATATTGCATGGAAGAGGGGGCATAAACATTATAAGCTCATGAAAATATGAAACCACATTTTCATTGCTGAGGATGATTTTAAACACTTTTAGAAAACAAGTAATGTGAAATTGTGTGGTCTGTTCAAATGGAAAATTATAATGGGAAGTAAAAATCCTGAACAGGCCATTAATTCCTATCTGGCAGACAAACCAAGATTGCTTTAGCACTTAGAGGAGCTTCACTGAGAACAAAATATTGATCTCAGATTGCCAGATTTAAAATTCAATGTGTGAGATACAAGAGGCAGAGTAACTCACTGTAGAAAGTACTCAGTGCAAATTATTTCATGAAAGATCATTGTACAAAAGATGAAAAGGATTAAGGAGCATAAAAAGAAGTAATTGCAACTGAAGTTTTTATTCTAAATTTAGTTAAAAGTGTTTCATCTTTTTAAGCAAGTATTGTGAGTTCATGTGATTCTCCAAACACTCCGGTGTGTAAGATTTCATAGGAAGCAACAGAATTGGTTCATCTTCACTGTCAACTCTTTGTAAGTCCTTAATTTTAATGGTTTGTTCAGTAAAATGAAAACACACTGCAGCTACTCTACATTGCTTGAATGTCTCTTTGCCAGTGGTTTTTTTTCTTTTTTTTTTTTCTCTCTCTTGTTTTTTTGCACAGTATGCTTTTCACTCAGGCTCTTGTGACATCAGTGGCGAATGTCTGTGAGGAATTGCCTCAGGCCAGTGTGACTTTCAAAGGATAAGACAATTTGTTACCTTGCCAATGAACAGTTTATTACATTTCTAATTATTGTTATTAGTCTGGCAGGTGGTGCCATGCATGATATTTTTACAACTGCCAAAGATGCAGGTAGTTCTTTCATGACAAAAAATAACCTGAGTAAGATTTAAAGTAAAAACAAGCATTCTGCTGTAGTACGTGTTTGATAATTCTTTGCACTAACATGGTGTATGTGGCACCTGGCTATTTTTAAATCTTAAGCTGAAACATACTGACTCTTGAAAGATTTTGTTGTGAGACCAATTGTAATAAGAGTGTGTTAGCAGCCTAAGTTTGATACGAAGGTATCTCTCCTTCCCTCTCAAGCTCTTTCTTCTAATCTTTATTACTCGTTGTGTAAAATAAAGAGTCATCATATTTATAAACTCTAACTCAGAGTTCATGTTAATCACCACCTAAGAACACTAAATATTCTTTCCCAATGAAGACGTAAGTTCCTAAACATAGAGACTTTGCTTTCTCTGGTTTGTAGGGTTGCGTGTGGTCAGATAAAAGGAAGAAAAAAAAATAATACTCTGTGCATTTCAGTATGGGCTAATGCAATATGCAATACCATACTTACCCGTTTTGAGCAGCACAGTCCAGTTCCACCCCTTGCTATCTGTACAGAACAGTTGATAAAGCATGTCATGCCTTTTGCTTGGTCATGTATTCTGTGGCAAAACATACTTTCTTGAACTGCTTCACATTGCTTATTCCGCTCCAGTAAATACTGAATGATTTCATGTCCCACTATTACTAAAGAGAAGAAATTAATTCAAAAGGAATAGGGCTAGGAAATAAATTTGCTATTTTCATGGCCAGCGGTTTGTTGGTCTCGTGTAATCAGTATTGCAATAGCAACTACTTTGTTGTTAGTCATGTGGCTACTATCTTAACAAATATGAAGCGTGTTTGTCTGTCATTCTCAGGATACAAATAAAGTTGTTGTTTAAAAAAAAATAATCAATTTATTCTTTTTCTACATAACCCTCTTTGCTTCTTCCCTGTTTGCCCAGGAATATCGAACAATCATATTCAGGTGAACCAGTCACTTAGATTTGTCACAGTTAATCCAACTGGATTTTATTGTATTATACTTTAGTTTGAGGAACTAAGGCGATGGGACAGTCTTCTTGTCCATCTCTGTCCCCTACGTTGAGGTTTTATGATATGGCTGCATTGTGACAAGTTTCCTTAATGCTGCGTTTATCTGCTGTCACAATGGAGTGTAAACTGGCAGCAACAGGAAATTAAGTGGTGCATCCTCTAAAGAAAACAAATTGATACAATCGTTTAGTACAAGATTTAGTGTTTTTGTCTTTCTGTGACTTGGAGGAACTGCAGCTGTGCTAGAATGGTTCCAGGATTTGGCTGACTTACGTATGCACCCGCCGAGGCTCCAGGTAAGCACTGATCTTGCTGGAGTAGAGAGCATGGGCATGTTTTGGAGTCATTCCCTGCAGGGGCTGTTCAGCAGGTACAGTAGGCCAAAAGTGGCACTGATTCAAAATAGTGGCTAGAAAGATATTACATACTTGACTGCACCTGGTGCAGAGGAAACTAAAGATGTCAGTCCCCTCCCCTTTCCCCATCAATTGTCTCATATTTCTGAGATACAGGTGTGTGGTTACAGTGTAAACAGACCAAAGATTTTTCTTCTAGGCTAATAAGCTGCATTTTTTTTTTCTTATAGTATCTCTGCCAAAATATAGAAACATAGAGTGTGAACTCCTGCACTTCCACACCCCCCGTGCACACTGGGGAGAATGAGTTTTGTTTCTGGAGCCAGGATGGCAGACAGAACCTGCCCCTCTGGCAGCTATACTTCAGTCTTTTCTGAACATATTTCAGAATTTTATTTTTCTCCTAGCCATACACCGCGCTTTCTATCAACTGTCAGAGCATCTTAAGAAGTAATGTATAAGCATGAAAGTGGAGGAGTTTGTTTTTTCTGTGCCATTCACTGATCTTTCTGTTGCGACTATCCAGAAGGACTGTAGCACTAGCTGTGGTCATTGGCTTTTGCCACTAATTAGAGGAAAAACCGTTCTGTCTTCATCCTTAAGCTTGCAAGTCTCTAAAAGTCATCTGTACAAATTCTGATGATGTTACTGTTTTCTGTGTAGCCTGGATGATAAAGTTGTAACACTAAAGGAATTAGAAGGATTAGTTCAGATTGACTAGATAGTATCTTCTGAGACTACTATTTCTTCAGTACCAGTTGTAGCTCTTGATACCACAACACCGCTTGCTTAGGTCTAAGGAGAAAAGAAAAAGCACAGGTGTGAGGAAGCCTGCATTGTACAACTGTGTTATCTGCAATGCAGACAAATGATTTATGATTGCATGTTTCATGTAGCAGGAATGATATTGCCAGCGGTAAGAATAAGGAGGAAAATTCAAACGCCCTTCAGGTGACAGACATCTTAAAAATAAAGAGGATCCTTTTGAATTTTCTGGCAAGTCTCATCAGGATAATCCTACAGCAAAAAGGGAAAGGTGACTTTCCCTTTGGAGTCGCTACAACTGCCCCAGAACAAGCACCACTACTCGCTGTCTAAGATCCCCTTGCTAGGCAACCAGGAAACCTGGTGCCGTAACAGCGAACTGTACCGGGACTGTTCCCCTCCTGCTTTTGCACACAGCTTCCTCTTCTTGCATTGTGCAATTCCATATTAATATGGACATTAGTTTTGCAGACAACTCTGACCACTTTTCCTTTTGCTATATAGAAAGAGATGAGAAGCTCTGTTATCAGCAGAATTAATGAAATTTGGTGTCCTAGGGCTTTCCGTTCCCTTCCAAAGAATGGAAAGCCCGAGGTCCCAGTGGCAGGTATTGGGAAAACTTGAAATTGCTCTGCTTCTCATAGACTGGACAGGGATCAAGGGAAATAAGGAAATTCCTGTAATGTTGCTAGGCTGACGAGAGAACCTTAATAATAATCTGAAGTCAGCTGAATAGTATAAACTTGAAGCAGGGTAAAGTTTTGATGATTTAGTTGATCATACATAATGTTTCAAGTACAGTGCCATCTAAAAGTAGTCACAACTAATGCTTTCTCAAGCTAGATACCTTACACAGGCATACAAGGTCTGAGCCTTGAAGCAGTTGCATCTAAATCATGCATAACAATATATAAAGGTTGAGCCCTTGAATTAACTGTTCTGTTCCTTCTCTATTTTCAGGTTAGTTTGTGCTTTGTGGTTTTTTTTCCTCTTTGACAATTTGAATCCATTTTATTCATTTTGCAGCTATGCTGTCATGCACTGCCTTTGAAAAGTGTTCCTCTTGTTCCATTACTTTCCCCTCAGCTATTTAAGGGTGTTTTCAGAGGAAGACCAACTCCTGACTAGTTGCTTGGCCTGGATTGAGGAACCTTGGGCATGCCCTGGCACAGTGTCCGCAGCCACCAGATGGCACATTGCAAGGGGATCTGTACATCCTGAATAGCAACCTGACGTCTGTTAGTATGATTAAAGGATAAATAATATTAAATGTTTCTTTAATACGAGAAAATGCACAGCATTGACAGTAGTGATTAAGTTCTATTAAGCAGTTGTTATTTTGGACACCAGGTGATTAGTACATTCAAACCACTTCATTTCCAGACTTTGGAACCTTGGTCATTACTAACTCAAATCATAAAGTTCAGTGAATCAAGTTGTAAATAGTTTTATTGGTTCCATGTTGGAAAAAAAATTGAGGGTTGCGAAATTCCTTGATGATTTAAAGTTACGTATTTCCTAAGTCCTTGTATTTCTATTTTCTGTTCTTTAGTTATTCACCATTGCAGAAATTTAAAATTCTGTTTCTGCCTTTGCAAACACTAAAACCAACATGCTAATTGAGAGCAAAGATTCTCTGTATTCCTAGAGCAAATACGCCAAATGGAGAGAGTTGGAGTTTTGCACTAAGATGCACAGTACTGCCAACAGGCCATAGTTATCTGAGGGAGGAATTGCCTCCAAGGGCAAGAGTGGAACTGCTCTTACAGCTTCTGGAGAAAGGTCCACGTTTAGATACATGCTGATGACTATTGAACAAAACACAGGACCTTCACGTTTCTGTTGTTTTGTATTTTGCTTTCTGAAAATATTTTTCATCGTTTTGAGAATTATTTTATGTCCATTATATGATAAGGCTTCCTTCAAAGCAGGTGTCCTTTCTTGGTTTGGGTTGGGTTTTTTTAAAGCTTAGGAATTAAATTGTAGGATCTAGATCTATTTCAAGGTTTCAGTGCTATACAACAAGGCTTCCTTAAAGTTCATTTTAATACCTTTTAAGTGACTGGGAGCAAATTTTTGGTTTCTCCAAACCATCTTGAGGATTAGAAAGACGTGCTGGCTTTATCCTGCTTTGGCTTTAAAATTGTCATGTGTTTTGTTAAGGCTGTTTATGATTTCAGTGCTTGATGAAGTGACCTTTGCATCACTTACATGCTGCTTTACAAAATTCTGTCAAGATGTTTATGATGAAGTGCCTTTCTCAGCTGTAAGCTATTTTCATTGTTGTGCTAGCCTGCTTAAAATTCATCTGGTTTTCTAGTGTGGTCATGTGTCGTAGAAATGTGTATGTTTACCAGGATAAGCCCTTCATGTTCTCTTTGGTGTACATGTATGTGCCTGTAGAACTTGTGTGTGTGTGCGTGTGTGTGTGTGCGTGTGCCTGGGCAAGGCAAGGCAAGACAGCACCATAACTCCAGGGAAAATGGAGGAGGTGACTGCGAGTCACCCACTTACTCACTGGCATATACTGTGGGAAACCTGTATTTTGTGGTTTTGTAGAGCACTTGCTTTTTGGAGAAGACAGGCAAGAAGGCAGACATCCCCTTCTCATTAACAAATTTATCACTTACAACTCCTATGTAAAACAAACTTAGTGTCAACTCAGAAATGAAGAGCTGCATTGGAAATCACACCTAACTCCAGCAGGTGCTGAGCTGGCAGTTTCACAGAAGATTGTGAAATTTGATCACACAATGGGAAATAGAGCCACTCCTTCAGGGCAATATCTGGAAACATAATGGGGAGCCACCCTTCAAAGGTGATCTGTGTAATAATGGGGCTTAGAAACACTTTCTACCTGCTTTGCTTAGAAAATTATGAACATTTTTAATAGTGTTACTGGTTTTTGCACAAGCACACTATATTTAGCCGTACCTCAACTAGTCCTGCGCTCAGACACACCCAAGGCAATAAACTGCCCAGCGTGTACTTGCTGCTACCATCACTTCAAGGTGGAAACTATTAATGAGATTTTCCGTTCTCTTTATGTCCTGGTATTATTGTCAGCTTTTCTTCTCTGTCTACAGATTACAGCTTTCCACCTGTCTTCTTCTGGAAGCTGAGCATTTGTATAGTCCTTGAGTAACTTTCTCTGCAGCCATCTTCTGGTAAGTCTCTAACCTTTATATACTCATACATGCTAATGAACATGGAACACCCAGCGTTATTGCATTGGCCCTATGACACTCTGTGCTACTTGATGTCTCTCTTCTTTCTTCTTGAGATTGCCATAAAGATTGCACCTGTGCTCCTGCATGTACTTAGGCACACCACAGCCTCTGAATAATGTAGACTAATAGAAAAGACTTCAAAGAATCATAACACAGTTTTAAAGGGCTGGAAGGAGAGGCTGATGGGAAATGTTATAAGAATTCAACGTTTCCTGCTTAGCTAAGCAGTAATTTAGAAGGACATGTAAACTGTGTGCAAGTATTTCAAAGAAAACAAAAAGAAAACAAAAGCTGTGCACACTGCCCTGATGCTGGAGACAAAGAGCAAAGAAGGGAGAGGCTGGCAGCAAATCATCTGCTGGAGTTTGTCATTTTTAGGTACTCAGACACAGGGTGAGCAGGGTAATGGAAATATTTAGACAGATTTGGATGTTATTTGACAGAGGTAAATGCAAAGGGAGAGAAGATGAGTTGTTTAGCAGTGACCTGAGCAAGTCATTATGTGATTGAAATCAATTACCCAGGAGCTTATTAGCAAAAGAGAAAAAACGTCCATCCTTCTGTGCTGTGGCTATTCTGTTGGATCCCTATCACACATCAAATCAAAACACTAACTTTCAAAGCCGCTGAAGGGTTCACACCAGACTGTCCTTTCTGAGACAGTGATCTTCCAGAGCAACTGTTCTTGTCAGGCCAACGAAGCTAGCAGTGCAAGGGGAATCAGTGATCAGACACCAGAGTTGTCTTGACAGTCGGAACTGGAAAGAAACTAGTGCAGGTCAGTGAATTCTAACATTTTATAAATCAAATGTACACTGCACTTTGTCCTTGTCTCCTAATAATTAGGATAGAGAAAGAAAGAAGGAAGATTTTGAAAAGCACGAGTACTATTTTAGAGTGAAACTCACATTCACACTCATTGAACCAGTGTGGTTCAAGTGGGACTGCAGAAGTGCAACAGACTTTGTGCAAAACTTACACAGGCCACAACAGAACAAAGCATTTAGTACAAAGTTCAGGGGCACGTATTGTATAACTGATGTGTCCAAACCCAGCCTTGTTTATGGTACTAATTTGGCAAAGTGTCTTTGGATATTTCAGTATCTCTGTTGGTTTGGTCATTAGGAGTCTATGTGCTACTGAATGTCACTTCCAGCAGAGCAGGGATTAAATATTTAACAGTATTAGGGCCTTTTGATAAGGAAGATCTTGGTTTTGAGATTCCAAGAAAATTGGATGCTTAATAATAAATTAATTATTAATTTAACGATAAGAGAAAATCAATTATGCAAACTTCTCTGATTGTTTCCAGGTAAGTAAGCACACGGACAAGCAGTTGACACATGGAAGACAGAAGTAGAGGCAGTGATATATAATAGGAAAAATCTCCGTAACACAGAGGTACATAAAAAAAATCTTTAATTCAATCATATATATTTTAGGACACAGGGATTCTCCCCTTCTCAAGAGAATATTGCTATTCTTATCATGACCTTGCAGGCTGTAATCTTACATAAATAACAATGCGACAGATGTTCTAGGAAAAAACACTCTTTTACATTCATAACAAGTGGACTGCAAATAAATATGTTTCAAAGTAATAGAACGGGCTGACAGTACGTGATTTGTCTGTAATCATCCAACACTTGTCTGGCTGTGAATGCCCACAGAGTGTATAACAATCATGCACATTTTGAACACATACATGGAGGCCTGTATGCTCACATACAGGTGAATAGTCATATTCGTTGTGACAATACACAGATCTATGCACAAAATCAGGAATGTAGAGTCTTTCTCCTTCCTCTTATAGACACGCCTCTCTTCTTTCTCACTGCACATTTCAGACTTTACAGGTGGAGCCTGAAAAGCAGTGTAGCTGGCACTTGGGGAAAATCTACCCCTGCAGAGAAAGAAAATCTAAAGATACCCGGAACAGTTGAAAAGCCAAAGGTTACCATGTCTTACTGCTGGGGTAACAAAATTGCCTGCTAAACAGCACTGTTAGGCAATTTTATTGCTATTATCAGCTGAATGATTTTGCTTGCAGGAGGCTTGTCCTTTTCCACAGAACAGGCCTATCTCTTAGCCACTGCCTCTAGGCAAAACTTGTGTGGATGATAGTCTTGCTCTCATTGCAGTTCTGACAGAAAGAGTTATTGGTTCCCTTGCCTCTCCATATCACGGGCAGGCACCTGTCCTATTTGCCCAAGATGGGAAAGTTTGCAGTTGGAACAAAGATGAAGCCCACGTGTTGATTGCTAGAGTTATTGTCAGAACTCCTAGAATGTTGAGTAGAAACCCAGCTTTGGCCTAGAATTATAAAAGAGAAGTGTTATTAGTTGAACTGAGTACTTTTTTCCTTCCTTGCTGCTTAGGATTGTTTGTATGGTTAGATTTTCTCATTGGCCTTTTTTCACAACTTTGTCAGAACTTCATCAAATTACATTTAAGCTGTTTTTCTTCACAAATATAATTTGTATTAGGGGAAAATGAGTTTCCAATGGATAAAACTCTTAAACTAGAAGTCCTGAAATCCTTTTAATCCACTTATGTAGGACTTTATCTTCTGATCTGGCATCTGTCTCTAATGTTACTTTGGATTTCTTCTTGGATCAATTATAAATTAGAAAAGTTATCAAGAGACATGGCATCCTTGTCCATCTTTCCTTAACACAGTGAGAAACAGCATCAGGGCAGCCTAGCGAGATGTGCTAGGCTTTCCCCTAGTCCCTGCAGAAGGACTGACCAGATGATAGGACTCTGACATCCATATGATCTACATTTGGGCTTTTTGAACAGTTAGACTTTGCCATTTCTCATTGACAGCAAACTCTTGTTGGAATATCTTCAAGAGGCCTTGGCTGTTCTTTAAAAGCTCAATAGCATCTTTATAAGGCTCTGAGAATATATTAGAGTCAGTGTGATCCTTTATTAATTCACACATGTATGTTCTTTCCATTTGACGTAAGCTGAGTACAGTGACTTTTCTAACATTCTTCTGAGAAGAACCAATATTACAAAAAGGAAAGACTAAAACTAGTGATGAAAATTCTGAAAAGAATGTGCTTTTGCTCACCATATCTATAACCTTGAGTTGTCCATATGAGAAGACAATGGCATTAGGAGGAGTGGCCACTGGGAGCATGAATGCCAACGATGCAGAAAGTGTACAGGGCAGCATGACATAGAGTGGATTGAGGCAGATCGCTTCAGCCTGTGCAAGAAGGGAGAGCAAAGATCATGGTTTTGATATAAAAAAATGCATAGAAATCTTTTGGCAGAAGACTGTATTTGTCCATGTCAGAAACCTCGTTCTTTCACAAACACTGCAGCCACTCATGGCTTGGTTCTGCTTTAGAAACTTCTGGCCAACGTCTTTATGCAGTAAATGCAAGAATTGATTTTGTGGCCAGTGCTTTGTGTTCCTGATTGTGGAATCTGATCACTGCTGTAGTATATTAATAATAACGGTTGTATTCAACTCTAAAACCAGGAAAAAATGTAAAGTGGCTTCAGACTGGTTAAGAACAAAATTAAATTATCAGAGGAAATGTGGTAGCCCAAGTTCTGAAGGTGAGCAGATCAGTTTAGGGGTTAGCTGGAGTCTGCGGCCTATGCAAAAAGATTTTGGTGGACCTTTCTCTAGTTTCTATCTGGAACCAGCTTTTCGTGCTGCAGAACTATGTCTACCCCAGCAACAAGAATCTCCCGTGGAAATGCGAAAGTCTGAATTGGGTCATAGAGCTTGACTAATGCTATCACCTTCAGAGACTTCTGGAAGGCCAGTGGTCGGAGTGAAATACAGTAATGGAATGTGGCAGGGAAGCAAAGGCTGCTGCTGTGGCTGTCTCTATGCAGAAAAAATAGGAAAAAACAAGTACAGCTGGCAGTGACCTCATGAGGTTGTTTAGGCCAGAAGGCAAAGTCTAATATGCCAATGAATTTAATCCCTTTACTTTTCAGCAGCAATGATTTTAGAAAGGTTGAACTAAGCACTGTGTGTGTGAATATATACGCATGCACATATATATGCATATATTTTAAGTCTTGTATTCCTGACTGGACACATGAACCAGTGCTTGGCTGTGTCAGCCAGTTAGTTTTTATAACTGAGCAGACGTATGCTTGGAGAAGAGTTGAAAGCTGTTCTTCTAAGAGTATTTGGAAATGCTGGGACTTACCATTGAAGCCAGAATAGGGAGAAAGAGGGTGGTGGTGGCCACATTGCTGGTGCACTCAGTGAAAGTAGCAATGAGGAGACACAACAGGAGAGCGATAGCTGGGTGAGGGATTTGCTGCAGAGGAGTCAGTTTGCTACCTAACCATGCAGACAGACCGGATTCCTGTAACAGAGGAAAGGGGTCTGTAAAGACAGTAGGCTGGAGAAGAAATAGCCACATCACAGTCCAATTGCATTTCTCATAACAGTTCTGCCTTCCCTTCTTACAGGAGTTCTCGTACAAACTGCTTTCTGTAGAAAAACATGTAAGCTGCAATGCTCATAGACACGATAATTCGGAAGGTTAAATAAAAATAAATGTTCTTTCCCTTTCAAAGACTTTGAAAGAAGAAGATACTACATTTACAATACGTTATGGATAGCAAATAATTATTTCTCTGTTCAGGCCATTAGTTGTACATGGCCAATATTTGGGACTTTTTTTTTGAATCTAGCAAAGAAAGATCTTTTAACTCACTTTCTAAAATACTTCCATATATCTTAGCAGATATTCTAGCGATTTGATGTAATTTCATCACATTGTCTGAGATCTTGATCAACTATCTGAACCTCTTCATACCTTTCATCCTTCTCAGTTACTGAAAAATGCCAGCATCTTCCCTGTCGTTCTGGGCTGTAGTTTGGGCATCATTATTATTCAGTTGTTCTTCTCAAGAGAACATATCCTAACTGTGCCTGTCTTGCTGCTTCATGCATTATGGTCTAACCTTCTTACTGGTTTTGCAAGAAACGTTCTTCTTCATGTCCTCCCTATTTCATATCTTGGTTACTTCAGCCTGTCTCTTCTGACACTGAAAAGTGCTATCTCACACGAGGGTTGGAATCTATCTTGAAAGGACTAGACTAATTCTCTGTCCTAGGGCAGGACTGGCTCTGCCTAAATTATTACTGATGTTTTTCAAACTTGTTGTTAAAAATTTCTAGCCGTGAAGTTTCCAAAAATCTCCCCAGATGATTTTTTCAAGTGCTTAACTATCTTTACAGTTGGAACATTTTCCTATTGCTTAACCTAAATCTCCTTTGCTGCAATTTAAGCCCTTTAGCACCATCAGAATATAAAAAGTATACTATCTTCCTTCCTGCAGCAGCTTTTATATATTTGATGACTTATTCTAGAATAAATTAATGTAACTTCTTGCATCTTTCCTTTTCCAAATATGTTTCTCAGAGATCTGAACAGCCTTACTACCTTCCTCTAAACTTTCTTCATATAGCCCACATGTTGCTGAAGACTGATATCCAAAACTGAATACATTATTGTTCTTGAGGACTTACTAGTCCCGAGTGGAAGGATTATATTTTACATGTCTTATTTCTGATGGTCCTACCTATAGTTTCTGGTTTGCTTTTTTCTCAGTAGCAATATAAGAATATTGACAAGAACAAGGTGTATGAGCAGCTTTAAAACGTTCAGTTGTTTCCACATCTTGCCTTTGTGATACATGGTTATTTCTTCTTATTTCCCATATTGGGTTGCATCCTTGGTTTCTAGAAGCACTTTTCCAGGTCATTGCGATCTTTGAATTCTAAACTAGTATTTCCAGGCACTTGAAGACTTTTCCAATTTGTTACTGTCTATAGATTTAATAAATGTGTTGTCTGTTCCATCATCTAAGTCATTACTGAAGAATAATTTGTAGCACTGGACTCCTGGCAGATACCTGCAGAAGTACATCAGCACATCCTTCAGGCTGACAGCCAGACATTATTATCTGCTCCTGAAGGTTCTCTAGCTAGTTCTACATTTGTCTTCTAGTAGTTTAATTTAAATCATATTTCCATAAGTAGTTTGTCTGAAATAGTTTGGGGTCCCATCCTGGGCACATTATCTCCTCATGCTTGCCACATCAATTAAGTTTTATTTAATAGAACCTTTAATGTGTTGGGGTAGTTTCTTAATCATCCATTTTTCTAGAAACACAGTTAATCATGCTGTCTTGATTGGTAGTACCATCCCAGTATAGGCAACAATAAAGATTTGTTCTAATCACAGGACTCCTCCTAAGGATGGTGAAGTCTGTCCTACAGCCACCAGCTGAAGAAACGCGCTTTTGGTGCTACCAGCATGCCCTCTTGTGTTCTGGGAGAGCACGCCTGGAAAGGGAGATGGAAAACACCCAGGAAGACACAAATACCAGGTAAGCAGAGGAATGTTACCTCACTGCCTTTGGCTAAGGCAAAGCCACCTCCCAGCAGAAACACAATGTTCCATGGCATTTTCTGGTGAACTACTTTCCAGTCCAAGAGAGCCGGAGGTGCTCGGATCTTTGACTTGCCACCTAAAATCAAAAAAGGTTTTGTAAGCCATATGACATCCTCCAAAGAAAGGAGGACTTGGTGGGAGGTGAGTTTAGCCTGACCATCAGGAAACACTTCTGCCAGCAAGATCAAGTAGACTGTGGAGTTATATCCTAAAGCAAATGATGAGAGCCTCATGAACAAAGATTTTTAAAAGTTGACTTGCAAAAATACTAATAAATGATCTGTAGCTGCTCCAAGAGGCATAGTAGAATACAGGTAAGAGTGAGTTAAAAGTATGGCAACATATCTGCAGTACTGTATGTGTTTCTGGTAAGCCATGTATTCTCCCCTGAAGACTCCAGCTTCAGAAGTTTTTACTTACATGTGCACACTATATATGTATAGTGCACTATATGTGTATACTAGTGCCTGGAACACCGCTGGGGTAAGTTTCCTCCTTAGTTCAATTAAAAGAAACAGAGAACTTTTATGAGATATATGCCTTGCCTAGCCTAAAGCATACAGCTGTAGCTATGCAGAAAGAGCAGTTTGAATTGAAATGTCATTTGTAAATCTAAAACTTCCTGTGTGCCTATTCTGACAGTTGATTTTAGTTGCCTTCAGTAAACTTACCTGTTTGGTTTTTGTCTCTGTCATTGTTAGAAAAGTCAGAAGGGATGATGAACAACAGAACTGAAATGAAGATGGCGACTGTAGCATCAGTGACATAGCTGCAATAGATCAGTCAGAGATTTAGTCTAGCCGTGTTTTAATTTTTATGAAATCTAGCCTACTTCATTTTTATTCAAAGTGAAGGGGGAAAAGTGGTGATACCTTGCACCATTTTTGTTGAAAAGAACTGTTGCCCAACCTGGTATGAAACCAGGGTCTCTTGTAAACCAGAGTAGTACCAGTAGTATGAAGAGGATCAAAACTGCTATTTCTGCAAATTTCATTGCACCCAGTTTCTTGCTCTCCTCCTTAATAATGTCATAGGCCCGTTGCTCCTTTGCCTTTGCAGAGGCATTTGCAGCACAACCAAAATTCTGCTGAAAACTAGAAGAAAACAGACAAGAAATATCAGAGAAATTTGCCACATATCCTCAGAGGTAAGAATCCAAATTTTATACTCATATTGTCTTTTATATATATATATATATTTATATATGCATATAGAAATTATATATATTATTGTCATGGCATCAGCAGCCATAGGTGTTGGATAGTAACTGCATTGTACTGCGTATTGCCAAGATGATCAAAGAGAAGCTTCCTGCCCCTAAAAGCTCATGATCTAAACATAAATAGATGTGCTAGCTGGATACATGGGGAAATAGTGACAGTGTGACTGACAAGGCTATCTGATCACCAGGAAGTAAACAGTTGCCAAGGTTTTTAAAATGAGAGAAAAGGTGAACTTTAAAAGAGGAATTTGAAGACAAAAGTGTCATTTCAGGTATTACAGCACTCTTTCGATTTAAAAGAATGGAGGTTGGGCATAAAACAAAAGTGACAGGCTAAGTATTAAACAGGTAGGTAATGCAAGCCGGTTGTGTGGGGTGATTAGCATCAGGAACTGGCACAATACTAATCCTCTAGGTCTGTAGCAACTCTCGTCACAAAGGTATTTACCAGCTCTATGTAGAAATCAGTTTCGTGGTTTGAAGCACAACAATTTTTCAGGACATGAAAGCAATGCTGCAGAACAGGTTATATGCAGTTAAAACTTCCTATTTCCATGTAGAGAGTATGTTTAGCTGCGATTTGATCAGGTTCCTCAGGGAAAAAGTTGCAGTATTTTAACAGGTCCTTAGTATGCTGGTCTGCTAGTCTCTGTTGTATGTGAGGACTTTGTCACTTGCTGTCTGACTTTGAAGCATAAGCTCATCAATAAAAGTATCACTTGTGTTACAGCATGTAATGAGTACTTGATAACATGCCTGTCAGCTCTATTACAGCATGTAAAGGGTACTTACTTAAAGCCCAAGTACAGTATCTGCAGCCAAATCCACGTCAAAACCAGTAACACGACCATGGTGGGGAAGGCAAAGGAGAACCAAGAGGCGAAGTTGATGATATGGCCATTTTTAGGAAAGAGCCTGTAACATGCAGATGGCTGTTAGCTTCCAAAATTCTGCACTCTCTTCTGAATTTATGTAATGAATCAGAAAAGTGGAGGTACTGTGAGGCCCACTAAGGAAGAGAAGATAACTTCCTGACAAAGTTACCAAATCAGTATTTTCCTTCTCTGTGTTGGCTGGAACAGAATGATGCAGTTTAGTGGGTAGGTAATCCCAAATTCAACCAGACTTACTCATCAACTTGTCCTTGCAGTACCAGATTTGGTGTTGTCCCAGTCAGAGTTGCAATCCCTCCAATACTGGCTGAGTAACAAATACAGAGAGACATTCCCTTGCAGAAATTCTTGTGTTTCTCCTCTAGCAGACTTTCATTTCTCTTTCTGTCTTCCTCAACTGTCAGGACATGACTACCACCTAGGTTCCAAGACAGGAACAAAAGAGTTAGAGGAGCTAAGTTGGGTAGAAAAAGATCTTGTGCCTGCCGTAATTCAGTATTTCAAGGCTAGGACACAATGGACTCAAAGCTGAAGGAGACAAATTTCCTCATTTTAAGGCTGGCGTTGTTAATTGTTTGACCTTCTGTGCTTTTTCACTGGTTGTCTTGATAAAGAGCAGTTTTTCAGAAGAAGAGGTTGAAACATGTGATAAAGTCCGAACATACTGCTGACGCTTCTTGGTGAACTCGGGCATTGTCTGAACTGCACATGGAGGGCAAAGAGGCAGGAATTCAGGGAGGTGCAACAGTCAGAGGAGTTGGACTGAAGGGAACTCGTTCTGTACCAGAACCTGACTGAGATATACATTCAGAAACACCTGGGTCATCTCAAAGATGAGAAGGGCCAAGGCAGCTGGTAAAGAGATATTGTTGCATGATTGTATATTTTTGGATTAGAAAGATCATTTTAATCCCTAACCTTCTGGCATGAAATAGGCCAGAAATTTTCCCTTGGAAATTCCCTGTTATCCGATAAGTTACACAGTAGATAATAACTGAACTAACATAAATATATAGGGAAATATCAACCCTAATGTAAAGGCTTCAGCTAATGGAGAATTTATACATTTTGTTGTTTTATTGATTAGTTATCATCACTTCACATTTTCAATTTATTTCTAACTTCAGCCTAGTCAGTAGATCTTACTGTGCTTTTGTCTGGTTCATGCAAGAGCCTCATAAATGCTGTCTGATACAGTCAGGATGCTTTGGGTACATTCTTCTTTTAGAATTTACTAGCAACTATAATTACAGTGAAGAAGGCATCAGGTCATCCTCCATTATCCCAAAGAGAAAAACACCCATAACCCACTCACCTTTTGCCTCTGTTTCTTTGGAGCTATCTGGTTTAGTTGGCTCTTCCTGCAGTTCAAAGGCTTTGTTGATGTTTTCAGATGCTTGCCCAGCTGTGCTAGACTCCATTTCTGACTTGTGGAACTGCTCCAACACCGCTTGTGCTATTGGGACCATCATGGCAGTGGTGGCAGTATTGCTGATCCACATGGACAGGAAGGCGGTCACCACCATGAAACCCATGAGAAGTCTGAAACGAAAAGGTTTGGAAAAGCCAGTTCAGAACTCAGCACTGCAGTGCCCTTTTTTGTTACGAAGCTTTGGTTACAAAAGCAGGGTTTGGAAAATGCTGGGCAATTCACACCTAGCCCTTCCTCTTACCCTCATCTGCTTTGTGAATGACACAGGAAAAATTAATGTAAATTTTTCTTTTTGCGATTTCAGCACATTGTGCTTTGACATTCGTATTACTCGGAAAGTAGAAGCTTGGAGCAAACAGTTTATCTAGTCAGTATCCTGCTTTTTCTGCATGCTTCTGGGGAAGACATACCACCTCAATAATACATTTTAATATATTATAATATATTTTGAAGAGGAATTGCAAGCTGAATTTGATCCCGAATGGCAATCAGTTTAAGCCATAAGGAAGATGATCTCTTCTTTTTGTAATTTTATCCCACCTCTATCATTTAAGATTCTCTTCTTACTCATATAAAATTCTAATCCTTGTTTCAGTATTACTATTTGTCTCAAAATTATTCTTCAGATGAGATGTAGATTATATATTAGATGAAAAGGGCTTTATCTTGTATGCATTTTTATTCTATTGCTTTGTAATTTCCTTCAGTATTCCCTCTTCTTATGATCTGAGACAAATTAAATAGGGCCATGTAGCCTCTGAACAGCTTAAAGTTCTAGTCTGATAAACATGTGTTGTTTTCAAAACAAACATCCCCATATTTTCTCTTCTCTTTGCAATCAATATAACAGTTAGAGAGTATATGTTTTCTGTGTTTCAGCCATAGTCTTTCCTGATTGTCTAAAGCTGTGCTTCTGGCCAAGCCTAGCTTCTGGCCAAGCCTAGCAGCACCCCTGTCTTTTCAGTGTTGATTCTCTTGTTGTTATTTCTCCACCTAAAGTCATCTGGAATTCAAAAACGATGCACCAGGTTTGTAACACATCGAAGGATCCCCATTTGCAACTGATTTAATTGCTCAAGCACTAACTCACGTCAACTGTAGAAAAGCATTTGTAGGATATGCTTTGCAGATTCACATAGCAGACTACAGGCAACTCTGAGAAAGGAAGTAATGCCATAAAGTCCTTTATCGCACCGTGTTTTCACGTCTGTTACTCACAGGGCTGGTCTGACACCAGTGATAAGCAAGACCCGCAGAGCAACGCGCTTGTGCAGGTGCCAATTCTCAATAGCAATGGCCATCAGCAGTCCCCCAATAAAAAGCATATTGGTGTCCTTCAAGTACTCCCGGCAGACCTGTGACATGGAACAAGGGAGAGAAAATAGTGACAAGAAGCCAATGTTTAGAGAGAAGGCTCTTTCTGAGCGAGGATCTTGTCCCAAAGACATAGCACCCAGTAACTATGGATTGCGTCTAAACAGTGAATTTGCTTTGATTTCAGATTACCAGCTCCACCCAGAGTTCACTCTTGGCTCATGCAAGTTCTGTTGCATGGAGAGGACAGCCAATTCCCTGTGTAACAACAGTGCAATCTTCTCTTCTTTGCACCCCACTCTAGAAATCCCAGAATAAGAGAAGCTGACCAATAAATACGTAGGCAAAGAGGTACTTACTGTTGTGGAATCCATGATATTCATTAGTGGGAAGAGCAGGACAGGGAAGAGAGCTGTGACAGCCAACGGCAAGGCTTCCGTGCACCAGAACAGTGCCATCACTATGATAACATAACCACATTGGGCCTCCTGACAGAAGAAGAGTACGTGCAATCAGAACAGACTGTACATCTCACTTAGGCTTTGAGAAGGCAACAGCACATAAATGTATTCATTGCCTGATAAAGGGATTAGAGAAAAGGTTATTTTCTGTCTTTCTCTCCCGTCTATCCTCCTACCTATGCAGATCCTAATCAGATGACAAACTATTCAACAACCTTGTCAGAACTGTGAGGAAAAGGTGGGGGCCTCCAGTGGGGAACAATAAGAAACTTAGAAAAAGAAACGAATCGATGACTCTGAACCCTTCATGATAAGGGATTGGCAGTCCCTGCACAGACTGCTTGATTTTACTGATGGTGGTATTTTTGTTTTATATATTTCTGTCTTTGAGTTGCAGAAATAGTTACTGATTCAGTCAAGGTTTCTCCACCTTTTTCTCCACATGTTTCAGGACACGGCCCAGATGAACTCCAACTAATTTCAACAGCCTAGATTCCTCGTGATGTAAATACTTTTATCTATTTTTCACTGGATTTTAAGCTTAGTACAGACTTTGAAAGGCTGGTCACAGATCAGTTTCAGCTTCCACTGACTTTGTCTTGCTTCTTTGAAGAAAGTATGATCCCCTATTTCATGTTATTATTTTTCTGAGAAAACACTGATTTAATTCTGCTTTGGACACCGCTCCAGATTTTATATAAAAATATTTAACTCCGTCCTTATACACTAGAAAGATTCAAAATGTCGCAACAGATTTTCTTATGGCTGGGCTGATGAAGAAAGCAAGGAAAGGTAACGTAGCAGGTTACAGCATCTTCCTCATTTTGGAACTAGCACAGTAATGGGCGCCAGAAAATTCAAAAAGAAGAAAAAAGTGGTTGTGTGGTCTTGGATCAAGGATGTCCACTAAAATATACTGGACAGTATGAATGAAAATATAATGATGCTTACTGAGGAAACAATGAAGAGCTGGAAATTGTAATGGCTAGATTGCAGAGGATTAAACCAAGGAGCTGGAATAATGGCTAGCAAGATCAAACTTGTGATGCTTTAGACCAGGCTCAGGACTTCTGAACATGGCATGGAAGTTACAGAGTTGGCAAAGGGAAAGGATGAACAGGGGAGCTGAGCGGTCTGAAGGAAAGAAGACAGCAACAATCTAGGTGGTAAATTACCAAAGCAGCAGCGTTGGAGAAGTAAAGATGAAAGAGATTCATGAAGAGATGAAAAGATGCCTTTTTGAGCCTTAGTTTTGAATGAGAGCAGTTAGAACCTTAATTATGCATCCCATCAAGCACTGAAAGCAATTTTCCATTTTGATGATCCTTTTTCTCCTATTTTTGTTATTAAGAGATGCCAGTGAGTGCCTTTTGAGAGACCCTAGCAGGACTTTGGAGCATATATCACAGGCACAGTGCTATTCTCTTCCAGCCTGCTCTGAACAGGCTCTCTGTAAAAGCTGGAATAAGGCTTTTCACAATGTGTCCTCTGACAAAATCTTTAGCACTGTTTGCTCTCATTTGTAATAGTTTAGTATCCAGTGCTATGTCATTATAGGACAGGTTAACAGTTCAACAGAATAGAAAAATGTGAAATTCAATCCTGTAAGTTGTCTGCTTACAGCTCTGCATGCTGAGATACCAGCTTTTCCTGCTTAGCACTACCACGATGCACAATTCTAACACAAGAAATCTTCTTACAAATTGCAAAGGGAAAAGTCCAGGACATTTTAAATTCTTGTGTTGTAGCTGACTACATAGAAACCGGAGAGAGTAATTTTCAAAGAGGAATTGAACCAAGACTGACAAATCATTCCACAGGCAATCCCAAGGACTTATTGTATGGTAACAATGACTCTAGCAAGTAAGTTTGAACTCGTGGCCTCAGGACACACACACACACAAAAAATCTCTCTCCTTCTGGCTACTTAGAACTTTTCTTATCCGGATCTCGTTTAACATCAGTAACTCTTTTGCCTATGGAAAGTTAACTAGCAAAAAAGTACTTTTTCTGTTTTTCTTCTTAGTCAGCTTTTAAGTGATTGTTTAAACTATTTTATTTGCATAGCAATGGAATAGGAAGACATGCCCGACCAGTTACCACGTTTCACCTCAAGCCAGTGCCACTCTATCATTCTTTATTGCAATCGTCTGGTCATAACTCCAAAGTCTCTGATAACACTCAGAAAAAGTGCTGTGAGGAAGAAAGAGCTTTGGGACAGGCTGCACAAAAAGACAGGGGAGGGCTAGTGGAGTGAAGAATGAAGCTTGGCTTAGAAAGTGGGAGTCAGCAGGGATCAGGAGACAAGCAGGCAGGCAGAGACCAGAGGAAAGAGCTAGGACTTGACGTCCAAAGAGCAGTGACAGGAGAGGTAGGTTGAGGCTAGCTGTTTAACGATTCTGGGACTCTAATAAGAGACCTGAAGACCAGAGATCAGATCTGTCTGCATGAAGAGATTGAGAGTGCGAGAAATAAGCCAGAGTGAAGAAGCAGAATGCTGGCAGTCTGCCTGCTCATGGTGCTGTATTTAAGTGATCAATGGCTCAGAAATAGCTGCCCCAGTACTACAGGTCTTTGTAGTTAACTTTTTCTGAAGGAATCCTAAGCAAGGTGTCTTCCAAAACTTGACATTTTAAATTTTAAATCAGTTGGAAAAATTCTTACAGAAATATGCTAAAAACAGAGTGAAATACACATTATTTTATCCTTATGTATCAGAATGCTTTGTCCATCTGACCAGGAAAAATGCCTCATCTATCTGGCAATGACAACAAGAAAAACATTAAAATAAGATGTGGACTGGATACTTCTAGAAAATCAGAAGGGGGAATAAAACTGAACCTTGGGTTCACACGTATGAGCTTCAGCATAGAAAGTCCTTTGCTAAATCAGTTAGATGCAAAGCAGAAGTTACAAAATTGCGTGTCCCTGAGCATTCTTCTAGAACATGCAAGCACAGATGTATCTGTTCATCCATCTATGTCCTATTGCTTTGATATTCCCCCACTCTCAGTAGTCGAAGGGGTCTGCTCAGGAAAAAAAGATCTTCAAGCAATAAGTGAAGGAAATGCCTCTGAGAGAGAATCTGTGTGTTCCCTTCAGCTCTGTCACTTAAAAGGAACAACTCTAAGGGGAGATTTGGAGATTTGTCTCTCAAATTCAGTTTAAAAAGTTCTTACCTTGGTAGGAACAGCCAGAGGCAGAGGAAGAAACAAAAGGGGTACCAACACTATGATCAGGTATTTCCTGAAGGCCAGGATCATCTGCAAGAAGCCAGCCATGGTGCTGGAGCTAGCCCAGTGCTGAAAGGCCTGAGCTCTGCTGCTGGAGACTATATAAACATGCAGGAATATTAACCATTGACCTCAGGAGGTTGGGTGTTGTTTTTGGAACTGTAATCAGAGCAAGAAGGAAGAGAACAAAGAAGGGAGGGGACAGTAAAAGAGTGTCAGACCAGGGACTTTCTTAAGACAATCTTCCTGATAACTGATAAATCCTGGAGTGAATTAACTCCTTGTGGACCAAGTAGGTTTATTAAAAGCATCCTGAAATGACCTACACTATTTTTAAAGAATATTGATATTTTGGTCTTTAATAATGCCTGTTTTGAACAGGTACCATTATTCCTCCTACAAAAAAGAGAAACTCCTCCCTCTGTAATAGGTTGAAAATTGTTTTAAAAATATGTAGAGTACTGAAAAACACATCTGCATCTGTAATACTTAGAGATTAGAAACATCTGTGCCAAATGTCATATAAACATCATTGTATTCGCTGAGAAATTCTTTGGGTAGCAAAATCCACCAGAGCAGAGCTTCGGTCACCAGATGCCACATCAAGTCCCCATGCAGAAAGGGGCTTACAGGCCTCACCACCTGAGAGCAGGGACCCCCGTCTTTGTGTGGTCCAAGGACGACCCTCATGACAATTCCATTTGCTTATACTCAAAGAGCAACAGGGGAAATGTTAAGGTCTGGTCAGAATTTGGTTCCTCCCAGGTTGGCAGCCCAGTATAAGAAAGGCTTAGGGCCAAAGAGGGAACCTGGTAACTCTTTCTGGCATAGCCTGCAATATCTCAGGGGATTGGGAAAGACTTGGCTACAGTGCATCACTTTGCAGACATTGGGTTATTTTTTTTTCACCTTTCTGATCTTTCAGGTTTATAGATTTCAGCTTTGGTAGCTTGCAGGGTGCATTGGAGGAAAAAAAAAAAAAAAAAAAAAAGAAAGAAAAGTGATACTGGGAAATTACTGGCAATTCTTGTTCCAGTTGCAAGAAGCTTCCAAAATACAAGCAGTGAATTATTTGGTTCTGTAAATACACAGGAACGGAACTAAAGTTTTTCATTCCACAGGGAGTGTCTTGTTAATGTCCCTCTGATGTCTTTATTTGGTAGATCATGCAAACGCAGACCTCAGATAACGATGATAACATTTCCATTTTATTGGTATAAATTGGCTCAGCTCTGTTTATAGCTTACTCAAGCAGAGAGAGAGAAAGAGAAGCACAGGCATTAGGGCATCTGATGTCAGCTCCACAAAGAGCTTCTGCTGTTTCTCTCGCTCAACCCTCTTCTGCCGGGACTTGCTTTCTTTCAATAACATGCTTATGATTGAAAAACAGTGGGGTGTCGGGTGCCAGAGCTGTAAACTCACAGCTCTCTTGCAAGCTTGATTTAGGCATATTGCTCACAAGAAACAGCATCGTGGTGCATAACTGCCGATCCTGAGCTTTAGCATTTCACCCTTGGTGCAAAAAAGAATGACAAAGAGCTTTCAAATGAATTATATCCCCCCACATTTTTGCATCCACTTAATGTTGAATTAGTGTCTGGAAAGGTGCAGTGACAAAATCAGCCAATGACAAAGACATTTTTCTACTTTCTACTCTTATATCCTAAGGTTGTAATGAAAATCTCAAAGGAAACCTCCTTTTCACATCTCGGTACGACGAAGGCTGGCTTCCAGCTGCAGCCTTGCCTATGGGGTGTAAGTAACAAGGCAGAAGGGCCTCAGCTAACGAATTGTGCCTATTCTTTAGAAGCAGCATGTCTGCAGAGGTTGTTTCCACTGCTACGTGAGTCCTGTTGCTGTCAGAGATGCTCTAAATGAGCTCTCTGTGTTACTGCAAAATGGATGGTTTATGTCTTCAGGGGGATTTGTTAGAGCTTCACCTGCAGCCCATTAACATTCCCTCAGTGGTGTCAGAGGAGTGATGGCAGTTTACATTAATTTGGAACTACTCCAGTTTATATAAACGGGTTAATCTAATACTCTGAATTGTGTTATTTGAATTTAAAGAACAACTTGGTCTTTGCTTACTGATTTGCTCTTCGAGGCAGAGACCAAACCTAACAGGAAACCTAATAGCAGGGTCAAAACCTCTTGTGTGTTACAGCTTGTAAGTTATTTTGTCCTTTAGAAAGAGAAGTATCTTCTGATGTGCTGTGAATTAACAGAAGTGATATTGAGAACTACAGCATTTCTCAGCTCCTAGTGCATTTACAATGTCGGTTATATCTCTTCCTTTGTTTGGAGGTAAGGAAAAAACCCCACAACAACGGGTTTTAAGTTTAAATATCTTTAACCATCAATAAATAACACAACGGGGCTTGAAAGCTGCATGTTTAGCAGGGATGCAGCAGCCTGGGCTCGCGTTTACCAGGGATGCAACAGCCTGGGCTCGGATTTACCAGGGGTGCAGCAGCCTGGGCTCGGATTTACCAGGGGTGCAGCAGCCTGGGCTCACTGGCCGTAACGCGACGCAGACGCGGAGCCCGTCCCTTCCTCCTCCTCCGAGAGGAAGAGCTACACGCAGGCCCAAACCCCGTCCCCGGTTCCCCCGGGGCGGAGCCGGGGCTTGTCCCGTGCCGTCCCGTTCCCGGGCGGGGCGCGCCGCTCCCCCGCCCCCCGCCGCCATGGCCGCGCCGCCGCCCGCCCGCCGCTGCCCGCCGCTGCCCGCCGTCGAGCCGCTCCTCTTCCTGGCCACCCTGGCCCTCGGCCTGCAGGGCCCGCTCGCCACCCAGTACCTCTGGGACCGGCTGGGGGCCGAGCGCGGCTACAGCGGCCCCAACGCCACCAGCCCCGCCGGCTGCGGGAACGGCAGCGCCGGCGACGAGCCCCTGCGGCAGGTGGGGAGCCGGGGCGGGGAGGGGGGGACACACACACGACGACACGACACACAACCGGGGGTGCTGCCGCCGCTCCGGGGCGGTGTTGGGTGCTGGTGGCCTCAGGGGCCTGTTTCTCTTGCAGGAGGTGGAAGCGCTGGTCTCCCACTGGAACCTCTGTATCAACCTGGGAGGGTTCTTCGTGGGGCTCTTCTCCGTGACGCTCTTTGGGCCATGGAGCGACAGCGTGGGCCGCCGCCCGGCGCTCGTCCTGCCGGCGGTGGGTATGGCCGTGCAAGCGGCCGTCTACCTTCTCGTCATGTACCTGCAGCTGCACGTTGCCTACTTTCTCCTTGGACGCATCTTGAGCGGCCTCCTGGGAGACTACAACCTGATCCTGGCCGGCTGCTTCGCCTACGTGGCCGACACCAGCGACCAGCGCACGCGGACCTTCCGTGTCGCCGTCCTCGAGGCGTGCCTCGGCGTCGCGGGCATGCTGGCCAGCATCGGCGGCGGCCAGTGGCGCAAGGTGCAGGGCTACATCAACCCCTTTTGGCTCGTGCTTGCCGCCAGCCTGGCGACCGCTCTCTACGCCGCTTTCTGCCTTCAGGAATCGGTGAAGCAGCGGAAACCGGCCAAGCTGCTCACGCTCAGTCATTACAGGGCTGTCTACAGGCTGTACACGGCCCCGGAACACCCGAGCTCCAGGCGGAAGCTCGCGCTCTACTCCCTGGCTTTCTTTCTCCTTGTCACTGTGCATTTTGGAACCAAGGACCTCTTTGTTTTGTACGAGCTTGGCTCCCCTCTCTGCTGGGCTGCTGACCTCATCGGGTACGGCTCAGCCGCCACTTACCTGGCTTACCTGAGCAGCCTGGGAGGGCTACGGCTGCTGCAGCTCTGCCTCAGAGACACCTGGGTGGCAGAGATAGGGCTGATCTCCAATATTTCTGGACTGGTGGTGATTTCTCTTGCTACGACAACACCACAGATGTTTACAGGTGATGCTGAATTCTTCAATCCCCGTATCGCAGGCTCTTAGCTCGGAGATGCCAGTAGGTGCGGGAGGGCAGTGTGCTTCTGGGAGTTGAAGCACGTGGAGGAAATTCTGCCTCCGTTTCAGCCCGTTTACCAACAAAACTGGCTTGCTGACAGCAGAGCTTGCCAAACACTGGAGTTTAAACTGCAACCATAGAGTTCCTAGAATATGAAGTTTCCCAGAAGCTGTATGACACTGCAGACACAGACTAAAGTGCATTATGAGATGCAGGAGGGTGAATTGGGTTCTAAATATAGCAGGGAGAAACTGCCTGGAGCTACAGATTTCTTGGATTGACTTTGGAGACTACTTTTCAGCTGAGCTTTCCCTAATGTGCTGTATCTTGCTCACAGGTTATGGGATTCTGTTCCTTTCCATGGCAGCCACTCCAGTCATCCGATCCAAGCTCTCCAAGCTGGTCAGTGAGACGGAACAGGGTAAGGAGTTAGCCAGGATGCTTAAGCCAGGTCCTAAAACACTATCTTCTTGGAACATTTAAACCAATACTGCTTTGGGAGGTTAGGACTTCCTTGGCTCCTTTGGACTCCTGTGCCCCTGCATTTACTTTCAGGCCCAAGGTAACGTTTTCTTTTTTCAGAATAATTGTCATTCATCGATTTAGACCTGCTGCGTTTTCACGACGAGGACAAGAGAAGAAAAGCAAGATGGAAAGTATTGCATTCAAGCTGAGGAATAGTTCATTCATCCATCTGTTCGTTTCCAAAACTTTTACAAGGAGCAAAACAGATTATGTAACAAGCAGAAAATAGCAATTTCCCTGACCATGACTGTTTTCTGTAGATCAGTAACAGTCGGAAGAAACCTAGTGTTGTTAGAGGGTTATATCATTGACCATGGTGAAAGATCATGGATAACCCGTAGGAGGAGCATATTTGCCTTTCTTCCAGTAATTTGTTTGAAGAGCTTGCACTTGCTGTTAAACACTGCAAAGGAATGTTTCTGCAGGCAGGCAGAGGGGAGGGGGAACTGAGGTGGGGAAGATCAGAAGGTGACTTTGCACAGTTTGTGTTTCTTACATTCGAATGAAGGTGGCGCATGCTTGATACCAGATTTATGATGGTAAATGTATAAAGTGCAGCCTTCTGCTGTACTTAATGTTTAACAAGCGATAAGATGTGCTTGTCAGTAAACAGATCTATATCACCCTGTGTAAAGCATTTACAATCCAGCAGATATATAATATTCCTGGTCACCTCCGGTGATACAAATTCTGGAGGTCGATGAGGTGGTCTTGGCTACAGAGAAGCTGAGCCTGACAGGTTTGGCCCACCAGGCCAGCACGGTGTGCCTGACCCTGCTCCCAGCTCCTGCTCACCACACTTGACAACGCAGACACCACTTTTCTGATTGGGAGTGCAAACCCTTGGAAAGGCTCACAGAATCCCACTGAAGGAGGTGATGTGGTAAAGACATTTGCAGGCACCATTAACCTCTTATATATCTTTTCCAGGTGCTCTTTTTGCTTCTGTTGCCTGTGTGGAAGGACTGTGTTCACTTGTGGCTACAGGAGTGTTCAACTCTCTCTACCCTGCCAGCTTGCACTTCATGAGGGGATTCCCATTTCTTTTTGGGGCTATAATTCTTCTTATTCCAGCCGCTGTTATTGGGTAATTTACTTTAAATTTCTAAACTTTGCCATAGGACCTGTGAAGTGTAATATGGAAAATACTGATTGCTGTACTTAGGATAGAGGCTCACAGTTTTTAAGGCATATTTTCAGTTATGCTTATGAGAGGGTGTTTAGTGCCCCAGTAAGCAGAGGTGCAGGTCCATTTCTTTTGGCATCTGAATCCTGGTGATAAACTTAACAGCCTGAGTAGTGTAGCTGCTGACATTCAAAGCACTTCAAAGACTTACTCCACCCTCGGGGTGGAATCCAAAATTGGGAGTTCAGTTTTAAAGTCCTCCTTTATGGAAGAGATGGAGCTCTTTTAGCAGTCTCTCTTCCTGTTGTTTCTCTACTAATTAAAGCAAAAGTTGTGTCATAATAGAAAACCCATCCCCTGATAAGTCCTGGGAGAGGGTGTTGGAATTTACAGAAGTGGTGCAACAGCTCCTGGCAGGGTCACTTTGTTCTGTTCCTTTGAAACTTAAAAACTTAATTCAGCGACATCTAGTGTGCCTTTGTAGGCTCTAACTGTTCTTTCTTTCTTAGGTGGATAGAAATCTGGGACTCAAACCATGACTACAATCACTTCTCAGATGCTTCCCTGTCCCCTGCAGATGGCTCATCAGCAAGTTAGCAACAAGGAGTTGTCCATCTCGGCAGTGTCCATCTAAAGACTGCTCTTTATTCTTCCCTTGAAGGACAGATTACTGTGGGGGGGACACCTTGCTTGTCCTTACTAATTTTTAAATGCCGAATAGTTGGAAATCATGGTTCCGACTACCAGTAGGAACTTGATTTGCAGATGTGAATGCCTAGTCGGCATTGTGTTGGCTCATCTCTCAGAGAAAACTCAAGAGACCCCAAACCAATCAAGAATAAAAGCTATTGTTGGCTATTTGCAAGGCTGGTCAGTGGTTTGGGGTTTGGCGGGAAGGGAAGATTCTGTGGCATGCTTTTAGTGGTAAGAGAGGACTGAATTCTGGTTTAATGGCCAAATATGTTCCCCTCTGAGTACTACAGTGTGCAGCAGATGAGCTGTTGGTGTGGGTGAGGCCCAGAGCAAAGCCAAAGCAGAGGTACCCAACAGTGTGCTGCTGAGGAGAAAGATCTGTGCTCCGAATCAGCGTGTTGTCAATAAAAGTCATACAAATGTCACGTGTCAGACTAGGCTCCTGCAGAAATCCTTACGATGAGCGGTAGTTTGCCACAGGAGTGCTATTGCCATCCTTATTGACCAAACTTGCTTTGGCTTTGCAAGTTAGAGGTGTCCGAGGGAGAAAATCTAATGCATGCAGTGCTTGTAGTGAGGAGTGCCAGCGGCGTGTCCTGCCTGGCTGGATTGCAGAGCCCAGGATTTCAAAGGTACTTCTGAGAAGTAATAGCTCGTGTGAGAACACTGAGGTGCAAGTGGGTGCCTTCATTGACAGTTGCCCAAACTGATGAAGTTAAGGCTAAAACTGACAAAATTGGGCCTCCCTAACTGAAGACCCTTACGTTATAAATTCGAGGCCCCAGCTGTGATAAGTGTGCCCTAGTGTCACGGAATTACTGCTGTGCTTATGGCAGAGCCAGAAGCAGCCCTTCCTCATCAATACACAGCGCTGTTGGAATGAGCTGGCGTGGGGACAGGACTAGTGTCTTCAGAGATAAAATTATGCCCCAAAATTGTGTGTCAGTGACCTCACTTTTGCTGCCCTTCTCGGAATATGTTGATGCCAGCAAGCAAACCCCATGTTCACAGTACTCATAATTGTTCTTTCCAAATATTAACTGTATTGCCTCAATCCTATTTCTTCAAAGTGCCATAAACGAGCAGTTCTGTGTACATTGCATTGCACACAGTGTTCAGATGCATGCAATAATGTCCTTAACTGTGAAATTGCTTAGCAGACATGCTACTTTCAGAATGAATAAAACCTCCATTCTCTTTTATGGTTCATAAAAAGATAGCTTTTCTCGTACAGCTGTTGATGTAATTTGTCCTTGCCTAGTCTACGCTTCTCTCACTTATTTTCATGCTTCTTCCTTTACTGAAGACTCTGCAGTAGAGAACCAGCAGCAGGAAGTCATCTGCCTTGTGGAGAGTGAGCGTGTGAGAGACCTGAGTAAGGAAAAATGCAGGTTTGGGACTTGCTTTTCCTGAACACCAGAGTAAAGCTTGCGAGAGCGCTTAGTCTGTAACCTGTCCTCCAATGTGCAGGAAATGTGAAATGCTTATATAAGGCTTTGATCCCTGTTCATCAGGAGTTTGTGATAAAACCAGGAGAATTGGGGAGTGGAGAAGCAGGGAGGCTTTAAGAACTTGGTGTTATGCCACTTGATCCGGGTGGTTATGCCAGTGGACGTAGGCAGGAGTTATGTGTCGGATCGACGGGCTAAGCCCAGAATTAGCCTCCCTGAGGAACAGGGCATGCTGTGAGTGTTGCGTTAGATGTTTGTAGCTGAACTGATTGTAAAGTAAGACTTCTCTACCAACAGACTCCATGGACACCAATGCTAGCAGCTGCTCAATGTTGTGCAGTGAAGTGAAACTTGTGTACTGGCTCTGCTTTCCTGTTTGTGTCAGTGTGCTTGCAAAGGAGAAATTCAATAGGAACTATTATGCTCTATTAAAAAAATTAAAACAAAGTTTTTCTAGGCTCTCCTCCAAAAACTACAACCATGAAGCAAATACACGATTCATGCATCATGACTGTGGGCAGCAGGCAGTCCCTGGGGATGTGGTGAGCTACATCAGACCATGTGAAGATGAGCGTGAAGTGTGGGTCTCCACAGAGAATGGTGCCTGGAGAATGTCAGTTCTGCTGCCCCTTCAGAGGGTGAGAAAGCATGATGGCAAGAGAGAGTAAGTGTGAGAAGGCTGCAGGGAGAGAAGCATGTGACACAAACAGCAAAGAGGTGGGGATTTAGAGTATAAATCAGATTTATTTATAATGTCTGATAGAACAACTTTAAACACTCTCTGACATGACATAGCAGAGGAATAAGGAAGGGTGAGAACAGAAGAATTCAGTTCCTTGAGACTGTGTGTTCCAAGAGGAAGGGGCTGGGTAGGGGATGTTTTGTCAAGAGCAGGATGAGTTCATTAAGGTGAAGATAGCTGAATGATGGGCAAACAGGAACAGTCACAGCCTGAGCAGCCGGAGCATGAGATGGGATCTCATTGTAGGTGAGACACGTAAGCTGTAGAGGACAAGTAAATCTTCTCTACCGTGAATGGTGGGTGAGGAGGTTAATTGCTAGAGAGCTCCTGGGAAACAAGGCGCAATAGTCTTACTGTGTATTACTGTAGGGAGAAAAATCCTTAGGACTGTTTGTGTGGGACTCCTTCAGTGGCCATGGAGACCTTGACATATAATCAGTTACTCAAGACTTTTCCCTGAAGCAGCTCACAAGTGGCTTTTATCCTTTGGCAGGTTCACCTTTGGGCTCATCTGCTGGCTTCCCAGTATTTAATCTGGAGATTACATAGATTCTATTTCTGATGAATGCTGGGCAGATAGAGCTATTGACCTTCCACTGGAGACCAAAGATGCCATTAACTGTGAGTTTATAAGAACTATCCATAAAGCTGTGATTAAGCACCAGAATTTAACTTTTTTTTTTTTTTATCCTCGGATGTTCATGGATCTAAGCCAAAAGAAAATGTGTTTGTGCTCCTGCCAGTTAAGGCAAACAGCAAGGCTTCGGGGAGAGCCAGGAGAAGGACAGAGTGGCTGAGACTCCTCATTACCTCCTGAAAGGGTTGAGGTATCTTGAGCAGGGACAAGCAAAGGAGCTTGCTGCTTCTGCGGGGTGGTGCATCAGCCCCGCAGATGGTGGTCTCAGCGTCAGGGCAGGCTGGTGTTCCCTGGACATGGCTCACTCTTCCTCCTCTGTGTGCTCTGAACAAGGATGTCTTTTTGCATTACTTGCTTTGCTCTGCATCAGGAAAGACAAGCTCAGGTAGGAGCTGCAATTTCTGGTCCTAATTGCAAAATGGTGTGTTGTTGAGAGCCTGCTCACCCTCCAAGTGGGTGTGAGAAGCCGGACAGGGCTGGGAGTGCAGATCTCAGAGGAGGTGTGTCAGGGTGCCCATGGTTCCTCACCTGCAGTGTTAGCAGCCGGTGCTGCCAGTCCTGCTCCCAGCTGGTGTTCACACCTACCAGCCTCCGCTTGCCCTTTGCATCGACTTCGCTCTTTCCTGATATTGCAAGGTGAGTAGCTGCAAAAAGACCTGGTGGGTGTTGAGAAGAGCTCGGTAGAAAGAAAAAAATGCCACTTGGTATTGCATCCAGCAGAGAGTAGGGACAGCGCTGAGCCTGAGGAGCCCAGCAGGGCAGGCAGGGGTGAGTGGTAATCAGCAAGGAGATACGCCAGCTCCTGTTTGAAGGAACAGCCCCTGGGAGATCTGCTGTGGAGTGCCAACAACAGAATAAAATACAGCCAGTGTATAACAACTCCACAAGTACAGTACAGCAATTAGCATCTTCTGTATCTGCGTGGATGTATGTTTTCCAGAGTCACAATCCAGTCTCCTATGCCCTGTAAGTATAGACCTGATAAAGTGGTAAAGCTGAGACGTCGGGTGGAGGGAAGGAGGGTTGTCTTAAAGCCCTTTTTGCAAAGACCTAGTGGAAGCTTCATGGGATCTAACCCCAAACTTCCATCGCCAGAGTTAAGAGCACAAAGTGGTTTTGCAGCATTAGGAGATGAAAGGCCCTCAAGGAGGGAGTGAGCTCAAGTGATAAAGGGCCATTCCTGGGAAAGAGAAAGCTTCTGCTGAGCAGTTTAGAAGGCCTCTGTGTGTTATCTTTCCCAAACACGGAGATTTCGTTAGGGCTTAACTTTTATTTGCCCTTTCCTGCTCTCAGCTTCTGACCACAACGATATTCCTGTGGCACACAGGAGAGACCATACGATGCTTATGGACTGTTCCCTCTCAACTGCTCTTCTCTCTTGTGTGTCCTCTTGCAACGTACCCCTCCCCAATTCCCCAGTTTTTGGTCTTCAGAAGATCCCTCCTCTTTGGACGTGTTTCTGGGGGAAGCTGCAGCCATTTGCGGGGGACTGGGCAGTGTCGGTCTCCTCGCACCCCCTGCATTGCAGGAGGCACAGCCTGCATGTCCTGCCGCCCAAGGGAAGATGTGGAAGACAACTCATCCAGCCCAGAGTCCACCCTGGCTTGGCTCACCAGGGCTTGCATTTGGAGGGTGAAGGGGGGCTAATGAGCCACAGGCCTTGTCTCAAGCCAGGGTCCTAAAATGGGGAAAAAAATCTAGAGGGAGAAATTTGGCCCCACATAAAAAGGGGTCACCTGGGAAGTCTCTGGAGGACATGAGGCGGCTGTGCTGGTTCTAGGTCTGCCCCAGGGAGGGCAAGCAGTCCAGGCCGTTCTCCGACCCAGCCGAGGAGTCCCGGGAGGAGCGGCCCTGCAGAAAGCGGATGATTTTGTCGATTGTGGCTTCCTGGTACTCGTGAGACCACCTGTGTTTGAGGGGAAAATTCAATTTAATATTTCTGTTGTGCGAGGTGTCACAAGATAACTCAGTTCATTTGGGCCAGGAGCCAGTGACCGCCTTCCTCCACCCAGCCCTCTAGGAGCACCCCTTTTCCCTTTGGAAAATAGAGGAACACTATCCTGCTGCCGCAGGAAAGCCCCTTCCCCTGTACCCTGCCAGGCTGGAGGGCTACAAGCAGGCTGGGATGCCAGCCCAGGATGCTGCTGCACGGAGGGGAAGCAGTAGGTGAGAGGAACCCAGGTGAGCTGCTCACTGCTGCCTGGAGGGCTGGGACCATGACATGGGCATCCCAGCAGCGATGGGATGGGATGGGGAGCTCTGTTACTCAGAGGAGCCCCCAGCACAAGAAAAGCAGAAGGGCTGTGGTGGGGAACTTTGCTCCCTCCATGCTCTGGAGTACCTGAAGTGACTCACCTCCCCTTTGGCCTGTTTCACCTCCCTCATCTGTTTCTCCCCATTTCCTTGTGCTCTTTGCTACTGCTTATGCAAGCCGTTCTCTCCAGGTGTCAAGGAACCTCTTGGCACAGGTTCCTTTTACTTACTTGATACCATTAAATTTCAGGACAGCCCTCATGTCCTTGGGAAGTGTTTCTGGGTCCGGCCACTCAAAATGGTCTGTAACAGGTACAATGTTCTTTCCAGAGTTCAGGGCTGTCACAATCTCCTGCAGGAACATACAAGTGCTCAGACTATGGCCCGTGTCAGTGCCTCACCAGCCCCTTCCTTCTCCAACATCCACCAAGGTCCCACCTGGTGGCATCTCCTACCTTGTGCACCCAGTCCTTGCACTCGGGGTCTGCCATGCACTTGTCCAGTGCATTTGGCGAGAGGACCAGCACAAAATTGCGGGCACTCATGACGCTCTGGATCAGCTTGTCCTCAAACTTCCCTGCCTCCAGCTTCTCCACATCGATGAACACGCTGAAGCCGTGCAGCTGCAGGTGGACCTTCAGCAGGCTGGTGGTGAAAGGACACAGCACCATGAGGAGAGCTACTGCCAGTGCCTTGGTTTCCTACCACATCAGCCAAGACATGATGAGACAGAGGAGCAGTGAATGGACTCCCGCAGAGAACAGAACAGTCCTGGAGACGCCAGCTGCCCGCTCAGCCTGCCTGCAGGTGTCTGGGCCCATGCAGAAAACAGGGGGAGCAGGACATGTGGCAGGAGAGGTTTAGATTGAATATTGGGAAAAATTTCTTCATTTGGGTTGTCTTCAAATGGTTGTCAAGCACTGGAACAGGCTGCCCAGAGAAGTGGCTGAGTCACCATGCCTGGAGGTATTTAAAAGACGTGTAGATGTGGCACTCAGGGAGGTGGTTTAGTGGTGGCCTTGGCAGTGCTACATTAATGGTTGGACTCAATGATCTTAAAGGTCTTTTCCAACCTAAATGACTCTATGATTAACTCCCTGTTGTGATCTCCTACAGCCCTACGAGCACAGCGTGAGAAAAGGGTAAGTCAGTGTCAAGGAGGGACAGGGTGGCAGTGGCAGGACAGGGAATTAGCCTGTCCATCGTGCAGCTTATGGCATGTGCTGTCCCCATTTGCACAGCAGCTTTTGGCAGCCTCTCCCTCCTCCCCGCTGCAGCTCTCCCAGCTCCACGCTCTTCCCACAACCGATCACCAGCCTTTGCTCTGGGCTTCAGCCCAGCACCAGAACGTTGCCTGCAGGACTCACCTGGCCAGCTGCGACCCGGTGCTCCTCCGGTAGCTGATAAATACATCAGTCCCATCGGATGCAGTTTGCAGCGTTATAGGGGAATGGAGCATTTCTAGGCAGAGCAAACGGCAACCAAAAGTTAAAAATACCCAACAGCTCATCCCAAACAACCCTCGCTACTCATCCCCAGCCGCCTGCTCAGTGCAGCGAGCAGCAGCAGGACCCGCACCCCTTGCAGCAGTGAGGATGCGGACGCGGTGGAAACCCGTGTTGATGTGGCAGTCCTCCTGCAGCTGCTGCTCCGTCACCCGGTGCAAGAAGTTGCGGTTGATGCCGCACGTCAGCAGGTTGTACGTGTACTGACGAAACTTGGGGTCGATGCTGCCCAGCCAGTCGGCCAGGTTGCTGCGGTCGCAGGTGGAATAGTTTGCAAAGGTCTTCAGCTCTGTCAGCTCCCGGAAAAACCTGGCAGAGAAACAAATGAAACCGTGGGGCGGGGAGGGGAGGCTGCTGGACCAGACAGGACCTAGAGACGTTTGGGACCACATCTTTTATCTGCACAGGAGGGAGTGCAGCTATGTGCTGTGGTGAAGAATAAGCTGAAGGAATAGAAAAAGAGAAGAACAGCTGCGTGACTGCACGAGTGTTGGTTGTCAGGACACAGAGGAATGAGGGATTCAGCTAAGAGAGGAGAAGCTCGGGTAAGTTCCCATCTTTCTGGGTAACTTGCAGGATCCCATCTCCCCTGTGCCATAGGTGATCTCTCCCCATCCCACAGCTCTCCCGGGCCTTGGCCCCATTGCAGGAATCCCCCTGGGACTGCACACTGCACTGGACAAGCCCTAGCAGTCCAGGCACAGACCTTTTCCCTGTCTCTGCCACTGTGGTGATGACCATGAGAGAGGCCAGCGTGCCCTGGCAGCAGTCCTACCTTTTCCGAGTGATGCTGGAGTCCATCCCCAAATCCTCCTGCAGCTCCTCCTCTGTCAGCCTCAGGAGAATGTCCCCATCCACCTGGTGGTCCTGCCAAGAGAGATCCAGGCTGGAAAGGTCCCAGGAAAAGCTGTTGGGTGAGATGCTTACACCTCTGCTACACGATGGGGAAAAAGGGCCCATCCAGGTGTCCCTCCCCAGCACGTAGCCCTACCAGGAAGCTCTGGCAGTATTTGTTGAATCCGATCTGCTGCAGCCATGTCTGCACCTCACAGGGCTTCCAGTTGGGAACTGTGGGCAGGATGCGCCGAGGAACCTCCTCCCCTATCATGCGCAGCACCTTTTTGGCCAGGGAGGAGGTGGTGCTGCTGGTGGAGTAGCACACTACCCTCTTCAGGCTCTGTGTAGCCCCAATCTCACTGAAAATCTGGGGACACAAAGAGGGGAGACATCACTTTGCTTTCCCTCCTCCTCCCCACAACCTGTGCCAGGCCAGCTGAGGACCAGGGTACTTGGTGAGCTCGCAGGGGAGCAAAAGACCCCAAGATTAGTTGTGGCAACCCCTTCCCTTTTGCACCTCCTTCCTTCAGGCTGACCTACCCTTTACCTTTGTTTTCTTCTGCCTGGTTTTGATGGCAGCCTCCGTGCAGAGGTAGAAGGCAGCGATGCATTGTGCTTCCAGCCGAGAGCTGTCCAGCAAGGGTACCAGCCGCTGCAGGTCATCCGCCGTCCTCCCCTGGCTGGTGTCACTGCTGCCCAACATCTCGCAGGCAAACTGTTCCGGGTCCAGTGAGGCGATGAACGGCTCCACCAGAGCCAGCGTCCCCGAGCGCTCCACCTCCTTCTCGATTTCTTTGTTGGTGGCCAGCACCGTGATGGCCAGACACGCGTGTAGGCGGATTAGTTCATCGTCTCTTGAGAACACCAGTGGGAACAGCCACTCCGCCGTCCTCTTCTCGATCATCAGGCGCTGGTTGGCCTGCCCTCCGTACATGGCACAGTTGGCCAAGGCCATGGCGCAGTGCCGCAGCACAATGGGGTCCGTCCAGCGGCACCAGTAGAGGATAGCATCCAGGCCTCCATCAGAGATGAGCTGGAAACAGGTCTCCTCGGTGTGTTTGAACATGTGCTCCAGGATACCGGAGACGCTCTGCGCCAGCTGGGGAACATCTCGCTCCTTGGCTAAGTTCAGAATCACTCCCAGACCAATCCGAGCGATCCGATCCCTGCAGAAAGGAGAGGCACAGGCAGGTGAGGGGCAGGCAGCCGCGCAGGGAGTGGCAACAGTGACTGGCATGTGAACTGCCCTGTGCTTCAGTGGTTTTCCCCATGACAGGTTCCCTGTAGGCCATGTGTTGGAAGTGTGGGAAAAGCGAAACAGTGAAAAAACTGCAAACCACACATTTCCTTAACACGTGGTGCCCAGAACACACACAGGGCGGGATGGACATCCAGTGATTTGTGCTGCTGCAGCACCAAGGAGGAATGCAAAGCGAGGTGGAGGCCGTGCGGTCCCATTCTTCCACTTTTCTCAAGGAACATTTGGCATGACTATGCAGATTTCTCTCCTGCTCTTCCCCTTCTCTCAAGGACTGTTTTGTCGTACTCTGCAGACCTTATCTCTCATTCTTCCTCTTTTCCCACAAAACCAGTGCACACCTTGCACCAGGGAATGTGCTGTGTCGTTACTCAAGAAACAATGGCTTGACCACAGTCCCACCCTCTCACACACGCATACTTAGATAAATGCTACCCTGAGTTTGTGTCTAACTCGGAGGGATGATAATCCAATACTAAAACGGAGGGACACATTGATGGGTTTGTGCTCCTCGCCCCCCTCCAGAAGGGGCTCCTTTTGGTAAGATTTGGGCCTTCAGCTACGCCGAGTGATTACCTGGGAATTAAGTGTGTGTGATTGCTATCAGTTTTTTGTGTGCAGTGCTATAGAGCCAACCTGCAGTTTGTGCATTTATCGTAGGCAATCTCAAAGAATCTATAGATGTTGCATAAGAATTAACTGTACTATTTGTGAACCTGACGGCTTCTCTTGAATGCAACCGGACCTACAGCATACGGGCTGTTCGTGCATCTGGTGTCAGGGCTCTAGTTATGGCCCTAATTGCCATAGCTATTAAGAGATAAGTCCAGCTGCCCCCAGCCCCTCTAATCTCTGAAGACCGGCTAGAACACAAGGGGATTCATCTCTTACCAAATTAATTCCTTACCTCAAATGCAACCCCACAGCTGCCAGATATGCTTCCAGGCTGCGATGCAGCGAGATGCGACAGGCTGGTGTTGGAAGAACTTGTCTGGGTCTGATGGAAGAGCTTGTGATGGAGCAGGACATGGGATGCACAGCCCACCACCACCACGCCAGAGGCTCTCATGCTCAAGGTAAGATGTACATAGCACTTAACAGCGCAGGGTAGGCTAATGCCAGGCTAGAAATAGATCTGCTTAGTCAGCTTTGCTGGGTGTGTGTGAGCTGCTTTGTGTTTGGGGGTGAAAACTCGTTTGTCCCTAACCAGTGCTGTCCTCTGGCTGCTCTCCAGATTGGTGCCAAGCCCAGGACAGGAGTTTCACACCTGACTGAGCAACCACATGGAACTGGCCACAGGGGAGTGTGAGATACGGGGATCTACCTGTCCTGGCATAGCAGCGTGGAGGCAGGAAATCTGTTTCCTCAATCCTGTGGTCTCCTAGAAGAGGACAGCAAGAGCCTGGGGGCAGGCGGCTGAGAGCCACCAGCTGCTGCTCGGCCATGCCTGGCCTTGAGAGCTCTGTGCTGCAAGAACGGTCTTAAAATAACACCTGAATGGGGCTGTGCCCTAAAAGCATGGCATGAGGAAGGGGGAAATGATGGGCTTTTGGCTGTCCTCCCATGAGCCTGCCTGCGGCGAGGGGGAAGCTCCATCTCTGGCCTCAGAAATGACCCTTTTGGTCCCGTGATGGAGTTGCTCCGTTCACGAGGCACATGGTGCAGATGCCCCATGCCATGCTGCTCGTGAGGGCAGTGGGGTGTTTGGCCCCCAGCAATGGTGGGGGTGAAGGCATGCCAGCCTCTCTGCACTGGCAGATGGGAAGAGCATTTCTGGGAAGCCTGTGGCCCACATGGCTCGCACTGACCTTGGGGTGGATTTGGCAGCAAATGCTGTGGAGAGCTCTGGAAAAAAAAGCCTTCAGCCTGGGACTGGCTCTGAGCCCAGACTCAGCCCCAGAGCTGGATGACAAACAGCATCACCGGGTCCCTGACTCCCCACAGCCACAGGACGGAGCCAGGACTGGTCCAGCTCCTGGCTGAGCACCGCTGCTGCTGTGCATAGATGCTGGAAGAGGTCTCTAAGCCAGGGGCTTGGACCCCGGCGGGGGACCCTACACCTCCCTGCCATCGCTCAGAGGCTGATGGTGGGTCAGGCTGCGGGGAGCGAGGGGCTGGGGGCCCACAGCTGCTCCAAGGCCCTGGCCCATGAACTGCTCCCGGAGCAGAGATGGCGTCTCCAGCAGCTGCTTTCTCTTGCCAGGAAGGAAAGTGCTCAATTCAGACCGTGCCAATGATGTTTCCTGGGATTAATTCCACTCTAATGCACTTTCCTGATTTAGCTGTTGCTTCTTTTTGCCCGGCAGTGTGTGCAGCGAGGCCCAGGCTGCGAATCCACAACCTTACAGCAAGACGCATCGCCCATGAAGCTGGAGCAAGACCGTAAACATTGGCCAGGCTTCCCCCACATGCACCCAAAGCCCTGGCTGGGACCAGCTGAGCTTGGGTGCACCGAGGGAGAGTGGAGCTGGCAAAGCCACGCATTTGCCTGCGGGGTGCCAGGAGAGAAAGGCCTGATCCTGACCCAGCTCGTGGCACGGATACGGCTCCTCTCGAACCGGCACAGCAGGGTGAAGGTGTGTGAAGGGTGAGCTGCTGGCGGGTGCTGCATCAGCGCTGCTGTGCATTTAGATGTGTTGGGTGCCACCTGTGCACGTGCACCCTCATACACGCACTCGTATATACACACACATACACGCGCTCCCACCCCACCTGTGCCAACGCTTTGGCAGAGCCAGCCCAACGCCTCTCACCCGTCCTGGGGAGCAGCACACTCATCTCCAGCCTCTGAGCTAGGGTACATGGGCTGGGGGTCTCTGAGGGCCGCTGAACAGCCAGTCCCCTCCTTAGGACCTCACTCCAGCCCTGGTCAGCAGCAGAGATTCTCTGGGAACCAGCTTTGTCCTCCTCCTGGTGCTCTGGTTATGGCTAAGGGGGAGTCACAGCTCGTCCTTGCGGTCAGATGCTCTGGGGCAGCCAAACCGACCCAGCTCAACCATGAACCCTTATCTGGGTGGCCCCAGGCTGAGGGGGGCTCATGAAGACACCCCGATCCTCACCAGCATCCCTGAGCTGGGGCTGGTTCTCCTCCCTCCAGCTGGGGGGGGGTGGGGGGTCAGGTCACACCATTGCCTGGGTGTGACCAGCAAGTCAGGGACCCCTCTGTGTGCGTGCTGGGTGTGGGGGGACGTGGCGTGGAGCCGAGGGGGTTTGACGCACTGGGAGCACTCAGAGCAGGGAAATTTGGGGGGTGTGGGAGGGATGGGTGGAGGAAATCCCTGCTGTGCTCAGGGCAGCAGGCGAGCCTGCGGTGGGGAGGGCTGTGCCTGGCTGGGGGGGGTCTTTGCAGACTTACCTGTTTTCTGCCACCAGGATCTGCTCCAGGAGTTTTCCTGCCTGGCACTTGGTCTCCAGCTCCGCAGTGTACAGCAGGTTCAGCAGCAGGTCCAGGCCCCCCTCCAGGCGGATCACGTCACACAGCACTTTGGCCACATCCCTCCCCAGCGTGGGCATCCCCCAGGCTTCCTCCACCAGCTGGAAGACCTCGCCGATGGCCTTCCTCAGCTCTGCAGGGCCAGCTGCCTTCTTGGCACGGGTGATGGCCTGGTGCAGGGCGGGCAGGATCCGGTCCAGGGCTGCCCGCACATCCGTGTTCACCCCGGGGGAAACCTCCCGGTGCTCCCTGGAGCTGCCCCCACCTGCCCAGCTGCCCGCTTGGCTCACGCACTCAGGCACCACCAGCCTCTCCGCACCCGACATGGCGAAGAACCGGCACAGTTTATAGAGGGAGACGAGCAGGGTGAGCACCATCGGCATCTCCTAGCGCAGCATCCTTGGTCACCCGCCCACTGGGAGCACCCGGCCAGGGCCACCACCCTCCTTGGGGGACCTGAGGTGACCGGAGGGGAGGCAGAGGAGGGGGGATGGAGCTGGCCTGGGGTCCAGCCGCAGGGCTGGGCTGCCAGCTCCCTCTGCCCTCCCTGCCCTGCCGCGATGCGGAGCTGGAAGCGGTGGCAGGAGCCGCTTTCCCAGAGCCAGACTCAGCATCTCAGGTCCTCAGGGGCTGATGTCACCCCGCGCAGGCGCCGCCTCTCCAAGGAGGGGCTCATCTCTGGGCAGCAGCATCCCCCTGCTCGCTGCAGATGCTCTGGCATCCCCCCAGACCCCTCCTTCCACAGCCCTCCGCCTGCCCAGCTTGAGCTGGGGTTTGTCCTGTTGTCCCCATGGCCCATGTCCCCCCCTTTGCCCGAGCTGCTGGGGAGCCTGTGGTCACGTCCACGGCAGGCAGGGACCCCCATGCTGCTTTTGCAGCGGGTCTCTCCGGGACCCTCTGCGGCTGGTGAAGGGGGCACAGGGTGGAAGTAAAGGGTCAGGCACCGTGGTGGCCATGGCCACGGTCACAGTGAGGTTGTGGCCATCCTGGCACTGCATTTTGAACCCCGTTGGTATCAGTGCAGGGGGATAAATAGGTGCCTTTGTGTGGCGGAAATTCAGAGCAGCTCTTCTGGGTGGGCTCAGCATTTGCATGATAAAAGAAAGAGCAGAAGCAGCCTGGGCCGCTTTTATTTAATTTTTTCCAGGCCAGACGTGCTCAGGGCTGAAATGCTTTGGACACTTCTCGCCTGTGTTGTTGGGAGGAGCAGCTTAAATCCTTGTCTCCAAAACCAGGTTGTTGCCAGCTCAGACTGAGACTTAAATTCAAGTTGATGTTTTGATGCGACAGTTGCTTTTAATCCTCTCTGAATCCACTACGCAGGGACAGACAGAGGAAAGGGACATCAGCTCGCAGCGAAGGACGGTCAACAAGGCGACCCGAGCAGCACAGTACTGCAGGAGAGGCTCAGCACAGAACCAGTAAAGATTTTCCTGATAAATTATTATTAAGCAGGGGTAATGTCTGCTGCTAATATAAGTACAAAGGAAGTTCCTGGGGGATAAAGATCTGAAAATGAGGGAAGTTATGAAAGAATAAGCACAGCTAAAGCCATCCCTATTTACAGTTATGAGATATGAGACCAGCATATGAGTCTCTAAAACTGTAAATATGGCCATATCTGACAGACTAAGTTGCACCAAAGTTCATTCACCCAACTGACCTTCTCTCCACTTCACTGAAAAGTGACCAATGGTTGTTCTTCCCCTTTACCCTCCCCACTTCCCAAGTACTCATTCCTCTGCTACACCCACCTGTTTTTCCAATGCCTAATTTATTCCTAGAGTCTATTTCTGTTTCATAAACACTGCTGCTTTACTGTTAAAAGCAAAAGTATCAAGAACAGCTATTTGATTTTTAAGTTAATTTTACTTAATTCTCCATCTTATGCTATTTTAACTCCTTCAGGAAAATTCTTCAAGCTTTGCGAAAACTGTTTCTTCTAAAAGAAGAGCAAAGCAAAGCTCAGACTCTTTCCCCTGTTCTCTTCATTCCTGGTTGTTTAAAAGCACGTTGTTCAAGACAGCATGACCTAAACGCTTGACACAACATTTTGGCAAAAATAATGTGATTTGTTCATCTAGGATGATGATGTTCATCTAGGATGATGACCTGTTCAGCCAGGTCCATCTGGCCTGTGAAACGTAAGGTGTTTTTATATTCATCTTTTATTTAGCCATTATCTGACTGAACAGGAGAGCAGTGCTAAGTAATGAATAGTTCCTGTGCCCAGCAAAAAACCCTGAAAAGAAAATGCAGAAATTTGTGACATGCATCCCCCACTTCAGGGCACCTCTTCACGGCTTGGATCTCAAAAGTATTCTATCAATAGAATATCTGAGAAATGGGGACCATGATAGTAGTCTTTTCAGTGCTTAAATATTTCATCTTTTTCATGAATATCTGAAGCAATAGAGAATCTCCTTCAAGAGCTATATATGTATTCAGAGTAACTTATCTACTTTCCAATGTTTCTTAACAAATTCCAAATTCTATCTGTTTGTGAGTTGATCCCTTCAGGGTCAGCATGTCTACTATATTGATAACTGAGACAACAAATAGGCTTTTAATTCTTTCTGTCCCAAATTATGGTTAATTAAAATATCTTATGGCAAAGTATTTTAAAAATTAATTAAAACTAGATTAAATCTAGATCTTGACCATTAAACATCACTAATGAACACATCGTCAAATCTGACTTGCTAAATTAGGGCGAAGGAATTCTTCTGGGTTCTCTGGTTTTGGTTTTCTGTAAAGTATTCCTTTCCTTCTCTCTTTCCAAGTTAAATGCTGCTAGTTATCACTTTCCTTATTGTGATTCTTGGCATATCTTACGTTTTTTGAGAAACTCAGTGCTGCTGGAATAGTGACTATACAAGAATTGCAATTTTTATTTTGTTGAATTTATTTTGTTTTGAATTTGCTAAGGAGGAATTGTCATACCAGTGTAGTTTCCCTGTGTACTGGCCTTGCAAGAAGAGGAGAAGGTGCACAGGGAATATGGCTTGGCTTTAGTGAGGCTTCTACACTGTTTCCCATGACATTCTCATCAACAAATTAAGAAGATTTATCTTAGATAAAGCTCAAGTAGAGAGGAGGTAAACCTGGGTGGAATAGAGCGTTAAGAGTAGTTACTGACTGTTGTCAGAAAGAAAAGGTATTTTGAGTGGATTTCTTAGAGTCTGATACGACTTGGCATTTTCACTAAAGACTTTTGCGATAGACTAGAAAGGAACACTAATCGAATTTGGAGACAGCTTTGCATATGTGTTTAGAGGACAGGATTAATATTGAAAAGGAGTCAGAAAAAATGATCTGAAGAAAGTAAAATGCAATTCAATAATAACTAAGTTCAACATCTAGGCAGGAATAATAAAGCCTGCAGAGAGCGAATGAGAACAAGTGACTAGGCAGCAATTCTGCATAAAAAGATCTCGAGGTTTTAATGGGTTACAAGCTGAACCTAAATCATGCCATAATGAAAAAGGCAGACATGCTAGCAGGTATAAGGTGCTCACAGAAATATATTCTGTGCGACTTGTGAAGTTAATTCCTCTTGGTCTTGGTAAAGTCTCAACGGAAGGTTTGTGTTCAGTTTTGGTCACTGCGTTTTGAAAGAAGGGACTCCAGTTTGGAGTCCATAGGAGAGGAGTGAGGGCGCTCAGAGGCCTAGAAAATGTAGTTTATGAGAAAAGATCTACAGAATTAAGGTTGTTTAGTCTGGAAGAGAATTTATATTGAAGGACATTCCAGCTCTTTTTTGCCCTCTTGTTTGCTCTTCTTTTCTGCAGCTTGGGAGGACAGTGCCTGGCTGTTTAATTATTCCAGCTGGGAAAATAGTAAATTATTTCCTTCTATGAATTACTTACATTCCTGGGAGAACAGGTTCCTGTCTAATATTTCTGGCATCCTACCATTTTCCCACAGAGGGGAATGTTGCAGGGACCTGTCCTGGCAGGTCTGTTGAACCAGCAGATATTCCTGTGAACACAGCAATATTCCTGTGGCACACATACGATGCTTATAGACTGTTCCCTCTCAACTGCTCTTCTCTCTTGTGTGTCCTCTTGCAACGTACCCCTCCCCAATTCCCCAGTTTTTGGTCTTCAGAAGATCCCTCCTCTTTGGACGTGTTTCTGGGGGAAGCTGCAGCCATTTGCGGGGGACTGGGCAGTGTCGGTCTCCTCGCACCCCCTGCATTGCAGGAGGCACAGCCTGCATGTCCTGCCGCCCAAGGGAAGATGTGGAAGACAACTCATCCAGCCCAGAGTCCACCCTGGCTTGGCTCACCAGGGCTTGCATTTGGAGGGTGAAGGGGAGCTAATGAGCCACAGGCCTTGTCTCAAGCCAGGGTCCTAAAATGGGGAAAAAAATCTAGAGGGAGAAATTTGGCCCCACATAAAAAGGGGTCACCTGGGAAGTCTCTGGAGGACATGAGGCGGCTGTGCTGGTTCTAGGTCTGCCCCAGGGAGGGCAAGCAGTCCAGGCCGTTCTCCGACCCAGCCGAGGAGTCCCGGGAGGAGCGGCCCTGCAGAAAGCGGATGATTTTGTCGATTGTGGCTTCCTGGTACTCGTGAGACCACCTGTGTTTGAGGGGAAAATTCAATTTAATATTTCTGTTGTGCGAGGTGTCACAAGATAACTCAGTTCATTTGGGCCAGGAGCCAGTGACCACCTTCCTCCACCCAGCCCTCTAGGAGCACCCCTTTTCCCTTTGGAAAATAGAGGAACACTGGCTGCCGCAGGAAAGCCCCTTCCCCTGTACCCTGCCAGGCTGGAGGGCTACAAGCAGGCTGGGATGCCAGCCCAGGATGCTGCTGCACGGAGGGGAAGCAGGAGGCGAGAGGAACCCAGGTGAGCTGCTCACTGCTGCCTGGAGGGCTGGGACCATGACATGGGCATCCCAGCAGCGATGGGATGGGATGGGGAGCTCTGTTACTCAGAGGAGCCCCCAGCACAAGAAAAGCAGAAGGGCTGTGGTGGGGACCTTTGCTCCCTCCATGCTCTGGAGTACCTGAAGTGACTCACCTCCCCTTTGGCCTGTTTCACCTCTCTCATCTGTTTCTCCCAATTTCCTTGTGCTCTTTGCTACTGCTTATGCAAGCCGTTCTCTCCAGGTATCAAGGAACCCCTTGGCACAGGTTCCTTTTACTTACTCGATACAATTCAATTTTGGGACAGCCCTCATATCCTTGGGAAGTGTTTCTGGGTCTGGCCACTCAAAATGGTCTGTAACAGGTACAATGTTCTTTCCAGAGTTCAGGGCTGTCACAATCTCCTGCAGGAACGTACAAGTGCTCAGACTATGGCCCGTGTCAGTGCCTCACCAGCCCCTTCCTTCTCCAACATCCACCAAGGTCCCACCTGGTGGCATCTCCTACCTTGTGCACCCAGTCCTTGCACTCGGGGTCTGCCATGCACTTGTCCAGTGCATTTGGCGAGAGGACCAGCACAAAATTGCGGGCACTCATGATACTCTGGATCAGCTTGACCTCAAAGTTCCCTGCCTTCAGCTTCTCCACATCGATGAACACGCTGAAGCCGTGCAGCTGCAGGTGGACCTTCAGCAGGCTGGTGGTGAGAGGACACAGCACCATGAGGAGAGCTACTGCCAGTGCCTTGGTTTCCTATCACATCAGCCAAGACATGATGAGACAGAGGAGCAGTGAATGGACTCCCGCAGAGAACAGAACAGTCCTGGAGACACCAGCTGCCCGCTCAGCCTGCCTGCAGGTGTCTGGGCCCATGCAGAAAACAGGGGGAGCAGGACATGTGACAGGAGAGGTTTAGATTGGATACTGGGAAAAATTTCTTCATTTGGGTTGTCTTCAAATGGTTGTCAAGCACTGGAACAGGCTGCCCAGAGAAGTGGCTGAGTCACCATGCCTGGAGGTATTTAAAAGACGTGTAGATGTGGCACTCAGGGAGGTGGTTTAGTGGTGGCCTTGGCAGTGCTACATTAATGGTTGGACTCAATGATCTTAAAGGTCTTTTCCAACCTAAATGACTCTATGATTAACTCCCTGTTGTGATCCCCTACAGCCCTACGAGCACAGCGTGAGAAAAGGGTAAGTCAGTGTCAAGGAGGGACAGGGTGGCAGTGGCAGGACGGGGAATTAGCCTGTCCGTCGTGCAGCTTATGGCATGTGCTGTCCCCATTTGCACAGCAGCTTTTGGCAGCCTCTCCCTCCTCCCCGCTGCAGCTCTCCCAGCTCCACGCTCTTCCCACAACCGATCACCAGCCTTTGCTCTGGGCTTCAGCCCAGCACCAGAACGTTGCCTGCAGGACTCACCTGGCCAGCTGCGACCCGGTGCTCCTCCGGTAGCTGATAAATACATCAGTCCCATCGGATGCAGTTTGCAGCGTTATAGGGGAATGGAGCATTTCTAGGCAGAGCAAACGGCAACCAAAAGTTAAAAATACCCAACAGCTCATCCCAAACAACCCTCGCTACTCATCCCCAGCCGCCTGCTCAGTGCAGCGAGCAGCAGCAGGACCCGCACCCCTTGCAGCAGTGAGGATGCGGACGCGGTGGAAACCCGTGTTGATGTGGCAGTCCTCCTGCAGCTGCTGCTCCGTCACCCGGTGCAAGAAGTTGCGGTTGATGCCGCACGTCAGCAGGTTGTACGTGTACTGACGAAACTTGGGGTCGATGCTGCCCAGCCAGTCGGCCAGGTTGCTGCGGTCGCAGGTGGAATAGTTTGCAAAGGTCTTCAGCTCTGTCAGCTCCCGGAAAAACCTGGCAGAGAAACAAATGAAACCGTGGGGCGGGGAGGGGAGGCTGCTGGACCAGACAGGACCTAGAGACGTTTGGGACCACATCTTTTATCTGCACAGGAGGGAGTGCGGCTATGTGCTGTGGTGAAGAATAAGCTGAAGGAATAGAAAAAGAGAAGAACAGCTGCGTGACTGCACGAGTGTTGGTCGTCAGGACACAGAGGAATGAGGGGTTCAGCTAAGAGAGGAGAAGCTCGGGTAAGTTCCTGTCTTTCTGGGTAACTTGCAGGATCCCATCTCCCCTGTGCCATAGGTGATCTCTCCCCATCCCACAGCTCTCCCGGGCCTTGGCCCCATTGCAGGAATCCCCCTGGGGCTGCACACTGCACTGGACAAGCCCTAGCAGTCCAGGCACAGACCTTTTCCCTGTCTCTGCCACTGCGGTGATGACCATGAGAGAGGCCAGCGTGCCCTGGCAGCAGTCCTACCTTTTCCGAGTGATGCTGGAGTCCATCCCCAAATCCTCCTGCAGCTCCTCCTCTGTCAGCCTCAGGAGAATGTCCCCATCCACGTGGTGGTCCTGCCAAGAGAGATCCAGGCTGGAAAGGTCCCAGGAAAAGCTGTTGGGTGAGATGCTTACACCTCTGCTACACGATGGGGAAAAAGGGCCCATCCAGGTGTCCCTCCCCAGCACGTAGCCCTACCAGGAAGCTCTGGCAGTATTTGTTGAATCCGATCTGCTGCAGCCATGTCTGCACCTCACAGGGCTTCCAGTTGGGAACCGTGGGCAGGATGCGCCGAGGAACCTCTTCCCCTTTCATGATGTAAGGGACTGTGTTATCTGTCTCAAACTTTGCTGTCGCGCCACCACCGTTTCCTGTCCTCGGCATCCTGCTGATGGAGGAATACGCTCTGAAGAAGATGAATTGTTCCCGACGGGACCATGACATCCACCCGAAGTTAAATAGGGATGAGGAAGACGTGCAGGCTGGCACGGGATCACGGGGCGGCACGTATTACAACGAGCTCCGTGGAAATGGGTGGATTCTTTGGAGAGATCGTGGGAACTGGTGCAACAAAAGGACAGTGTACTCCTTTTTCGTCAGCGCACTATTCTGTCTTATCATCTTGTCATCTCGTCCTTCCTTGGAGCTGAGACTTTGGCAAAGCTTGGAGCTTGGAACACCATCACCTGCACCGAGACTGAGCCAACAGGAGTCGCTGGATTCGTGGTGGTGGTAATCAGTCTCGCTGCATCTCTACTGTTTGCTTGCTTAGGGATTCTGACTTTTTCCTTTTCTCTCTGTCCTATCGCTATTACGAGTTATGTGTACAATAAAGTTTTCAAGATTGTACAACATCTGACCTCATTTGTGTCTTAATGTCGCTCTTGGGATCGTTTAAGAACCCTCCCCGATATCGGATCGGGACACGTGCGCAGCACCTTTTTGGCCAGGGAGGAGGTGGTGCTGCTGGTGGAGTAGCACACTACCCTCTTCAGGCTCTGTGTAGCCCCAATCTCACTGAAAATCTGGGGACACAAAGAGGGGAGACATCACTTTGCTTTCCCTCCTCCTCCCCACAACCTGTGCCAGGCCAGCTGAGGACCAGGGTACTTGGTGAGCTCGCAGGGGAGCAAAAGACCCCAAGATTAGTTGTGGCAACCCCTTCCCTTTTGCACCTCCTTCCTTCAGGCCGACCTACCCTTTACCTTTGTTTTCTTCTGCCTGGTTTTGATGGCAGCCTCCGTGCAGAGGTAGAAGGCAGCGATGCATTGTGCTTCCAGCCGAGAGCTGTCCAGCAAGGGTACCAGCCGCTGCAGGTCATCCGCCGTCCTCCCCTGGCTGGTGTCACTGCTGCCCAACATCTCGCAGGCAAACTGTTCCGGATCCAGTGAGGCGATGAACGGCTCCACCAGAGCCAGCGTCCCTGAGCGCTCCACCTCCTTCTCGATTTCTTTGTTGGTGGCCAGCACCGTGATGGCCAGGCACGCGTGTAGGCGGATTAGTTCATCGTCTCTTGAGAACACCAGTGGGAACAGCCACTCCGCTGTCCTCTTCTCGATCATCAGGCGCTGGTTGGCCTGCCCTCCGTACATGGCACAGTTGGCCAAGGCCATGGCGCAGTGCCGCAGCACAATGGGGTCCGTCCAGCGGCACCAGTAGAGGATAGCATCCAGGCCTCCATCAGAGATGAGCTGGAAACAGGTCTCCTCGGTGTGTTTGAACATGTGCTCCAGGATACCGGAGACGCTCTGCGCCAGCTGGGGAACATCTCGCTCCTTGGCTAAGTTCAGAATCACTCCCAGACCAATCCGAGCGATCCGATCCCTGCAGGAAGGAGAGGCACAGGCAGGTGAGGGGCAGGCAGCCGCGCAGGGAGTGGCAACAATGACTGGCATGTGAACTGCCCTGTGCTTCAGTGGTTTTCCCCATGACAGGTTCCCTGTAGGCCATGTGTTGGAAGTGTGGGAAAAGTGAAACAGTGAAAAAACTGCAAACCACACATTTCCTTAACACGTGGTGCCCAGAACACACACAGGGCGGGATGGACATCCAGTGATTTGTGCTGCTGCAGCACCAAGGAGGAATGCAAAGCAAGGTGGAGGCCGTGCAGTCCCATTCTTCCACTTTTCTCAAGGAACATTTGGCATGACTATGCAGATTTCTCTCCTGCTCTTCCCCTTCTCTCAAGGACTGTTTTGCAGTACTGGGGTCAGATGCTCTGGGCCAGCCAAACCGACCCAGCTCAACCATGAACCCTTATCTGGGTGGCCCCAGGCTGAGCGGGGCTCATGAAGACACCCCGATCCTCACCAGCATCCCTGAGCTGGGGCTGGTTCTCCTCCCTCCAGCTGGGGGGGGGATCAGGTCACACCATTGCCTGGGCGTGACCAGCAAGTCAGGGACCCCTCTGTGTGCGTGCTGGGTGTGGGGGGGACGTGGCGTGGAGCCAAGGGGGTTTGATGCACCAGGAGCACTCAGACCAGTGAAATTTGGGGGGTGTGGGAGGGATGGGTGGAGGAAATCCCTGCTGTGCTCAGGGCAGCAGGCGAGCCTGTGGTGGGGAGGGCTGTGCCTGGCTGGGGGGGGTCTTTGCAGACTTACCTGTTTTCTGCCACCAGGATCTGCTCCAGGAGTTTTCCTGCCTGGCACTTGGTCTCCAGCTCCGCGGTGTACAGCAGGTTCAGCAGCAGGTCCAGGCCCCCCTCCAGGCGGATCACGTCACACAGCACTTTGGCCACATCCCTCCCCAGCGTGGGCATCCCCCAGGCTTCCTCCACCAGCTGGAAGACCTCGACGATGGCCTTCCTCAGCTCTGCAGGGCCAGCTGCCTTCTTGGCACGGGTGATGGCCTGGTGCAGGTGTCGCGGATGAAAGTATTGACACGGTAATGATTTAGTAAGAAATCTAGATTTATTAATAACTAACAGCAATTTTCTGTTATTACAAAATAAGTCAGAAATGCTGAAAGAAAGGAAAGTGACTTATTCACAGATTCTAAAATGACAAGATTCACACTAACTTACTTAACGGTACTTTAATTTATACGTATATACATGCGCATACACAAAATGTACAAACACACACACAGAGACAAAAGTATCTGGATCCAGTAGAATGAAGTACGTACCCACACACCAATAAACAGAGAAAGAACGGGTGAAAGAGAAGCGAGCTCAAAGGAAAATTTCCCTCTCGAGTTTAGAGTAAATACTCCCAATGCCTTGGCATTCCTCAACGGGCGATCCTTGAGTCTCGAGCGGGTGGACTTCGCCCTGGCCTTCCATCAGCTCTGGCAGCAGACGACACCTTAAGGGTTTTGGTACCTGAGAGGCGTCCCAGGTCAGGGGAGATGCTGGTCACAGGTCCGCTGCGATCCAGGAGAGCTCAAAGGGTCTCCCCTGTGGTGGTCCAAGATAATTGACTTTTGTCAGATACGTTCTGGTGCCTTCCAGCAGTTGCACAAGAACTTGATGAATGTGCAACTCTGTTCTTGTTCCCATTTGACCCCATCCCAGGCAGAGGTGTGCCAGGCCCTTAGGAGATGACGGGCCATTTTAACTGTTTCCGAGCAATCGGGAGGGGCAGGAGCCAGGCTCATTATCAGTCATTATCTCCACAGACTGGTGTATAGCTTGGTGGGCAGGGTGGGGGGATGTAGGTGGAATCCCATGACGCACGAAGCAGCCCAACAAGGAGGGGTGTGGAGGGGTAAGAATTGCACCACCAGAATCCACCCCATGCCTAAAGTCAATTTATCTTGTCCATAGAATGGCAGTGTGGTTACCTCTTGCCTCCATGCCTATAAACAGAGGATGCCGTAATCCAATTACAATTGAAGGAAACTTTGTGTTTGATTAGCTTCAAAAAAAAAAAAACCCACCTATTTTGGGATAGTATCTACACACGGGGATATTTTTGTAACTGAGTTGTCTGTTTAACCATCCTCCAAACCTTAATATACAATATGATTATGAGCAGTAAACATATTAAAATTAGAATTAAGAAAATCATGACCAGGTGGAACATGAAATTAAACAGTCCTGTTGCAGTTGGTGACCATCCAAATAAACTTTCCCACCATCGATGTTCTTCATCCCTTTGACTCTCGTTAGCACTTGGATGTATTTCTTTTATATCACGCTGGACCATGATAAGAGTCTTTTGTCCAGGTTTTAAAGGGTAGGCACAATTCTGCAGAGACTCTCATATTAAAGATGAGGATTGTTTCCACAGTGCTACTGGTGGGCTTGCTGGATGTGGTGTTTGTTTCCACGATGTCGTTGATGGAGTTGGTTATTTCTGAAAAGGAAAGAAAAGAGAACGGTCTGGGGCGGGGAGGGGGGGGGGGAGGCTGAACAGGTTACCCCTTAGGATGCAGGATAAGTCCATCAAGGACTGATTTTGTTTTACTCCATTATTGTCAATAGCATCCCATGCTAGAAATAGGGGGGGTGCACCTAAAATTGCTGAAGGTTAAATGGTTGTTGTAATGCTAGTGGGTCAGTATTAATAGGCATTTGTAATTTAGAAACTTTTGTGTATCCTTCAGCCAATCATATTTCATCTGCCACACCCACTAGATAGGTATACCATTTCCTAATGTAGGGTTTTGTGCAATTCCCTCTGGGGGGGAGCGTGTTTTGCTGATTAAGGATACCAATTAAATTCAGACACCAGAGTAAAAAGAGTAGGTGTATTTCACTGGGGATAACTAGATAATGTAAGAGAATAATACAGAAAATTTACAATAAAAAAAGACAGAATATTGCACTTAAAGCAAACAAATAGGAAAATACAGGGTAATGCATCAAATCATTACTACACGAGAGAAAAAATAGTGCTTAAAAAAGATCCATCACCACTTTCATATTTTACCATCATCCAGCCCCGCAGGCGCTGGGCAGCCCCGGTCACAGCGAGGCTTTGTTAAGCCTTTCCCAGCAAATGGGAATTCCTGCGCGCTGCGTCCACCCGTAGGTGTGGCATCCAAAGTCACTGTGAGCGGGTCCAGCCTTATATACCTAAAAATCAGCAAGCCAGAATAGCTGGCACCTTTATTTTAAGCGGAAATATCTGGTTTCAATCTCACATTAGATTCCCCCAGAGCCTGGCCAGGGCTCAAGGGAGAAGCTCAGGGAGGTTCCCTGCTTATCGAGTTGGGTTATGAGCAGGACCACACATCAGGCCAGAGGGCCAGACAACTGTCTCTGTGGCCCTGTTATTTTATCCACACACAAAGAAAGATAAAGATACATTCAAGACAGTTACATCTTCCCTACATATTTCACTAATGATTACATACTGAGTTAGCAGCTTCAGCTCAGGGCCTGTTGCTCAGGCTTCAATACTTCCACTTTTTACATCAGAATAGGTGGTTTGTTATAACTCAGTATAATAGCTATTAGCACATTGGTTATCAGTTATAAAATATACAGGATCCATCTATAGGTCTGATACAGAGAAATGATTACTTGTTTTAAGACTTATTTACTTATAGAAAACTGCTTAGCAACTTATTTCCTTACTTCTAGCAAGTTATATTATTACTTATAGTATTTTTTAATATTGCTAAGAATCCTGCTTTCCCAGACTGTTCTGTGGAATTTTACCAAGGACTACTGTGTCCATCAAAACAAAGCAGTTTACTGTGAAAATCTACCAAGAACTGCACTGTTCAGCAAAATAATCATGTTTTTGTCCTTGAAGAACAGGTGTAGTCTAACTAGTTGGGCCTCAGTAATGAGTAAAGATAGCCGTAGACGGATTGTAGAAGTTTCATTGGTTCCATTAAATAAGATAGGATGAGTAAACCGGCTGAAAAATATTTTTTGTTGTTCAAGAAATTGGCTAAGAGAATCTGTGCATGCTCCGGGGAAAAACAAGGTGAGAAGGACTACGAGCCTTCCTCCCGAAGACGCCCCCCAGGAGGCAATGCGCAGGTGCAAAGAGAACATAAACTGCTGACACCAGCCTCTAGAGCTAACCCAGCCTTACTCATGCATATGTATATTTGTGTTATGTAATCCAGTGAATATGTATATCCACACTCTATAAGTTTTTGGTAAAAAGTGCTGTTGGTGTGCGAGCTTTGTGGAGAAATCCCCTTGCACCCCAGCGCCGGAGTAAACATACCTGCTGTAAAACCCTATTCGAGTTGTAGAGTCTGTTTTCCGTGAATCAGGTCAACTCTGGCTTGGGGCGGTTGTCCAAGCCTGAGCACTTCAGGGAGCAGTCCCCTTTAAAGGCACCTCTAGTCTGGACAGCTTCTTCTTGATGTGTTTTCTTAACTTGTGTAATTGCACGGACTAAAGACAAAAAAGATCCTTTTCCCACTCCGAATATTTTTGTTCCGTCTTTTTAAATGCAGTTGAGCTGAACAGTAAAGGTCTCCTTGGTCCCTCAGGACCGATTTGAAATAAACTACAATAAGTGCCATGTTCTGCAAAACCCAGTTTTGCTCTAATAGGGTCACGAGGATGGACAGCTCCTAGGGGTTGATATGTTTTTAATTCTAGTATCAGAGTTTTAATCGCTTCTTCATGTTCAGAATCCCAACTCCATGGTTTTCCTTTTTGTAAAAGCAAATACAGTGGGCAGGCAATGGAGAATCCAGGTACATGTTTTCTCCAATATCTTAAAGTACCCATTAGCTGTTGTAATTTAATTTATTTTTTCTAGATTGGGGCATTTCTGATTGTTCTATTCTATTTAGAGTGTCTGGTGGAATTGCTGCGCTTCCAGCAATCCATGAAGTGCCCAGAAATTTCACTTCTTTACTTGGTCCCTGACATTTTCAGGTGGAATTTCAATTTTTGCTTCATGCAATGTTTGCCAAACTGTTGCTGCCACTTCTCCCACCTTGTTAGGAGAGGGTCCTCCAATTAAAATATCTATATACTGATATAGTTCTACCTCTTCAGGGAGTTAAACTGTCGGTAAAAGTTCAGCAAGTGCAGGATTGAGAAATTGTGGGTGTGTTTATACCCCTCTGGGAGTCTGTTAAAGGTATATTGGATGCCCTCCCATGTAAAAGCAAATTTTTCCTTGTCGTCTTCCCGTAAGTGAAGAACATGTCTTTCACATGTAGCACTGCCAGCCAAGGATGTGCAGGGACTTGTAGTGTGGCCATTAAAGTTGCAATGTTGGGGACTGCTGCTGTCAATGGGGCTGTATTGGCATTTAAATGCCGGTAATCGCCTGTTAAACACCACCTCCCCCTCTGGTTACGGACTGGCCAAACAGGAAAGTTGTATGGGGGGTGAGTTCTGGAAATAATCTGTCGTTTTTCTAAATCTGCAATTACTTCAGAAATTCCAATTCATGCTGTAGCAGAAACTGGATTCTGTGGGACGTTAGTAATTTTTGGTTCAGGAAGTGCTGGAGCTGCACGGAGTACCCGCACTGTGGCAGTTCGTCGATTTTTATTAGGGTTAGGGTTGGCAATTGAACCAAAAGTCCCCAGACTGCTGTCTGGCAAATGCCAGGTCCGGCCATTCAATGTCATCAAAACTCAGGATATTTTCACAGTGCTCCTTGATCGCAAAGCGATGTTATTAGTTTTTTTCAGGGAGCCTTAAATCAACTTTTGCTGTCTGGCACACAGCACTAGTTCCTGTAACTGTGGTAATTTTAACCTTTTGCCGTCCAGGTCGTATGCCTAGCTTATCGGCACCTCGCTGTCTAATTACTGAAATTTGTGCACCGGTATCAATCATAAATTTTGTTAATTGTTATTGAGGACCAACTGAAATTAAAATGTAAGGGCCGTTCTCATTTAACCGCTGATAAGCTTTTACTTGCCGGACTGGCGGACCCAATTGCCGTCCAGGCTTTACCAGTTTTTTTTGATCTTGTGTTTTGCAACTGACCCCTGTGAGGGAGGAAAGAGTCATCTCTTTCTCTGGGAGTTGGCACATTTGAAGCGTTACATTTTTGAAATGCCTGAATCAGACTCAGAATAACGCCGGTAGGCTGTCTCTGGCTCTAGGAATTCCTACTGACAACACTCGCTTCCATAGTCCATTTGTCCACTCCTGACCCCTGAATTGTTGGTCAGAGGGTTTTTGTTCCTGAGAATTATTTTGATGCAATTGTTTAATTTGCCTAACAGTGCAACCTATATTTTTTTTTTTGTTTCATTGGGAATTTCATTCCATCCCATTTCTTGGACATGATTTATAGTTTCATGCATTAATGTTGCCCAAGTGGGTAATACTCTTGGTTCTAATTCTCCTTCCCTACTATTTCCAACAGTTTGTGTTAGATTTACCAATTCGTTATAATTTAAGTCTCTCTGGATCTCATCCCATTTTGCAATGAGAAAAGGTTTGAGCATGGCAGGGGCTCCTTTTATCAGTAGTTTAAGTACAGCAGGAGCTACAGCTGCCGAAACAGGTACATCAGTAGGATTATGCTGATGCATGGCTGGAATACAGGCAGCTTTTGTAAAAGCTGCGGAGAGGTCATTTAGAGATTTGATAGGTATCAGAGTTCTCCTCTCTCTAAGGCATCAATGCCACCAGCCCAATACGCCACTCTGCTTGTTAGTGAGTGGGCGTCATTCGGGGGGTTGGGACCAGCATCCAAAAAGACACCAGGACCCCAATAACCACTGGCTTCATCGCCATCTAGTGAAATTCTATCTCCCCCATTTAGAGACACTCTCCATAGGTGTTCAGTTTCAGTTTCTCCAGGCTTACGGCCATGACAATCTTGTAAATTGGCTCTTTGAATTGGATCAAAAGGGGTTGTTTTGCTGATGCGACTTCTCACACCACCCCGAGGTCCTGTTGTTTCTTCTGTTTTAATAATTGGTCTGATTGCAAGTGGGGGAGACTCAGGCGGTTGAAAATAATTATTTTCGTCTGAGTCATTATTATGTGTATCGCTCCAAATGTTACCATCCCAGTCTTCAGAGGACACAATCTTCTGGTTTCAACTATACCAGGGGGTTTGGAGACTGCATTAGCATCAATTCAACGCGTTTCCCCAGGTTTTGTTGTTTAAGTTGGGATTCCTTAAGTTGTTTTTGAAGCTGCTCTATTTTAATCGATAACAGCAGATTAGTGGATTTGTGCCCAGCAATCTCATCTTGTAAATTTTGTATTTTACGGTTAACTTTCTCTCGTTCATGGCATGCAGCTTCCAGGCACACTCCCAACATTTGACAAATCATACCTTTATCTTTTCCAAATTTAGTTGCACGTCTAGCATTAGTTAACTGTTTTTTCTACCTCTTCCCAGTTGTGCCAATTATTATAAGCCCAATCCTCTGGGAAGGTGGGATTTGGTTGGATACCATGTTTTTGTAAGTATTCGGTGATTTTGCTTGTCATCCTGCCGACTACGCCAATTTGTCGTGGATGAAAGTATTGACACGGTAATGATTTAGTAAGAAATCTAGATTTATTAATAACTAACAGCAATTTTCTGTTATTACAAAATAAGTCAGAAATGCTGAAAGAAAGGAAAGTGACTTATTCACAGATTCTAAAATGACAAGATTCACACTAACTTACTTAACGGTACTTTAATTTATACGTATATACATGTGCATACACAAAATGTACAAACACACACACAGAGACAAAAGTATCTGGATCCAGTAGAATGAAGTACGTACCCACACACCAATAAACAGAGAAAGAACGGGTGAAAGAGAAGCGAGCTCAAAGGAAAATTTCCCTCTCGAGTTTAGAGTAAATACTCCCAATGCCTTGGCATTCCTCAACGGGCGATCCTTGAGTCTCGAGCGGGTGGACTTCGCCCTGGCCTTCCATCAGCTCTGGCAGCAGACGACACCTTAAGGGTTTTGGTACCTGAGAGGCGTCCCAGGTCAGGGGAGATGCTGGTCACGGGTCCGCTGCGATCCAGGAGAGCTCAAAGGGTCTCCCCTGTGGTGGTCCAAGATAATTGACTTTTGTCAGATACGTTCTGGTGCCTTCCAGCAGTTGCACAAGAACTTGATGAATGTGCAACTCTGTTCTTGTTCCCATTTGACCCCATCCCAGGCAGAGGTGTGCCAGGCCCTTAGGAGATGACGGGCCATTTTAACTGTTTCCGAGCAATCGGGAGGGGCATCACTCCTTATCTCCACAGACTGGTGTATAGCTCAGGGGGGATGTGGGTGGAATTGCAAGTAGCACCAAGCAGCCCAACAAGGAGGGGTGGGGAGGGGTAAGAATTGCACCACCACAGCAGGGCGGGCAGGATCCGGTCCAGGGCTGCCCGCACATCCGTGTTCACCCCGGGGGAAACCTCCCGGTGCTCCCTGGAGCTGCCCCCACCTGCCCAGCTGCCCGCTTGGCTCACGCACTCAGGCACCACCAGCCTCTCCGCACCCGACATGGCGAAGAACCGGCACAGTTTATAGAGGGAGACGAGCAGGGTGAGCACCATCGGCATCTCCTAGCGCAGCATCCTTGGTCACCCGCCCACTGGGAGCACCCGGCCAGGGCCACCACCCTCCTTGGGGGACCTGAGGTGACCGGAGGGGAGGCAGAGGAGGGGGGATGGAGCTGGCCTGGGGTCCAGCCGCAGGGCTGGGCTGCCAGCTCCCTCTGCCCTCCCTGCCCTGCCGCGATGCGGAGCTGGAAGCGGTGGCAGGAGCCGCTTTCCCAGAGCCAGACTCAGCATCTCAGGTCCTCAGGGGCTGATGTCACCCCGCGCAGGCGCCGCCTCTCCAAGGAGGGGCTCATCTCTGGGCAGCAGCATCCCCCTGCTCGCTGCAGATGCTCTGGCATCCCCCCAGACCCCTCCTTCCACAGCCCTCCGCCTGCCCAGCTTGAGCTGGGGTTTGTCCTGTTGTCCCCATGGCCCATGTCCCCCCCTTTGCCCGAGCTGCTGGGGAGCCTGTGGTCACGTCCACGGCAGGCAGGGACCCCCATGCTGCTTTTGCAGCGGGTCTCTCCGGGACCCTCTGCGGCTGGTGAAGGGGGCACAGGGTGGAAGTAAAGGGTCAGGCACCGTGGTGGCCATGGCCACGGTCACAGTGAGGTTGTGGCCATCCTGGCACTGCATTTTGAACCCCGTTGGTATCAGTGCAGGGGGATAAATAGGTGCCTTTGTGTGGCGGAAATTCAGAGCAGCTCTTCTGGGTGGGCTCAGCATTTGCATGATAAAAGAAAGAGCAGAAGCAGCCTGGGCCGCTTTTATTTAATTTTTTCCAGGCCAGACGTGCTCAGGGCTGAAATGCTTTGGACACTTCTCGCCTGTGTTGTTGGGAGGAGCAGCTTAAATCCTTGTCTCCAAAACCAGGTTGTTGCCAGCTCAGACCGAGACTTAAATTCAAGTTGATGTTTTGATGCGACAGTTGCTTTTAATCCTCTCTGAATCCACTACGCAGGGACAGACAGAGGAAAGGGACATCAGCTCGCAGCGAAGGACGGTCAACAAGGCGACCCGAGCAGCACAGTACTGCAGGAGAGGCTCAGCACAGAACCAGTAAGGATTTTCCTGATAAATTATTATTAAGCAGGGGTAATGATACGGGCTATTGCAATGCAGCACAGCAGAGGGGTTTGCTACCTCAGAGGAAGCTGCTGCCTGGGGGGGGCAGAATTCAAACCATTCCCTTAGGCTTGTCCTGACAAGCCCAGAGAGCTGAGCTTTGCTTTACTTTTAGTTTTGGTTTGCTTTGCTTTTTGGGAGGGAGCACCGGCAGCCTGGGCTCTGGCAATGGCAGGGTTTCCCAGCCTTGTCTTGGGGGATCAGCCCCATCCCCTGAGCTCTCCTCGCTGGTTCTGCTCAGCCCTTGGCTGCAAGGGCTCCCCTGGGCCCTGTTACCCAAACCAGCCCCTCCCTCGGGGTCTCCTCCTGCCATGCTTTGAGCACAGCAGCCAGGGAAAGGCTCACTGAGCCTTCATGGTTCTGCGGTCACTGGTGGTTGGGTGCCTGGAGCAGAAAGGGATTTTTGTCTCAGCTGCTCAGCAAAAGCAGCTCAGACACTGCCAAGCCCTTCTCCCTCCAGCCTCCCTACAAGCCTGTACCCTCTCAGGGAGCTTGACCCCCAGGCTTGATTCAACATGGATGGGATGAAGCTTTAGTGCAACTCTGGGCTGGTGTTTGCACCCGGGGACAATGCCAGCCCCACCATAGCTGAGGCCAGGGGGAAAGGAGTGGGGTGATGGGGCTGCAGGAGAAGTCCTGCCCCAGCAGCCCAGGTCTGGTGGCTGCCCTTGGCTCACCAGGGCTTTCCAGTGGAAATGCCTTTCTCAACACCAAATCAAAGCTCTTTCCAGCAAGGATGGGAGCAGCTGATGCTGAGAACTATATGTGTCTGAGCTGGCAGAGGCGAGGCCCCTGGAGAAACAGGGACCCCGCTCAGGTTCTTCTCTCCCTAAATCTTCCCTGGAGAAGCGGGCACCCTGCTCAGGTTCTTCTCTCCCTGAATCTTCCATCACTTATTAAAGCCCAGAGCTGCGCTGCTCCTGCCCTGGGGCTGGGATGGACCCCACAGAGGTCCTGCCCCAGCGGTGCTGTGGCCATGGAGGCAGCCGGAGGCAGTATCTCTGTAGCCTCGTGTGCATTTGCTCCTTGCCCCTGATTATATAAACATCCTGGAGTTATCAGGAGCTGCTGAAAGAGCTGAGTCAACATTAATTAGTAACCAAAAAGATTGGTCAGAAAGGGAATGATGGGAACAAAACACACAGGCTTTTGTTTGCCTACCGCAGTGAAAGTGCAGAGGGTTCCCACTCTTCCTCCCTCCGTCCCACTCACCTCTGGCCCCTGGTCCCCTTGCACAAAGGTGGCACCTGCCCCATCCCGAGCCACCATCCCTTGGGGCTCTCCAGCTCTACTTCCAGCCTTGCTGACATTGAGAAAGCCAAAATCCCAAGGCCAAGTCCTCCAAAATGGGGACATTTTGGGCCAGCACAAGCCTAGGGCTTTTTGCTTTGCCCTCTGAGCATCACTCCCCCATTCTCTCTCATTAGCGTTTTTGTCTTGCCAAGACCAGGCTGAGAAACAACCTCCCCTTGAGATGGATGCTGAGAGCTTTAGTACCATGAGATTTGCGATGAAATAAGTGTGGCAGGACCTCAAAACTGGTTCCTGGTTCTGGCCCGCTGTCCCCCCCTGCTCTCTGAACCAGTGCCCAGCCTGCACCCGGGCTGGCAAGGCGCTGGCAGCAGAGGCACAGCCAGCAGCTCTCGGAGCTGTCTGCATGTCTGGGGAGCTCTGTCCCCTCCAAACACACCTGGCTCGATACAGACTGCAAGGGATGCTGGATGGGAGAGCGTCTCTGCCCCTTTTCCCCTGCTCTGACCTTGGTCTGTTTGTTTTCTCCTGCCAGGGCAGGCTGAGCAAACAGTGGATGCCAAGGCCCCGGCCGCAGCCGCGCTTCAGCCCGCACAGTCGCAGGAGGGCTGCGCTCCCGGCCACCCAGGATGAGGTTGCTCTTCCCTGCACTCGTGCTGGCCCTGCTCGCCACTGCCCGTGCCGCTGAAGGTGAGCCGGAGCCGGCCAGCCCCACACCGGGTGTCTCCTGCTTGCAGCCAGGGTGGGAATGGAGCAAGTGCGGCTCCTGGGCTGATGGAGGGGCTGGGGAGTCAGGGAAGGGTGAGGAGGGGACCAGGTGGTGGCCATGGCCACTGGCCACATTGGCTACACCTTGCAGCATGGGGAGAAGGCAAGCAGGCAGCGCATGGGTATTAGTGGTGCCTGGGCAAATCCCTGGCCATCCTACAGCTGGAGTGCCAGCATGGAGCTGGGAGCCCGGCACAGCCTGACCTGTGGCTCCCATCCCAGAAGGACCTGGGTGGGAGCGGGGAGAGGTGCTGCTGTAGCCCCTGGTGATGGGGTTGACCACAGAGAGGTGGGGTCCCCCCAACCAGGACATGCCTGAGTTTGTTTTCACCCCTGGGGCTGGGCTGGGGAGGAGACGCTGGCCCCTCTGCCCACCCTTGTTACTCCTCCTGTGCTGGCGGGTGGCTTTTGCAGACTCCTGCGTGGGTCGCTGCGAGGATGGCTTCAACGCGCTGCACAAGTGCCAGTGTGACACCCTCTGCATGTACTACCAGAGCTGCTGCAGCGACTACTCCACCGTCTGCAAAGCCAAAGGTACCGGCTCCACGGCCACACTCCAGCTGGGCCAGGGGGGGCCGGGGTGGCCACAGGGGCTTAGAGGGGTCCGTGCTGGGTCAGCTCTGCACTCACCCGTGTCCACAGGGTGAAGTCCGCACCAGGATTTGGTGCTTAGGGTGCTGCAGCACCAGGGTTTTTCAGCAGCCCATAGCATGGGGTCGGTACAAAGCTGTAGTGCCTGGGAGCAAGCGGCTCCCGCACCCAGACCCCGTGGGAGATGCCCAGGGCTCCCCAGAACCAACCTGCTCCCTCCCGCAGTGACCCGGGGAGATGTGTTTGCCTTGCCGGAGGATGAATACCTCGACTACAACCTCACCGTCGACTTAAGCACAGCCGAGGGAACCGAGGCAGCCCCCACAGAACTGCCCGTGTCCCTGTTGCCGGCACAGCCCACGGTGGAGAACAGGCCGACGGAGGTGCCCGGGGAGGTGCCCAGCACCACACTGGATGGGTTCGGGGAGCAGGACACCGTGAAGGAGCCTGAGGAGCTGTGCAGCAGGAAACCTTTTGATGCCTTCACTGACCTGAAGAACGGTTCTCTTTATGCTTTCCGAGGTACCTTGGGGACCTTTCCTAGGCACATGGGACATGCTGCTGTGCTGTCACCCTGTGCTGATGACTGTGATCCCTCCTGACACTCCCACCTCCCCTCTCTCCCCAGGGAAGTATTTCTATGAGCTGGATGAGACAAGTGTGCGACCCGGCTACCCCAAGCTCATCAGTGACGTCTGGGGCATCGAGGGTCCCATCGATGCAGCCTTCACACGCATCAACTGCCAGGGCAAGACTTACCTGTTCAAGGTGGGCAGAAGCCTGGCTGCAGGGCTGGGGGTGCTCTTGGGGCAGCCAGCACGGCCCCCCAATGTACTCTGTCCTCACCCTGGCACACTCCATGCACACAAGCACACAGTGGCTGTCAGTTATCCCCGAATCCCTGTGGCTATCCAGAGCCCCAGGCAGCTACAGCCTCACCATGGGGCTTCCCAGCATCCGCTCACTCCCCCCAGCAGACCTACACCTGGGGGATGCTGCACCCAGCCCCCTGACCCCCCCTCTGTCCTACACCCCTCCAGGGCAGTGAGTACTGGCGCTTTGATGACGGAGTCCTGGACCCCGGGTACCCACGCAGCATCGCTGAGGGCTTTGAAGGCATCCCGAACAATGTCGATGCAGCCTTCGCCCTCCCCGCGCACAGCTACTACGGCAATGAGAGAGTCTATTTCTTCAAGGGTAAGGGGTGCAGCACCCCGCTCCTGCGCAGAGCCTGGCGCCAGCGGCTGTGGGCAGGACACCCCTCTAGCGACTGCTCCCCCTCGAGTGCGTGCCCCCCACTAATACCTTGCTCATCCCCTCCTAGACAAGTACTACTGGTCCTATGACTTTGCCCACCAGCCCACACAGGCCGACTGTGAGAAGTCCTCCCCTTCCACCGTGTTCAAGCACTACGCCTTCATGAACCGTGACAGCTGGGAGGACATCTTCCAGATCCTCTTTGGCGGCAGGACGAGTAAGGGCTGGGCCAGCCCTGGGGAAAGGGCCGGCGGGTGCCAATATAGCCCGCACTGATGGGGTGCGAAGGGTGCAGGTACCCAGGGAGGAGCAATGCCTGAGAGCATGGGCAGGCTGGATGAGCTGCTGTGCCAGGCAGGAGCCCCGGCTATGCACAGGAACCCCCCAGACCACAGCTGCATCTCCCACAGCATCCCAAATCCCGCCCTCTGCAGCCCTTACGCTCCGCACTACCGAGCCCGTCACCAGCCACCTCACACCACAATGTCGCTGCTGGGGACTGTTTATTCCCACTGGAGCTGGAGGTGCTATAGGAAAACCCCAGCCTTGGGCAAGAGAAATAAAAGATGGAGAGGAGGAGAAGGGGGCTCAGCAGCACAGGGCTGATCCCAGCCAAGGGTGGGGTGAGCGGCTGCTCCCGGCTCTGCTGGCCCACATCCCCATCACATATCCCATCCAGGCTGGGATCATTCGGAGCATCCTTGTGGGTCTTGGAGCGGGTGCTGGGGGCTGCCTGTGGGGCTGGGCTCAGCTCACCCCATACGTCACAGCCCCTCTCACTCACCCTCTACCTCTTTGCCAGCCGGGGCAAGCAGCCCCCGTTACATCAGCAAAGACTGGCGGGGGGTGCCCAGCCGGCTGGATGCCGCCATGGCCGGCAGGATCTACGTGACCTCCCACCAGCCCCGGAGGAGGAAGTCTCGCCGCCAACGCAAGAGGTACAAGAGCCACCGGTCACTGAATTTGGGTTTCTGGAGCTGGCTGCAAAACGACTCTGACTCTGCGGGTGTCGAAAGTGACTGGCTGTCAGGCTCCCAGTGTGAGACCCTCCAGAGCGTCTACTTCTTCGTAGGAGGTGAGTCCGGGATGGCAGGATCCAGGAGGGATGTGGAACCAGGGCTGCCAGGGCAGGGGGGAGGTCTGCTCGCTCTCTGCGATGTCGCCGAGCTCCAGGACGCAGTGGGAAGGTGCCCAGGGCTGGCAGCGAGGGCTGGCAGCTCCCTGCAGCTCCCGGGCAGGCCTGACAGCCATCTCCCCTTCCTCCCAGACAAGTACTATCGCGTCAACCTGCGCACCAAGCGCGTGGACCTGGTGCAGCCCCGCTACCCGCGCTCCATCGCCCAGTACTGGCTGGACTGCCCACAGCCCGGGGAGGAGAGCACCTGAGAGCGCCCCGCCGGAGCCGCCCCGCAGCACAGCCCTTAGCTAGACAGAAATAAACTGTGAGTGCCGTGCAGGCTGGAGAGCCCTGTCTGTCCGTCCATCCGTCCGTCCTCTGGTCTGCGCAGTCCTTGTAGTCCCAGATCACCCGTGTCCCCAAGGGCTGTGGTTGTCCCCTCAGGTATAATAACTGTGTGTGGGCTCTGCCAGATCCCCGCTGCTGGCCCCATCCATGGCGCGGCTGCGGCTGCTCAGATCTGCTCCGCCAGCCAGTCCAGTGCCTCTTCCCACTGGAGGAGAGGGACGGTGCCGGCGGCTGCCAGCCGGGAGCCAGCGGGGTCAGGTCCACAGCCCCATGAGTGAGAGGGATCCCATCCGAGGCACTGCCTGGCCTCCCCCCACTGTCCTCCTCACCTCTTGGCTCTGGCAATCCAGGCCACGGCGGTGCCGAAGGGATGACCTTTCCCTCGGGGCTGGGACAGCGCTTGGGGCCTGGCAGCTCCTGGCGGACTGGGTGTTGCTGAGACGAGCACCTGCTCCTTCCCCGGCTCCTGCCGTGAGGACACATGAACAAACCCCCAGCCACTGCCCCACCACCCCCCGTAACCCCAGGGGCTTCCTGAGTTCCTGAGCTGCAGCTGATGCCCAGGGGGGTGGCCTCAGGCCCCGGCTCTCACCGCTTCTCCTGGTGCGGCTGGGGGTGCCCAGGGAGCTGATGGAAGCTGGGCAGAGCCACGTCCTCCTGGCTGGGTGGCAGGATGCTGGTGCTTCCCTCAGGGGGGACAGGCTGCAGTGTGGGGGGCCCTGGCAGCACCTGGGGGGTGAGCAGAGGGGTCAGGCTGCCATGCTGTGCTGTGCCACCACCCTCTGAAGAGACCCCCGGGGCCATACCTGGGACATGATGGCATCGGCCAGCCCGGGGCAGCAGTGGGGGCACCCTGGGCAGCCAGGGCGGCCGGAGGTGGGAGGCAGCTTCTGCAAGAGGGGATAGCAGCGGGTGGGTGGTTTGTGCATCCTCACCCTGCCATGGGCACAGCCCCACTTGAGGATGCCCGTGGACCCCGGGGCCCCTCCCACTCACCAGCAGCCGAGGGCCGGAGGCGAGTGTTGTGTCAGGCTGCTGGAGCCTTGCGGGGTGGCCTTGGGGGATACGGGGGGTGCGGGCACTCCGGAGCAGGGGATGGCTGTCACAGGAGCTGCGGGTGGCTCTGCGGGATGGACCAGCTGGGACGTCACCCCTTGGGTCTGGGGACAGCCAGGGCTGCCTGGGGAACAGTGAGGGAGCAGGGCAGGGTGTTGGCAGCCTCCGACGAACCCCCAAGCCCTGCCCGGCCCATGGGAGTCCCCAGGAGAGGCTGGCTGAGACAGGGTGATACCTGGCCAGGGGATCTGGCTGCCTCACTGGCTCCTTGAGCCCCTGCTCAGGGTCCTGTGCATGTGCCCCATACCTCAGCCGCTCGTTCTCCACCACGAAGTCCCGCAGGAGGCCATAGAAGCTGGGCCAGGCTGGAGCTCCCTCCGATGGGACCTGCCCTTCAAGAGTGGAGCAACGCAGCCCTGCGGGGCCATACCTGCCTCCCCAGCCTGGCCATGCTCCTGCCCTTGGGGGGGTCCCTGGGACCTCTGTGGTCCTCATCGGCACCCTGGGCAGGCACAGCTGCTGGCGCAGGGAGAGGTTTTCCATCTGCAGGGCATGGATTTCTTCCTCCAAGGTTTGCAGCAGCTTCTCCCGGGACACCTGGGAGCACAAAGGGGGTGGCTCAGGGGTGTCCAAGCAGTGGGGCAGAGCACCCTGCCTACAGCCCCTGCTTGATATACCCTGTTGGCCAGAGGCCTGGTGGTGACCCTCCGGGCCCGGCTGGCGTAGTGCAGCGTGCTCAGCGTCTCCGAGAGGCAGCGCGAGGACGGGGAGATGCAGGCGACCTGCCGATGAGGAAGAGTCGCAGGTGAGCTGCCAGCCAGGGGTCACCCGTCCCCCTCCAGCCTTCCCCTCTATGGGGCGAGACCCCAGCCCCCTGTGGCTTTGTGCACCCCTGCCCAGCCTCCTCCGTGCACGTACCATCAGGGTGATGCCCGAGCCGCCCAGGGAGCGGGCCAGCAGCCGGGTGAGCTTGCTGTCTCGGTAGGGAATGTGTGTCCGCTTCCCTCGGGGTTTGGCCAACAGAGAGATGCAGTGTCCTGCCAGACGACGAGCCACAGAGGGTACAACAGGGCTCTGACGGGGACCAGCAGCTCATGCTCCCATGGTGGGGGTCCCCCACACTTACCCAGTGCCAGGAGACTGCGGTTGATATTGTTGGCCTCCACGGAGAGCTCCCCGCTGGAGCCGGTCTCCTTCACCCGCTCGCTGCCGGCCAGGTCCACGAAGCACAGTGTGCCCTGCTTGCTGGGGCAGGCGCTGGGCTGGGGGACCCGTGTTGGGGGGGTGATGCTCTGGCCCCTGCCTCGCCCCTTCCCCGTGGCCCACAGCAGTGTCCCAACCTCTGGGTCTGGGATCAGGCCCCTGCTGCTCACCCCAGCCCCACCAAGACATCCTTGGGGAGGAGGATGTGACCCCACATCCTGCAGCTGTTTGCACCCCCACGAAGAGCCCCGGCCCCCCCAAGCCCTCCCCCCAGAGCAGGACACATGCTCACAGCCCGGCTGCGGACATGGACGGTCAGAAGAGCGTGGCTGCGGCTCGAGTGCCTGTTGAGGGCGTGTGCTGAGGTGCGTCGCCTCTGGGATCCTGCCGGGGGGGGGGTGGGATTGAGAGCTGCAGGGGGGCATGACGCCCCACACCCTGGCATGGCACCCACTGCACCCCCTGCCAGACACAAGCCTTCCTGGGCTCTGTGGCAGGATGGGGACCTGCCCCTCTTGGCTGCCGTCGGAGCCCCACTGGCCCTGGGCTGGTCTGCGGGGGGCTCAGTGCCCCCATACCAGGTTTGGCACCCCCTGAACATGTCCCAGCCCTGCACCCGTGGCTCAGCACCTTGCAGGAGCAGGCTGGCGATGGCCTCCAGGCTCTCGAAGTCCACGCTGAGCTGGTTCTCAACGTAGAAGCCACGGGTTTTGCTCCACCGCAGGGGCAGGGTGCATGGTGGCCCCGGGCTCAACAGGTCCCGGACCTGGGGGGGTACGGTGGAGGGGAGGCACCGGGGGAGAGGGGATATAGGGTGCCAGTGGGGCTGGGCTGAACGGGTGGGCAGGCACTTACTTGCTCGTTGTAGATCTCCAGGTAGGAGGCACTGAGAGCCAGGTCAGAGCCCCGGTTCCGGCTCTGCTCCAGGAGGCAGGCGAAGGATCTCTGCATCAACCCCAGCAGAGCCGGGGACGCCGGCTGGGTCTTGCTCTGTGGAGATGCCAGAACAGTGAGCAGTCACATCGCGTCAGGCACCCACCTCCTCCCACCGCCCCGCTGCCTATGACCGAGTGAAAAGAGCCCGTCCCACCATCATGATGAGGTCAGGTGGGGAGGATGGCGTTGTACCTGGGCGAGGGGTCCCATCAGGGTGTAGGTCTTCCCTGAGCCGGTCTGCCCGAAGGCAAAGACAGTGCAGGAGAAGCTGGGGAAGATGCTGAGCCTCAGGCATGGCCCCAGGCGGTGGCACAGGGATGCCACCTCCCGGCATGGCCTCGGCAATGCAGACCCGCCGGCGAGGCCTGGGCAGGCATGGGGTGAGCTGGAGGGCTGGGGTCTGCGGGGGGGTCACCGGGACTCACCCGTCTAGCGCCAGCTCCACCAGCTGCCTCATCCCGCTGCCTTCAAACACGGCCTCCTGCGAGGCTCCCGCGTCAAACACAGCGCTGAACCCGAAGGTGGCATCGTGCCTGGCTGCACTCACCTGGGCACGGGGACGGCGGTGGCTCAGGGGGTCCTGCAGCCCCCCCACCCCGCCCCGGGCCCCACTGGGGAGGTGGCACTTACGTGGATGGTGCCGTCACCGAGGCTGCGCACAACCTGCCGGTCACCTCGCCGTGTCTCTGTGCAGGTCAGTGGCCGGACCCTAATGGTGGTGGTGGGTGGATGGGGACACAGAAGTGTCACTGCATGGGGACCCCGGGGAGCCCCGCTGTGCCCCTGCCCTGGGCAGGGACCCCCCTGTCACATCCCCAAGCCCTTTGTGTCCCTCCTTACCTCAGCACCACTCTCAGACGTGTCTCTCTGCCCACCACGGGGCCCTCCCGCTCCTCTCCAGGGCTCCTTTGGGGAACAGAGGGCAGGGGGGTGGTGGGTGCCCCCCAGCTGGGGGACCTGCCCATAGGCACCCCAGGGGCCGGGGCAGAGGGGCCGGTGCCGTGCTCACGCTGTCCTCCCGTCCCCATTGTGCCCTGGGGCCTGGCAGGGGACAGAGTGCAACGTCCCCCCATGTCCCCATAGAGGGACCGCCCTGTCCCCCTCCAGCCTTTCTGGGGTGCCAGCCCCCATCCCCCCGGCCCCGGCGGCTGCCAGGTAGCCACTGCCCAGGCCTGCCTGCTCCAAGACGGAGTGGCCTCTGTCCCCTCCAGCTCCCCACCGACTTACGGTCTCTCCTGGCCCCGTGGGGGTCTCTCCTGGCCCCGTGGGAGCGTTTTGGGCCGTGTGCCCGGCTGGGGCTCCCAGCCCTGCTCCCCCTCCGGCTCCATTGGCCCCCCAACACCCCTCCCTCGGGGTGCCCGCAGCACCCGGCCTGGCCTGGCAGGAGCCACCGCCAGCCAGCCCGGGCTGCCCCGCACAACTGGTACCACCGCTCCGGTTAAACATTGACCGGTGCCAGCCCCGCGGGAGAGCGGCCGCGGCACGGCGGGGGGCGAGGCGGGGAGAGGGGGGTGGGCAGGCGGTGGCACCTCGGCCCTGGGAGCCGGGGAGGGGGCGCAGGGGGCCCCGGGCTCCGGCACCAGGTGGGCGTCCCCGACCCACCATCCGCACCCCCCACCCCGAGCCCCGGGATCCTCACGGGCCCCACCATGCCCCGACGGCGGCGGGGAGGTGGGGGGGAAGACCAGTACGGGCAGCTGGTGGGGATACTGGTCCCCGGGGGTGCTGGGGGTGACCGTCTCCGAGGAAGCCGGGGCGCTGCCGTCGGGGGGTGCAGAGCGGGGACCGGCCCCGGGAGCCACCGGGGAAGGGCTGTGGCGGGGGAGGGAGGGAGGGAGGGGGCAGCACCGCCTGCTCGGGGCGGTCCCAGCCCGCCGGGGGGGTCCGGGGTGAGGGGGATAAAAGCCAGGGCGGCGGCGGCGGGGCTGGGGGAGCCGGGCAGGATGAGCGCGGCCCCAGGCACCTCCCGCGCCCCCCAGCCGCTGCTCTGCTTCCCCGACGGGGGGGGCGGGCCGGGCGGTGGGCGGGCGGCGGCGGTGGTGGCGGGGGTGGGCCCCGTCCAGGGGCCGTGCCCCTGCCCCTACCCTTGCCCGGGGGGGCCGCGGAAGCGGCGGCGGACCACCTTCAGCCGGGGGCAGCTGTCGGAGCTGGAGCGGGCCTTCGCCGCCGTGCCCTACCCGGACATCGCCACCCGGGAGCGCCTGGCCGAGCTCACCCAGCTGCCCGAGGCCAAGATCCAGGTGAGCGCGGACGGGACGCTCCCCTCCGTCCCTCTCTCCCGGGACCGGGACCCTCCCTCCTCCGCGGGGCCGCCCCGTCGTGTGTCTCACGGTTCCCCCCACCCTCCACCCGGCCTAGGTCTGGTTCCAGAACCGCCGCGCCCGCAGGATCCGCAGCGCCAAACCGGAGCCGCCGCCACCGCTGCCGCCGCCACCACCCGGGGAGCGGGGTCCCCCCATGGCACCCCCCGACGGCACCACCCCGGGCCCTGCTCCTGCCCTACCTCCACCCGGAGCCCGCAGCCCCGCTCGGGGCCTCCCCACCTCGCTGGGCTCCATCTCTGACCTCATCTACAGCGCAGCCATCACCAACCTGGGCGAACCGTAGCCACGGTGGGGACCCCCTCAACACCAGGGACCCCCCCGGCACTGATGTCCCCCGGCTTAGCGCCACGATTTCATTAGGGTGTGGAATTACTGTGGGTTCCAGAGGTCCTGGAGATGTCATCCAATATCCTAAATGCCGGTGCGGCCGTGGCGGGGCCAGCTCCCCATCAGCCCCCTAATACCAACTAATCTTTTGGAAAAAATACCTTAATCTGGGGCCGTATCCACGGATGATTGTGGCGTGGCCGCCCCTAATCCGCAGGCACGTTCGCAGGTGCCGGCAGATCTCTCCGTATCGGATATTAAAGCGTGTTTGCAGAGGGGCTTAGCTGCCATCAGAGCATTAATCACCGTGTCTGGCCCTGGCAGGTTGCCCACCCGGCAGGTCTCCGGGTCCAGAGGGCCCGGCTGTGCCAGCCTCAGAGCCCTCTCCCCACCGCGAGTGCACCGAGCTGGCTCCGCTCTCTGCTCCGTGGCACCCAAGAAGCCTCCGGGCTCTGTGTTGAGGCACGTCCCCTCCCAACCCACAGAAGCTGGGGGCACCCTTTGGACCCCTTGCTGCCCCATCGGCCTGCAGGGGCCCTGCTGCACCCTGCTGCAACAGGCAGGCAGCCACGGCTTGTGCCCCTCACCGACAGCCACAGGTCGGCTGCGTCAGGACGTGGTCTGAGCTACGCAGAGCTGAGCAGAGGTGGGTGCCAAACCCAATGTGGTTGTGCCCGACACCATCATCTTCCTGAACTGGAGAGGGAAAGGGCTCGCCCCTAAACACGAGCTGGGTCGGGTGCTGCCACGTGGGTCACGAGGGAAAAACGCTCTCCTGAAAGCGGGCGAGGGAGCAGCGAGGGCAGGCTGTCACGTTCCGCTCAGGCGAGGGAGACAAGTGACTGAGATTCGTAAATCCCCAATGGAGTGGACAGCGGTGAGACAAGTCTCAAAGTCCAGACACGGACATTTATTAACTTCCCACAATGTACTAACTGGATACATGATAATTGGCTAAGTATGTAACGAGTTATGGCGAGCGATATAGTATGCCTCGGTTACCTAAAGATAATAAGGAAAAAGGGGAAAAAATAAGAGAGAGAGAGAGAATAGAGAAATAGGGATCACTGGTCCAGGTTCCTGTGTTGGTCCTGTCTGAGTTCATCAGGGATTCATCCGTCTTCTTCACACCTTCTTTTTTCTTTCTTTCTTTCACTCCTTGCCCCACTGCAATTTATACACACTCTCCTTGGGTCCCTCCTCTGGGTCGACCCACGTACCTGCGTATCCCATGGATGGGAGGGGTGAGGTGCTTCACGGGATGATGTAATTAGCATGACCTTGTTAATCTTCATTAGCATATGCAGGGTGTCAACTTTAATATGCATTTCACGGATAACGAAGCAAAGGTCATTCACCAGAACAAGCTGCCCCAGAGCAGAACCATCCTGCTCTCCACAGGGCTCCCCCCTGCAGCCCCTCCTGTGCTGTCCAGGCAGCCTGATCAGCGCCAAAGGCCACACGATCACCCCGTGACCATCGATTTGTTACTCGTGAGTCTTGGAGACGTTCCTCGGCTCGCAGGGCCTCTGCTCCCCCCATCCCTGATCTCTCGCAGGTCTGTTCCTCTCAGGGCCTGTTTCAGGGAGTTAAAAGTCGTCTCTCACACAGGCAAAGGGAGGTTTCGGCAGGAGCAGGATGTGGAGAGAAGATTCACAGCTCTCTGTGGTGCCTTTCGGATGGCAGGTCTGTGTTCCGTACAGCAACAGACATCTCCCGTCAGGCAGGAAGAAGATTGCAAACACACCAATGTTATTTATTTCTAGAATAAAACGACAGCAACTTCACAGGAGAACAGGAACGGCGGGAGCTAACGCCCCTCTCTGTGCTGGGGTGGGGAGAGTCCACAGCCGTTCCCTTTCCTGTTGTGCAGCTGCGGGATTTTTAATCCACGATTCATTTCAGAAACATTAAGGAGCAGGAAGCAAAAGACGAGGCCTGAGGAACGCAGCAGTCTTCCCAGGAGCAGGTACAAAGTTGGTAGAAGATAAACCTGCCCCAAATTAATGACTCCTGGGGAGGGCAAAAGCCTCCAGGATGAGGGCCACGGTTCATGTGTGCGATTACAGTTTCCCAAGGTCCCCTTCAAGGGTCCGCACCATCACATACAGCTCAGCCAAGCCAACCACCGAGGCCACAATTACCGCTGACAGGACGCGCTGGGGACACAAAAAGAGAGAGAAGTGACCCTGTGTGTGCGGTCGAGCTGCTGCTCCTGCCTGGCCGGCACCGAGCATCCCGCAAGCGTGCTCTGATGCCGTGGGCTGACTCACCGCCGCGGTCTCCGCGAAGACGTACTGGCTGCCCAGGTAGGTGCAGGCGAAGGCGGCCACCACGGTGACAATGTAGTTGAATATGGTGATGACAACGGCTTTAACAGAGCGAACTGGAGAGAAGGGGGAAAGACGGTGGTGCTTTTTGGTAAGGTTTGGAGAGGAGGGCTGGGGACAAGCTGTAATCCTGCTAACGGAGGAATACTTGAGGATTCACATCTTTTACACCTCCAGAAATATTTATAAGAACAACCAACAGGCTACTCCTTTACTTGAGGAATGCTTTTGTGCATTAAAACCTTTTGGTGAGATACTCGGAGAGGGAAGGGCTGTCTGATGTCAACAGCTAGCAATGCGACGGTTCCCATCACTGACCTGTAGGTACACGCTGCCAGGTGTCAGCAGGACGGGCAGCCACTCACCTTGCCTCCCAAATTCAGCCAATGTCCCATTCATCTCCTAAAAGAAGGGATTAAAACCAACTTGTGATCAGTCATATTTTAGTGTTAACTGCATAATAAAACCAACGCCAATGCCCTGTCCTGTCCCTAAGACTCAGAAGTTCAGAGAGCTGCTGGGGGGCTCTGGCAGAGGTTGGGTGGGCTGTGGGGGAGCAGCAGTTCCACAGCACCCTGGTTTCTCTGGGTTTTTGCTGTGGTCTGATACAAAAATGTTGAGAAGGGATCACTTCTAACCAAATCACTTCTCAGAGTGTGAGCATGTTCTTGCCTGTGGGTTCTCTGCTGCAGGTTTGTCTTCAATAGAGACACTAAAGGGTCCCAGCTTGTCATTCATGTTCACGCAGCTGGCAGGAACTAAATGTTGTAAAGCTCTGCGTGCTCTTTGTCAAATCGAATGCAGTTACACAATTTCAAACACAAGATACTGGCGGGGAGGCAGGGAAGAACGGGATGAGCACACAGATATGGGCATACTCCTCTGCTTCTCTGTTGTTTGAAAGGAAGGCTGCTGTCACTACCCAGCTCTGCTAAAACCACTAGGCCATAGATGAAGCGGCTAAGCTTGACAGAGAGCAAAGCTGATCTTCCTGCAAGAGTTTAACGCAGCAGGAGGATATGTGGAGGGACTTAAACACACAGTGACACCAGTTTGGAGGAGGGATGGCAGAACGGGACCATAAGGAACAGTGGTTTGTCCGAACAGTCACTGTGCCAAAAGATCTCAGCTCTTCCTTGGAGAGAACAAGTGCCCCAATATTACCCTGTTTTTTCAGCTTTTACCTTTACATGAATGATCTCATTTTAAAAATACGATGAAAAGGCACCACAGATGCTCCCAGTAAAACATTTACCGTGGGTGCTCAGTCTCCCAGATCAAAACCTGAGATCTTTGGCACAGCGAGCTGTTCCCAAACATCAGTATCTCTTCTATTGTAGCATCCTGATAGCCCTGCCCACCTCTGCCTTCAACACGGTGTCTGTCATCCCTGTACATTTACAGTGTGCACTCCTCAAGTCCCTGCCCACATTCCCTCTGTCCTCTATTCACTCCATAGGGCAGATTTCCTTTGCTGTCTATCAGGTTGCTAACGACCATGCTTTTGAGGAATGAATCCTGACAGCAGCCACTGCAGTAGGCCCCTCACCTGGCCAGTGATGTTGCGGGTCATCCGCCGGTACTCCTCGTTGGCCAGCTTGGCCTTTATCCGCTCCAGCCGGGCCACCAGCTCGGGGTTCTGGGGAGAGGGCAGAGCCACCGTGAGGGCCGGGAGCCGCTGCCATCTCCCGCGGCTGGTGCCCGGCCCTCACCTACCCGCGGCGGCACCGGCACCTCGGGCAGGTCGATCTCGCAGCCTTCCAGGAGCTGGTGTAGGTACAGCGGTGACCCTGCGGGTGGGGGACGGGACGGTTAACGGCAGCCTGGCCGGTCGCGGCCTGTCGCGCCAGGGCCGGCGCGGCCTACCTGCCTCCCGCAGCGCGGCGTGCAGCCTCCGCAGCAGGCTGAAGGGCACCAGGGCGCCTTCGGAGGCCAGTGCGGCCTCCAGCTCGGCCCGCAGGCCGGCGGGCAGCCCCGCCAGCTCGCCTCCCTCCACTGCTAGCCGCAGCCGCCGCCCGGCCCGCACCGCCGACGCCATCTTGCCCGACAACCGTCGCCTAGGCGACACGGCGAACCATAGAGCGCGGCGGCAGGCTAGAGCGGCGCTGCCCGCCCCGCGGGGGCCGCCGGGACGCGGAGGGGGCGGAGGCGGGCGCGCGGTGCATTGTGGGTTGGCGGCGGGGTCGGCCCGGCCGCGGGATGTCGGGCTGCGCGGCGCGGCGGTACGTGGCGGCGGCGCTGAGCCGGTGCCGGGCCCGCGGGCTGCCGCTCTGGGAACCGCCTCCGGCCCGCGGGCTGCGGCCCCTGGGCGCGGGGGGAGCTGCGGCCTTCCCGCTGCTCCTGCTGCCGCGACGGCACCTCTCGTCGCGGTGAGGCCTGTGGAGGGGAGGGCTGGGCCCGGGGGGAGGGCGGTTTAGGGGTGTTGAGGGGACGGTTGGGGTGAGGGTAGGGGATGTAGAGGGGCTGTCGGGGGGTTGGGGAAGGGCGGGCGGTGGGGGACTGCGAGGGGGTGTTTGAGGGAGGGGGGTGGTGAGGTTAGGGGCTTTGAGGGGGGGTTTGGGTTGGGTGTGGGGTTAGGGGGGCTGTTGGGTCAGTGGGGGAAGACTGGGAGTTGGGAGGCTGTCGGGGGGGCTGGGGCAGGGATATGGGAGAGGGGACGATTGGGCTAAAGAGGCAACTGGGCAGGGGGGTGTCCAGGGGAGTTGTGACTGGCAAAGAGGTGGGGGGGGCAGGGAAGGGGGTGGGTGACTGGGAAGCCTTGTGCATATTGGGGCTCTCAGGGGGGGTGTGTGTGTGGAACTCGAGGGAGGTGCGAGGTGGGGGGCCATGCCTGGCCAGTGCCTGGGGCCGGGGCTGTTTCAGCCCCTGCACACCCACCAAACTACCTCTCTGCTCCTAGAAACCGTCCAGAGGGCAAAGTGCTGGAGACTGTGGGGGTGTTTGAGGCACCGAAGCAGCATGGCAAATATGAGACGGGACAGGTAAGCAGTTCTGGGAAGCGGAGCTGACCCTGCAGGCCCAGAGATCGGGTAGCCGAGTGATTTACCCGTAAGGAGGCTGCTGCGTTGTAGCAGGCCAGAAGTTTCACAGTTCAGTGCTCCTTGTCTCTGCTGTGTCTGCAGTTTGTCAGTCATCTGACAGTAGCAAGTTGATAAGAATCTGCAGCATGACACAACTGTTCCTACAATGGCATTTGCTCTGCTGGTCTTATTGAAGGGGTTTCTCCCTCTAAGAGCAGAAGAGACAATCAACTGAATTTGAGAAATAACAACAAAACTTGTCATTTCTGTGCTTATGACTCACAGATCTGTTTCCATGTTCCCAAGTGGTCTCTCTCAGGCTGGTTTCCTTTCTGCACTTCTGCTGTTCTATTACTTTATTACTGGTTTAGTCATTCACTTTTATGGAACAGAGATCATATGAATTTCTTCTTTCATCCCAGACTGTTTATATTCTGCTCTGGCTTCACACAGTGGTGATTTTCCCTGTATTCCCATCTCACGCAGTTATACTCTTTGTAAATGTTTCTAGTTTTACCTCAGTTAACACACTTTTTTAAATACTACCAGAAAAGGGCTTTTGGCTTCATGTTTTTTGTAGTATCTGATTGCCATGTATTAAAATGCAATTATTTGTTCCTTTCAGCTATTTCTTCACAGTGTGTTTGGCTATCGAGGAATAGTCCTGTTTCCCTGGCAAGCCAGGCTTTATGATCGAGATGTAGCTTCTCCTGTCACAGAAAAGTAAGGATTTATTCTGGTTTATATGTTGTTGTACTGTTACATTTTGTAGTAAGTTTCCTGGTTGGGCTAAACAAGTCTTTTTAAGGAGGACAATGGTATGGGTCTGTTTTGCATGAATATAAACTAGAGGAGACATTGCATGAGGATTAATTTTGTGTTAATTAGAGGCGGAATGGAAGTATGAAGGATGAGAGTGTGTGTGAAGGAAATTAAAAAAAAAAAAAAAAGTTCCTGACATTTTCTATCATAAATAACCCCCTTCTGTTGCTTTTTGAGTTAGGTCCAGGCTCCTGTGTTAAAATTGCAGGCTGCTGCTTCTGTAGATTACCAGGGAGTTGGGTTTGTCACCTGCCTCCCCATTTTCAGCCCACTAGGCCGAGTTCATCCTTCCTGTGGACTGAGTCGCTGTTCAATTCTCTCCCCTCGTCCATCCATTTGCCCCCTGGCCTGTGTTGGAGGTGTGCTGGAAAGGAGTGAGGAGTAAGAGAAGGAATCAGAGGGCAATAGAAATACCCACCCCAAATAGGAGACTGGACTGAGCAGGAAGAACTTCTGAGATGTCTGAAAACAGCTGCTGTGCCTGTGACAATCACTGGTGATTGTTATCTCAGCTTGTCTGTTGTTGTATGGGTGGCTGATGTGAGTTTAATTTGGATGGAATTGAATGATTACAGACTGTGAAATTTATTTTTTAAAAAAATCATTGTTTATGAATGTGCTTGGTCCTGGTAACAGCAGTTTGCTGCCATCCTGCACTTCAGCTCAGCACCCTGCTTTTCTTTTTAGAAGCGAGAACGCAGCAGGCCATGGTTCCAAAGAGGTCAAGGGCAAAACGCATACTTACTATCAGGTGTTAATAGATGCCCGGGATTGTCCACATATAGTAAGTAACTGGTCATCTTGGTATTGAAACTGAAATATCTTCTCCTATATGAATGCTTTAGATAGACAGGCACTGAAAGAAAATGGCTGTGATCACTAACTTGATTGTTTGGACTTTTAGGACAATTTTTTTCTCCAAGTCATATTTTCCCTGAGAAGGATAATCTGGAATGTCATATGACTGTTTTCTGGATCATGTGTCCCTTTTCCAACCTCACTTTCTCATCCTGTTGGCATTCTTATTCTGTTGCACACAGGACATTATGAATGTGGGTCGCAGCACTGAAAATGCTCTTCCCTTGTTTGAGTGAAGAACTAATCTAGAGGTATTAAAAGGAGAAATGTTCTGAGGTGAATTGGTTAAGTAAAATAAACATTACTTTAGAAACCACAATAGTGAACTGAAATGTGGCTGGAAACTGGCCTACAACAATCCCCACAGAAAGACATAAACCTCCCTTTTTCTCAGTCCCAGAGATCACAGACGGAAGCAGTGACATTCCTGGCAAATCACGACGACAGCAGGGCCCTCTATGCCATACCAGGTGAGTAAAATACACCTTCAACCTCTGTGGAGATGTGGATTGTCATGAGGTGAGGTCAGAAGAGTCACCAACAGTCACCTCCTGCCAGGGAAGCAGCCGTATCTACAGGGCATTCCGTGGTGGATCTGTCTGTAGTTTGGGGCTGTGCTAGAAACAACAGAATGACTAAAGTCCGTGATGCCCTTTTGGATGGATGGAAGCTGGGCAGACTCTGAGCAGACACAAGCATGCCTGCTTTGTGCTCTTGAGACATAGATCCCATACACATAGCCTGTTGCATACAGGCCATTCTACTTTGTTACCAGGACAGCTAGATCTCCGCTGATCCTGTGTGTTTCCTGCCCAAAGTCCTTTTGTGGCAGTGCAGTCACTTCCCAGGCAGTGTGTCTTTATCAGAGAAATCATTCTATGGAGAAATCTTGCAGAGGAATGCTGCCAAGGGTTATCACTGGCCCATTTCCTCCATTGCATGCAATTTTAGCTACTGCTGCCAAAATCTTTTTCTTAACATCTCAGTAGAGTGATCCATTTCTCTGCTGGGAGACACTTGAGCTGCTTTTCACTGGGGAATTTCAGTGGCTTTTGTTGGTTTTTTTTTTCCAGGTTTAGACTATGTAAGCCATGAAGATATCCTCCCCTACAGCTCCACTGATCAAGTGCCCATCCAGCATGAGCTCTTTGAGAGGTTTCTTACGTATGACCAAACAAAAGGTAATTTCTGGCTTCAGAGGGAACTCTGTTCAGAGCCAGGCGCTTGAGGTACTCTATAACAAGTACCCAGAACCCATCATCTTAGATACAGTGTAAAAATCATGGTCTGGTTTGGGTTTTGTCATAGTAAAGCTTCCTTTAAATAATTTTTATAACTATGTGAAAGGCATCCCTTTGAGGGGAGAGCACTCCAGATACAGTATGCCTCTCCTCATAAACTGTCATTTTTTCCCTCCCCTCAGTTCCACCTTTTGTAGCGAGGGATACGCTGTGCGCGTGGCAGGAGAAGAACCACCCCTGGCTAGAGCTCTCTGATGTGCACCGAGAAACCACAGAGAACATCCGCGTCACAGTCATCCCCTTCTATATGGGCATGAGGGTAGGTCTGTGTTACATGTCTCTGTGTTCTTTCTGCTTAACTTGCATATTTTTCTAAGACCAGTTTACTGACTGAGGGTACCTTCTGCTTACTGGTGAAATGACTTTAATCACAGTTGCGATTCATTGTCATGATGTCCAGCAGAGGTGTGAACATGAAACTGTTTTGCCATACATTTTTGGAGAGCAACTACTGCAGGTTGGCTTTTGCTTGTTATTTGTAGGATGGGAAATACCCTGGAGTGTTCTGCAGAACAGTGTCAGCAGGATATTTAGGAAGGCTTGTGAATCGGTCCTTTACTGCCTCAGTCACAGATGGGTGTGTGCGTAAGGTGGCATGAAGGCCATCTGCCCTGTAACGACAGACATGTCTGTTGTCCTGCCCAGTGATGAGGTGCTGTGGGTGGCTGCCCGTTTCCTGGTTCTAACATGGGTTAGAGCATTTGGCTAAAGCCTTCTCTTTATAGTGTGCTCTTTATAGTGTAAGAGCTTCATGTGGACCATCCAAAATGATGAGGCTCCAATAGATTTCTGAGTGGGAGGGCTGGGAATTTCTGCAGCAGTTTGATTTCCAAGTCCAGACAAGCACAGCTGCTGGGGAGCCTGTGCTGTGGCAGGTGGATGTTTTGGTGTGGATTTGCAGTTTCTGTGGAGCCCAACTGATGTTTGTCCTAACATTGTCAGAAAAACAGGTGCCTGAAGGCAAAGAAATGGGTGTTTCTAGATCTGTAGAAAGCACGTAATTAACATGGAGATCAACCCTCCGTAGTCACAAGATCCTTGTAAATCTCCCACCTCATGATTACCTGTCTAGAGCAGAGCCAGTGCCAGGCGGTAACTGATGGACTGCTTCGGAGAGCGGCTGGCCTTGTGCTCACACGACTTGTCTGCGTCGACCTGGCATGGAGCAAGAGCCCCTGTGCTTGTGCTGTGCTGACAGCTGAAGAGGTTTTGGCACTGAGCGTTGAAGGGCAGCTGCTAACATCTTTTGTTTCTCTTGACAGGAAGCCCAGAATTCCCATGTCTACTGGGTAAGTGCCTTTTGTTTCAAGAAGCAGCTAAAGGGAAGGAGTTTATTTGCTGTGGCATCATTGCTCTGTGATAAGCTCTGAGGGAGAATAGTCCTTGCCTGGCAACTGTTTCCCAGTATCAGCTGTGGTTTATCAACTGTTTGCAGCTGATTCCAGTTCTTGATAACAGTCTTTCTTCTGTCCAGTGGCGCTACTGTATTCGCTTGGAGAACCTTGATAGCGAAGTGGTGCAACTCAGAGAACGGCACTGGAGGATATTCAGCTTGTCTGGCACCTTGGAAACGGTCAGGGGCCGCGGCGTTGTAGGAAGGGTAAGTGTCGTGCAGCTTCTTCTGGGAAGTGCAGCCTGTTGCTGGACTCCTCTCGCTTGAGTTGATTTGCCAGTACCTTGCTTACTGGGCAGTAGAAATAGATGGAATAGGAAACTGGCAATAAAAAAGAAATCACGAGCCTTTCATCTGTTGTTAGTATGCATGAACTGGAATAATATGCAGTTTTGGAGAGTTGTTTGCCATGTAATTAATTGGTAGCGATGGTCAGGTGTGGATCTATTTTTCTTCTCGCTGTGTAAATTTCCTGTTGATGCCTGTCTGTGGAGAAATGTTAAGATCCATTGTTGATGCAGAGTGGTCTCTTCTTGTCTTCTCAGGAGCCAGTTTTATCCAAAGAACAGCCGGCATTTCAGTACAGCAGTCACGTCTCCCTGCAGGCATCCAGTGGTCACATGTGGTAAGAAGCACTTATTACTGCAGTAGTGGTTTAGATGTAGGACCCCACAGCGCTGAGCTGGGACGCAGTTTGCAGTCTGGAGTTATGGCTGAAAGGTGCGTGGAAGTGGACTGGACAGAGCATATTTGACAGTTAAAATTTTTATGAGCTTCTCTATAGCAGTATCCCAGTTAGTGATAAGATGATCTGTTGATTCTCTATAAAGAGAGGTTCCAGGCTAATTTATTTTCCTTCTGTGGTCTGTGCTAGACTGGATTTGAAAAGACATGAAGCAGTTTTCTATCATCTTCTGCTGTATTTGGTTTCTGTCCCTTCAGTGCAAGAGGCAAGGCTTCGTGCTGGTGTTTCTCTAGGCAGCAGGGATGTGTGCCCTGGTATCCCCTCTCTTTGGAGAGGACTGGGCTTTGATTCTATTCCTGAGTGAAACTGTGCAGTTCTGTGTCCACAAGGAATTGGCATGTGGGGTTATTCCCAGTTTAGTCCAGATAAGGCCTTCGGTCTCACTGGTGGTCAAGTCTCCTCTTCCCTAAGTGCAGGTAGAAAAGTGCTCAGCTGAGGTTTCTCTTTTCCTGTGCCACAGGGTTAAAGCAGTTTCCATTTGTTTTGCATTTCAGCTGGGTTAGCACATTTAGTGTCATCTCTGTGTGAGCAAGAAATGCACAGCCACCTCTTGCCTTCTGTATGACAGGTCTTTCTGGCTTGCATTTTTTAAGTGAATCTGTTTCAGGGTTAAGCTGCCTTGGAACTACCTTTGAGTTGGGAAAAGCAAGAGAGCAGCCCTTTGCCTAGAGGATACACCCCTGTTTGCCATGTTAAGCATTTTGAATTGCCTGAATGCATGCCCTGGGGAATAAACCCAGCTTAGTAGTTTTTTCCCTCTCTGCCTGCATCCTGAAGAGAAAGAGACAAAGGTTCTGCAGCTCAGAAGCTGCTCAGCTTGACTTGGGGTGTTTGATTGTGTCCTCTCTGTCATAAGAACCTGTTAGTTTATCTCCATGATCCTCGCCCAAGTCATGTTCTGCAGTACGGTCATCTGTAGTTCAGGGCAGTAAACAAATTGTTTGTTTGTACAAGCACAGGCAGATTCAGTTCTAAAATGCCCTTTCTGAAATGCAAAGCAGAAGCTATTCCAAATTACATCTGTGATGGGATTTCATATTGCTGCAGACTTCTTAACCAGTGGAGTTTCTGCCAAGAAATACAAATCTGAATTTACATGTAATCAGTTTGTAAAAATAGCTCAGATGGTTCTGTCCCCTGTGGAGTGGGAGTTAGGTAAACACTGCTGCAGATGCGTGGAGTGCGCCTACCTCCTGGAGGCTCCAATTATGACATCTTTATTCAGGAAATGTATATTAGAGATGCGATGTAAACCGCCCAGGAGTCTTCCAATAAATGAGTCATCCTGGCAGGCAGATGTCCTTGCCGCTGAACTGATGTACTTGCTGCTGGATGGGCCTTGCAAATGCAGCCCCGGAGTCCCCACGCAGGATATGGAAAGAGCTCATGTCTTACCTTCTTGCTGACAGTTCCTAGCTATGTTTGTCCCCGGCATCAGTGTGATCTCTGCTGTTATTTTGCAGGGGTACTTTTCGATTTGAGAGGCCTGATGGCTCCCACTTTGATGTCCGAATCCCACCCTTTTCTCTGGAAAGCAACAAAGACGAGAAGACCCCCCCCTCTGGCCTTCACTGGTAGAGCAGAGCGAATGCTGAGACCCAGAGAGACCTGTGTGTGTTGTAGACCTTTGCCTCCCCATTATGCTGCAGTCAAGAACACAGAGCTTTTAAACATTTTAAACCATTTTTGTTTTAACTGTTGTCTAACGGGGAGGCTTTTTTTTGAACTTTTAATACCGGCTTGTAAACATAAGCTGTGTTACAGTTAACCCTTCCCTTCGTGGCACCTGCTGGGATTGGAGCTGGGGGACGTAGATCTGTGCTGCTGCAGAAGATTGGCCCCCTCAGCAGGCCTGGACCCTTTCCACTGTGTTGTGAATTCTCTGCAATGTGAGGTTTCTCTAATAAACTGGCCCTTCCAGTTGCAACCAGTCTTCCTTTATAAACCAAGGCCTAGGCTTTGCATCTAGCCTGCCCCAGCTTGTTGCTCCCCCCTCACCCATATGCACAGCGGAGTCAGCCCAGACTTCTTGCTGCTTCAGAAGGCAGCAGTTGAGGCTGTTTTAGGGAGCAGGAATGTGAGCTCAGCTTTCCTGCAATGCAGCGTTCTGGGATGTAGCCAGCGCGTGGTGGAGCAGCCTGTGAGCTCCACTCATTGCACTGCTTGTCTGGGCTGTGCGCTGGAGCAATGTGAAGCCCGTTTTGTTGGGGAAGGAGGGTTGGCAGGTGGTGCTGAGCAGGCTGCCGCGGTGTCTTGTGTGCGTAGAGCATCGGGCTGCGTGTTGTGACAGTACAGGAGAGCTGAAGGGGGCCCTGCCCCTGCAAGGGTTTGCCTTGCTGCAGCGACGTGCGTTCAAACTGCTTGAGGATACTTCCCTGCTCATGCTGCAGCTGTAACTGTTATTTCCTTGGTAGTTTCTGCTTTGGCAGGAAGATCTTGTTCTAACCTGCAGTGCTGTCAGCTGCAGTGAGGTGGTGCTTGGCTTTCTGCTCCTGCTTGCTCATCTCAGCGGGTTGTGATTATTTTATTTTTTTTTTTCTTCTTTTTTGGTAGTCTGTGTGGGGTCCCTGCAGAACCACACAGGTCAGCAAAATAGCTGTAAGCTTAAGATGTGTGGATTTGTGGGAATTCTGTTTTTCATGTGAAGTGCAAATCAGGTGTTAGCTCTTCTTACAAGCCAGAGCAGCTCTCAGCAGCTCTGAGGAGTGCAGAGATCTGGGGAGACATCAGCCTCTGTGGTGGGACCCTTCTGGCTGTCTCTGGGTTTCCAGGCTTCTGGGTGACACAGGGGCAGAGGTAGTTGGCTTTGTGATAGGAACCCTAGGCAGAAAGTTTCGAACCTTGCTCCTTTCCCTGGTCTTGCTTAATGACAAGGTAGAACTAACTCACAGGACTCTTGTTTTTCTTGATTTGGAAGTATCCTAGTTATTCCCTCCTCCCCAAGTCCCCTCTGAGCAGCCTCTTCGCGTTTGGCTCTGCAAGGCAGTGCTACAGGCTGTCTTGGCTGATGGACAAACAGCCTTCAGAAATGACAGCGGGAGACACTCGCATGCTGTCCTGCAGCCAGCACCTGTATAGAGAGACGTGATTACTACTGCTTAAACAGTGTTTATTTGTCTCTGGTCTCTTAATTTTTTTTGTCTTCCTTCCTGTCAGGTAGGACATGCTATCTACATTGCTTTTAGTTTGAAAAGTTTAGACAGCCAGCCTGCTTTTAGGGGTAGAAAAGGATCTAAAGAACAGCCCACAGCTGACAACCCCATGTTGCTGTTGTCATGCTGATTTCTTCGCAGGAGGAAGAGGGAGAGATGTTGCCTCTAGTTCAGAGGAAGCACGGACCTATAGGAACCTGCTTTTCCCCTCCTATGCCGTTGCTCAATTGGGATCGGAATAGCAGCTGCCCTGCCTCTCCCTTGGAATTGCAACACTGCTGTAAATGTTTAACCTTATTGCTCACCTGCCCTTGTTTCTGGGGTGCTGTGGATCTAATGCTCCCAGTAACAAGCAGAGAGAGTTGTATTCTGGAGTGATGGCGTGGTCCTGCAGCAGGGGCTCTGTCAGTGCCAGGCAGAGCAGCTTTTGCAGCTGCAAGGTGTTTGTGGTGTGTTTGGTGTGACGTGCCACTGGGGCAGGGTACGGCTGAGGCCTCGGGCCTGGGAATACGTTCTTGGCTGGAAAACTATTGGCAAGAACCGAGGTGACCAGCGGTGCCAGTAACAGATGGAGCTGGGACAAAGAGGAGAAATGTTTTGGCTCCATCAGTCTTTGTGGAGGGGGGCAGAGGGGCCCCCTGCCTCCTCCAGGGTGCAATGCTGAGAGGCCTGGGGCTCAGGGAGGGCCTTTCCTCAACTACTTTTTTCCACAGGACTGTTTCCAGAGCGTGGGCGAGCCCTCTCTCTGCGGGCAGGCAGCTTTCCTCGCTTGTGTAAATACCTGTACAAAGAACTAATCAATAAAGCGCTGAAGGAACGGCTGTCGCTCCTGCCTCTCATTCCCCCCTCGCCGCGGCGCTGACCGGCACCAGCCTCCCTCCCTGGGGCTCCCCCGCTACTCTCCCGCCCTCTCCCCGGGGCCAGGCCCGCCGCTCCTCCCTCCTCCAGGCCCGAACCACCCCCGTCCCTCCAGCCGCCATTTTAGTCTGTGCGCAGCGCCGCGCGCTCCCGGCGTGCCCCGCGGCGCCGGAAGTGACGCGAGCGGAAGCGCTGAGGAGGGCAGCGAGGAGGCAGCATGGTGGCGGCGGCGGGCGCCCACCGGCCCGGGCCGCTGAAGCAGCAGAACAAGGCGCATAAGGGCGGGAAGCACAGCGGGTCGTCTCAGCGCCGCGCTGGAGGTGAGGCAGAGCGGGCCCGGCCGGGTTCCCCGCCAGCCCTGCGCGCCGCGGCCCGCCTGACCGATCTCTCCCCGCAGGCCGCGTCTCCGTTAAGGCCCAGCCTCGCCGGCGGCTCCGAGACCTCAGCAGGGTGGACCGGCGGCACCAGGCGCTGCAGCTCCGCCGGCAGCGCAAGGAGGCGGTGAGGGCTGCGGGGGGAGCGGGAAACGGGGCGGTTCGGGGCTTTGCGAGGGGGCTGTGGGGAGCGGGAATGGGGCCGGTGCGGGTGTGTGCCTGTGGGGATCGAGCCGGTTTGGGCCTTTGCTGGGGGATCAGGAGCTGGGCCGGGGAGAGGAGTGGGTGCCTGGGTCAGGTCAGTTTGGGGCACGCGGAGCGTTACTGGACCGAGTGGGTTCGGGTTGAGCTGCGGTGGGATCCGGTCTTGATTTTGGGGGGCGGGATTCACACTCTGCAGTTGTGCCCACAGGTGCTGGCAGAGAAGCGGAGCTTGGGCAGCAGGGATGGGCCCCCACACCTCGTGGTTCTGGTGCCGCTGCACAGCAGGGCTGCAGCCCACGACACGCTCCGTTTGCTGCAGAGCCAGGACTCGGCAGTTGTTCACCTGGATGAGGGGAGAGCTGGTGGCTTTGTGCTCCTCTGTCCCCGACTGAAGCAGCGCTGGCGCTTTGTGACAGCCCAGACAGGTGAGGAAACGCTGTTGGTGTGTGGTTCTTGGCTCCGTACCCCTGGCAGCCCCAGTAACGGAGGTGTTTTGTGTGCAGGGGACCTTCACTCTGTCTTAGACCTGGCAAAAGTTGCTGACTCCCTCCTGTTCATCCTGGATGCTGCAGATGGCTGGGACAGTGCCGGGGAGCACTGCCTCTCCTGCCTCTTTGCACAGGGGCTCCCCAGTTATGGTGAGTGAGGGAGAAACGTTAACGACTTCTAGTGGGGTATAAGTTGAGAGGGTGCTTGACAAGGATTTACTGTTGCAGTAATTAAAAACTACAGATGTTAATAGGTGATCACAGATCTTTGACCGCTCTGTTTCTGAGCATAGATTGGCTGGCTGAATGTCAGTCTCATGCTGCCTTGTTGTGTTGTGGCCAGTCGTGGTTCAGCCCAGCCAGCGGCTAAGCACCAGGCAGCTGCTTGCTCGCTCTCTGCTTCTTGCATAAATAAAGTGAGAATAAAAATAAATAAATAAAATGGGAATGGAAAAAAAAAAAAGTAAAACTCATGGGAAGAGTTTGGTAAATAAAATATAATAACAACCACAGTAATAAAGAAAAATACAGTACTAGTAATGAAAGTTAATATAATAAAAAGCAGAGAGAAAAATAAAACCCAAGAAAAGCTACGTGATGCACAACGCAATTGCTCACCACCTGCTGACTGAGCAGCAGTCCGCTCCCAAGCCAACTCCCCCCAGTTTGTATACTGAGTATGATGTCCTGTGGTATGGAATAGCCCTGTGGCTAGTTGGGGTCAGGTCTCCTGGCCATGCTCCCTTCAGCTTCTTGTATACCTGCTCACTGGCAGAGCTTGGGAAACTGAGAAATCCTTAACTTAGGATAAGCATTACTTAGCAACAACTAAAACATCAGTGTGTTATCAACAGTACTCTCCCACTAAATCCAAAACACAGCACTGTACCAGCTACTAAAAAGAAAATTATCCCAGCCGAAACCAGAACACTAACCCGTGGAGACTGTTGTGGGTTTTGACCTCTGGGTGCATGGTGGTGTCAGTATTGGATTGGTTTTCAAGGCCTGGAGAGTGAAGGGATTCAGACACTTTTCTTGCTAAGTTCAGTTCCTGGGCCCTTATCTCCATGGTCTCATTTAGTCTCAAAATCTTATCTCTGAAGACAGGTTTTTTGTCCTGAGTGTTCTTTTCTGCACCTTTGTGGTGTGAATCTGGTTATTTGGGTTGCTCATATCTGAGTGTTTGTCAATGCTTGGTAAAAAGAGTACAAGAAGGTTTATGATTTGATCCTGAACTCTGTTCTGTGCACTGCTTGGTAGCTCTTGCTGTCCCAGGGGACACTGACTTGCCACTGAAGAAGCGGATAGATATCAGGAAGAAACTTGCCAAAGCCATTGAGAAGCGCTTTCCTGAGGCCAAGCTCTTCCCCCTGAACACGGAGCAGGAGTCCTCGCTGCTGCTGAGGCACCTCGCCGCCCAGAAGCAGCGGCATCTCGCTTTTCGGGACAGGCGGGCTCACCTGCTCGCCTACGCTGCCGAGTTTGTGCCTGGTCAAGAGAGCGACCTGGTTGGGACCTTGAAAGTGTCTGGCTTTGTCCGGGGACAAACTCTCGATGTGAACAGCCTGGTGCATATTGTGGGGCATGGAGACTTCCAGATGGGCCAGGTGGATGCCCCCCCTGACCCCCTCTCTTTAAACCCCCGAGTGGTTAAAGGACAGAAGAGAAGTCAGGACATGGAGGTACAGGTGTGTGGGAGCTCAGGGCTTTGCTGGGCCTGTTAGAACATGATGTTTCTAAACTTTCATTGGGAAAATACAACTGGTTGTATGTGGTCAAGGGAAGGGGAGTTGTATCAGAACCAGTAGGCCTGTGTTCTGCCACTGAGCTGAGATTCCTTGCCCACAGCATATAACGAACATTACATTACAACACAACATACATGATACTGAGGGGAGTTTTGCTTCAGACTGATTTCTAGCTTGAGTTAGATGTATTCACAGCTGGGAACTCTATTCTTGGCCTTCAGAATGACTCTATAAATGGTACCGATGAGATGGAGGAAGATGTTAAGGTCCTGATGAAGGCAGATCCAAGCAAGCAGGAGTCTTTGCAGTCAGAAGTGGTTCCTGATCCCATGGAAGGGGAGCAGACTTGGCCTACTGAAGAAGAATTACAAGAAGCAGAGGGTGAGTAGCAGCGATACTTCTGTACCTTTACCTTGTCCCTGTTAAGACGGTTGTTAGAAACCCTCTGTCACTGGAATGGCTGAGGATGGCTGTGAGAAAACGTGCTAGCTGGGTGCCTGGGACTTCCATTCCTAGTCCTATCACCTGACGAGCAGGCTGCCTGGTTTGCCTGGCAGTTAGCAGGGTTACATTTTAGCTGCCTTTTCTGGGCCCTGGCAAATTCTGTGGTGGGAAACAGCGATTCTGGTCTAGAGCTGATCTTGGCTCTCCTGGTGTAAATGTGTAAATGGCAAAGGAGAATTGTTCCTGTATTAACCATTGGTGGGAACCCTACAGCTTCTCTGAAGGAAAACAGGAGGGTGGTGAAGGTCCCCAAAGGCACATCCAAGTACCAGGCTGCCTGGATTGTGGATGATGGAGAAGGCAGCAGTGAGAAGGATGGTGACGAAGATGATGACATCGATGATGATATGATGGAAGAGGCAGTTTCCCAGGTACTTCCAAGAGCTGATACTGCAGGTGGTCTCCAGGGCATTATTGTGTATTCTGGGACAATCCTGTCCTTCCGGCTTGCTCCATGTAAGGGTACAACACAGAGCCAGGACTCACCTGGATTTCCATTGTTAAATCCGTCACGTGTATCATGTTGTTTCTTTGACCTGTTAGATACTGAAATGAGGGAGTGTGGTGTAGCTTGGGGCACGATTCACACGGTGCGAGTACACGCAGGGTTTGCAGTGCTGCAGGAGCATCAACAGAGCGTCTGTGCTCATGGGCTCTGTGCTGTCCTGTGTGTCAGGAGGGGGAAAGCAGCGAGGAGGAAGAGGAACCTGCAGAGGAGGAGTGTGAGACTATGACCATTTCTGAGTGCTTGCGGGATGACCAGTACGATGAGAAGGTGGAGGAAGATGAACAGATGCTGGAGAGATACAAACAGGAGAGAATGGATGAAATGTTTCCAGATGAGGTGGACACGCCACGTGACATACCTGCCAGAGTTCGGTAAGAAACAGGATGCTTTGCTGGGAGAGGAGCTGGAAGGTGCTTTTCTGTCTAGTTTGGTGAGATGGGGCAGGAAGCCTGTGATGTCTTAGCCGTGGTGTCTGAACCTGGCTGAAGGACTCTTCTGAAGACTCACTCCTAGGCTCTGAGGCTTCCAGGGGAGGCACTAGTTGGGGGAGCCATTGGTTGGGCCTGGGAAGCTCCCCGTGGCGGGGAGAGCTGGGTCCTGACCTGGGAGAGAGAGGAGGATGGCAGAGCCCTGATGCAAGGGCAGGTTGTTTGGGGACTTGGCTGCTGTTTCTTGTTCTCTCTGTATGAAGAGCCAACATTTGATTTGCTCCCTTTGCCCTCTCTGAAGGAGTGAGTCCCTGCAGACCACAGAAGGTGCTGCCCACACCCCTTGACTGGTGAAGTAGTTAGTCTTTCCTGTTCTCTGTTCTCTAGGTTCCAGAAGTACAGGGGGCTGAAGAGCTTCCGGACTTCTCCATGGGACCCCAAAGAGAATCTCCCAAGGGATTATGCCAGGATTTTCCAGTTCCAGGACTTCTCCCGAACGAGAAAGCACCTCTTCCGGCAAATACAGAAAGAGGAGACTGAAGGAGCCTCGGTAGCTCCCTCTTCTCTTGCTGATCAATTCCCCTGCTGTGTTCCCTTGCTCCTAGTAGGAAAGACTTGCTGGGTTGGTGGCTGGGTGGATCTCTTCAGCCAGCTGGTTCATGAACTCTTGAAACCATGAGTTCAGATTATAATTGTTCTCCTGGATTCCCTCTCTAACCCAGGCACATGTTACTTGTGACTGTTGAGAGAAGTACTCACAACTGATCCTCTCTTTTTGGCAGGTTGGCTGGTACGTTACACTTCACATCTGCAATGTCCCTGTCTCGGTGATGGAGAGCTTCAAAGAAGGAAAGCCCCTAGTCTTGTTCTCGCTGCTTCCTCACGAACAAAAGGTGATTAAGTGTGGCCCTGCTGATATCTTCTAGGTGTGCAGCTCCTTGTCTGATTCCCTCAGGCTGCATGGCTTGGAGAGGTTCTGGCTGCAGAGGGTTTGAGCTGAAATCTCCCCGCATTGCTTGCATTTCAAAATAGGGCCTTCCCTTTGGTCAGAGCAGGCTGAAGCTGCCAGGAGTGTTTAGGCTAGAGTGTCTGAGCCTGGCTGAGGTGTCTGCATTGGTGACCAGCAGTCCTTTGGGTAGCTGTTGTCAAGGGCATTCATCTCTGCTGCAACATCCCATTGCTTTCTGCTCTGTCTGCCATCGCCTGCCAGCCCTGCTGTCCGCCCCTCACAGTGCTGCCTCTCTTGCAGATGTCCGTGTTGAATTTCCTGGTGCGTCGGCATCCGAGTAACAGCGAGCCGGTGAGGGCAAAGGAGGAGCTGATCTTTCACTGTGGGTTCAGACGCTTCCGAGCATCCCCCCTGTTCTCCCAGCACACCTCAGGTTTGTGAGGGACTGGTGGGGTGGGCATGGGCATGCCAGGAGGTGGGGCTGGGGTTTTCTAGGGCAGGAAGCCTGTGATGTTTTAGCCGTGGTGTCTGAACCTGGCTGAAGGACTCTTCTGAAGACTCACTCCTAGGCTCTGAGGCTTCCAGGGAAGGCCCTAAATAGTGGAGAGTGGAAGGGCTTAGGCAAGGTGGCTTGCTGCTCTGGGCAAGACGGTGGCAGGCTCCACGCAGTGAGCTGGTAGCTCAGAGGATCACCTTTGTTCCCAGATACTCTGCCAGCAGAGGAGGGATGTATGTCACCCGTTTTCCTAAAGCACAGAGCCTGTTTGCCAGGGACAAATGGGCTCAATGGGGCTTCCCAGAGCTCTGAGGAATGCTGTTGGCCTGAACTTGATCATTGCTGTTCTGTCCTAGCTGATAAGCACAAGCTGGAGCGTTTCCTGCGCCCGGATGCTACCCTGGTGGTGACTGTTTACGCTCCCATCACTTTTCCTCCTGCCTCAGTGCTTCTTTTTAAACAGAGAAGTAACGGTAAGTTTGTAACTGCTGAGGAGGTGGTGTCTGGGAAACAAACATTAGCAGGCCATTCCCATACCCCACTTAAAAGTGCATCTATCTAGGAAGTATGACTTGAAAAAGCTGTCTCCTTCATGTTGTTTGAGGAGATTAATACATTTCTAACCCCGTAATTACTGGCACCTTTGTCTGTCCCTGCTGTGGGGTTGCTCTGGGTCTGGCACCATTTGGGGAAAGGGGTTGTGGTGGGGGAAGAGGTGATGGAGGCACCTTCTGTGGCGCTGTCCCGTGTTCTAGTGACTCTGCCTTGCAGGAATGCATGACCTCATCGCCACGGGTTCTCTGCTTTCCGTGGACCCAGACAGAATCGTCATCAAGCGGCTGGTGCTCAGTGGCCATCCTTTCAAAATCTTTACCAGGACAGCTGTCGTGCGATACATGTTCTTTAACAGAGGTACGGCTCGTCTCGGTGTGGTGGGAAGAGGGGACCTGGAAGCAGAACTCCTGTCCCTGCGGGAGCAGTTGTGTTGGTACAGCAAAGCCTGTTTTTTACCTGTTTCATGTTTTGATCTCCAGAGGATGTGATGTGGTTCAAGCCAGTGGAGCTGAGGACAAAGTGGGGTCATAGAGGACACATCAAGGAGCCATTGGGTAGGTTTGATTTGATATTTATCTCTGATGCTGGGCAGGATGTGGACCTCCTGGGCGGGAGAAACAGCTAATGACCTCTTCTGCTCTCTGCCTAGGGACCCATGGTCACATGAAGTGCCATTTCGATGGACAGCTCAAGTCCCAGGACACGGTACTGCTGAACCTCTACAAGAGAGTCTTTCCTAAATGGACTTATGACCCTCACGTTCCAGAGCCCGTGCCGTGGGTGAGGAGCGAGAGCGCGCTGCCAGTGCAGGAGGTGGAAATGGAGTAAGTCTCCAGTGTGGCAGTTTTCCCTGGATGCTGTTCTCAGCCCGTGCGCCGTGAGGGCAGCACCGGTATCTTGGACGTATTACTGCTGGGGTCTGTACAGGGGCAGTTGTCTCACCAGCTGCTGTTCAGGTATCAGCTATAGCTATTTATTTTAATGGAAAATGTTTTCAAAAATATCTCGGTGCCTCTGTCTTGGTGGTGGCAGCCAGCTGTGGAGGCCAAAGGGGGCTGTGTGCACCCCTTGTCTAGTGAACCCCTTGGCCCACTCTGGCTGTTGTCTTTTCCATGTGCCCTGCCACAGCGGTGTGTGTGAGAATTTTGCTGTATCAAGGGCAAGAGTTTGCTGGAAGTTACTGTGACGCTAAGAAAGGCCAAGTAGCAGCTGGGGAGAGTGAGTGCAGCTCACTGGAGGCCTGTCCCAGAGCAGGGCAGTTGGGGAGAACAGACTGTGCTTTGTTTCCAGACCCCCCACTAACAACCCTTTACTGTGGAACCAAGTGACTCTGTGCTGTAGAGACTAATGCCAGCATCCCTTGTCCCTCCACACAAACTTTTGAACGTTTGGGGTTGTTCATCTGTTTTTAGTAGTGCACAAACTAGACCCTACAAATTCAGAATGAGGTTTCCGTTGCTTGAGACACCGCTCTGTTCTCATTCCGCTTTCCCAGGGAGGTCTGTGAGCCAGGTCAGGGAGCTCAGGTCCACGTTTCCCCCACACAGCACGATGCAAACGTTCTCCACGTCCCGGGGGACTGCCTGGAACTGCTCTGAGAGCACGGCCGCCACTCCCACGCCCGCTGTTGGCTCAATCAGCAGCTTCATCCTTTCCCACACCAGCCGCGTGGCTCGCTGTTGGGACAGAACACCAGCTGTCATCCCAGCAGCAAGTACAGGCTGCTCCGGGGCTGCGGAGGGCATTGTGTGTGCACATCTCTCTGCAGCGCTCTGGGAAGGGAGAGCAGAGCTTCCGCCAGCCCTTTCCAGCTGGAGACACTGTGGGTGTTGCACAGCTGCAGTGGTGTGCAGGGGCTTGTGCTGCCCTGGGAGAGTGGAAGGGTGAGAATGGAAGGGCAGAGCATGGATGGAGGCAGCTGCCTCCTGGCAGCTACCGTGAGAAGGCAGCCGGGAGCTTTTACCTTGATTTCTTCCTCTGAGACCGTCAGGACGTCATCAACCAAATCCCTGATGATGGGCCATGTGTTTGGTCCAATGCTGGTTTTAACTGCATCTGCGATGGTATCTGGTGGGTGAAGGTTGGGGGTCAGTTCCCCTCTCACCTTGGACTGGTAACAGTCATCGGCGTTGCGTGGCTCGGCAGCAAACACTTTCACATCTGGTCTCAGAGCCTGCGCGGAGAAGGAGCCGCTTGGTTGAGACTAGTGTGTGCCTGTCCGTGCCCAGGGGGCCAAGCAGGCACTGCTGTTGTGCAGAGCCCAGGCACCCAGAGATTGTCACAGCAGGGTCTCTCAGTTTCTAAACAGAAAAGGTGCTGCCTGTCCTGGGAGCCCTGCTCTTCCCTCAGGGAGATGCAGCCACTGTTTCCTGGATGAGCTGTTGCCTACCTTGATGGCAACTGCTATTCCTGCAATCATTCCTCCGCCTCCAACAGGAACCACCACTGCATTTACTTCGGGGGCCTGTGCAGAAAAGGAAGCGTGAGTGCTTCTGGGACCTCGGGTACACCTTTTTGCTGTGCCCCTCCCTACAAGGAGAACAACTCACCTGCTCCAACACCTCCAGGCCGATTGTACCTTGCCCCGCGATCACTGCCAGCTCCTGGTTGGGGTGCACCATGACTCCTCCTGTCTCCTGGACTACACGAGATGCTGTCTCGGCTCTGGACTAAGGGAAAGCGCAGATGGTCACATCTCAGTCTGGCAGGGCCCTGTCCCTGGCCGCTCTCCCCTGTGCCTTACCTTGTCACTGGGCTCGCACGGCACCAGCGTGGCACCGTAGGTGCGGATGGCGGCTTGCTTACAGTGCGGGGCTGTCCGGGGCACCACGACATAGGCAGGAATCCCTGTGTGACAAAAGAGGAGGCAAATCCAACAGCCAGAAAGCTGCAAGGAGCCAGTTAGCGCTGCAGGAGCAGGCTCTGTCTTGCCTATGCCAGCTTCTGCACATGTTCAGGAGAGGGACAGCCCTGCTTATCTCCAGGACTGGCAGAGCCTCTGCCCAGGAACCAGCTCTGCATTTACCCCTGGCCCGGGGCTGGGGCTGCAACCTTCGTGTTGGGTACGTGTTACCTTCGGCCTGGGCAGCACAGGCGAGCGCCTGCCCGTGATTCCCACTGCTGTGTGTCACGACAGCCCGGGGCAGCTCTGCTCCATCGCGCTCGCTTTCCTCAACGAGGCTCCTGACTGCGTTCAGGGCACCGCGGATCTGGAAGGAGAGCGCAGCCCCCTCAGTGCCACTGCCCAGCGTGCAGGTGGGGAATCTTCTTCCTTGGAGCCTGCCCTGTGCCCTGGGAAGCGCTTCAGCCCCGTGCAGGGTGGCAGAAGCCACGTCTGCTTCGAGGGCTGGGAGCTGCCGGCGGGAAGTGAGTTTCTCCGGTGGAAGAAGGGACAGGCCCTGCCGCCGTCCCCGCGCACCTTGAAGGAACCGGTCTTCTGGAAGAGCTCGCACTTGAAGAGCAGCCGTCGGCCGGCCAGGCGGTCCAGGCCCCCGCTGGTGAGCAGCGGCGTGCGGGGCAGCCGGCCGCGGAGCCGCCCCTCGGCCGCCCGCACATCGCGCAGCGCCAGGCGAGGCTGTGCGGCCATGGGCTGGGCGCTGCGCGGCCCGAACGCGCATGCGCACGGCGGCGTGGGCTGCGCGCTGCCCGCGGGGGGACGCGCATGCACGCCGTGGCGACGTTAACCCTACGCGGCGTGAACGCGCATGCGCGCGGCGGCGGCTTTTTGGCCCTGCGCGGCCGCCGTCCGTTTGTCCGTTCCCCCCCCTCCCCACCAGCCCCCCCGGCGGAGGGAAGATGGCGGAGGGGCTGGAGCGCGTCCGTGTCTCGGCCGCCGAGCTGCGGGACATGGTGGCGGCGCAGGCCTGCGCTGCGGCGGGCGGCGGACGAGGTGAGGGGGTGGCAGGGACCGGCGGGGCGGCGGTGGTGGTGTCCCTCAAACGGGGTTCGTCACCCGGTGTGCAACAGCCGGGCTCGCACCCAGAGCCGAGATATCCGTTTATTCCCTGGTAGCGCAAAGATGGGTGCTGGGGGCTAATTCCACAAAGCTAGCACGCCACACAAAGGAGCTATAGCTTATTTCTCCTGTTACATGATTAGTAAAAACCTATCTTAAGTTTACACTCGTTGCTCCGTAATTACCATTCCACTTGCTATTGGATAGCTATATTTAAATTAGCCTCGCTTGCTGTGTAAATTAGCACGCATGCTCCTTGCAGGTGTGTGTGTGTGTGTAGGGGGGGGCGGCAAGTTTTTTGGTCTTGAATTGAATCTGTGGTTGCGATCTCCCCCCACTGCCTTTGCTTCTCCCCTAGTTTCCACAGGTCATGCTTTTTAGGTAATCATCCAGCTCCTGGTGCCTTCTGGGGCAGGATGCTCCCCTCTTATCAATCCCTTATCACATCTTCAATGGTGAAGTCGTTAGCAAGGCCTGGATCCTATGAGGCTTACACAATAGAGCCACAAAAGATGGAGCTTACACAATGGAGCCAGTCCTTGTACTTGATGAGAAACATTGAGAGCAGGGAGCCGCTGTTTGGGCCTTCCCCCTCCCCTCAGCTCGGCCGCACCACCCGACTGGGGACATGTTTGTCCCTGGTGTGAGAGTACATAGAGAACAGAGGCTGCGGGGCCTGCCCCCTCAGGGACCTTTCTGCCACCGCCGGGGCCGAGCCCCTGATAGTGGTGGCCTTCACGTGGCTGAGGTGTGGTGGTACAGGCTGGGGCAAGTTCCTGACGGGAAGAAGAAGTTGAGAAAATGCAGCACGTAACTGCCCAGCTTTGGTGAAATGTTTAATTATGGTGTGTTCTGTAATGAGTTTTTGTGTGAGTACAGTTACAGAGAGGAGGAGAGAAACATTAATGAGTTGTGAGCAGGTGAGGGAAACGTATCTTTGACTCAAAACGATCTGTTGGCAGAGCAGGGGGGCTGGTAGAGAAGGCAGCGTCTTCAGATAGAAAGGCTCCTGCACCAGCGGCAGGCAGGCAACTCCTCCTGAGACCTGTAACGCGAAAACGTTATGCCTGGTGCTTGAATATGTGTGCTCAGGTCTTGCATTGTGTGTGATCTCAGCTTGTTGGTGCTTTGAGGCAAAACCTGTTGCAGGATGTGTTTTCGAAGTGAATCAGGCCAAGGATTTGGGCAGCTTCATTATACTTTCTCATATTCTACTCTTACTGTGTGATTTCCTGTAAACCTTGACAGGGATTTTCAGATCTGTCCTCTTGGACCTGCCCTGAGGGTAGTAGGCCCTTTGTCTTTACTTAATATTTCTCCTTGAGTATTTGTCATGATATTTTTTTAACCCTGGCAGGTTTGTGGTGGGAATAACTTTATTCTGCCTATTTTTCTCCAGAAAACATAAAGGATGTGAAGGAGCCGAGGCATCGCAAAGACAACAGGCGCCCAGACCTGGAGATTTACAAGCCTGGCCTCTCCCGACTGAGGAGCAAACTTGTGCCACCAAAGCACGAGGCCTCGGAGGAGAGGAGCAGAACTGAGGAGGGCAAGGAGGAGAGTCTCGGTGACAAGGGCTCTTTGGGAAGAGGGGCTCCAGTCATGGAGGATTTCGGCAAAGGTGATAGCCCCAAGCAGAATGGTCCTTTGGAGGAAGATGAAGAGACAGACACTAAAGATGGTCTTCAGATCCAGGAGAGCTTGTCTAAGCAGCCCACTCCAGATGAGTGGTGTCCCAAGACCACCAGGAGAACCAAGAAGCCGGACCAGCAGATCTACCAGCCTGGGAAACGCCTGCATTCAGCTGCTAAAGAACTGTCCCTGCGGTCAGCTACCGAGGAGGTCACCAGCAAGATGGAGCAGCTGAAAGTCGGGAGAGATGAAGAGGCTGAGAAAGGTACTGGAAAAGACAGTAACAGGAAAACGAAATCAAGCAAGGAGGATAGAGAGGGGAGCCAGGCAGGAGAAGGAGTGAAAGCCTCAAGGGGAGAAAAAGGAAGACAAATAGAGCGAAGCGACAGGGTAAGGAGAACAAGCGACGAGGTGATGCAGGAGAAGCTGGGCTCTGCCAAATGGTACTCCTACACGGACAAGCGGCGGAGCCGGTACCGCACCTGCAGCACAAGCTCAGCCGGAAGCAACAACAGTGTGGATGAAGCCCCGCTCATGGATGGAGTGGAGAGGCGTCAGGAGCGTGCCAGAGAAAGAATACGTCCTAGGAAGCAGCTCTCTACGTCCTCCACTGACTCCTTGGACGATGACAGAATTGATGAGGCAGAAGCATATGTCTCCAGCAGGAATTTGGACAAGAAAAAGCACTCAGGGCAGAGTCGAGCTTCTAGGAGTGAGAGCGAATGGAGCAGCAACGGCAGGGAAGTCAAGGGACCCTTTCGAGTCACATTTGACAGCAAGACTATGAACAGGGATATCAGTCTGGCAGACACAGATAAAAAAAAGCCCTTGAAGGCGGTGAGGAGCCAGAGCAGAGAGCCCCAAGGGAAGGGCCGTGGGATTCTGTTCCTGCCTGCCAACACGGACCTCTCTGCCAGCACCGCGGGCTCCCCTGAACCTAGTCACCCTGGGCCCAGGCTCCTGCTCACTGGGGCTGGGGGTAAAGGCCCCCGAAGCAGGGGCCGAGGTGGCACTGCTCGCAGGCTGTGGGACCCAAATAACCCGGACCAAAAACCCACCCCGAAGAGCCAGACGGCTCAGCTTCATTTTCTAGACACAGATGATGAAGTGAGCCCCACCTCCTGGGGAGAAGCCCGCCAGGCCCAGACATCCTACTATAAGTTCCAGAACTCTGACAACCCCTACTATTACCCTCGGGCCTCTGGTCAAGGGCCCCAGTATCCATATGGTGGGTACTCCCTGCAGTATCCTATGGGTCCAAGCAATGGTGTGTACCCAGGAGCCTATTACCCTTGGTACCCCGGCCAGGCAGGGCAGTATATGTGCGGCCCACTCCCCCCAACTCCTCTGAGTCCCAAAATGGAGCAGCAGATGCGGAACATGAAGCAGCAGGAGCTCAGCAAACTCCTCCGTGAGGCTGGGAACCAGGAGCAGCAGCTCAGCAATCTGCTTTCCAGAGACCGCATCAGCCCGGAGGGGCTGGAGAAGATGGCTCAGCTGAGGTTTGTGGCTGTGCTGTAGAGGGGTGTGTGACCGAGTCATTTCCAGGGTGAACTACCAAAAATGTTATCCGGAGAATGGTGTGTCCTTGGGGATCTGGTATACTGGAGATGTCAGTGTCTCAGACTGGGGGATGGAGCAGTGGCTCACTAGCTTTTGATGTGCTTGGGCTGTTCGTCATGTGCCAGTTGTGTGTGGGTATCAGAAGGAAACTGTGGGTGAAGATATCATTTGCCTGGGCTGGGAGCTAAGCTGTGGCTTCTTGTGGTTGTGGAATGCTTTGCTCTATTGCAGGGACGCAGAAGAGCAGGACGAGCACCCACTGTGGCTCTTGGGTTCTGCTTGCTCTTGCTGGAGCTGATCTCTCTCAGTTCCAGTGCTCTTATACTTTCAGTAGTTGCTGGTGGACTTCTGCTTTCTTACCTGTCCTCGGTTATGTGCTGTCTAATTTGCGTTGTGGGCTTCAGGGGCGGTGACTGCTGGCTTGCCCTCGCGCGGCGTTCATGGGTTCCCGCTGTGTCGCAGCCTCTCCAGCGCTGGGTAGTTTTGTTCTTGACACCGCTCAACCCTGTGACACAGGGCGGTCCAGTGGGACTGGCCTGGTGACGCCAGCTAGTGAGAGGGAAGTGACACCGGTGCTCTGGAGGGTAGTTAACATGGCTGTAGCAAGTTTCTACTTGGCATCTTTAACATTTACTTGTGACCTCCGTGTCTCCAGGGCTTCTCTGGAGACTTTATTTTCAGAGCTGACTGGCAGCATATCTAGCAGGTGAGCTCGTTTCAGGGCTTGTTTTGTGTTTCGGGGACTTGTGCTATAGACCACGGGGTGGAATGTCTGCTCTTGAAGCAGCCCTGGAAGTTTCAGGTTTTCTCAAGGTGTCAAGGTCACTCAGAGCTGTTGTCTGGAGGGAGAGGAAAGACTGTGCAGTGCTGCTGTGGCCTGTGTGAAGCCCGCCCTGCCCTGGGAGCATAGGCACAGTTGGCCCTGTCCCTGCCATCAGCGTCCCTCCGTCTCGCTGTGTGTCCTGCCTGTGTCCGAGGGTGCTGCCAGCCTGTCTGCGGAGCTGTGTTGGGGCTCTTGAACGCAGGTGCTGCTTATCAGATGTCTGTCTGCAGAAACATCTGATTCTCTTGGTTGGTGTTTGTGCTGTCCAAGCGTGTGAGCGCAGGGTTTGGGGACTGCCTGGGGGAGGACAGCAGAACCATGCTCTGTGCTTTGCACAGGAACCTGCCAGCATCCTTCTCTTATTCTGTCAGGCTCTTACAGGCATTGCCATCTGGCTTTGCTCCAGGCTTTACCATCTACGCTCTTTGCTGTTTTTTGTAGGGCTTAAACCATTATAAGGGATAAGGCTGCCAGGGCGCTAACACCTGAGGATCCCCTTTACCATAAATGTGCCCCACATACACAGAGCTGTTTTTAGCTTGCAACTATTTTATTAAATTCAGGGGAGGAATTCTGCTGCAGTGTCCAGGCAAGGCTGTAGGTAGCTGGCGAAGGGAGTATGATTTCTGAGGACTCCCAGGCTTTCTTTCCTTTAGGTGTGGATGTTTCCAGCTCTCATTTGTTTTTGAGGAAGCGGGGTCTCTGTTTCTGCTGTGTATTTTGGTTGGATAGAAGGGAGGTGGGCATCATTGTAATGGCAAGACGTCTCGTGCCCTCTGGTTCTTTAGCCTGTAGTAGCCAGACTCTGTGCTCAGGAACAGAGCCTGGCACTGCACACTTTCTCTGTGTTAGTATCAGGAGGTGCTTGTGCCTTGCTGTTCCCGGTGGCAGAACTGTAGCAGAGCTCCTTGCTCTTTGCCAGACCCTGATCCGTTCTGATGCAAGGGAGAGGGTCCTTTCAGATTTGCCCTCTTGGAGCAGGAAGGGTGTTTGATTGCAACAGCTCCCATCTCCCTCTGGGACGTGTGTGGAAGCATCAATTTGCCATAGCGTGTGAGCCAGCTGAACTGCTGACATCTCGTGCTTGCTGGATGAAAGCAGCGGGTGGCTCAGCACATGTTTCCTGGCAGCTCAGGCCCAGGCTGGGCAGTTGCTGTTGTATTGACCACAAATTGTGTTTTGCTGTAGGGTGGAGATGCTGCAGCTGTATGAATGGTGCATCCTGATGGATATTGAGTTCTCTGATACCCAGAATGTGGACCAGTTGCTGTGGAAAAATGCGTTTTACCAGGTGATTGAGAAATTCCGACAGCTCCTCAAGGACCCTCAGGGGGAAAATGCCCAAGAAATTCGGAACAAACTGCTCCAGCTTCTAGATGAGGTAAGAAGAGAAAAACATCCCCAAACTCCTTAAACCTTTGGGCAGGATTGGCCGATGTTTAGAATGGGATGGTGTAACTGGCCAGCTAGCCTTCTTGATCCTGTTCGTATCTCTGTGTGCCTTAGGCCATCCTTGTGCAAGGAGAATGCTCAGACAGTTTATGGTTTAGTGTTGCAGGTGTAGGTCCAGGTGGGCATTTGTTATAATTTAAACCAGGCTTGTTTTGGTGTGGTTTATGTTAATTAGAAGTTGATTTAAGCTAAAATGAAATAAATGCCCTGAAATGGAAATAAACAGAAGCATTCTTGGAGGTGTTTGTGCCATCTTTATCAAATTTGCTTAGAATTCATTCCGTTAAACTGCAGCTCAGTTTACTCTTTGTAGAAGCTAGGCTGACAGATCCGAGAGGATGTGTTTTATAGAATTAGGTTGGTGGGAAGGGACTGCTGGAGGGCTTTAGTCCAACCTCCTGCTCCAAGCAGGACTTCTCAAATGCTAGATCAGGTCAGTCTTGGTTTTGTCTAGCTCAGTCTTGAAAACCTCTGAGGCTGGAGATCCCCTGACTTCCTTGTTGTTTTCTGAAGAGAAACAGCCCAAACCTGAGGGAGAGGGACCTTCTTTCTTACATGTGTCAGTGATGGCGTGGTGATTTTGTGCTTGCCGTCAGAAAGATTGTAACATCCAAGTGTGTGTGTGTTTTGCAGGGCACTTCTTTTTTTGATGGCCTACTCCAAAAGCTGCAGGTGTCGTACCAGTTCAAGCTAGAGGACTATATGGACGGGATGGCCATCCGCAGTAAGCCTCTGAGGAAAATGGTAGGTTGGCTTTCTCCTGGAGACTTCTCATCCTGTGAATCGTATGGCACATGCTGAACTCAGCGTGCTGCCCTTGCCAAGAGGTAGGCAGCTGTACTCTGAACAGATGTCAGTACGTTTGTAGGGACTCTTTCTGAGCTGCTAGAGAACTTGTTGAACCAATTCTGGTGCATTAACATTTCTTAGCTTCCTTTGCAAAGAACCAGCTCTGTGACCAGGGCTAATAAAAGAAAAGAAGTGTCCAAAAGTGCCCTGGCTTTGCCTTAGATATTGAACATCTCTTATTTCAGTCCATGGAATCCAGAATAATGAACAAGAAAAGCTAACAGTTGCACTCCCTCCCTGATACCTGACAGCGTGTTGCCCTGAGCTGTGAGCAGCTGCAAGGGACAGCTGGGAAAGCATCTTTTAGTCTCCATTCCCAGAGATGTGTTTGTCTAACAGCTGTCCTCAAATTGGTCACGGACTGAACAACTCTCCTCTGGAGAGAGATGGGACGTTGTTGTAAGAGAGGAGGTGTTTAGGGGATTGGCTTGCCCCTACGAATGCTGAACCAGTGCCATGAAGCCTTGTCATTTCATTCTGCTGCCCTTTTGTAAGACCTTCAGTGTGTCAGCGACCTCCTCTTAGATCTATGCAGTCCCTGTGTGCTCGCTGGGTCTGCAGGTGAGCCAGGGCTGTGCAGGTCCCACATGATGTTCTGAATGCTTCTTTCCAGGTGAAGTATGCACTGATCAGTGCCCAGAGGTGTATGATTTGTCAAGGGGACATTTGCCGATACAGAGAACAAGCAAACGACACCACAAACTACGGAAAGGCACGCAGGTATTGTGTTCTTCACTGCAGCGCTGAGTTCAGCTTTTCCTCTGTCTACAAGGGATGTATCTCATTTCATGCTTAAATTTGCCTCTAGCCAAAGAAATCTTTCCCCTCCTCTTTATTGTACTGCAGTCCTGTGAAGCTGAAAGATCTCTAGACTGTTTTGCTGTCCTGGAAAGCAAGCCAGCAGATCTAGTCGTCCTCCAGCTGTCTAGTGTGGAAGTTGTCCTGTGCTGATCCTGCAGCAGGGAGGGTTTATGCTGTTGAGGCTGGCAGAATGGCTGTTGTATTTTGTGGTAGCTTTTCAGCTAGGAGAGGTTCCCATATGTGTCCATATGTTCTGACTGCATCAGGAGTTACTGGTACTTGTTGTTTCCTGTCACTCCTGTTTTTCTGATGTTTTTTCTGGAGCAAAGACTTGAGGGTGGGGTGGGGGGCAAGTGAGCCCAGCATGGGGTATGGAGCACTAAAATCTATGGAGATTTGGAGAACAGGGCAGGGAAAACTACCGATTTTGGGGTCTGTGGACATTGTGGAGTTTGCTGATATCTCAGGGAGGCTGGGGGGAACATAGCAGGTTCATGATGTGTCTGAACACTGTTGATGGATCCGTGTGGCCTGATGAAAGCTGGAGAGGGGATAACACAATTAAGGGAAAATAGAGAGGAGAATTGGAGGGATGAATGGACTGCCACTGAATGGATACCTCTTGGGATGATTAGGTATCTTGAAAATATATGGGGAACGAGCTAAGGAACGTGGAGGGTTTGGTCCCAGCTGCTCTGGAGCTAAAAAGGGGACTAAGAAAGAAACGTTCCTTGAATAGCCTGTTCTCTGTGCTTGAGGCTGCACAGGGGACAGCACCTGCTGGCTCTGACTAAACACTTCTCTTCCAGCTGAGCCAAGAACATTTCTTTCTGCAGCTGTATCTGCCCTGTCTCTTGTCCTGTGCCCCAACTGTCTCTCCAGGCCAGGCGCAGGCTCGCTGCCTGTGCGCGCTCTTGCAGGCAGAGGGCACTTGTGCAAAGGGCCTGTTCCCCGCAGGACTGCCAACGCTGCGCTGCGAGGGGAATTCTGCACCCTTAACAGCAAGGAAGGCAACCTGATGTCCTTTCAGTAAATCTTTCTCTCTGGTTCTTCCCTTCCTCAGCTGGTACCTGAAGGCTCAGCAAATTGCTCCCAAAAACGGCCGCCCGTACAACCAGCTGGCGCTTCTGGCCATCTACACGGTAAGATGCTCATCGAGGATGTAGCAAGTGTAGGGAGAGCCTCTGGGATGGCTGTGAGCTTCCATCTGGTGGAGAAAGGCATTGTTTAGGGCAGTGGTCCCAGATGAATTTTTTCAAAAAAAAAGAAAAAAGCTGAAGCAGGATGTGCTGTGTGGATTCCAGCTGCTGTGGCTTCAGGCAGCTTTGTTAGATACATGCTACTCCCTCAGGCTGTCGGCATTTTGGGGACTGTTCTGTGGGCTGTTGAGAGTGTGAATGTTTTAAAAGTGGGTTGTATTTAAAATTTTGCATGAGATTTTTGTGCTCAAGGCTGTGCTGTCATGAGGATGCTGTTTCCGTTTGCCGTGTCTTCATTGAACCTGTGGGCACTGGTCTAAGCAACTTCCTTAGGTTTCTGTTTTGCTGGCTACTCCAGCAGGAAAACTTAGTTAAGGAAAATGTGACAGCAGATAATGGAAACATCAGGTTGGGACAGAGGGATCTGTAGGGATCTGCCAACACTGAAAGATGCTGGTTTAAAGCAGAGCAGTTCAGAACTGCACGGTTCAGAAGCATGATTCCTTCATGGCTGGGAATGACCTGTCTGACTCCCTGTGTGGGTCTTACAGCAGCAAAGTGTCCCGCCCTTCATGGAGGTTTGTGTGCAAAATGCTAAATGGCTGTGTGTCTTGGTAGCATAAAGGCTTCGAAGGTGCCTTATCACAGTATTCCCTGTGGGAGAAAAGATGCTGAGAAGTTGCTCAAGTGTGAGGGGATTAGCCCAGCAGCAGGCTGAAATGAGGGGGGAGTCCTGCCCCCAGCACTGGCAGGAGTCTGGCAAACCCTCCAGTTTTCCTGGGCCTCTTTGCTCTTTGTAAAACTCATGTGGAGTTGTTTCCATATTCATTGTAATGTTGAAAAGAGTTATTTCTTGAATTGTCAGGAATTCAATAGTGTCTGGTGAGAGACTGTTCTGTGTGAGCCTCCGGGTTGATGGCTTCTGTAGAAGCCTCGGGACTTAGAGTAGGCGAGTCCTCAGGCTGTGGTGTCATCTGCACTCCCTAACCCTGGCAATGGGCTTGTGCTTTGTGCTGGTCATTGTAGGTAGCTGTGGATATGGGTAAAGAGTTCAAGGTCCTACTTATCACAGTGTTTGTCAGCAAGTCTGTCTGTCCCAGGCAGCGTGAAGAGCGAGGGTGTGTGTACTGAGGGACAGGGAAGACAAAGTATGTGGGAGCTTGGCTTTGAATGCCCCAGAGCGAGTGGCAGCTCTGAGTCTGGTTGTGTTTTTGCAGAGGAGAAAGCTGGATGCTGTCTACTATTACATGCGCAGTCTGGCTGCTAGCAACCCCATCCTCACAGCCAAGGAGAGCCTCATGAGTCTGTTTGAAGAGACAAAACGCAAGGTGAGTCTTGGAGCTGGGCTGTGGGATGCTGCAGCTGCCTGTGCTAACTGTCCTGTGCTGGAGAGCTGTGATCCAGAGAGGAGGGTGATGGTGGCTTTTGGACTTGGAATCACCGCTTACCTGCTTCTAGGAAATTCCGTGTTGGGAGTCAGATGAGAGGGGCAACCTTCAGAATGATGGTGTCCATCCTGCCTCTCCTCAGAGTGCTTTTGGGGTTGTTTGGGCTAGTGAATCCCTTGTTTCTGGGTCACAAACTGTAAAACAGCCAAGCTGAGCAAGGACTGCAGGTTGCTGTGGTTTGCAGCATGGCCTTGGCATCCAGCATGATCACTACCTTATCTCATAGGTTCCCCACACCTATGGAGGTGGACAAGAAGAGGCTGCAGTCCCTTTGTGCCCCAGAGGGTCACCCCAAGTCAAAGATAGAGCACATTGGCTAGGACTGGACACAGCTTTTCTTGTTGCAGGGCAGTTGGAGTTGAAAACCTCTCCCCTGCACTGTCATGTAGTCTCAGAAACCAAATTCTGGACCTGTCAATGAGTTACTGTGGTTCTGAAGCAGGGAGGAGGGCTAATTTCTCCATATAAACGGAATTACGCACTTTTCCTGAACTTTGATTCCCTGGGTGATCCAAATCTGTCCTGTCTGCCCAGGCTGAGCAGATGGAGCAGAGGAAACATCAGGTGCTGGATCTGAGCCCCAGCCGCTGGGGGAAGGGCAAGAAGTCCACATTGCGACAAGTTGGAGATGATGCCACGCGGCTGGAGATCTGGATCCATCCCTCCCACCCCCGCTCCTCCCAGGGCCACGAGTCCGGCAGGGATTCTGAGCAGGACAACGGTCTTGGGAACCTCAGCCCCAGCGACGTGAGTACTGCAGGAGGCAGCAGTTGGCTTTGGTGTCATGTGTTTGGAATGCAGTGGAATGACACTGGATCTGTTTTGCTTTCCTGTTGCTAAATTTTCCAGTGTTTTGGCTTCCCCTATGGGAGCTGTGCCTGGGTCAGGCTGAGGAGCTGGTGACCTTGTGCCTCTCATGTTTAAGGCATGTTGTTACCATCCATTTCTTGGCAGCATGTGCTGGCGTGGCTGATGTGGAGTAGGAGAGGCACAAACAGAAGATGCTGTAAAATGCCTCTGCTGAGGGCTCTAACTTGGGTGAGGTTGCCGGTGGGAAATGAGGTCAGATGCTGAAGACCAGGGTTAATAGTGACCCTGTAGGTTCTGAGGCTTGTTCTGGAAGTGGGTCACTTGTCCCAGTGCCAGATGATCCGAAGTTTGCACTGGGAATGTGAAAACAGTGGTTTCAATTTCTAGTATAGGTGTTATATTTGCATTACTCGTTCTGCTGAGAGGCCAGACTAGTGCCTTTCTTTTGCAAGGACAGAAAAATAATTGACTAAGGGTATCTCTCGTCAGTCTGTTTGAGCTGTGTACCTTGCAAGAGGAGCTCGAGTGAACTCTGTTTGTCAGGCACAGGAATGCAGGCGAAGGCAGCGGTGGTTGGGAGCTCATCCTCCAGGAATCCTCGCACTGCTTTGGCACATGCGGCTTGCAAGAGAACTTGCCAGGGAGCTCTGGGCTGCCTGTCCTAAAATGGCTGTTAAGGATGTGAGTTTAGCAGAACTGGGAAGACCTTCTCCGCGTACTGCGGGGCCCAGAGCTCCTCAGATACGATTGCACTTTTGTAACTAGTTTGTGACTTCAGCTGGGTGGAACTGGGGCGAAGTCTTGAAGCTTTGAAAGATAAGCTCTGGCACATAGCTGCAGCATTTTTAAGACGTTACTGCCCTTGGTTGTTTTCCTTCTCCTCGGCTTCTCTTCTGGAGACCTTTGCTTCCTCAGCATCATTGAAAGGAACGTGCCAAGCCTTAGCCTCTCCATAAATCATTGATGAAGATGCTTTGACATAAGATGCTGTGAGTGTTTTTGAGGCACTAGGGGTTTCTCTTTTGCAGCGCTTCCATGTGAGGTAGCGTAACCGCTAGCAAAGCGGGAGGCAGTGATGTCTTGTTGTTTATAGTGCAGCGCTGTTTGCTAGAGCTTGCCCTTGGTCTGTTCGATGGGGGGCTGTGCTCTCTGAAGTGCAGGTTGCTGGCAATGCCTCTACAGATTGTGTGTCTGATTACTACCATTAGTCTTGATTTCTTCATCTGTTTGAAATGTTGGCTCGTAGAAAGCACGAGCTTTCTGATCGTGGAGAGGCCGCACGATCAGAAATATAATGGCAAAAGGGCAGGGGGAGCTGAGGGTGCAGGTCAAGTACTGCTGGCTTTGGCAGCCAAGATATTTGGACTCGGGCTGCCTGTGCCTGCTGCAGTGCAGCTCTCCACTTGTGTTGGCACAACTGCTTACGGGGCTGTGCTGTGGCCGTGTCACTGAACTGATCCGGATTAAAAATAACCAGATGAAAAGGAAACCTTAAGTCTGTGTCACTGCCAAAGCTCCCGAGCTGTGAAGCTGTGGGCTGGATAGAGAGGGCAGCTCTTCGGGAAGCTCTGGTCTCCTTGCTCCTTGAAGCTGTAGCCTTTTACCCTCTTCCTCACGGCATCTCTCCATGATTTGCAGCTCCTTCTCTGGAAAGGAGCGGAGCAGCCTGTGTGTTGCCACTGTGTGGCACTGTTTGGCCTCGGAAGGTCCCTGCCTGCGCCAGGGGCAGGCAGCAGCCCTCATCCTGGCAGCACCTCTGCCCCACATCCCCCAGCTCTTCTCCCAGGGGATGTGTGCCAGTGCTTACGTGTCATTTTGAGGAAATGAGTCGAAATGTATCATCGCCTCCTTGGTCCCTTCCTTGCCAGCTTTAGCCCTTGAAAAGGCTGAGGCAAGCCGTGTTCCTTCGTTTGTACTGACAGCTGTGCTCCGCAGGTAGCTCCTCAGGCATCAGTCTTTATGGCAGCTGTTTCTGGGCCAGAGAAGGGAATTTTACAGGGTAGAATGGGAAATTGTTCAGCTTCCAGAAGCAGATACAGCACTGCAAGTATAAAGCCCAACAGCTCTGGATGTGTACTGGGCAGAAGTGTGGGAGAGAGGCTCCTCGCACCCTTCAGGCAGAGGCTGTTGCTTCAAACCCAGCCCAAGCCAAGGGCGACTGGTGGTTTTGCTGTGGAGATGCTGGCTGTTTCACAGGTGACAAGAAATTGATTTGGAATGTTTTCTGTCCTCAATGGTTACTTTCTTCCTTGTGCAGGCAGTTAGGTGCCAGTCCTGTCACGTGGCACATTTGGCAGGGAGATGCTGCATGATTATTCTCCCAGGACCTGCTGATGTGCGCGCTGTCCCCGTCAGCGAGCAGAGTCTGCTCAGCACATGCTTGTGTGCCTCTTCTCAGTGCTGACTTTATTTTTCCTTATGCAGCCCTATACAAAGACACAAACATCATTACTTTATTTCAGGGTTAGGAGCCAACTGAATAGAGTTAGTAAAGCGTGATGGCAAGTCTGCAGAAAGCCAGCTCACACTGCAGCTTTTGCTGTGACAAGGGAAGGTGGCGTGCAGAGCTGGAGATTTGCCTTGGCACTGTGTGTTTAGGTAGAGGCTTGGCACAGCTGCTTTCCTTCACAGTTTGCTACATTATCTTTTCTAGGAAGATGCAGAACTGGAAGAACGTACCATCTGTCTGCACCAAGGGGCATACATCTCTGTTTGGCCCCTTCCTCAGTAACTGGCATGGAGGGCTTGGGACTGTTTCAGAGCAAGCTGAAGAAGTGTTTGAGTTGCAGCCTGGCTGTTATGTGTGTAGGGTTTTGTCCGTTAATGCCTGCAGCCTTTAGGGGTTTCATTCTGTGAATGGCTGCTCTCTGTGGTCTCTTGTACGTTGCATGTTCTAGGTGTGTGGTGGCCAGAGAGACCAGGCTGATGCAGTGCCCTGCTTACCTGACAATATCAGGCCACTTCGTGTGGGATTCCAATCAGAAATGCAAAAAAGGAGGCTGAACTGAGGAGCAGTTGTGTTGCTTTTTTAAAAACAACTGGATAGGACAAAGGGAGCTGAAGAGCTGAGTCTCTGCCGTTCTCCTCTGCCACTGGTTTCATTTGCAGTGGGTCTGTATTGATGTAAAATCTGATAGTACTGTATGCAGCTTACTGAGTAGACTGTGAATTGGTAAAGTAAACAGGGCAAATGGGCTGTCAGTCTCTTGAGAAAGTGTTAATATTACACTGAGTTTGAGATTTTAATCACTCCTGTCAGGAAATGCTGAGTTAAGGTTCCCACAGTTGCTATTGCCTGCTGCCTGTGCTCTGCAGTAGATATTTCCTTGTGTTACCACGCAGCATGCATGCACTAATAAAGATTACTCCATAGCTGCAGCTAAGATTAGGGAAGAGAGGTTTTCCCTTGGCAAGGCAGTAATTGAATAATACTTCTCTCCAGATGTCTGAATATTTTAGCTTCATTAAAGAATTAAGTCTCCTAGCCTCTTTGTGAGAGGTCAATCTTGTAGAGCCATCAAAAGTTTGGTAGGGCCACCCAAAAGCTCTTAGGAAGGCTAAGGCCAGAGTCAAGATCTGTTGTCTCAGCCCTGTGTGTCAACTGCAGGAACTTTCCCATTTCCCCCCAGCCTGCTGGTTAGGGACAGAGGTTTTGCATTTGCCTGGTGCTGGGTGCCCGTGGAGCAACAACCCCTTTGCAGTAGCAGAGAAATTGTGGTGGAATCATTAGCTCTGAAGTTCAGAGCATGTTTTAACTTCCATTTCTTTGCACAGGCTTTCTTCTCAGCAGCAGGGAGTACGGACAGTGCATCAGGGTTTCCACAAGCGAGCAGTAATTATCACCAGGAGGTCTACCAAAAAGAAAAAAGGAGGTCAAAGTTCTCTCAATAGGCTGAATATAGAGGGCTGCTTACTTTTGTGTTTCTTCTTTGTTACCTGCTGTACTTGTCTTGGAAGCTTATTATACATACAGGTGCCACTCTGTGCTGATAATGGGTGAGAGTACCAGGGGACAGAGCAACGATGTCGGAGCTGTAAGCATGTGTATCTTTGGGTGATTGTTTGTATTTTCTTTCAGATGAGTAGTGCTGGTGTCTCTTGGACCCTTTCATCTCCTTCCATCTCCCAAGTCCTAGAAAATCAGATGAGTGCCAAGCACGCAGGGAAATGTTCCTCTGCAGCTGGAGGAGGGCACCGTCTTCTCAAAGCAGCGGAGGCTGTGAAAGCTGTGCTGCTTTTTTCCCTTTAGGTCAGGATTCAGCTAACTGGGAACTTACCCAGCAATGCCTGGTTGGGGCTATCTTCACAACTTACTGTGATTTGTTTCTTTCTGAGATGAGGCATCTCTAAGGATTTTCAACTTCTGTCTTTCTCTGTTCTTGCCCGCTTAGTTTTATTTCTGACTTTGCCTGCCTCACCTATGCACCATGATGCTGCGTCCACTTACACTTCTGCAGCCCAGTTGCAGTCCAGGACTGGAGGAGGCACTTCTGGGAATGCCTGTGCATTCAGGAGCACTGAGGAGTCCTTGGGGCTGCTCATGTCTCTGCCTCAGCAGAGGCCATGTGTCCTTAGTGAAAAGGGTCACTGTCCTAGTCAGCTCCTGCATGTTTCACATCCATTTTTCCTTGGTGGTGTTTGTTTCTGCTCTGTGCACTTGTTCCTCTTGGGTAGCAGCCACTCAGGTGTCTGGGCTGGCTCCTTCTGGCTGGTTTTGGTCAATGTAGTTTTTCTTGTCTGAGGGAGCTGTCTCTTGGGCTCTTCATCTGGAGAGGAGTGCTTCTAGGGAGCAGTGGGATAAAACCTCAAGTTAAGTCTGGCAGCAGTTTTGGTGGGGGTTTCCTGGCCATTTTGCTCCATCCATTGCCTGTGCTTTGCTTGGACCAGTCACACACGGGAGTGGTAGTGACCTGTGTTCAGAGTTGGGGTTGCCTTGGTGTCACTCCAGGAGCGTCTGGGTTGTTAAAAGGCTGTTTGGTATGAGCTGGGTGTCTGTGAGCATGGCCCAACTTTGCTTGTGCAAATACACCACAGAGGCACTCTTGTTTACTAAGAGCAGCTCCCTTCACTCTCAGCTCTTTTCTCACCTTGTAACTCTCTTCCATTACACATGACTAGAAATAAGTGGCAGGCAAAAGTGGAAATGATGTATTGCTGTAATGATGGTGGTTCTTCCGTACAGATGCATGGATAAGAGACTGCTTGGGGAACTCGTTGTTTCTGGGGTGTCTGCTGCCAGGTGGTAGGAGCATTTCTCCTCACTGCCAGCATGGCTGGGTGGTTTTTCTCAGGCCAGTGAAAGATTGATTTTTTTTTTTTTTATTTTCTCTCTTCCATACAGGCTTTTCTGAATAATCTCTGCTGGCTGAAGTACAGGGCTCCCTCATTTGCTACCTCCATGGTGTCTGGTGGGCAGAATGCTCAGAATGGCCCCTTTCTAGGAGCCTCTGATCTGGAAACTAAGTCCAGACAACTGGGCCTGTGCCTCTGGTTTAGATGGGCAGCATGAAAGCGCAGGCATGCCTGCCTTTCCCCCACTGCCAGGACACGACTCCCCAAAAGGGTAAACCTGCAGGCTGCACACGATGCCTTGGAAGCCCCTGCTGAGTCTTGCATGCTTTCGGGGCTTTTTTTAACCCACCTTTATACGTAGTGGGCGCAGGCCTATAGTGGTTGATACAATACTGTCTGCCTGTGCAGGGAGTGGAGGGAACTGAAACCAGCAGACCAGCAGTGCCTGGCGATGCCCAGCGGGCTGTCTGCTGAAACCATTTCTCACACCTGTTAAACATCTGAGCTGCACCAGAGCGGTGGCGTAGGTGTGTCCCCAAAGGGAGGACACACAAGGGAGCGTCCCCTCATTTTTTCTCAGCGCATGAGCCCATAGCAGGATATACACGAGATCTTACAGCAAGGCCTTGGGTCAGGCTGCCCGTCAGCGCCTTGTCGCGGGAAGGTGACTTGTGTTAAGTCAGGAAGTTTGTCTCTGCTACGGTTAGGTGCTCTCTAGTATTTGATGTGAGTGATCCCATCTGTGGTCTGTTGCATTATGGTCTGCCCTTGCTGTCAAGGGAAGGCAGTGCTTCCTCTCCAGCCTGCTCCTTGTTGCTGTATTTGATCCACACCTCTGCAGTACTGCGAGCCTCTGCCGAGCCTCCCCTGCGGCACAAAAACGAGCAGAGAAGCTGTCCGGGGCAGGAATGCTAGGCACTAGCAATCAGCTAAAGGCTGCCCTTCCTTATTTCTGTCCTTTATCCACCACCCACATGAAAAAGCAGCAAGAGATGTTGCATCCTTAATTTTTGTACCCAAAGCAGGACTTGAGAGGGAGAAACCTGGAGTTCCCTCTGTCCTGCCCAGGCAACCTCCTTCCGTCACCCCCACAAGTTTGCAGGAAGCTGTTGGGTTTGGTTACTCATTTGTGGAGGTCAGGACTAGGTCTGGGGTTTTTTTCCTTTGTGTTTAGGAAACAGTTTACAAACTGTTTTGAGCACGGGGGTGCTGGTGGCGTGTGAAAGAGACTTCTCAGCGTCTTTACTGCTGGACTCATGCTAATTCTCTGCCCTGCCTCATGTTCTGTAATCTCTTTCTTGGTTGGCAGCATGAGTATTTCTGAGTGCTTTCCCCAGCCTGCAACCTCTCCACCTCCTAATATGACCTCAGTCACCAAACCACCTTGGGACTTTATTTTTACTCTAGCCGTTTTGTTTCGCGTGGTAAGGTTGGTTTCTTTCCCCTAGCAGTGAGAAGACTTCTCTGCGGAGGAAGTAAAAGAGTGCCAGGCTGCAGTTGAAACTGGTTAAACACTAAAACCACACTCCTAGCCTCTCTGGGTTTGAGACGTGACATTCAGCCATGCAGCTTAGCACTGGCTTTTTTTGCTTGCCAGTTGTGCACCCTCCCTGCTTGCATTTAACTTTTTTTTACAAACTCTGTTTTTTTATTTTAAATTGCTAGTAAAAACCTTGGCTGCAGTTCCTGCGTTAGTGAACCAACCAGAAACGCTGTTGCACCTTGCCCAGGCTCGTCATCTTCCGTGGATGCTCAGTGCTGCTCCGCTGAAGCTCCCAGAGCTCGGCAGAGCTCGCAGAGCCTGCTTACCGATTTAGCCTCTGCACGCGTGTCGTGTAGAACCCACATGTTGCTTTCCAGCACAGCTTGACCTTTTGTCGCTACCCAGAAAGTGAAGCCTAAGCTATCGGTAAGAGTTTCCAGAAGTTGGTGTTGATCTTGTTTTTTTCCTTTTCTTTTTAGACCACGTTGGTGGTTTTATTTTACTGCGAAGAACAAGGCAGGGACTAATGTTACTTGAATGGGAGAGACACCGACATGTTCTCCTTCCGGTACCAGGCATCTGGTGCTAATGTGTGTAGAAGTATCGTGGTGGATTAGAGGTGGGAGCACTACAAGGACATCAATGAGTTATGCCTGTGTGAGGGGCTCTGCTGTATCCCAGTGCTCAGAGAGGCTGTGGTGAGGGGAGCGAGACTTCAAGTTCCAACAAGCTTCTCATACTCTAAAACCAAGTACAATCATCCAGAAACCGCCTTTCCCTGTCAGTCACTCTTTCCTCATTTCCTCTCCTGCTGGTGCTGATCAGCCAGGGATTTGTGTGTAACCAAACCCCCTCCTGCTGCTGCACATTAGTCCTTTCTCGTGGCAGCAGATTTGATGATCCAGGCACTGCAGAGTGCTGTTGGGAGGGAGACTTTGCACTTCAGACAAGAGCACTGCCAGAATTGGCATTACTGGTAAAGGAAGTAAAATGCCTAATGGCAAGGTTGGGAAATTTCCCAGAGCAGGGTAAAGGCTGTATACAGTGATTTCTCTTGAGCTTTTCTTTTTTTCCTTAGTCTAACCGTGATCTTTGTCTGAAGTTGGCCCAGGCCAACTTTTTCTGCTGTCTGTTGTACACTTTGGGATGGGCACCTCATATTCCACAGCCAAACCTCTTAATTCTGCCATGGGGAGTGTTTATTTCTCTTCAGTATTGAATGAGCCATTTCCAGATGGGCTTCGTATCCACTGTGGAGGTGGGTATTAGGAAAGAAACTTCCTTCCGGAGGATCAGGGAGTGGAACCTGCTGGAATCTGTGTCATTTCCTCTGTCCTTGGCTCTACTCTTCCTCCCCAGAAGGTTTCATTGCTGCATAATTCAAAGTGGAGAGGGAGATGCCTTCATGCCCTGTGTTATACTGCCCAGGTAGAAGCAAAGGCCCCAGAAATACTCCAGGAATACAACAGGGTGGACAACTACCCCCAGGTTGTGGGAGCCCGGGGCACAGGGTGGCTGTGAGCAGCTCCCCTTATCCCTGGCAGTGAGCGTGGCTGGGAGAGCGGGAGCGTGAAGGTTGCGTGCGATAATGCTGTCATCCTTCTGGAAGGCTCTGTCTCTGCTCAGCCTGTTGTCCAAATGTCTTCTCTGTTGGCCTAACTCCATCCTAAGCCTTTCAGGGTTAGATCTCTTCAGTCTTCATCCTTCTTAATTTCTCATATTATCTCCCTCCTTAGTGCTTTAACCCCACAAGTAATCTACTCTGGAGTAGAGAAGAAGGCTGACAACACCCTGAGCTACATTAACAGATCTCTGACCAGAGCTCATCACACGTTTCCCAGTGTCAGTTTTCTATTGCAGGAAGGGGATGCTGTTTACTCCTGGCAAACAGTATAAGCTGCTTTTTGCTGGTTGGAGCTGCTTCAGTGCACAGCACGTGGCCTCTCCCTTACCTGCTGGATGAAGAACGGCTCTGCCTGGGTCATCTCGCTTTCAGTGCTTAATCAGATGCAGCCTTGAAGAGCTGAGCTTGTATCCTAAACGACCTGCAGCACCAGAGCCAATTTGTGAAAAGTTTTGTGTTGAAAGTTAACTTGATATCTCAGCTGAGGACTCTGGCATGTTTGCATAGATTCATAGAGTTTATGGCCAGCAGGGACCATTAGATCATCTAGTCTGATCTCCTGTATATCACAGGTCCTTAAATTTCACCCTGCTACTCCTGTATGAAGCCAAATAACTTGTGTTTGGCTAAAGCAAAACTTCCAGAAAGATATCCAGTCTTGAGAATCCACCCTTTTCCTGGGGAGTTTGTTCCAGTGATAATTGCACTGGTTCTGAAACACTTACACCTTATTTCCAGAGAGAATGTTTCCAGTTTGTTCTTGTGCTTTGCTATTCTGCGAGTGTAAAGAGCCCTTAAGTACCATGGAGGCACTTCGCACCCTGCAATCAAATTGCCTCCCAGTCTTTTTTGATACACTAAACAGATTGAGCTGTTTAAGTTTTTCACTGCAAGACATCATTTCTAGCCTTTGAATCACTTTTATGGCTGTTTTTTGGACCCTTTCCAATTTTTCAGCATCCTTTTAAAAATAAGGGCACTAGAACTGGATGCAGTATTTCAGTGTCAGCCCCGCCAGTGCCGTATATAGATGTAAATGTGCTGTCCAGTGCCTGCTCCCTGCTTGTACATCTAAGGGACACGTTAACCCTTTTTACTGGACAGTGCATGGGGAACTTGGCGGCTGTAGTCCCTAGAGCCTTTCTGGAGAAGCTGCCTCAGGCACGGTCTCCCGGAGACATAATTTTACATGATCCCAGATGCATAACATGACATTTGATGCTGGAAAACCCCAGATTTTGAAGCGATTATAATAACCTTGTGTGAATGCCCTGTAGCCATCATTACTTACTGCTCCATTGGCCTTTGTGGCACAGGCAGTTTGACAGCAGAATTTGCTCTCAGTTCGTTGATTAAAAACGTTGCTAGTGAGTCTCTACCAACCTCTTTCCATCCAGTTTGGTCAGGGTCCCTGAAGACCACTGCTTTTTAAGAGGTTACATAAACATTTTTTTAATCTATTTAATGGTAGTATTTTTTTCAAGAATGTTCTAATGTATAGAAACCGAACTTAGATAAAAGTTTGGTTGAAAAGGAAATAACATGTATATAAATATTCTATTTGACCTCTTTTCCTTAAATTGAAAGTTCTCCTGGTGAATTCGTTATTAAATAATGTTAAATTTATTTATAGTTCAGGTGTTTGTTTTGGAGCCAGTGAAGTTACCACTGCTTGATTTTTATCTTACTAGAGTGCACAATTTTCTTGCTTATGTTTCTCATCTCACTTTCTCCCTGTAGTGATGAAGGGGAAAATCAAAAGCTCATTGGTTTTGCTGGGGGGCTTCCTAAATGCCTCTTCTTCTCGTGCTGGGTTGCTGACTTGCAACTCTTAGAGCCGTGAGATGTGTCCTGGAGCTGTAGCTGCTGCAGTCCAAAAGATCAGGAAGCTGCAGGAGTGTCTCAAAGTCTCTTTGCCTGGAAATGAATTTTGTATGCCTCAAGGCCACAATATATCAGGGTTCCCTCTTTCTTCCATGTCATAGCAAATTGGATTTTACGTTAGTGCAGTGTCTGATGTTAAGTATCAGGATTCTCACTGGAATGGCTTCTAATGCTGCAGAAATTAATCCATTTCAGGGCAGGACATTGCAACTGCTAAACAGAAACCTGCATTAGAACACATGGCAAGAAGAAGCCAAGGCAAGCTCTGTATCCATTTGTGGTTGCAGGTGGTATATGAAGAGGAATGATTATGGTAATTAGCCCAGCTGGAATTTGCCCACAGCTCTGTGGGTACCTTGTAAATAGTGCAAAAATGCCAGACAACCTTAATAGGCCTTTCGTCTCGTCTCCTTTATATAGGTAGCCATTTGCACAAAACACTTTCCACCAGCACTTTGTTGCGATTGCACCTGTAACAGTAAAAACCTCCTCTTGGTATCTTGCCAGTTGAACCCGCTGCAGCATCTTGGAATTTTCAGGAAGCTCCTTATCAAGTGCTCGGTGTTATTTCCGTGAGAATATGCCATGAAAGACACCAGCCAGAGCTGTGCCTTGCAACTTTGGGATGGCGTGGGATAAAGGCTCAGGCCATCTCCAGGGGAGGTAGCAGGCTCACTGCTGCTGTTGGACTGGGTGGTAAAACTCTGAAGGAGCTGCCTGTGGAAGAAAGGAATAATTGTAATAGTTAATGTGGTGTATCTAGCCCTTGAGCTGGAAGTGAGAATATGGCATGGTTCGGGTGCCTGGATGTTATTTCACACAGTTCTCAGCAAGGAAGCTGTGCCTGGAAAAGCCTGGCTGCCCAAGAAACCCTGAAAATATTTGGGATGAGTGTGGTACGTGTTTTGGAGCAGAGCTGTGTGGCTCTGTGGTCTGTATCCCAACCCCTTGTCACTGAGGAGACCCCTAGACTCAGGAGAACGTCCCGCTGTGCTCCAGTCCCTTCCACTCCAGTGGAGACAGCACATTTGTTACAGGCAGTTTTGCATCTGGTCTCTTGATTAATGGACTTGTCTTTTGCAGCCTATTTTGACTCTGACACTGCGTTCTGCTCCACAGATGCTTTGCTGATGTTGAAGAAAGTTTGCCTCGCTTGATAAAGACCAGATCCTGAAATTTACTTCCAAACCTGAAGTAACAATTTTTAACTTGAAATGCTTTTTCCCCAGGAGTCGCTGCTCCAGAATCCTTCCCTTATTTGGTGCCTCCTTCACAGCTGGGACTGATGCTCAGGTGCCAGAGCTCTGTGCACTCCTTGCCGTGAGCCAAATGGGTCCATGCTGGGTTCGAGCGCAGCAACTCTGCTTCCCAGCCCGGACTGTGGCTCTCCCTTTTCCTGCACACCCCGGTTCCAGTGTTTCTTTGCTGGGGTGGGAGACGCCCTTTTCAACCCTTTTTGGTCGGTGCACGGTCTCTTGAGGTTGGGTCTTGCTTTCTTCTTTTCTGGCTCTTTTTCATGACAAACCTTTCCTGAAGTTGTCTGACCGCCCCTGTTCTGTGTGGTGTCAGGACGTACTCCTCGTGGCCTCTCGGTGATCTGAGCTGGCTGTTCCAGGACCGTTGCTATCTCTGCGCTTAGCTGCACCACGAGAAGTTAGTTGTTAGTCACTGTTGATTTCTTCCATGGTAACAAATCCAGTTTGGTTGGCGGTGCGGTGTGTGAATGCTCCCCAAGCAGCAGTGGGCTGCTTCCTCTGGTGAGGTTGCCTCTTCCCAGGTGGATTTAGTCTGTCTGCACATGCTGACTCATGACAGCCAAAACAGCTGTTTTCAGCTTCAGGCACTACTGTGTGCAGGGACCCCTTCTTCTTCTTGACAGCTGGTTTGTTTTTATAACTAATGCCTTCACTATATGCTCATAACTTCCATATCTGTGATGCCCGCTTTTCAACTGGAAGGGCCAAAATCTATTTTTTGACATAGTTTCATTGTTGTATAAGCCTTACTTGGTGGGCTCTTTCCAAGCAACCAGCTGGGACCAGCCAGATTTGATTCCCTGTCCCAAGAAACAAAGCTGTCTGCAGAGGGCAGCGATGTTAGTGTGCAGGGAGCCCTGTCTTCCCCTGGCATCCTGACGTTGGTACAGGGACCATTTTCAGGAAAGCTTTGGAGGTGGCCACAGTTGGACTGCACAGGGAGAGAGATGAAATCAAGGAGTTGTTGCAGGTCTTGTGCTAGCCCTGTCAGGGTAGCGAGCACACTGGCAGGGCTTTGGGGAAGTGTTCCTCTCCACCCTGCAAATGCAGAACAGCAGGTGACAGGGGGTTCCTCCTCCCTGACCCAAAGCCAGTGGAAGTCACTGTTTCCCTCTCGCCGTGAGAAGCAGCGTTTGATGGGAGGAGCAGGGAGGGCTCCCAGAGACAGGGACAGGTGAGTCACTAGAGAAAGACTCATTCAGAGAAAAGCCCAGTCAAAGCAGCCCGTGGCCTTAGCGTGAACTTGGAGATGAAAGGTCCAAAGTTAAGTGATGAGCTCATCAAAACCTCGAGGCTGTGAGAGAAAAAGATGAAAGAAGCATGAGAGGTGCCTGCTTGAGATGCCACAGTGCTGGGGCACACAGGTCTCTGCCTGGGCTTGCTGGGTTCGTGCTTAAGTTGGCAAGAGGTATGAAACACACTTTGTTCATAGAGGCAGGTATCCTGATTCCTTTTAAATAAAATTATAAATATATTTATTTATGCACATACCGATGTCCCAGTTCAGCACTGGTTCCTGTGGAATGTGACTGCTTAGTCCTTGGGATTGCGAGCAAAAAGGCTGAGTGTGAGACTTGCTCTGAGAAGGTGGGGGCGAAGCTGAGGCCCTGGCGAGCCCTCCCAGAGCTGTGTCTCTGCGGGAGCACTCTGGGCATGTCCCTGCTGGGTGCGGGCGTCACTTTCCATTCAAGGTGGGGAGTTTTGGTACTCCCCCGCTGCCAGTAAAGTGGTGTGGAGATTGCAGGGTGAGTGCTCCCGGGGCTGCGCATAAATATAGGCCTTGGAGAAAAACTGCTGCCCCAATTTCTTCTTTCCCCCACGTGCAGCCTGCTAATTGGCATTGTGACAGGCTTTCCAGTAGAGAAGGGTCAGGCCATGAACTCCTGCTCTTTTCCATATCATTAAGGTATGGAAAAGCATCAAAGAGCACAGAGCTTGGACCCCCTCTTCCAGCTCTTGCAGGCAGCAGCAGCACGTGGGCTTGCTGTGGGGCAGAGCGCTGCCCACCACCCCACCAAGGCTCTTGCACCTGAGCTAGAGTCTCAGGCTCGTTAGGCTGTGTCTGTCAGGGTATGTGGTTGCAGCCAGAGCCACAGAGCTGGTCACAAACCAGCTTTCTACCTCCACAAGCTGTTGCCTGGAAAAAAAGTGTGTTTAAAGGTTTCAAGCTCTGAGCTATCTTGGTGTCCTAAGGAGGATGGTGGAGAAGCAGCTATATCCAAACTTCGCTGGCAGAGCGAATAAGGGCTTTGCTGTGCTGTCCCAGTATTCCCCAGTCTCTTCTGGGTTTCATCTGCAGAGTTAATAAAATGGTGGCAAATAAAGTTGAGTTCCAGTGGAAAGGGCTCTTTAGGGCAGCAGTAAAATAGTGAGTAAGCAAGAACCCCTTGCTGCGGGGGCCAGTTTAATTGGTCTGGCTTGTTTTATGAGACAGGTTTTATGTTTAAACTCGCACATGGCCCAGGAGCGACTCTGCAGCAGGGCATCATTCTCCTGCATGGGTCCTCCGGGAATGCAGCCCGGGTTAATTACACCTAACCGAGCAATCACACCTCGTGCAGCAGCTGGCATAAGTCACAGTGTGAGCCGAGGGGTTCAGAAAATGCGGGTGGGAGGTAGTGCCAGAGCTAGGACTGCCCGTGGTAACCATCCCCTGAGCCAGGCCTGGCTGGAGCTCAGTGCTGCCTGGTGGCTATCTTGTCCCCCATCACATGTGCCTGGCTGGGATTGCCACAGCCCTGCCTGGTAACCTCGTTCTCCCTCTGCACGTCTGATCCCCCTGTAAATGGAAGTGGCGTCGCTGACCTTCACGGGGGGGTAGGTTCAAGATACAAAAATGTTGCGCGAATGGGAACGGAGCGGTGGTGCTCTGGGTCGCTCCTGGTCAGCATCTCCCCGCGCGGTACTCGGAGCCTGGCTTTTCTCACCACGCTGAGGCTGTGCAGGCATGCGGTGCGAGAGGAAAGCCTCTGGCTGTGGAGAAGGTGAGAAGGAGGCCAGTCCACTCCTAGTGTGACACAGCCACCTCGGGGCCAGGCAGAATGACTCCTTACCCACCCACGGCCTTCTTCAAAGCTGTTTAGATAAGACTGGGAAAGCGCTGAGCTAGCAGAGGTGGCTTAGAGCACAAGTAATTATTCAAGGTAGGTTTTAGTGCTACTGGACCTAAGCAGGGCAGGAAGCTGCCTTCACGCCAGCTCCCCCTGTATCCCCTTAGCTCCGTGTTGCTCTGGTCGTTCGATAGCAGCACTGCTGCTGCAGGCTTTCCTCATACATCTGAACACCGGCTCCCTCTCTGTAATTGCTTAAAGGTGGAGTTAAATGAAGGGGTGCAGCATCACCCCAATGCCCCTTTGCTTCTGAAGCTGCTCCTGGCTTTGCTGCTGAGCTCGCCATGTTGGCTTCTCTGCAGAAGAGCATCGGTGAGGACATCCCGCTCCCTCTCCGCATTGACCAGATGCTGCTCGTCCTCTGCAGAGCACTGAACAAGTTGCTTCTGTTGGTTGTTAGTTTGCTGTTGGTTTTTTTCCCACTAGTGGGACATGCTGCCTTTGGGGACTCCCTTTTCCATAACCCCTCAGACTGCGCTTCGAGCTTACAGGGCACGGAGGAGGAGCCCTTGGGCTGAGTGGCTGCCGGGGGTGCAGGTCCCGGGGCCGGTGCCCGCCGGGCAGGCACCCTGCGAGGCAGCCCGGGACCCGCAGAGGGTGCTGTGTCTCCATCGCCTCTCCCCGCTCCCGCTCCAGCTGTTTGGCACTTGCCCGTGCCTGTGTGCATGATGTTTGTAAGAGTTTGGGCATGTCCATTTGGTTCCCATCTCCAGTGCCACCCCCAGCATCCAGGCCAGGTTCTTCTGTCACTAGGGACATTCTTAATTCACAGGAAATCGGAGAGAGTTTAATTGTTTTCTCCTCTCTCTTTTTTTTTTTTTTTTTTTTTTTTTTTTTTCCCATGCAGCTGAACAAAAGGTTCATCCTCAGTTTTCTCCATGCCCATGGGAAGCTGTTTACCAGGATTGGGTAAGTGTGCAGGATGTTTATTTTATTTTCCTACATTACAAGTCTTTTTGGAATTTAATATTGTTAGCAACTAAGCTGTGTTTGGAGCTGAGGGCACAGGGTGTGAATTCTTGCAGGCCTAGCCTCCTGGTTCTTATTCTCCTTACCCGCCCTCTGATCCACACTGGTTATTCTTTGGGCTTTTTCTTCCCTCACCTCAATGCCCAGTCCTGCCTGTGCACTGGGACCCTCTGGCAGAGGCTGAGCTTGGATGGTTGATACACGGGAGGGACTAGAGGCTGTATTCCCGCTCTCACATCACCTAACCGTGCTCCCTCCCCTTTAATTTCTGGTTTTATCCCCCCCCTCTTCTATTCCCCCCTGCTCTTAGCCAGCAGAGAGTGGCTCTGGGTGACTCGCAGTGGCTGCTGCCTGCAAGGAGCACAAAGCCATCGAGGCAGAACCATGCAGTGGCTGAAAGCTGCCGTCCGGAGCATGTCAAGACAAGCCTTGCCCTTCATCTCCTTGCTGCCATTTCAGTGAAAGCCTCGTAGCTGAGACCTGCCCTGGCTGTGGGAACGGGTTTATACAAAGTGCCCTTGGCAATGTCTGTCAGAAACTGGTTTCAAGTAACTGAACAGCTACCCTTGAAGCAAAGCAAGCCTGATGCAGGCCTGGGCTGAGATCCCAGCTTGGGGGACATCCTTATGACCCAGAGAGCAGAGCTCAGCCTTGCAGCTGATGGGCTTCCCATGGAGCTCTCCCTGCTCTGGGTCCGGCCTGGCCCTCGCTCTCGAGTGATGGGGTGGCTGTGTGGGGGCGGCTGTTGTAGAGAGACCTTGCGTGGGTCCAGACAGTCTCTGGCAACAGTGGTCTCTGCTTGAGCCTGCCAGTACCTTGTAAGTAAACGGAGTCTCACGAGCTCTCTTGGCTCCTTCAGTCTCTCGTGGAACTGTTGGTTACAAGATACAGGGCTGAGAGACCTTTTCCAGGCCACGTAGGTAAAGGTACTGTGGATGCAAAGTGGCATCGTGTCCCTACTGTTGGTTTTTTTGACTCAAATGTACAGTTCCCTGCCTCTGGGCCTCTACCCTTCCCTCCTGGAGCGAGGAAGCACAGCAGCGCAGGCCACAGCACTGATCCTGCCATGCAGCCTGAAACCTCAGCGCTTGCTCCGTCCAGCGCGCTTTCTAAGGTGACCAGTCAGGCGTGGCATGTGCTTGACTTTGGACCTTTCATAAAGCAATGGGAAGTAGGAGCTGTGCTGGCCAATTTGCTGGAGATCCGAGTGTCTGAGGGCGAGGGGGAGAGCAATCTGCTCGCTGCCGGTGCTGTTGATCTCTCCCCGAGTCGCAAGGCACTGATGATCTGCTTGCGGGCAGCAGGCTGGCCTGCAGTGAGGAGGCAGAACTGGATGTCCTCCTGCCTGCAGGAAAAGAGGAGGAAAGCTGCGAGAGCCCATGAAAGGTTTGGTAACTGCAGCGTGTCTGTGCCAGAGGGCAGAGCACCCAGGGAGCTGCTGGTCCTCGGCTCTGTGGGGCTGTGCTCACGGCCGAGCTCTGGTTGAATGCATGCCAGCAAGGGGATTAATGGGGATGTTGCAGAGATTGCTTGCACATTTGGCTCCTGAGACTTTTGTGAAATTAAGATGCAGCGTTTGAGGCAGTTGCTTCCCAGGACAGTCATTTAGAAAACCCAAGTATGTTTAATGGTAGAATATCCCCTGAAGTACTTAGAAGGGAACTAGAAAGTAATACCATGACACAGGAAGAGAAAATCGTCCAGCCCTGCTAAACAGCTTCCGCGCTTAAAATAGGTAAAAGGTGAGGAATAGTCGAGTCCTCTTTGGGCAGGATTTTAAATGATTTATCTGTAAAAAGTACGGAAGAGATGATGTTGCCCTAATTGGACTCTTTTGCTCCTAAAACCACAGGTAAGCAATTTATTAAAAGCTTCCGCTTTGCTGCTGACCTGCTGGTTCTGAGCTCAGTGGGGTTACTGCATGCCATTCCAGATGTGCTGCAGTATCAAAGCACAGCTGGCGGCGCTGAGGAAGCCCTCACTCCTTCTTGTTGTTATTCCGTGGCAGTAATCTTCATCTTCTCTCCAACAGCCCATCCTGCAAAGGGCTCCTCCATCCCCAGTGTCCTGTCTGCTCTAGGAGGATGTTGCTGGATATGCTGGATGTGGTCTGAGATTTCTCAAAATTAGGAAGTCTTTAGAAGCAATCAGTTTGCTCTAATTCCCTGGCTGTGCCCCAAATCCAGGAAAGTTGCCTCTTCCGGGGGGTGCGGTGCTTTTGTACCGGCGGAGCTGCTCCGTTCTGCACAGCTACAAAGTACAAGGGGCCTGTTTGTTACAGCCTGTATTTGTGGGCAGGTAACAGAGACAACTGCTCCAGCAAACAGTGCCCGGGGAGAGGGTACCCCCGCTGCTAGGCAGAACTAGTTGTTGAAAGGCATCCGTGAAATATGGTTAAGAAAGCAGCCATTTCTGTCTTTAAAAATAGAGCTTATTACTGGCCTGAAAGTCTGTTGGGGAAGCCCAGCAGAATTGCCCATGTGGGTTACCAGAAGTGGCTTGCTAATCCAGCCTGTAGCGTGCTGATATCACAAGATCTGAATCTCTCAGGGGAAGATAGAAGAAATTGCTATGGAGGCCCCTGAGGTTGCCTGCCCTGGCTCCAGATGCCTCACCCACTGCGGATTTTGGCTCCCCCACTCCCGTGTGGACATGCTGGTACAGTGTCCCTGATAACTGGAGCGGACACTTGCTGTGAGACAGATGCTCATTCTTGCTGGGTCTAGCTGTGGCTTTTTCTAGTGTAGGAGCAAGAAGTAACCCAGCTCAGCAGAAGAGGCAATGGGACGGGAGGACCTGCCCTCTCAATAGTTTCCAAGGTTTTTGGCAGCTTCTCGGTTATAAAGTTGTCTTCCTGGGCTACCAGGTGAGGACTCTCTTTGGGAGAGCTGTTGTGGGCAACCAGTCATTTTTGTGAATTGGCTGTGCTCTTCTTTGCAGTCAGTTCAGTTTTTGACCCCATTTCAGTTGGGAGGTTGCTGAGGATCCAACAGCTCTGATAAGTAACCTCAGCTAATTCCCTTAGCGATGCCAGATGAAGAGTGGGATAAACGTGTCAGATTTCCGTGGGCGCTTGTGAGCGGTGTTGAAAGCGCACCCCATCCCTGGCCGTGGCACTGCAGGCGCTGGCTGCTGTGTCCTGATGAGCGACAGCAGTGCTGTGTGCTGCAGGGACCAGCTCCAGCTTTGACATTTCCAACAGCTAGACAAGGCAGTCGTTAGTCTGCGAGTCCCTGTCCTGTGGGGCTTTAAGTGATGAAGTTTAGGGCCTCAGTCACAGTGCTGGGGAGTGTGTGACCTGGGGGGATGGGGCTTGGTGCCATGGGATCCGATCCTGCCGTGCGGAGCCCAGAGACAGGCACCATTCTTCTGGAGGAAGCACGCTCTGGCCAACGTTCAATGCACTGGAATTGCCACATCCGCAATGTGGCACCAGTGTGTGCAGTTTGCTGCAGCCTGGGTTTCTTGGGAGTCCCATGGGCTGCTCCTGGTCCAAGTGAGCTGCTGGCCTCTTGGCACCCTTCCCAGATTGGTAGAAGTCAGTAGAAAAAAATGGTTGGTCAGAAATGACTCATAAAGGCCGTGTTTTCCTGCCAAAGGAATGCTGCCTGTCGGTCACAGAGCAATCCCTCGCTAAGGAAGGCTTCAGCTGCCTCCGTCGCAGCCTGCACCTTCATTCCCCACGGCTCCTGGATGGGAGACAGCACCCCCGGGGGTCCCCCTTCCCCAGGAGACGTGACACTGAGCGAGCTGTGGACTGACCGCCCTGCGCCCCGGGGCATAGCCTGCGCTCTACAGACTCTCTCTCTGTCTGCAGGATGGAGACTTTCCCTGCGGTGGCCGAGGAGGTCCTGAGGGAGTTCCAGGTCCTGCTGCAGCACAGCCCCCCTCCCATCGGAAGCACCCGCATGCTCCAGCTTGTGGCAATCAACATGTTTGCAGTGTACAACTCCCAGCCCAAAGGTACCATGTGCTGCTTTAGGGGAACCGGGCTGAGGATCAGCCGCTCTTTGTATGGCCAAGTTGTTCATGTGGAGAAAGGGGAGGGGGGGGGACTCACCAGCTGAAGACTGATGGGGAAGCGAAGCGGCGGTTGGATGCCTGGGGGTGTCGGTGTGTGTAGGGACAGCAAAGGGACCTTGGCTGGGCCTCGGTGGAGCTGGCTGAGGTGTCTGAGGAGTGAGGAGGCATCGCATCTCCCTGGAGCCTGAGTCATCAAGCACAGAAGGCAGGCACTGCTTGATGGCTGGCTCTGCCTTCCCAGTATTTAGCCTGGGCCCTGCTCAGTGCCTGTGCTGGCACCAGAAGGGCTGGGAGGATCTTGGAGACTTTGGCTGTTGGGAGAGCGGCTTTACCTGTGACTGCTCGTGTCTGTGCAGGTGGCTGCGTGATGCGATGCTGCTCTCTGAAAGGCCAAGCTGGAGGCTGTGGCCCGTATTAAGGCACCTAGAGAGCAAAGCAGATCTGGTATTACTCATCCTCCTCTCCTCGCCTCCTCCATCCACCCAGGAGGCTGTATGTGGTCTCTACCATTGTCGAGTTTAATGTATTGGTCAGCAGAGATGCCACCAAACTAGAGTCCCTTCCACTGAGTTTGAAATGGTGCTTCCAGGGAACGTGTTTTTCCCTGTGGCTTCCCAACATGCACCCAGTGGCAGGTACCCAGGACTGCCTAAGCCCTGTGTTTGGGAGCAGGGCTGGGGCTGCACTCCCTGGGTGGGAGGAAGCAGCATTTCACATGCCGATGGCTTGGGATTTACATCCCAAAGATGGAGGCCTCCAGCTGATGGATTTCAGTCAAAGCCACCATGTGGGTGATCAGGCTGAGCCCCAGAGAGCTGCTGCAGGAAGATTTCTCCCTCGTGAACCAGTTGGCCACCTGTCAGACTGGTGGTTAGTGGCCAAGGTCAGCTGATGGAGCGAACCGGCGTCGGCCAGAGGGCTGGGAAGCAGCACCCGTGTGCTGTTCCTGCTGCCCAGCCAATCTTGCAGGCACCTTCCTCTCCCGGGGGAAGCGCTGGGGGAGCTGTCAGCCCCACTGGCGAGGCAGCCTTGCCCTCCCGCCTGCTAGATGCCAACCAGTGACAGTGTGTTTATCTTTGAGCTGCAAAGTACTTTATGATTATGAGCAAATGCCTCTGCGCAGCCCCCCGGTAGGTATATTAATAGCGGTGTCCGTGCCACAGACGGCAGCGGGTGGTAAAGAGAGGAAGAGATTTGTCTGGGCCGTACAGCAAGCCCCTGTGGCAGAACTGGAAGCGATCCCAGCTCTTGGACCACTGGACTCTGCTCCTCTATCCGTAGCCGAGTTGTGGATGTGTGTGAGTGACAGAAAGGCAGCACTTTTTATCTCCTGTGAAAAATAAGTATTCGGAGTTTTCTGCCTCCTGTGTGAGTAGCTGCCAGCTGCTCCCAGCTTTCGCATCTCTGGAGAAAGCAAACCTGTTCCTGCTGGGGACTGCAGGCTGTGCGCAGAGCAGGTGGCAGTGTGCGTGAAATGCCTGCAGGTTGGATGGCACTGCAGCTGCCATCTGATGCCTAGTGCCCTTCAGGGATTTCCCCGAGGGCTCCTTGCTCTGGTGACCCTAAAATATCGCTGAGAATATTGTTGGCAAAGCAAATCCTGTTGTCAGCGCAAATGCCCTGGTGGTCTCCGAGCGCTCGTGTGCTGAGTGCTGGCACAGCGCAGGTTGGGCTCGGTGCCGACACTGTGATACTGAGAAGAGCTGGGTGCAGAAGGGGGAAAAAAAAAAAAAAATTAGCAAGGGGCCTGGAGTTTAAAAGGCAAGTAAGAATGTTTGCTGAATTATTACCCAGTGCCCAGCATGGAGCGAGGGTGTTGGCTCCTTCCCCCGGTGTGTGGGTTGCTGTGGGCAGAGGACTGGCTGGAGCATACAGCAGAAACGGCTGTCGGGAAGGTGCGGGTTTCCATTTCCCAGCACATGAGTCACCTCCCTGGGTTGCAGTAGCATGGGCAGCGGCGGGAGCGGGTGCGAGGGGGCTGATCCACCCCTGCGGGTGGGTGGGAGGCTGGGAGGGCGCAGGGAGCGGTCCCACCCTGCCTGCATCCCAGCTGCCAGGAAGCATTACTGGGGAGCTGCGAGCCCGGCTCGCCGTAGTGAGAGCTTGGCTGCGTCAGCTCTGTAGAGCTGGATCTAACTTTGCAGTTGGACCGAATGACCTCCAGAGATCTCCTCCTACTGAAATCCTTCTGCAAATCTGGGATCAGAGCGTGTCTGTGTCCTTCCCATCACAAGGGCCTGTCTGACCTTCAGCTGCGAGCTCTCGGTAGCAGAAGGAGATCTGTGGGTTTGGGGCTGGGGAGGGAGGTCTTTCTGAGAGCCTCTGTTCCCTGCTGTCCGGGGGTAGTTCTCTCTGGGGATTGCTGCTCCCTCCCTCTCCCACCATGTATTTCCAGGTCTCTGGAGCCCCAGCTACTCCTGAGAAACTTGTAAACTCGCTTTCTTGCCCTGTGTCTGGTGTCTAATGAATCCCTCGTGCTGGGATCCAGTGGTGCTAGCAGTTGTGGGGTGGTGTCACCGGCAAAACAGTCTCGACGTGGGGAACTTTTACAAAATTTTATGCCCGTGAACACAGACTTTTAATCACAGATTCAGGTATTGAGAAAAAGGAAACTTGAACAATCAAATGCTTTTAATGAACACCTTTCCTCCCTCTTCCTCGGGCTTACACCAAACACCTATCCTGCCCCATCTGAGTCTCAGCTTCCCCCGTTTTTGTGCCAGATTATGCTTGGTCTGTCCCAATTCCTTCAGAGGCAGCAGGCACTGCAGGAGGTTGAGGACTCGTGCTTAATGGTTTATATCTGCCACTCTTTGCTTTTTACTTGTTTTCTTTTGCTGTGGTGTGGGTTGGCCGTGGTCTCTCAGGGCTGTCCCTGCCCTGGCGTGGGTCCCCGTATGGCAGTTGTGATGTGTCCTCCTGCACATCTCTGACTCCTAGCAGCTGCCACTCTCTCGTAAATCAGTCTGTGTGAGGTCACCATGTGCTCTTCTGACAAGCTGACTTTTTGGGGTGCAGTGGGGTGTTTAAACTGGTTTCAGAGCCAGCCAGCTGCGAGCGACACGTGGTGTTTCACAGCCTCCTCCCACACAGGTCACTGCTGCAGCCCCCGGCTCTCCGGACCCTGCAGCATGTGCCCAAGGCAGGGTTCGGGTGTGTGCAGGCAGAGCCCCACGGTCTGTGCCCAGTGCAGGCAGCTGAGCTGTGCTTGTCCCCCAGGGGCAGCACCAGGCGCGCCAGAGCTGGTCTCAGCTGCCTGTGCAGCCAGGCAGCACTGGGAAGACCCTGGGAGATGGATTGGATCTGTTGTTTTCTTTGACAGAAGAAGCCAAAGAATTCCCACATGAAGTGCTTCCCCCGCTGTTCGGCATCAAACAGCGTATTGCTCCGAGTGAGCCGCTCTCCCTATTGTCCAGGGAGGTGTGCAGCCAGCAAGGATCCCTCTGACCTCCTGGCTGCCTCCTGGCAGGAGCATTCAAGGTAGCTTCTTGTAGACCTCAAACCCGTGGGGCAAGGAGGGGCCACCCAGGGGAGGGAGGCAGAGAGAGATAGCATCTACGTGGCAGACACATGCAGTTGCTGGAGCTTCCCATGACAGAATGTAGGTGACTACCAATGTTTTGGGCAATCCTGGGCTCTGACTGGGGTGGGACCTTTGTGGGGTGGCCCATTTAACAGTTTGGTAGCCATCTGCACAACCAACTTACAGAGAAGCTTGGATCCCTTTATCCCAACCACAAACACTCCAAGAATTTTAATTTTTTTTTAATTCTGTAATTTGGGGAAATAAAACTCTGGTTTCTGAAAAGACTAATTGAAGCCGTGCTTGCGGCAGGGGCATCTCGGTGAGGGGAGAGAGAGAAACCCCCTCCCAGCCCATCTGTGCCCAATTTACTCCGATCTGGCCTCTCTGAGGCTTTTTTTCTTTCTCTCTCTCTCTTTAATAATTTGTTTTATAATTCCTGGAATCAAACCCATCTCAGACACACTGTTTTATTTTACTGTATTATTGGATTATACTTCCTATAAATCACTGGATGTTATTCATAGGCCACCACCAGAATAACTTCCCCTCTCCCCCCCCCGACGGCCCCGCATTCCAAACAAGCGCGCACCAAAGTGGGGGTGCAGCAGCGCGGGGCACCCTAGAGACACTTCCCGGAAATCCCAGCAAATTTGCCTGGCTGCGGGTGTGAAGCATCAGGCTGCAGCACCTGGATGCCTTCTGGCACTCTCGGGCCGGTTGCATTGTGCCGTGTGGAGGTTGTTAGGAGGTCGGGCTTAGGTGGAAGTGGAGAGGGGAGGGGGCTGCCATATGTGCATCCTCAGCACATGTAGGGAATGAAGTTGCATCCCCCGGGGCCGAGCAGAGTCAGGGCATAGAGGCACAGGGAGGTTCTGGCCAAGCGCGGCTTTAGCTGAGGATTGGGAAAGTGGCTTGTGTTTCAACCAGAGGAAAGTTCGGGCAGGGCAGGGTGACCAGCCTGTAGGGTATCTGCTCTGCCGAGGCCGATGGGTGAGGAGGAAGGTCTGCTACTTGCGCTTGGGCAGTGGGACTGCTGCTTGTGTGGAACTGGAAGAGAGTTCAAGAGGGCAGCCAGTGTGGCAGGGTCAGGCTGGGCTTTGGTTCACAACCCTCCCAGCTCTATCTTCTTGAGTGGAACATGGTCGGGTTTTCTGTGCGAGATAGGCTTGGCTGGGAAACCTTGAAGGCGTGTGCAGAAAGGAAGGATTCACATCCCGCTCCCTGCAGCATGTTCAGAGCAGCGTAGAGCAGGTCAATACTGCACAGGCCACTGGGTGTAAAGGTGCTCTGCCTGGCTCACAGAGAACTGCTCTTCCACAGTGAGTGCTGCTAACTACAGCCCTTGCAAGGGTTTGCTAATGTGCACGGTCCTGCTTGCTCCTTGAAGACCTATACCAGCTTCTGAGATGCTGATTTTGCCCAAGTCTCCTTGATAGGCACAACAAAGGATCCATAGGTTAGTGCACATCAATTGCAGTGTCTAAGCGGGTGCAGGACTTGCCCTTTTGCACATGTGCTCGGCACCCCAGCCTGGCTGGAGAGGATGCATCAAACCCAGAGGACCCCCTCAAATCAGCCTGTGTAACCAGCAGCCTGCTCCGCTCTCGTCCTGCCACTGCGCGCGGCCCGGCGCTGGATGGAGAATGTTTCGCTTTGCTGACCGCAGCTGCTCTGGCTTGCAAGATAAAGTGTGAACCCCTAAAATATCCCCGGAGATGCTGCAGAGGCTGGTGGTGTCTGCCCTCAGCAGAACCTCAGGTCTGACCATCTCCACGGTTCTTGCTTGGTTTCCGATGCTCGGACCCAGCTTTGCTGAAAGACCTAACTGCAGCATCAGAAAAAGGCTCAGCAGAAGCATGTGCTGCTCTTCTGCTGCAGCCACATCTCAATGGCTTCTCATGAAGCTCTAACCACATCTTGCACATTGGAGCAGACAAAGGGCGCTGGGAGTTGAACGCAAAGGAGTCCAGTGCATTTGACTGAGTTTAAAAATAAAGCAGTGTTGTGGGACAGGTGACTTGGTTTGGTAGAGATTTAAAATTAGGCATAAAACAAAGCTTAATAAACCTCAGGCAGTAGATAGCAGAAGCAGCAACTTGATCTTTCGCTGTCTGGGGAGCAGAACTGAGCCCTTTTCTGCTAATTCCCCGCTTTGCGTGGTAAATACGCGCTTCACTAGAGTCCAGCCAGTACCTTCGAGCAGGTGGCTCTGTGGGCTGTGACAGCTTTGGGCACAACATCTGGGAGGTCGATGACGATGTCACACCGCGGGGCTGTGTCTCGGGGAGGCTGAGCATCTGCGGTCCTGTGCCCTGTTGAGAGCGGAGCCTGAGGTCCCTCCACCTGCCTGGGGGACTCGGTTTTGTAATGCAAGCACAGCCCGCTTGATGTGAGGAGGATGGAGTTGCACGGTTTCATAACGGGCTTTCTCTGGGGTGTTAGGGCTTCGGTCGTCATACAGCAAGTGTGGACTGAGGTGTCTATACTGGGATCACCAGCGTGCACCTGGCAGCTGCTGTGTGCTGTTGCCCTGTGAGACTGGGTAGCGCTGTCTTTAGCGAGATGGTGTTAAGACATAACACCTCCCAAAGCCTTAAGTTTGGAGGAACTGGACCTTAAATTTATCCTTCACCTCCCTTAATGTTGCTGCTCTTACTTGCTTTGGGGTTGAGTTGTAATCAGGAGAGGAGGGCTGGCTGGTACTGGTGTCCACCCTTCCCTGCACTGCCTGGCTTGCACAGAGGCTCTACAGCGAGCCGGTGCCAAGATGTCCCTGCCTGGGCAAAGGGCTTTTTTATTTAACCCATTTTGTCATGTAATGCCTGCTGCTCGCTGTGCCCAGGGGCAGCTCAGACCTTGGCTGTGTGAGCAGGCTGAAGGGTTGAAATGGCGCAGGGGGTGATACCTGCATTGCTCATCTCAGGAGCCACACGGCTTCCTGTGCTGAGCTGCTTGCTCATGCTGAGCCTCCTGAGGGACGCAGCCGTGTCTGGAGGTGGCAGCCCACCCTCCAGAGTTTCTCCTCTGAGCGCTTGGGAGTGTTGGAGGTTGGCACAGTTGCTGGGAACTGTCAGCGCCTTTCCTTTCAGGGAAGGAAGCTGTCTCGGACTTGAGACACATCAGCAAAGTTCAGGTAAAATACTTTTGGCCCAGATGCGTCTTCAGAGTCTTGCTCTTGGGCTCTTGAGGCTGGTGGCAGCAATGTTTAGACCAAAGTCTTCCTTTGCTTATTCCCCTCTGTTTCCTGTTTAAAATGCAGATTGTCACATATTTGGGGATTTATTTACCGTAATTGGAGTTATTTTCCTGGCTGCTGGCTTCTGCCCTCTGATGCAAGACTCCCTAGCAAAACGTGTGTCCAGAAAGCCATGTGACGTTTTTTTCCCCTTGCCACAAGTGCCAGCAGGAGATGCAATAATCAACGCGCTGCAGGGAATTTCCACTTGCAGTTCAGGTTTCTGAAATCTAGACGTTGGCTTTGGAGGCAAAAGATCGAGCAGGGCTTTGTGGCAGGGAAGGGAAAGGTTTCCAACAAAACTGAGTGCTTGCTGGTGTGTCAGACTGATTCTCCAGTCCTGCCCTCCAACTAAAGTGCAGGAAAAGTCCCTCTCGAGTGGTGTCAGATGAGCTCGCTGGGGGCTTCTGCCCAGTCTGCCTGTCACATGAGCACATCCTTACGTCTGCCCTTGAAGCTGTTCCACCAAACACAGGGTGATACCGAGATCTCATTTCAGAGCAACAAGTAGAGGGGAAATGATTTGTAATCACAAAGCTCGAGTCTGCTTTACAGCCAAGCTTCGGCAGCCCGAGCAGCAAGTCAGGACAGAGCCGGTGACCGGTGAGGTCAGGTTGGAGGGGCTTTCATGCTGCTGTACCACCAAGGCATGGGCCAGCTCTGCAAATGCTGAAACAAAATGACTATTTCGATGAAGAAGCAGCATCAGTGTATAAAACAAAAGGCAGGAAACGGACCGCTGGCACGCGGTGTCCATCCGTCCTGCTGTAAAATGAGAAAGAAGGTGCCTGAGGCAGCTGTCCCGGGGCTCTGCCTCACCCCTGCTTTGGTGGTGGAGAAAGAGGGGTGCCAGGGAGCCAGAGTGGGGTTGCACCAGGTGCAGCGGCTTTGGTGAAGCTTTAGATGTTTGCAGCGTGACAGGAAATCCTCTCACTTTTAAAGAGATGTTTCTGACTCTTTATTGTGCGTTGCGCCTTTGATTTCCTCGCGCTTCTAAGCAGCACCAAGTCAATTACTGTATTTTTGTTTAATTCTCTGAGAGAACATTGTATAATTAGGCTAATTATCGTGCTTTGTGAAGTTGTAAAACTCTTGATTGAGCTTGTGGGGCTGTTTTATAGCCTGCCAGGTGTAGGCAGGGAGGGCTGCCTGCCCCATGCCCTGTGCAGGTTCGGGTGCAGCCTGCCAGCTCGGTGAGGGTAGCTTCCGTCCCGGGGGCTGCCCTGCGGGTGCTGCGGGCCCATCCCCTGCCAGCTCCATCCTGCCTCTGTCTGCTTGCAGGCTGCAGTCCCTCAGTGAATTGGGTGCCCGGTGCTGGGGGGGCTTCAGCTGGGAGCAGGCACCCTTGGGGGCTTGTTGGGATCTCTTCTTGACTTAATGCTGAAATTAGGAACGGTGGCATAGCCAAGGCTGTGTTTCTACTCTCCAGTGCATCTGCAGCGAGGAGGTGACCTCACACAGGTTTATGTATAGAGACCTTTTATTTTTCCCTGATTAGGGTCTGCCCGAAGCTGCGTGTGCCCGTGCAGCAGGTTCTTGGCAGCATGGCGCTGGCTCTGCCTGTGCTAATTAATGGTCAGGAGGAAGGTGAGGACTTCTTGAGTGTGACCTTCAGGTGTCACCCTGGCTAACGTGATGCTCAGTCCAGGATAGTCTAACCCTGGCTGGGTGACAGCACTGAAGGTACGTGACCCATCTCTAACTGAAGGGTCATTTTTAATTTTGATTGATGTGGCTTGTGATGGCTGTGGTTAACGTGACCATAGGGCATAGGTGACATGGAGAGGGCACGAGTGATTTGTCTGTCCCCAAGGTTGGCACAGGTCTCTGGCGTGCACTCTCAGATCCCCCAGCTTGCAGGGTGGGACGAGAGGCAGACAGGAGTGTGTCACCATGGGCTGGGAGGGAGATGCCCTGGAGGGACAGTTTTGGCTGTGGGGTTTCTTCGTTCCCCCTTCTCCCATCCCTCGCGGCAGCGTGTGGTCCCCTGACCCTGCCTCAGTGAACTCCCGGTGCTTCTCCGCCAGACCCAGGAGCGGAGCAGGGGTGTCTTGCGTAAGCAAGCGCCTGCTCTCTGGGTAATGGCACGGAGATGGAGAAGGAGGCGCCGGCTGCCAAAGGCGGGTTGGGAACAGCATAAACCCTTCAGAGCGGGGCCCGAGGAGCCAAGGTCTGACAAGACCTCATGCCTGGTGCTGGGAGCGGGGCTCATCCTGCCCGGGGGGCCCCAACCGCTTACGGGGCCATGGCGGGGAGCGGTGAAACGCTGCCACATGGGCTCGTGTGTCTTTAAAAGCAGGCGAAGCGGAAGTGATGCTCTCGGGCCCATCTGCACGGGGCTGCGCGGGGAGCGGGAGACGCGCCCCAGCTGGTGCGAGGCCCTGGCAGCCCCGGGAGCTGCCGTCTGTTGGGGTTTACTGCTGTCTACGTTGAAACACGGCTTGGGAAGTGTGTGGAGGGGGGGGTGTCGGTGGCACAGTGCCAGTCCCGGTTCGCCTGGCCTTCTCGTTCCTCTCTCCTCCTCCTCCTCCCCGCTCCCTCCAATGCTTTAAAGTCACATTTCCAGGCCAGACATAGAATTAATCTCTGGGCACTTCACATTGCTGGCAGCGCAAAGCAGGATGTGGGATCTTTTTTTCTCTCTCTCTGCGTCTTGGCTGACTTTTTTACCTCTCGAAGAATTTGGAAGGGCCGTGAGATTCCCCCCGCCCCCCCTCGCCTCGGTGCCGTGCAGTTTTTCAGCACGCTGATCACCCTGCTGTGGCTTCACCCTAATAGATTTCATATGCTGACACAGTTGACATCAGTACCAAACTATTTTACATGTGATCTGGTGTATTTCCTGAGGAAATCTGCAAGATATTTATTAAGAACTAATAAAATAAACCTCTCCATGAGCTTTTAGGTAGTTTTCAATTTTTCATGTCTCTCTCGTTTCCTCTTATCAATGAGTTTCTATTTTCTCCCTCCTCTCTGACCATTGCAAAAGGAAACAAAAATAAATGTTTTAAACCGTTCCTGAATGGACACTGGGAATATTTCTGTAGTGATGTATTAGCAAAGTCGTATTTTTAGTGCTGTATTGTCAAGACTAAAAATATCCCACTGCAGTGCATCCTTTTTATAGGGCTTTGTGTGTGTGTGCATGCGTGTGTGCGTGTGTGTGTGTGTATGCTGAATGTTGTACAAGTTTGCACCAGTGTGTAAAGGTCTGTCTTTGTACTACTGCGGTGTTGCCTCCCCATCGCAGCTGGACTCCATTAGGCCTCGAAAATTAAAGTAATCCTGGTTAAGAAAGAAAAAAAAAATTAATCAATCTCACAGAGCCGCGTTTCCCCAGCTGAGCCTGGATACCTGCGTGGCAGCCCCGCTTTGAAAGACTCCAGCAGCCCGGGCTTGCGTGGGCCGGCAGCGCGCCGTGGGCCGGTGGTTTTGCCGCTGCGTTCCTGCCACCGAGGGTGTTCCCTGCCGCCGCCGCGCCGAGCAGCGGCTCCCCTTCCCCTGCCGCCGCGCGGGGCTAAGGGCGAGCTCACTACCCGGGAGGGCCTGGCTGCGGGGTGCAGTCACCGAGCGGGTTCCTGCTCATTTTTCATGCTCAGCAAGCCCTTTGGGGCCGCCCTGTGCTCGCAGGCGGGAGCGTGTGTGTAGCTGGGAGCAGGCTGGGTATTTCACCTTTTCAGAGGATTTTTCTATCTTTCTGCTATTTCTGTCTCTTTCAATTAACTTTGTAATGGGGGAAGCCAAAGGTGGGAGCTGGGCTGAGAAGCCACCTCCCTTCCGTCCCCTGCAGCCCGCGTGAGGGGACCCCAGCTCCGAGGGTCGGTCCCCTCAGCCGCAACGGGAGGCAGCTCCGTCTCTCTGCCGCGCGTGATTGATGCAGCCGTTTCCAAATATAATTTGCTCGCCGCTTCGCGGCCACAGCTACCCGGTGGAGCACTGCGGCCGTCGCTCTGGTCCCCAGGAACAGCCTTGCGTCACAGGTAGCGGGTGCTGCGACTGACGGGGGACCTGACGGCCGGCCCCGGAGCACCATGCGCACGACATGCAGCGTTTTATGAACTGATGTGTCTCACGCTCCAGCCAGGCGCTCGCTCCCCCTCTGCCCGCCCCTCCAGCGGCTTGTCTCCTCTGAGTCACTCGCCGCTTCGCTCGCGGGTGCCTCACTTTACTGTCTGCTGCCGTCTGGAGAGCCGCAGCCTTTCGGCTTCCTGTAGAGCAGTTCAGCGAAAGCAGTAATTAGGGCCCGTAAAAATTTATTTTATTAGCGAGAAGTGTTGGTGGGTAATTGGCCATAATTTGAACCCAGCCAGATTGGAGATTAATAAAAAAAAAAAATCACAGGGATCTTTTTACCAGAAACACCAGGGCTGTTACTTGCAAACCCTTCCCGAGGCGGGTGGGACGGGACGGGATGGTGGCTGCTGCGGAGAGGGTGGCCGGCAGCGAGCGCCTGTGCTGTACCCGTCCTTGAGGGTGTTTGACACTGGCATGGGAAGAAAGGAAACCTTGTTTTCCAAGAACTCTGCTCTTTCTCAGCTTGATAAGCATTTAAAATAAAAGCTGCACAATTGGAATTGGCAGAGCATCCTCATTCTTTTGTCTGTCTGTTTATTTTTTTCCCCTCATCCCTCGACATGTGTGCTACAGCCCACGGTTACTACACCCCGCAGAACCACAGGCCTGGAGCTCTGCAGGCGTGCGCCGAGCTCTGCCCACCCCCAGCCTGGCTCTTTGAAGCCTGGCAGAGCAGCAGAGATCCGGCTCCGTCCCCGGTCGGGCCCCGACCCTGGCAACCTCCTGATGTCCAGGGCACTGAAGTATTTGACAAAATGTATGTTTTCAGCCCTTTTCAGTTCCCCCTTTGCTTGCGGGGCAGCAAACCCAGGGCTCTGCCTGGAGCTGGAAGAGTGGTTTTGGACCTGGGTAGTGACTGCGCTGTACGGACCCGATCGCTTTGGTATTTATAGACTTCGTTAGAGTAGCTTGAATGTGGCCAACGCGTCGGAGCAGGAGCGATCTGAGGCTCATGCCTGCATCCTGCACGCTCATCGCGATGGCTGGTGTCAGCGATTGGAGAATTAACCGCTCCACTCAGGGAGTAAGGAAGAGCCAAGCCCCTGCGCACATGTCACGCTCGGTTACTGCTGGTTGAATCAGACCAGGGAGTTACTTCAGGTTACTAGTCCTGGTTGTTGCTTTGGTGTAAGGGATGGGGGTGTTACTTCAGGTTAGTAGTGCTTGTTTTTTGCTTGGCAGCCGGGGCTGGAACCTAGTGTAACTGTTTCCCAAAGAATATTTTTGGTTTTAAAACTGAAGGTCAGCAGTTCGCAAGTGCTGCGCTTGCAGCCAACTCTGTGGTTCGCCTTGTGCCACCGGGCCAGCAGCACTTGAAATCCTGATCAATTGATCTGCAACAATATGAAACCACGAAGGGTGACTGCCAGTTAAAACTCCCCGTCTCGCCCCGTTTTCTCCACCCAAAGTGTCTTTCTGCCCATATCCCCTTTCTTGCTGCCTGTCTCCCTCCCTCCCTTTCGGCTGTGTATTGGAGTTTTTGTCTATCTTTTTCCATCTCTCTGTCTCTTTTCATAACAGTTTTTAATAATGTTTTAGTTAGTTCCAGCCTTTTCCCTCAATGGATCCCATTGGAAAATGCATTTGAAAGGAAACAGTTATACACTTCCCTTCCTTTGAAACTCTGTTGGCACCTTTTCCAGTGCAGTAAACCATACAACATGGATTTTCAAAGTTTCCAAACACAGACATGCTGGCGTTAAATTTATGAAAAAATATTTTATTCGGCTGTATAGTAACTATGAGTCTCTGAGCTGCTGGTCACAGTGAAATCGAAGCTCGCTTTGGAACTGCAACAGGTTTTCAAATCTCTGCAGGAAACGTAGCGGCGCTGGCTGTACGGGAGCCTGCAGCTCCCTCGTGCCCTCCCGGCACGAGATGTAGCAGCAAATGAGAGGGGTGCTGGGGCACCCCGGGGCTGAGCCCACCCCCCCTCCAGTGCAGCCTCTCCCTGCGGATGGCCCTGCTGGGAACGGCGCAGCAACGGTAGCTGCAGGGAACTTCATGGTCATGCCAATCTTATCTCAAATCACAGGGGAAAAGAGGAATTTGGCATAAAACCGTTATGTCTTATGCTTGTTAATGAATGTAGAAGGTTAAGGCTTTTTAGTTACTGAGTCCCGTGGCAGGGGGGCTCAATAGCCGGTGTGAGTGTGCGCTTGCTGCAGTCTGCACGGGGGTTTGGGACCTGAGGCTCCGGCTACATGTAAGTTGTTGGAGCACTGAGATCATATTTTCTAATATGGGGGCTCGGATGTTAAACTTCCTGGAATGGTTTCTCTGCATGCTGTGGGTTTGTGCCTGCGGTCGCAGCCCTTCCCGTAGGGAATTGCTCACTTGACACCTGAGAACCTCCCTTTGCATGGCACCGCTCAGAGCAGATTTTTTCTGAATTTCCACAGAAGACCATGGCCCTCATTCACCACGAGAGGTCGGGTGGGTGAATCTGGCCGTATCCTCGTGACTACTGTTGTGAGGGGTTGTTCCCAAGCAAAGCGAGCCTCGAAGCCTGTGCTCAACAGCACTTCCGTGTGCTTGAGGTGTGGTGTGATGCAGAAAGACCTCCTGTGATTGACGAGATGATGACGTGGCAGAGATCCTGGCCTCAATTTTCCTGTTGTGTCCTTTACTTGTAAAATTCCTTTCCCTTCACATGGGAGTTTTCCAGAGAAGTCACTGATTAAGTGTTATCATCATGCTCGGTGCTGCATGGAGCATAGGAAGAGCTAGAAGGTTCGGGTTCCAGTAATTGGATTGCGTAAACTCACTGGCTTCTGTCTTAAAGCATCTCGGGTTTGGATGTCTTTCTGCATGGTGTCTTTAATGTGTACAGACGAGGAACTGAGCGTAAGGAAAATAACAGGTTTTCTATTTTTTTTGACTGCTCACCTTGAAATGCAGAGATGGAGTTCTCCTAAAAACATAGTCCTTCAGGAACTGCCTTTGTTCCTATTCAAAGCAGAGCTGCCCAGCGTCTGCAGATTTCACCTCCTCTGTGTCACTGTGACCAGCCAACAAGTGAGGGACACACAGATGCTGACCACATGTGTTGAGAGTGGTTAAGGTGACTTCTGGATCCTCCTGGAAGTTCATGACCGAGGCAAAGACAGAATCTAGTTCTCCAGCATAGCGCTGAACCATCTTAATCCCCCAAACATTACCGTGTCCTGCAGCCCTGAGCCTTACTGACTATGTGCATGTTTCAGCACATCAGCTGTGCAGGAGGGTCTCTACTGACTGTTAATTTTCTGTGTCAGCTGAGAATGGTAACCCGAGAGGAGAAAAAGTGATATGTCATTAGGACTACCTTATAATGTGTAAGTGTGATGGAGTTAACTTGAAGTTGCACGGACGGCTCTAAGTCTGGTGTTCCTGACCTTCGAGCGCTCAACTGTGTGGTCATGTAACGGTTTTTGTATGTGTAATTCCCATTGTTTTTAGAAAAACGAGCTCCCCCGTGGAACAGGACTGACCTCATCTGGGATCCTCGGCTGGCGCGTAAATCTAGATTCACCACACAAGTCCCTGCCACGGCAGGAATGCTGGAAGCGGGGCTGTTATCCTCCACACGCACCAGGCGCTGAGGGTGAACGGCCGCTGACGGTGCCAGCAAAGCAGCGTGGGGGCCTGGAGAACAGACCACTACACTGTCACCTAGCTTGTGCTGCCTCAGTCTCCTTTTCTACTTCTCCACGGTCTCACCCAGCTTGGTTTCTTCTTCCCTCGCCTGTCCAAGCAGATGAACTAGTTGCTGCTTCGGTTGGAGTGGCACGTGAGAGCTGTCTGATAACGAGCACCCAGATTTCCATAGGCCCCTGCCTTAGCAAAGCAGGGGTGGATGGAGGGGGCAGAAGGCACACCCAGATCCTGTCGCCAGCCCCTGCCAGACTTCTGGTTCTTGCTCCAAAGTGTGAAGGTGCTAGGGATTTCACTGAAACAGTCAAAGAATTTTTAACTTGAGAAGAACAATGTATTTTCCCTAACCTCATTCTGGCAAATGGCTGAACCTTTGTAGGTGAAATTTTCCCAATAAATTTAGCTCAAAGAAAGCTTTTGGCATGAAGGATTGCAACCTAAATGGTTAAATTTTGGCAAAGTTGTCAGGAACTAAAATCAGGGTCTCATAATGGAAAGTGTTAGGTAAGCTTCTCTGTAGGCACAGCGGCTGGGCTGTGGGATGTCCTGGTGCTGGGGGTGCCACTGGCATCAGCTGGGGAGGTGGCCAGGGGCTGGAGCAGGAGGTGAGGAGGTTCAGGCCTGCAGACATCTGCTGAGGACCCTGGGATTTACTGTCTCCCTGGAGTTGGGGGGCTGAGGGCATGGGTTTTGCTTTAGGTTTTGGCATTTGCTTTGCAAACTGACACACTGGCGCTCTGGTCCCTCAGGAAGCTGTAAAAAGAAGAGCAGCAAATGAGCGAATGTGTTGAAACGGAAGCTCCGCACTTTGCTGTTCCTGCCCCATCAAAGGCTGCTTTCTCCGAATGTGCCTGTCTGCAGGCGCTTTCTCTCATTAACTTTTACTCCAGGCTTGAAGTGCTCACCAAGGTTCACACCAGAGGAGGCATGTTCCAGGCTGTCTGTTTGCATTTGCTGCCAAAGACATGCCCACCTCCAGCATGGCGGGGGGTGGGTGGAAAAGGCTGCCTTTTATTTGCTGCAATTGTCCTGGTAAAACTTCACTCAAGGCTGGAGTAAATCTCTTGGGAAGCCCTGTTCACACCTCCTCCCGCGTTGTAAATAACATCTGACACAATTATGGTTGGGCGCATGCAGCTCCTGGGTGGGATGCTAGTAGCAGCTTGCCATGCCTGCTGCGGAGCACCGAGCCAGGCTCCATGGCAGCGCGTTTCCCCAAGCACATGTGCTGAGGAGCCCGCTTTCCTCGCCGGCCCTTCCGGGGTGAGGTTCAGGGCTCTGGCTGTGCAGCTGGCTCCTTCCAGGAGGCATGAAAGATCCGTGCAGACAGAGGGTACGCTGCCAGGGATTTCCTTGTATTGGGCTGCGTCGTCCTGCCTTACTGCAATGCCCCTAATGTCTTTTTACATTTTCATCACCCACGATTTTTTTTCTTTCGGTGCAGTGTTCCCTGTTTTGTCCAGATTCCCTCCACGCATACCGAGCCCTGCTTGCCCTTGGACCTATTCACCCTTGCAGCCACCTCAGTCCTGTCCAACTCATGCATTCTATAGCAATATTCCCTCTGCAGCAAGAGACAGCTGGTGCCAGGCTGGTCTGGAGCTATATACATACTGATGAGGTGGCTTGCCAGCTTGGAGGGACATACTTTCTTAGGAGCTAGCCAGGAGTTATGTACATTTGGGTTTGCCAGCCTTTTAGCTTCCAGACAGGTCAAATTTGTGTAGCTGTCAGTTTTTGGCAGCAGAACCAGTGACTCCAGGGATCACGCAGAGCCTTGAGGCTAGTGAAGATTTTACTGTGCCTGTGTTGTAAGTCCCAGCGTCAGCTCATCCGCTTGGAGCAGCTCTGGTGAAGGCAGTGCTGAGAATCTGTGGCGATTCTCCAGGCTTTGCCAGTGTGGGTGATGCTGTAGGGTGTCTGTGCTGTGGGTGCCTTTGCCCCAGCTGTGACGGTCTGGGACTGGTGTGTCTCGGTGCAAATGTGGCTAGTGAAAACTGGGATGTACATGCCTTCCTGGGCAGGAGGAGCGTTTCCGACACTGCATGGGGTGTTGCACATCCAAAACTGACTCCTGCAGCCTCGCTGGGGCCAGGGGTGCAGAGCAGGATCCCGGCCCTGCCAGCTGGGTCAGGCACCCCAAGCGCAGAGGGAGCGCTCCGAAGTGCTGCTTGGTGCAAGTGGAAATGGCTTCAATCTGTGTTTTGACTGATGGGTCTTTTCAGGAAATTTCTGAGAATAACATTTCTAAAAATGGCTGCTTCTTTCCACTGATATTTCCTGGAAAAGGCTGCAGTTAATTTTAAACCACTATCCTTTTCCCTTTTCAAGTGGAAATGGCTCTGTGCTTGTCCTCAGGGCTAATGTCATTCTTTCTGTCCTAGCCCGGGTTGTGTCGTGGGGAGGGACAGTGTGCCAGTGCCCTGGCCTCTTGCAGGACCTGTTGGTCTTCCAGAGCTGCAGAAATAGGGGTGTTGGGGGCACTCTGTGCACGTGTCTGCTTTCCCCATGGAAATTAATAACCGTCTGTCCTGGAGTCACTTCACAGTGTGAAGTGATTTGTCGGTGATTCCTTGGTCAGTCCCAAGTACACAAGAAAGCCATCTCTAAAGTCATTCCCTTGCTCAGCCTAAAGCTCTGTTTGTCGGGGTCAGGAAGGATATACTGAGCTGGTTATCGCACCCCAGGTGCAAGGATCCAGCCCTGCATGTGGATCCTGGGCTTGGGGATAGTCAGAGCCAGAGGCAAGCTCCTGGATCAGCTGGAGGGAGCTGGCAGCACAGAGCTGTCCTGGGCAGGCAGCCCCTTCGTGTCGGGCAGAGCATGGCTTCCCCTGAGGCTCTCGGGCAGGCTTGCTGCTTCGGGTGGGAATATGTCATTAATTTTTATACCTTCCCCTGTAAACCATCGACCCTTTTTATGATGTCATGAGGGATTCCTTAATTTTGCAGCTGCTTCCTGGTTACGTCAGAGAAGAGCCTCCCGTCCTAGAGCCCAGCGCTGCAGTCCAGAACGGCTGGAAACAAATGAAGTGTTGAATATCTAATGGCTTCCACAGGGAGAGCTGCTCCATCCTCCCCAGGCCCCCGGCATTCCTCACCTCCTAGGCCTCCCTCCTTCCCTCCCTCGGACAAGACGGGGTTTCAGCATGGAGCAGAGGGAGCTGTGGGCTCCTGGGCGGCCCCGGCTGCTTTGGGAACGCGTGTGGCGAGTTCCCCAGTGTTGCTGCCTGTCTGGGCACTGTGGTTGAGACTCCCCCCAGCCCCGGAGCCTTCCTGCCTCTCTGCAGGGAGAGGTCGGGATGGGGAGGTGGATTGGGGGCATCCAGGTTATTACTGCAATCCAAAGGTTGCTTTGGGAGGGATTCAGCCCTGTGTGCTGCAGGTGGTGGTGTTCAGCTCAGCCGCAGGGTTGTGTGCTGTGCCGGGAGGGCTGGAGCTGCCCTCCTGTCTGTTGCCTGCAAATTCAGAGTTGAGGAGCATCTTTCCAGGAAAGCTGCCCATCATTCCCAGGCTCTTTGCGGGGTATCAGCCAGGGCTGAGCAAGTGCCTCCAGGTTCCCAGGCTTTTTCGGGAGCAGATGAGTGTGCGTGTGACTCGGCGGTTCCCAACGGAGAGCTGGGAGTGCCCGTGACTCACAGGTCCTCTGCGAAGGGGTGTCGGGGAAATGCCCAGCAGCTGTGAGCATCCCCCTCGCTTTGCTGCTTTATATTCCCATCGGTTGCGTGCGGTCTCCAGCATGGGCAAGCGGCACTGGGACCAGCTGCCTGGGCCGGCAGCGTGGCTCTCCTTACCCGCTTCCTGCAGACAGCCCCATCCCGGTGGGCTGCCCTGTCGCCCTGCCAACGCTGCGTCTGGCGGAGGGTGACTCACGGGGAAAAACGCTCTTGTGTCTGAGCGGTAAGAGAGCAAACGAATTGCCTTCAAGTGGTGTCAGCTTGGAGGTGACCAGCCTCTGTCTTCTTCCCCGCAGGGCAGCAGCCGGCTGGTGAATCAGTTGTCTGTGCCGCCGAGCTGCTGACACATCAGCCGGGTGCCTTACACCCGCAGCCCCGCGCTCACCGAGCTCCTCCACCTCCTGCCTCCCCTGGCCAGGCCATTATGTCATCCTCGGGATTGTGTCTGGAGACCCGTTTGTTCCTTTCATTGCCTTTGCGTATGGTCCTTAACAGTGTCACTGGGGAAGGTGGGTTCAGCTCTTGCTCCCCGGGAGCAGAGCACATCCCTGCTGCTCTCTCTGCCTGCGCTGGGGCTGCCTGCTGCCGGCACCGCTCCAGGCTCCCCGGCCCACAGCCGCAGCTCAGGTTAGGACAGGGAGGCCGGCGTGGAAACTGGCTCGCTGGAGTCCTCCTGACCCTTGGCTAGAGCAGTCCGGTTGCCTGAATCAAAGGAATCTGGTCTCCTTTGAGACTCTAACGCTTGTTGGCTGGTGTTTGAACTGCGAAAGATTCAGCGCTCCCTGTGTTGTGTTAGCTGGGATGGATGGAGGAGCATGCCTGCTGCTTGCTTGAGAGCTCGGGGTTGCTGTAGCTCGCTTCCACCGCTGCCTAGAGCGTGCTTGGAGCGGAGCAGCTGGGAGCCCTCACTCCCAGCCCTGCTGCCCCGTCCCTGCAAGCACCCCCCTGGCCAAGGCCACGTGGCCGGCGCTCGCTCTCCCCTGATTGTCCCTCGCAGGATTTCCTTCAGCACATGGCACTCGAGCGGCCGCGAGAAGCTTCCTCCAGCAAATCCCTCTCCTCGGAGGCGGCTGCCCCTTGCATCGCCTGCTCTTTTCCCATTCCCATTTCCTGTGGCTGGTTGCGTTGTCCTAATAGAGGTTTGGCATTGCTGTTTTGCACACCCTAGTGGGAGAGGGGATGTGTTTATCACTTTTCCTGGAGATTATCTGTTTAAGCACTCTCTGACAGTTACAATAACAAGGGCAGCGCGTTGTGTTTCCCAGCAAAAGGACACTCGCTGCTGAAAGATGTATAGCACTAATTAGAAATACATAACATCCGGCCACATGGCAGCCTTCTCCCGGCCGCTCCATTTCCTGAGCTCAGACGACTTTGACGACAGTTGGTTTATGTTTTCCATGAATATAATGTTCTCAGAGAAACACAAATTTCTCCCCGTTATAAAAGTCCCTTTTCTCTCTGTCTCTCTCCCCCCTCCCCATGCACTCTTTCCCCTGCAAAGCAGGTAGATTTATGACTGCAGAAAGCCCAGGTCAGATCCTGCTGCCGGCTGGGTCGGAGCAAAGCTCACAGCCCCTGCGTGGAGGCAGCTGAGAGCCCAGGTAGATGCTCGCAGAGGGCGCAGCCGCAGCCGTGCTGGCCGACCCGCCCTGCTCCCCAGGCTCTCTGCAAAGGAAACTGCCTCCCTGGTAGAAAAACAGTGCTCTTCGTGCAGACCAGTACCCAGCTGGAGAAAAAAAAAGGCTTTCCTACATGCGAAGAAGCGGGAGGACTCTTCTGCAGCTCAGAGAGTTTTCGTGATCTTCAGAAAAAACACCCATCCCTGGTTCCGTTGCTTTTTCTCTGCGCTCGCAGTCTGATGCTCAACAGCTCCCATTTTTTCCATCCCATCCCCTCTCCCTCCTCTTGCTCTTGGGCTGTGCTTCAGAGCAGATAGCCTGGGCGCCAGTTGGAGGAGTCTGGGTCCAATCTCCAGCTCGCAGCAAGTGACTAGTACAAGGACATGTTCTTGGAGGTCCCCGCGTGCTGAATGGGAGCAGGGCAGTTGCTCGGCCGAGTGTAACACAGGTTAGGTGTAAGGGTGGTTAGATGTAAGGGAGGTAGGAAGATGGAGCATGCTCAGGGAGGTGAAATCTTAGAAGGTTTTAGCTGCTGAAATGAATTCCTATTGAATATGGAAAAACTGCTGTATTTCAGATGTTTATAGCTTAGCCAAGTGTGGACAGATTTCTAGTAGGACAGGAAAACTCTCTGTTAAACAGGTTATTCTGCAGCAAAATCTCAGATCCCCTTTCCAGGATTTGCAGTTGCTAGATTAGCTCAAGGAAAAGGTTGTAAGTGTTTTTTCTAACAAGGGTAAGCCACTATCTTGTTTCCTAGCCTCATTCTCACAAGCCGAACTGTTTTGGCTAAAGATTTCCGGAAGAATTCAGGCTGAGACAGGCACCCAGCATGGAAACTTCAGCTCCGATAGTTAAAGTCTGAGCCAACTGGAAAAGGGGTCTTACGAGTGGCTATTGTCAGGCAGGCTTAATAACATGGTGCTCAAATCCCTGCCTGCAAAAGAGACTGTCAGAACTCATGTCCCACTGGCCGGTCCAGCATCTGGAGCCCTAACCTCTGCGGAGGGTTTGCAGAGGGCTGCAGGGGTCTTGCTTATTTTTTGGGTGCAGAAAGACAGATCTTTGAGGTAAATTCAGCCTATGAAGTGTGGGGTAATGCAAATTACCCAGGCTGTTGGTTCAGACTGCAAAGCATTTGATGACATTCCTGCTTTAAAATACTCTGCCTGCTCCTTTCTAGCCCTGTGCAGCATTGCACGTACCTCAGAGTTTTGCTGGCATAGCTGATGTGGGGCTACAAGTGACGGAGAAACAGATCCAGCTTGAGAGAGCTCCCAGAGGGTGGGTTTTTCGGCCAGCTCAGCTCCCTGCCGTGACTGCAGCATGGCTCTGTGGGCCATGTGTCGGTACAGCGGATGGTGGTGGAGCATGCGGTGAGGGTACAGTATTACCCTGAGTCAGTCTTGGCTGCAAATGCTGCGAGTCCTCAAGCCCTGACCTTAGGCTGTGGTTTAACAAGCAGTTATTGAGGTAGCGGTGCCAGCTTTACCCACCCTCTGCTCCCCCCACACAGCACCTTTGATGGCAATTGCACAGCTGAAAGGTGACATTTCTAACCCCGATGAGCTGCGCGATCTGGTTCACAGGGTGGCTGCGCAGGCGAGAGCTGAGAGGTGACGTGGTGACAGGAGCTGTTTAACTGATGCTGGCATTAACAGGGATGTTTGCTGGTTGCAAGGGCAGAAGGTGGAGGGAGAATGTATGTAGTAGTTGGTACACAACCTGGTCTCGTGCTGAATGACTTCCTGCAGAGCATCACTGCTGCGGCTGCTGGTGGCACAGCGGAGCCACATCTCTGACCACCTTTGGGCCCACGACGTCGTGGCAGCTTTTTTAGCGTGTGATTTCTGTCCATAGTCTGCCTGACCACCTCCTCACCATTGCCCGGCTGCGTGGCGTGGCTGGGTGTGAGTACAGGAGGGTTATCTGATCACAGCCGGACTTGGGGTTTCAGGGGAGGAAGTGGAGTGCGGGTTTGTGGCAGCTTTAGCTGATGAGATGCCATCGATGCCATCTGAAAATGTTTCCGGCACCAAGCTTTAGGTGACTGCCTGTGGGGATAGGATGCAGGATTGCCTGTGGACCTGACGCTGTAGTTCTGCTTCTCCTGCACCCACTGTGGATCCTGGGAAACAGATCTGGGAATTACAGTGTTTACCCTGACCTGGAAAGTCAGGATCTCTCTGCCTGCTCTTGTTGGTCTGTGGCAGTGGGTGTCCCCAGGTTATACTAGTGCTGTTCAACTGCAGGGACAGGAACTCCAGCCTCCAAGAACATCTCTTTCCATGAAGTTTGTGTCTTGATGCATCATGCATTACTAGCAGCACAGACTATTGCTCAGCCCAGAGGTAATGGTGCCCTGTGTGTTCCAGAGCAGATCTGTTGCTCCAACCCCCCTTTCAGTGTATCTAGTACAAAGTATTTTTCTTCTAGTGCTAGGGTAGGCTCAGACACTTCATGCTGTGGGTGTGGAGAGTGAGTTTCCTTACTGCCCATCACTCAAAAAACTCCACAAGTTTCTGTCTAAACACCCTCATTCCATGAGCTCTCTGCCCTTTAACTGTACCCTCACCTTGACTGTCTTCTGTGGCGTGGACAGCCAGGGGGGGGTAGCCTGGGGTCTGTCACTCCACAGTCTCTGCGTCACGCAGTTGTGACCACTGGCTCCGAACTCCCGGCTCAGTGAAAGCCGAGGCTCCCTGCCTCCTGAGGAAAGTGGTGAAAAGGCACAAAGAGAAAGTTTCTCCTGATTTATGGTGCTTTCCTCTTTTGTCCTACAATTAAGCTCTTAAGAGGCTTTGCTGGCAGGGCTGGGAGCTGGAATGCTGGTGTAGGTTCAGGGGTCTTGAATAAGCGCCCACCTGGATGCTTGTCCTTCCCTGCAAGGTTGTTGGGCTGGGGGAGCCTCCTTGAAATGGGGCTGACAAGCTTGACCAGGGAATGAACTTTCAGGACCAGAGGAGTTTTGTGTAATTTAATGATGAGATGACAACGCCCACAGTAGCTGAGCTGGAACCGTGGGGAAACAACCCTTAAATTTGGGTGACTTGTTCCTCTTACCTGTATGGTGGGCAGCTCTGCAGGCTGTACTGGGGCTGAGCGTCGTTGCGGTACATCGAAGCACCGTGGCTTTATGTAAACTGGGTGTGAACCGGTGCGCACATTGTTCATGTCTGTAGCAATACAAAATGTTTGATGGAGCTTTGGCTGTAGTGCTCAGCTTGAGTGAGTGGGTCGCAGACGGCTGTACCTGTGACAGCTCAAGCACAAGAAACATTTTTACTCACTTTTGGTTGTTCAGTGTTGTATGGGGAACTTCTAGCCTGCAACAAGAGCTGCTGGTGGCAGTGGGAAGGGCTGAGGCCCTGGTACCAAGCCTGGCCATGGCCACCGCAGAGATTGCTCGAGCACTCGGAGCCAGTCTCTAAAATACATCGGGGCTGTGCAGTGCTTGTGACCCTCAGCATCACAAAAGCCTTTAAGCTTTGCCTTTTTTGGATAGGGAGGGCTTAGCTTTTGTACCAGCCCAGTTTGGGGGTCACTGTGAGTCTAAGCTTGAGCACAGTGCCCAGAGTCCCAGGGATGCTGCCTGCTCAAAGTGCAGGGGTGCTTGCTGGAATGCCTAGAGCTTTTTACCTGTCCCAGGGACTCGCCAGACTCAGGTAGGGCAGCACAACAGCCACGGTCTCGCCGTGTGCCCGTTTGAGACAAGAAGTGAAGAGAGTCCAGCGTCTCGCCTGAGTGCGGGAGGAGGGAGCGCAGGGAAGATGACTGTAACTTCTTGAACTGGACTGTGGCCAGAGCGCTGGGACTAACACTCTTAATTGTGGGAAAGGCTTCATGAAAGAGATTTACTGTCCCAGAGTGGTCACATCTTTAGTTTTATGTTTCCTCCAAAAGTTGACAGCCCCTGCAGTACGGCACTTCCTACCATTGCTCTGCGGCACTGGCTCAGCCCTGGCTCCAGGAGCAGAGCACCCTCGTTGGGCTACAAGGCACCTCTGGTTCACCACCACTGGGTGCTGAACATTGGCAGCTGTAAGAGCTGGCCAAATCAGGCCTGCAGATCTTCCTCCCATTTTTTTCCCGTATTTTCTAGGTGTGTTGTAGTCTTTTTCTTGTTGTTTTTAACCTCCCACCCCATGGCTCTGAAATAATTTGCACTTAAAAACCCAATGTTTGTTCTCTGCACCTCAGGCGTTTTGCTAGCCCCGGCTGAAACAGGGTCTCAATGTCTTGCTTTAATCCTCTTGCCCTTTGCTCATGTTAGGGGAGTTCAACTTCCAACACCTTCTCCTTGCCCGCGTGCAGCTGATGCTCACATCTGTGGCAGAGGTGCCTGGGAGCCGGGGCTCTGTGGGGACTTTCCCAACCCATCCCAGCACTGGGGCTGTGCTCGCACGAGCACCCGTTTGGAGTCAGTACCTATGTGTTTGCAGTCACTGCGCAAATCCTTTGCCTGGTTTGTGGCAGCTTTTCTCACGGTGGCAGCCTGTCTGCAGGGTGAGGCCTGGAAGCCCTGGTCCTGCAGCAGGTGATGTGCAAGCCGGTGAGGTGCTGTGGCAGAGCAGCCTGCACAAAGCAAATGAAACGGGCTCGTAGGAGACCCCCGAGCGGCGTGGGTGCATCCCATCCCGCTGGGCAGCGGCTTCGTTCCCCACCGCAGCGCTTCTCTGCCTCCCTCCGGGCAAGCCCCCAGCCAGCTGCTCTCCCCACATCTCAAGAGAGGATATGAATTGGAGGCAGAGGGGATTCAGGGGGCAGAGGGGATTCAGAGGGCAGAGGCTGCCCGTAAGGCTTAAAAATCTTCTGCGAGCAGGCAGCACGGTGCCTGAGCGAGCACGGGCAGCCTGGTGTGCCCCACGGTGCTCTCGGCCTCACTAAATGTAACCCACGCCCAGCTCCAGGCAGTTCCCTCGAGCCAGCTCCTCGCTGCTCTCAGCAGCCTCAGAAGTGGTTTCTGGCTGGGTGTAGATGTGCCGGGGGGGGATTTGCTCTCGCTCTGAGCCGGCTCTGTTTGGAGGAGCTGTGGTCGTGTGGCATCTACTTGAGTAACAGCTTCAATTAAGCTCTCTTGACAAGCTGTTGTATGACTGGTGAACTAATGGGAGGAGCCCCCTCCTCAGCTGCTGAGGTTAAAACTCCAGCAGGGACAGAGATCAAATATGCAGCTAATTACCCTTTTAACACTTAAACATACCCCCCTCCTTCAGGGGAAGGCATCAGCTCCAAGCAGCAGCTTCTGTGCTGGGAGCCCTGAGTGCCGGCTCGGGCTGGGCTGGCTCAGCATGCGAGTTGGGGTTGGGCATGGTGTGGGCAGTGTGACTGCAGCCTCTTCCCGCTCCAGAGCGGCTACTCACCACTTTTTTTCCCCCCCTTACGTGGAGCAATTGGGTCCAGGACAGGTGTGAGCTGGGGAATCGTCCACCCCTGCAGAGATCCCTGCCCTGTGTGGGAATCAGAAAGGGAGGCTGTGAAGGCAAAGATGGAGCATTTGACCTGCTCCCTGCTGAACCCTCTCTCTGTTTTCTAGAGTGCATCTCTGAAGACTGCCGCTCTGTCATCCAGGAACAGGCCACAGCCCTGGGGCTCTCCATGTTTGCACTCCTGGTGAGGAGGTGCACCAGCCTGCTGAGGGAATGCGTGCAAGGTAAGGGGTTACTGGCAGGATCCATGCAGCTGCCCGTGAGGCAGCCTGGTGGGGTTCAGGCCCTCATTCCCTGTGATTTTGTACACCCCTTCCCCTCTGTTGGGGCCCTTGGATTCTCCCCCAGCATCCCAAGCTCTGCCCAGGTTATGGCTGGATCACCTGGGAAGCCCCTGATGTGTGCAGACAGAAACATTTGGAAGAAAGGGATGGACGCAGGCATGCTTTCTGACAGCTAATGGGAAAATTCCCAAAACTGGGACCTCGGAATCCTATCTCTGGTGCAGTGACACCCCACTGCCCTCAATAAAAGGCATCACAGACATCCTGGCTTGTCCCCCAGGCCAGTCCGTGTAGGGAGAACAGATCCGTCTTTTCACTTGCTGTGGGTTTGGGCTGTTCCCTTGCATGTCCAAGACTGGGATGTTGGGGTCTGTGTCGTACATCTCCAGTCCCTTCCTGAGCCTGGCTCCTGGCTGCGGTGAGCCGCCTCAGCTCTCACATCTTCTATTTGCAGTTCAGCCACAAGAGGTGGAGCAGGAGGATGAGGAGGATGACATCAAGGTCTCTGCCTTGCCCCAGGACCTGAAGGAGCTGCTCCCCAGTGTGAAGGTCTGGTCAGACTGGATGCTTGGCCACCCGGACACCTGGAATCCTCCTCCGACCTCTCTCGAGCTCCCCAAACAGTACGTGCATCCTCTGGTCTGTCTTCTGGTGTCCGCTCCCTCCCTGGGCTCCTTGTGCCACCTTTCCCCCTTGCTCACACTTACTCCTGTCTGTGGCACTCTGACCTGAGCACCCAGGAGCGACTGACTGCGCAGGGGATGTTTGGGGGGACTTACCACCCTTGGTGACACAGTGACTTCTTCATTGATGCTTGGGTGGGACTGAAGTGTCTCTGAGGGGGCCTGGTGGGTGTCTTTTGCTTCTGTGTGTTAGAAGATGGCCCGTAAGCTGGATTTTTACCTTCTGCTTAGGATGTGCTTCTGCTTTTGTTGGGATACGTCTCCTTTACATGCTCTGCTGGCCCAGCCAGCTGAACAGGCAGGGCCTTCCTCTCTGCAAGAGGAAAGTCCATTTCCAGCATAAGCATTTCGTTGCCTTTTGTTGACTGAATCAGGCCAACCTTGGTTGGGCTGGGCTGGCCTGGAGCAGCTTGTCTGTTCTTGGAGCTCTGAAAGTCACCTCCCTTCTGCTTCAGAAACAGCTTGTCTCTACCCCTGCAACTCACAGAAGGGTTAATTTTCTAAACTGCCTGATTCCAGCCCATTAGTCCATAATGCGGACTAGGCAATTTGCATATTTTTGGACAGAAAATCGAGTGAAGGGGCCAAGTATGGAGTATGCGAAACAGTGTCTGAGCATGCTCTGTAGCTGCTTTCCCGCAGGATTTTCCATCTGCCTCCGGTACTCCGGATCCAGAGCCTGAAATCACGTCTTATTGTTAATCCAAAGGAGCCAGAACCCAGGGTGATGGGAAGGCGCATTAAGAGTAATCCAGCAAAGTGGCTTAACCATTAATGGGTCCCCGCTCCGTGCGTCAGGTCCAGTCCTGCTCTCCTAGTTTATTGCCTCTTACTCCAGTTCTTTTTCATTTGGCTGAGGAAATGGAAATCTCACACAGGAAGTTCTGGGCCTCATTTTGTGGAGATGGAGTCTGTTTTCTGTTTGTCGGCTGCTCGGTGTGGGACCGCTGCCTGCTCATGTGAACTGCTGCCCATCTTTGGGCAGGAACTCAAACTGGGATCTGTCACGTGAGCCCACATGCACCAATCCCCCCTTCCCCTCGCGCTGCCTGCGCAGGGAGCTGCTGAGCCCTTGGCGACGGGCAGCCTCGAGATGGAATTTCTGATTGGGTTCACGCAGCCAGCGCTCGGCGCCTTCCCTGGGATGAGCTGCCTGCCCCTCCTGCGGGGCGTGGGGCTGCGTCCCCCCGGGCTGCCGGAGCAGGTGCAGGCTCCCGCTTGTCCGTCGAGGCGGGAGAAGGTGGCGGTGGCACGGCGGCATGTGGCTCTTTGGGGAGCAGTGGGTAGGGGTTGGGGGGCTCCACTCCGCAAGGTCCTGGTCTACTCGGTGGAGGAACGAGGGTCTTCACCTTGTAGCAGAGGCCCAACTGCTTCCACACCTTGCTTTCTCCACGGAGGGCGGCTGAGCAACCCCTCTTGTCCCACCCATGCCCTTCTTCTGGGACATGGGCATCCCTCCTTCTGTTGGCTCCCAGCTCCTCCACCCTGGTGCTTTTTGGCTCACCAGGAGCCTCTGTCTTATCCACAGCGAGGAGACAGGTTGCTCTTTCAGCCCAGACCTCTTGTATTGACCCAGCATTGCGTGACTGGGTGTTGGGGCTCCAGGACTCTGGAACAGCAGCAGCTGAGCTTCCCTGGAGGTGGGGGTAGTGATGAGTAGCAGGGAACCAGCTCCACTCTTGGGCACAACCTGGGACTTGCAACGTTCTCCCTAGAGATGGGAAAGGAAAAAGGCAGCACTGGGTTACTGTTTCAGCTCTCTATTGACACAAGCCTGCTGTCTGGCCTGGGGCTGTTCAGTAACCAGGTAGAGTCACTGAGCATGAGGGTTTACATGGGAGGAGCTTCGAGGAAGTTTAGAAGTAAAACGTGGGTCAGAGCAGCAGGCGTGTTGGAGTAAGCCAAGGTTTATGGGCAGGGTGAGCTCAAGAGCAGGGGGAACATGCGAGGAGCAAGTGCAGATGCCAAGTTGCAGAACTGAGTAAGGGAGCTGTACCGTTTCATGCGTGTTCTGTGCCTCACAGCAGTGGGACATGCCGTGAGGTCCCCACCAGTGCCAGTGGAGAAGCTGGTTGGACGTGCTGAAACCGCCTCCCAGTGCGCTGCAGGCATTGCTTTCATTGCCCCTCGTGATGATGTGGGCACAGAAAAGGAACAGTAAAAAAGCCCTGAAGCACAGAAGCATCCTGCAAGGATGCCCTGAATGTGCTAAACCTTCTGGAAAAACCAGGCCCTGTACCCACCTGGCAGCCCACTAGGAGCAAAGGCCTGGCCCAGAGCTTGCATCAAAGTGCAGCTCGTCTGGGGCCAGCGCTGCTGCCAGAATGACGGCCTGGGCTCGGGGCCAGCGGGGCAGCTTGTCAAGACTCTGCCAGAGCCCAGGGCCTGGGCTGAACGTCCCAAGGCCTCTGCTCGCGCTGCGTTCGCCATGTTCACGATCGCTCGTTCTTAGTGAGAGAGAGAGCTGGGGGACTTTGAGAACGTCTAAACTCAGCCCAGCTGTGGCAGTTGGTTTATTGCTTTCAGCTGGTACTTGAACCCGGGTCCTGGTCTTGGAGTCTTTCCCAGGTTTAATCCCCGGAGCTTTCTCTGCAGCTGTATGACACTGCGCTGACCCCGAATGAGGATAGGAAAATAGAAACGGTGCCAAGCCAGAGTCTCTTTTTCATTTGGAGTCTGGCTGTCTGCCCATGACCAGGGTTACATAATGGGAAACATAGCTGGGGCTCTGGAGAGCCCGCGTTTCACCACGCTGCCCAGACCTTCGCGTTCTGATGCTATATATCTTCCTAATTGTAGCTCGGATGCATTTATCACACTGCTGGATTTGAGTCCTTACAATAAAAAAAAAAAAAACCCACACCAAATTCCTCAGCTCGCTGCTTTCCCCCTTGGACAGAGGCGGAGGGAAAGGTGTGAGGGGTGAGCGCTGCTGAAACCCGGCGTGCGGCTGCGAGCCACGCAGCAGAAGGCTCTGCAGAGCGGGATGGGAGGCTCGGGAGGCTGCGTCTTTGAGGTCGTTTTCTTGGTGGGGGCTTGGAAATGGACCCTGGCTCCTGGCAGGCATTGTCTCCCTAGCTGGTGGGTTCAGCGGTCCCAAATTCAACCTGAATGAGAAGCTAAACCTTTCCCCAGAACCACCCTCCTTGGTCTAGCGCACTCACCCAGCTCTTAGCCACGTCTGCATGGTCACAATGGCTTGGGGGATGCGCTGGGACATGTTTTCCAGGCCAGAAGGCCACAGAGAGGTGACAGACTGCCTAGATCCCTCTCTTGGGGCTGCTGTGCATATTTGAGAGGTGGAAGGTGTCCTTCCCCTCTGCCTATTTGGGCAAGGGGCTCATTGAGCTTTCCGTGGCTCTTTTCTCAGGTGTTTCCAGAATAGGAACTAAGCCTGACCACGGACATCTCTGCTTCAGAGCAGCAGTGTCCTGTGGCCTGGGGGTGGTGTATCTGGACCAGATGTTCCCAGGTCTTCTAGCAGCAAGCAACAGTCACTTCTGTATCTTAAAATGAATTTATATCTGCATGTTTCACGGCAAACATTGCGTTGAAGTCTGAGCATTTAAAGCAGTTGCACTGCCATGCAACTGGGTTGGAGAAGCATCTTTTGGACCAGACATCCCCAGAAGTAATTTGCAGAGATTAGGGTGTAAAAGGAGGGAGTCCTGGGGCGAGGGGAGGAGGGTGGATCTCTTAAGGCAGAGATATTAGCAGCACATGGGGTGCGAGGCAGATCTCCAGGGAGGCTGCTGTCATTCAAGTGAACCCATCTCCTTTTGGGACATACGGCGGTGAAGAGGTCTGGGCAGGGGAAAGATGAGCTTCTCCTTGCTCTACTTTGTTGCCACAATGAATCCGTTGCTAAATGAAGCACAAGAATCGATGGGGAAGCCACTGGCTAGACAGACAAACTGCCGCAGGGCTGACCCTGGCAAATCTGCGCTCCTTCCACGCTGGAGTGAAGGACCTCTCGGTTTGTGGAGACTGTCTGCAAGCATTTAAAAATGGTTAATTTAAACCAAGTATTAAATTAAATCCAAAAGCTCTGAGCACATTCTAGAGCTTACCTTCCCAGAGAGATCTGCCAGATCGCTCTCATCACATTGCTCTTGCGGAGAAGTGTCACTGAGATGGCAGCTCCCACTGGGAGAGATGGACAGAGTCTTGGACAGGGGTGCCAAGACCTTGCTGGAGTTTGCCGGAGACTAAATGGAAAATCCCTTTTGCAGATTTCAGCCTTAGTTAGTAATGCTGGCCACCAGAGTTTCCCTATCGAGACATCAAAGCGAGGATTCAAAGGTGTCTCAGTAGTGTAAACCTGGCTGAGAATGAAGGTAAAGTCGAGAAAAGCAGAAGCCAAAAGTCTCCGTGGAGAAGGGGGCTGTGGCGAAGCAGAGGCTGGCTGGGAGGAGACTGCACCTCTCCTGGGGAGGAGAGCATCCCTCTAACTCTGAAGGCAGATTCCTGGGAGAGGAGTGGGTGTATGGGTGCCCGGCTGGCCAAAGGGACCATGTGCAGGGCAGAGTGGGGGAAATAATTGGTGCCACAGGGCAGAGGGGCTGCGACCACCTCATCTCTGCTCTGGGCAGCTGTATCTGAGTCCCAGAGAAGGTTGGTGAACACCTTTTGGGAAGAGCTCGCACCGCCACCCCCTTTTGTTCCTTGCAGAGGAGCAGCTTTTAGTTCAGCTTCCCCTGGGCCGGGAGAGAGGACACCCAGGAGGAGGCTGCGGAGCACTTCGTAGGGCGGTGCAGGAGCTGGGGTGGGCACTGGAACCGGTGGGTGCGCGTCGCCTGGCCCCGGGAGCGCGCGAGCCCGAGGCGTTTGCCATCTGCACGGCAGCGCGGCTCTTGGCGGCTGGGGAGCACAATGCAGGGCTTCTTCTGCGCCGCGCTTTCCGGGTTTGTTCTGCAGCTGTGGAGTTTGAATGTTAGTGTTTAAACAAGCTGGTATTACACAGGAAATGGCCACCTCCACAGGCCCCCGCAGGCTTGTAACATGGGGTCATTGTGCTTGATATTAATCACCAGGCAGCCCGCGCCCCTGGTGAAGATGGTGGCTCACGCCGGAGCGCCGCGCAGCACCGTGACCGGCGGGGATTCGGCGAGCATCCTGCTCGCCCCAGCACCCTCTTCTCCCCCCGCCCCGGTGCGTGCCTTTTGCCATGCAGTGATGCGTGCCCATCGTGGGCACCCGCCTTTGCCAGGAGCCGTCCCCCCGCAGACCCGGCCTGGCCGGGGCCGCGCTCCACCCTGCGTGCTCGGCTGCGCACTTGTGCGGTGCTCTCGCTGTCGCCTGGCCGGGCTGCGTCCTGTCGGCGTGCAGCTGGGCTGCGCTCACACTGACAGCTACATTAAACCTGGAATCCTGAGGCAATAAAAAAGAAATTAACTCTTATTTTTTTTTCCTGTCCTAGTGGAATAAGCAAATGTAAATGTGTCTGTGGGGAAGTGAATGAACCCCCGTTCTGAGGAAAGACCTCGCGCTAACCCTCTTCTCGCTTCCTCGGTTAAAAGCTCTGGGAGCCTCGTCCCTGTACCTGGGAGCTGTGTGCCTGGGCTCAGCGTTAGTAATTCGGGGCCTCCCTCCGCAGAGGGACGCCAAAGCCGTGGCACAGTGCGTACACAGCGCTTCCAGGCACCTGAGCCTGCCTTGGCTTTGCACAGAGGCTCCGGCACCGCAGCGCCGTTGGGTGACATAAGCCAGAAACACCTGGAGGTGGCCGCGGTGTTGTCCTGGGAAGTGGCAGCGGGGAGAAGGCGCCTGACAGGGCTCCTGAGTGTTGTGTGACCTTCTAGGGCGAGTGCGCATCCCAGCAGGAGATCCGCGGGGCCCTGCGGTGTCAGCATGAGCTGTTAGTCCTCGCTGGCTTTGCCGGTGGGTAGCAGCAAATAAATGATCTTGGTGGTGCCAGTGCTCGGAGATGAACTGCAGAGGAGGAGCTGCACCCGAGGGGAAGGCAGAGAATTGTCAGACTCGCTCTCTGCAGTGCTACCTCTGCGTCGCAGGAGAAAATCAGAGCAGAAACACCAACACCACCGTCTTTGTTGGCTTTTTGCAGGCTCTGCAGGGTGCTGTATGTGAGAGGTGCTGCCCGGCTGCCGCAGAGCTGCATGGGGTTGCACTGCAGCGCGATCTTGCTACCCGGGGAGCCGGCACAGCCTGTGGTTTGACTGAAGGAAGCCCAGGGTGGAAACCTAACACATCCAGTGCAACTAACAGATGTGGCAGGGCACTGCGAAGCTGTAGGGAGCTGGGGATGAAGGGGATAGAATGACAGGGACTGCTCCTGTGCTCGGAAGGTGGTGAGGGGCTGCCCTGCCTGGCAGCACTGCCAGAGGGGCTGGGGGGAGAGGAGAGGGGACCGCTGGGCTGGGTGGCTGTGAGGGTGTTAGCAGCGTCAGCCCCATGACTGTTCACGTGGCATTTTCCTGACTTTGGGTGCCAAGCCCCAGCGAGGGAGATGGCTCCCTGCACTCCATCTGTGCTGTTCCTTCACCCCCCTACCACCCCTGCCCCAGCATCCTACCACTGCCCTCTGCCTCCCTCCCACCCTTGCTGGTCACCTCCATCCTCTGCCTGCAGCTCTGTTTCTTGGGGAATACAGGCGAGGTCTTTGCAATGTGTTTCTTCCCCTTCTCCTCCACCCTGGTCCCCTACACCTGGCTGTCTCAGCCCCCTGGGAACATCCTCTGCATCGATGCCTGTCCCCAACACCCCAGTGTGCTCCTTCCCCAGCTCTCTCCCCGTTCCTCTCCCCCACTGATGCCTGCAGCCTCTGCACCTCCTTCCTCCGCGCCGAGCCCTCGTCGCAGCCCGTGCTGGCGGGGCCCCACCAGTGCTATGTGACCGGACTCAGGCAGCCGAGCCCAGTTGCCAGCAGGGCACTGGGGGAGGGCTGAGCCTCCCAAGCCCTGTGCATCTCCCATGGGCAGAGCTCGCCTTGGAGGTGGCCCAGAGCAGCCCTATCACATCCGGTGCTTGTCTCTGCAGCCCGGGCCGGAGGATAAACTATCAGGGCTGTGGGGCAGTGGATCATTCCTCTTATTATTTTCTTCTTTTGCAGATAGGGGTCGTGGAAAGTTCAGTTCCTTTTAACCCTCGCGGCTCTGTTTATTTTCCAGCTGGTAGCACAAACGCAGCGTTTCCCATTACATCACAAAGGGCCTCGGACAGATCCCTCCGAAAAACGTGTTGCAACTGTTTATTTTTTTCCATATTTAAACATTTCTGACAGCCAGACCTGGCTGAGCCAAGTGATGGAGCTTTGTGAATGAACCCAGCTCCTGGTGTCTGTGCCCAGAGGGCTTTGAAGGACCTATTCTCCTCTGCAGTGTGCGGGCTGGGGCTGGCTTAGGGACGTGGGCGACTCTGCGTTACATGTGTGCTGATTACGTGCCGGGCTTTGATTAATGGCTCCTCATTCTGCCTGGCTCCCAGGACGCTCTTGAAAACAAGATGTTTCATTTCAGTGTGCTTTCCTGGTACATTGATTCCCGTAAATAACCGAGTGCAGACTCTGTCCACCTGGAGCAGTTCAAAGAGCAGGGGGCCTCCCTCCAGCCCTGGGCTGCCTCGGGCCGCACCGGTCACTGCTGCACCCCTGGTGATGCTGGCTTCCCTGTGCTTTTCGGTGCCCCAGAGGTGTGGGGTGCAGGAGCAGCCCTCCTTACTGCCACCAGAAGCAGCTTAGCCCCAGTTTCCCCTGTTCCCTGCTTTTGTCCCAGTTTACACACTAAAAAACCCCTATCAGGGTGCTTTTAGAAAAAGGGGGAAGAAATTCAGCACAAGGCAGCCTGTTCGGCTGCAAGTGCCCCCTGTACTTTCTGCGTGCTTCCCCCGCACTGGCCCTCTCTGGGGTGCTGGGCCCTCCCCGGGGTGTGCTCAGCGCTGGGGATGTGTGATGGGGATGCGTGGAGAGCGGTCCAGGGCTGCCGGTGGCCTTGTGTTCTCACCCGGCTCCCCACACGTCGCTGCTGGTCCAGGAAGGTGAGACACCACAGAGGCAGCTTTGCAGGTCACTTGCGAGTGTTGAAACTGTGTCCAGAAGCAAAACACGGCTTAACCCCCGCTGTGGCTGAGGTTTAACTAAAAAAATCTCTGTGCTTTAGAGCATGGCTGCAGCATGTGGTCACAGCAGATAACAGCTGTGCAAAGGAGAGGGTACCCCAGGCTGGGCTAGAGCCCCCCCAGGTACCTCTTTTGCCCCGACAGCAGTGTGGGTGTTCTGTCCTCCCAGCAGGCTTTAAAATTGAGTAACAAGAATCATTTCTCCCATCTGGAATGAGCTGGGTTCCTGCCGGCACTGCACGGGGAAGCTGTGCACGTGCCAGCTTGGGAGCGGTCAGCGGTGGGCAGAGCAGCGGGAAGGGCGCGATCCTGGGAGCCGTCCCTATCCAGGGAGACGGGGTGGTCGGTGTCAGCGCTGGCGGGCGAGGGCTGCAAGCCCTCCTGGGTTCGGTGCCAACGCAGCTGCGCCTGGAGCCCTCCCGGTGGGGTAGGTTAGCAGCGGTGGTGGCGTGCCTCGCCTCGCCTCACCTCTCTGGTATTCACTGCAGCATTGCAGGCAACTCCCAACGCATTCCAGCCCCGAATTGCTCACGTCTCTCCTCGTTCTCCCAGGGTCTCAGTAGATGTGTGGGCGACGCTGGCTGACTTCTGTAACATACTGACCACAGTGAATCAGTCGGAGGTGCCCTTGTACAAGGACCCAGATGACAACCTTGCCCTGCTTAGCCTGGAAGAGGATCGGCTGCTCTCGGGCTTCGTTCCCCTGCTGGTCGCCCCCCAGGAGCCCTGCTACGTGGAGAGGACCTCGGACAAGGTCAGCAGTAGGCCAAACATCCCCCCTCGATTCCTCCAGACTTTTATTCTTGGGAAGTTTTCTGTGCAAACGGAACACGATTAAGTCATTGAGAAGGGTGTTAAGGGAAAATATCGACCTTTCAGCCGCTGACATCCAGCTCTGTGTCATGAAAACCCCTCTCGACTTCCTCTGGTGTGTGTGTGCTCGCTGGCATGTTGTATATACGATCATTTCCTCACTTGTTTAAATAGTGCAGCTTGTGTTGGCAGTGCTCTCAGTGCACTCCAAATGGTTTGCATCATGCTTAAAGCACCCTCCCCCTCCCCCCGGCCACAAAACTCTGCCTTAGGAAGGCAGCCAGGACTTTTTTCCTTCTCTAAAGAGGAGAGTGATAAATAGGTGACTAGAGAGAAGCAGACACCATGTGTTAACGTACAAAAGGCTTTTAGGAATATGAAGCATTCCCCACTGCCCGCTCTCTATTTTCCTTTCTTTGCTCTAGGAGCCCATTCTAGCCTGAACTTTCCTTTGGCTGTTTGTTTTTAGAATAATGAAATCAGTTCCCTTGTTGATGTGGGGTTTTGGGTCTGCTCTCTGCCACCACCTGGCCAGAAGGGACCTGGGGGCTGCACTTGGATAACGTGTCTGAATCTGATGGGGGATGGAAGAGGCACAATGGCATTTGTTTTGCACGCCCTTGGAGGCACAGCAGGATAAGAGTGGCTCTCAACAGTTTCCTGCTTGGAGGCAGAATCGCAGCACCAGAAACGCTGCTCATCTGGGAAGCTGTGGTGTCGCCTCCCTGAGTGGTTGGTGCTACGAGAGGAGAAGTGGAGATGCAGAGGCTGGTTTCTGTGGAGAGTCTGCATGTGACGGTGGCAACATGTCTTCCCATGTGCCACTTCTTCTTGATATTTTCCTGAAATGACGGTGAGAAATTTAGGACCTTTGTTGCAGAGGGACCTGAGAGGTGCAAATTTCTGTTTCACTTCTCTCTGCCCAGCCCGTGCTCCCAGCACTGCCCGCGGCAGAGGAGCTCAGGGTCCTGGTAAAACCGAGAGCTCTCCCAGTTTGGGGAAGCACCTTAGTCCAGGAAGTCACTGTGGAAGAATGGATTTTCAAGGCTCTATTTGAAGGGGTTAAAATAACAAGCATGCAGTTGCCATTGCTGCCCTAAGGTAGCCTGTTCGCGCAGTGTGTGTTGTGGCCTCCCTGGGTTTCTGCTGGTGACAGTCCGGGTGCCCCACTCTCTACGCAGCAACTCTCCCCAGCAGCCACAAACCAGAGCCCCCAGCAGGCAGGTGAGGTGGCTGAGCAGCTCAGTCTGGTGCCCCATAACTTGTGGGAGGGGGTCGGTATTCCCTGAACTCTGTCTCTTCTAACCACACACCGGTTTATTCGGAGTGCCATCTACCTGCCCTGCCAGGCACTTGCAGTCATGTGTGTAAAAGTAAGAGATGTATCTTCGTCCTATAGCTACACCTGAGCTTCTGAGCTGAGTTTACTCCCTGTCCTGGCTGCCTTTGGTGCTTTATAAAGAAACTGTACAACTCCGCTGCTGGGAGCTGGTGCCCTTTGCTGCTCAGCAGCAGCCACCCAAGCATCCAGGATTATCCGGCACGGTGGTACCAGCTCAGCTCTGCTGAAAAGGCAACACAGATCCCAGAGGGAAGGAGCCAGGCTTGGCTGTGTCTGTCTCCCCTTTATTTATTTTTTTTGCCACCTCTGTGGGCCTTGTTTGGTTTGAAAGTAGCTGACTTTGGAACCGTGATCCCACCCAGCAGGCTGGGGTGTTCGCTCGTGTTTGCGCAGGTCTGAGCCCCTGTTGTGTGCCGGTTGTGTTGTGCTGTCTTCTGGTCTCTGCCTGGTGCAGCAAACACATCGCACCAAGGTAAACGGAGGAGCCCACTGGTACCAGCACTACCCGGGACACACTGAGCAGAAGCAACAGGTTCTGCAAGGTCTCTCCTCGATCCAGCACTGACCAGTGTTTTCATTAATGGTCAGACTGGTGAAACAGCAGGTGTGCATATTCACTTTGCAGAGGGCACCCAAGAGGGTTAAGGAGAGGCCAGTGACACAAAGCACAGATCTCAAAAGCCTGACTTCCAAGAAGGGACTGGAAGAGCTGGGGCTTTTTAGTCTAGAGGAAATTCAGGGAAAATGCAGTAAGCTGTTGCAGAGAGAAGTAGAACAAACTGTCCCTGAGTTCCATGCTGAAAAGCGCAGGAAGGAATGGACATAAATTGCAGCAAAATAGGTTAAGACTAGGCTTTAGGAAAGGCTTCATACCTTTGGGTAGTTAAGCACTTGAAAGCATACTCCTTAGCAATTCTGCAGAATCTCTTCAACCTTGGAGATTTTTAAAAGCAGGCTGGGTGTCTGTCTCGGGTATGGCTTGGGTGGAGGTGAACGCCTTGGAAACGGAGGCAAAGTGACCTCTGTGGATGCTCCTACCCCATTTTCTGTGATTCAGTAGTGCTGTAGAAAGGGACTGGAGTGGCAGCTGCGTCATTACAGTCAATTTGTTCCACAAATCTTCTCCTTCAGCAGTATTAGTGAATTATTTGACTCTCCAGAAGTGGGGTGTTGTAGAAGGCAGTGCAGACCAAGCCAGGAAGGTATAACCGAGAGACATGAACCCATATGCCTTTTATGAATGACTGTGAGCGAGACACAAAAAGACACTTCCTGGCAAAGAAGCCCCCAGTCCAGCTTAACCGGGGGATCCTTGTGTGTGGTCCCCACTCCACCATCTGCTCCCTGCCCTCCTTTTAGCGTGCAGAGCCCAGATGAGTTGGACTCCTCAGCAGATGCATCTCTGGGCTGTTCGCACTGGAAGGGCGGCGCGTCCATGCTGAGCGTGGTGGCACGAGGGGATCTGTATCGCCGAGCCTCAAGCAGGCCATGGCAGCAGGCACTGCAGCGGAGCAGCTCTGTCTGGCATGTACCACATCCAGCCACATTGCAGGAACTTTCCCATTTGCGTGCTCCTCCTTGGTTGCTGATTGAGTGAGCTGTGAGCAGGTGAGAATGGTTTTTCTGTGCAGCGAGAACTGTTTTCCCTATACTCCTTTTTCATTGCTTTTTAGCAGGAGTTATTTTTCTGCACCCAATTTCTTTCTCTTGTGTTCTCAGTCTTGGCCCAGTTTTCAGCCCAAGTTCCTGACAGTTTTTTGCTGGAGAGGCAAAGAAAATGTACTGCTTTTTATAGGGCACCCTGTGAATGTCTTGTGGGCTGGGAGGAGGGTTCTGGTCTGCCAAAGTGGCTCTGGGGAGCTTGTGTGTTGCCTTTCCTGTCACTTGCATGGCTAGGAAGAGGCGGTTGGCTTTTTACTGCAAGGATAATATCTCACCTTGCTTGCTGATGTTCCAAATCCTTAGTCCATGCTTTTGCACCATAGGTTTTTAATGAGTTTGTAAAATTTCAGAGGAAAGGAATTTGTTGAAAGGCAAGACTGGAGAGTATTGGGCTTAAAATGGTGTTAGGTTATTGGCTCCACCAACAGGATGGTTGTTTTGTAAGCTATATAGGACAAACACTGTGCTTCCCACTTCTTTTTGTTCTCCATGTCCCATTTAGCAGATGGAGTGCAGTATTCAGCCAGAGTTTCTCAGCAAGTTTTTGAGCATTTGGCCTGGCTCTTATTTTGAGTGAAAATGTTCTGACTCTGTTCGTTGCCATGAAGCTGTGCGTTCAGATTCCTGCTGGAGCCAGTGTGACACTTAGAGCTTCCCATCGTCTCTTGCACTGTCATTGAAGCAGTAACCAACAAAAGCTGGCTCCAGGGTGAGCATAACTTGGTGATGTTTTCCTGGGCGTATGTTGGGCAGATATCCATTGCAGCTTGTGTGATGGAACACCATCGAATGTACCAGTCAACAGCAAACTATGCAGCCTGGTGCCTGAGCTGTCAGACTGTGTCTGCAGTGTTTGCAGCCGGAGGAGACACTGCCAGGACCTCACTCACCCTACGTTGTACCCGAGGCAAGAGCGGGGAACAGCAGCGTGGCAGAGTTAAGGTTCAGGAATAAGGAAGGTAACGACGGTGGATTCATCAGGTGGTGTGTGGTGCTGCTGTGGGGGACTTGTAATGGAAAACACTTGGGTCACATTGAGGTTACTGCAAGTCCTAGTGATGGTGCGTCTGAGCTGTGCGTGGGTCTGGTCTTGTGCAGCCCTGGGAACGTGGGGCATGGCCTGATTTCCTCAGCTCTCACTGAATCCTGTCATCTGAGGAGCATCCTGCTCTGTAGTGGGCCCGCGGAGCTGGTGGCAAGGCTGGAAGAGGGCTGCAGATCGCCCAGAGCTGAGCAGAGCAGGGAGATCCTTCTCTATGCAGGCACATGGCATCACTGATTGCCTGCATCCCTGCAGGCTCTGCCTGGGCTCGACCTGTGCATCACCCGAGCCTGTGCCTGCAGCTCAGGCTCCACCACATGCCCCAGCCAGGGAGATGTGGAGGAGAAAGTGTTAATGTCCCTTCCCACAATAAACCTCTCTGCATGGGGGGTCCTGAAACCTGAGCCTCTCTCTCCTCCCCCAGCCCTGACACACTTTAATAAAAGGTTTTTAAACGCCAATAAAAAGGCAGCAGCCCCAGCTCACCAGGTCCGGGGCCCAGGGTCCTTGGGAAGGCACTTCACAAATGTGTTTTTTGCATTTTCAGGCTTTTGGCTGGTGAATAAGATTGAGGAGAAATACTCCTTCCCCTGATAACAATACAGTGAGACGCAGGATCAGCAGTGTGTGGATTAAAACCAGACGGTGCATGATTAATACATATGCTTATAGGGCTAGTCACTGTGGTTCCCTCTTCTCAAACAGAAAGGCACTTTTTTTTCCCTCATGTGCATGCTCATGTGTGGAGTGGACTGTCTCAGATACTCACCGCTCAGCTAGTCTCAACCCTGTCTCACCTCACCAGGCAAATGAAAACCCTAAAATGCAAGGCTCTGAAAAATAGCTAGCAATATCTTACTGCCCCAGACCTACAAACTGGTTACTGTGTGGCTCCTCCAGCTCCAGGGTGGCCAGTTAGCTTCCCACACTTGGTGCCGTTCTTGTTTCACAAGTACTTGCTTCCTGCTGTTTGCACTGCTCACCTGTCAGAGCAGATAGCCTAAAATCCAAGCTTTGTTCTCCTTAGAAAACACAAGTCTCTTCCTCCATACTATCCAGCCCAGGTGGACGGTCCAAATTTGACCCTCTCTAATTGCCCCAACATGCTCTAGATTTGCAGAGCCTTTGAATTAGCTATTTAGGAGCTAGTTATTATTTAGGCTTGGGCTAAAATTAGTCCTGTCTTGTTATTCACTTCACTTATTTATGGTATTTCAGTCTTCTTAAGACTTACAGATATCTCTTGGCAATGTGTAGTCATGTCTGATGCTTCTTGGAAAGGGAGCCCCAGGTTTGAAAGCCCAGGACGAATAGCTGTTGGAGTGACCAGGCTCTGTCATGCCTCTAACCACCAGATGTTTTGTCCTTTCCGAGACCTCATGACTCCTGGGATGCCAGGGATTAAATTCACATTAGAGTGGCCACACTACAGTGATTTTGGGAGGACTTCTTGCAAGGCATCAGAGGAAGGATAGCAAGACCAGGACTCTGAGAGCACAGACTCTTTGTAAGTAGAGAGAAAACCCCAGTGAGCAAATGTAACTGTTTTCTCAGCATCCTTTCCATATTCCCATTCCATAGCCTTGGAGCATCTCCCTCCAGCTGGCAGGCAAATGCACTCAGCCCATGAGAGCGAGAGCTTCCAGCTTGGAGTTTGGTCCAGAGAGGAAAAGGGAAACTGTGAGCAGAGCTCGGAGCCCCAAGTAGGAGAGTCCAAGGAGGAGTCATCCTTGAAAAACTCCTTCCATTCCTGCCTGCCTCGGTTTCCAAACAAGCAGTGAAAGATCCCTGCCACAGGCAGCCCTGCTCGGAGCGGGGACTTGGCAGGGGCTGGCAGCCCCGAGGCGGCAAAGTTAGAAATGTTTACATTTTCTGACCAGTATCTGAACTCCATCCCAGCCTCGACCTTCCCTTTCATGTGGTGCCTTTGGATTGTAAAAGGCAATTAGGCTAAATTATGAGCCATGTTGAAAGGTGATGTCATTGGTTGATGGAGGAGAGGCTGGATTTTATGCCACCACGAAGGCAGCGCGCAGAATATCACCTGCTTTGAACTCCTCATCCATCCTTGGCATTTCCGTGAACCGCAAGTGCCAGGGACTGTGTAGACACCCTGGGAGCCTCTCTCGGGCTTTGCCAGGTGCCATTAGCACAGTGGGAAGTGTCAAGCCAAGTCCATGTCCCCGGGTCTGGGTGGCAGAGGAAGGGCACGCTGGTGTCTGTTGTGCTGTTTTAAACATACCTTCATAAAAATGAGCATGAGTGCTGCCCTAGTGACTGCTGCTGCATCCCCTAGGGCTGTGCAGGGCATCCTCCAGAGAGGTATTCTCTTCATTTATCATTTGCTCTCGGTTTATAATCACTCTTTAAGCTAAGAGAGTTTTGAGCATATTCTTAAAACTGCATTTCTCCCGCTGAAGGTAAAGGGAACTCATGGCAAACAAGCACTAGCGCTGCACGAGGACACTGAATACAGCCCTGGAGAAATCTGCAATGTGGAATAATAGTTCAGGCTCTTAAAAGGGGGGGTGGGTTTAAAAAAAAAAAAAAACCTGCAATAAATCTAGCGAGTGGAATCTGAGGGAAATGATCCCATCTGGAAAACTCCAGCGCTGGTGCTGCTGAAGGCTTAAGGAGCGATGCAGATCGCAAAAAGAAAACCCTGCAGTCTGAGGATGACAGGCTTCTTAATTGATGTCCATTGCAACTGGTACTCTGCCAGTTTATGTTGGCCACCTTCCAGCGTGCTGTAATTTTGGGGCCAGGTGTGAAGCGTTTCTGTTCCATCTTGTTCCCAAGCACCTACAGAAGCCTCACACATCTCACTTGAGGCTGCAGCCCTGTAGGAAACAGCTGTACAGGTATAGGTGAAAGGAAATGTCACAGCTGGGCTTGGAGTACTCCCCCGTGCCTTGCCTAGGGCTCTGTTTGGGGGGCCGCTCTCCCCCCGCCCCGCGCCGGGCTTGGGGAGGTGGCCACTGTCACAGGCACACCTGCCTGTCTGTCAGCAAGGTGCTTTGAACATCAGGGAGCTTCTGGGAAGAATGTGCAGGTCAGAAACCTCCTCTTCAAAGAGGAGCCCATGGTGGTGTGCGTCAGTCCTGAAGTGGGGAATCCAGCCTGGGAGAGCCCCGGATGCTGGCAGGCCGGGGGAGCTGTGGCCATCTCCTCTGGTCTCCTCTCCCTCGGGAAACCACAGGGAAATTTCCAAGGGAACAAGAGCAGGTCTTGTAGAAAGCACCAAGCCTTGATTTCAAAAGGCTGAGAACCCGTCGGGATCTTCAACAAATTGTTGCAGGGGCCAATTTCAATCACTGTTAAAAATCACTGTTAAAAACATGCATTATTTCCGGACTAAATTTGTTTTGTTTCAATTTCCACTAATTGAATTTTGCTGTAGGTTGAGAAGCCCTCTATTCCTGCTCTGACCCTGATATATAAATGTGTCCCAGGTCCCCCCCTCCTCTTTTGAGAAGTCGAATAGATGGAGTGAGAGACGTGACGCTCTCTCTGGCGTGGTTTGGATCCCCTGGGCCATTCTCGTGGTGCTTCGGAGCTGTGGCTGTCCAGGCTCAATGTGTTGCTCTGTGAGCTGCTACACCAGCTTGTAAGGAGGGGGTAACTGCTGTGCTCTTCTGCTCTCCTCCATGCCCACCAGACACTTCCAGCGTCCCGCAGCCTTTGCTCCCAGAGGCACAACTTTGCATTTAGCTGTATTAAACAGTGTGTTGTTTGCTCCTGAGTAGGCGACTGAGCAATTTGGAGTTTTTTGTCTGTTGGTGAGTTGCTCTCTTCAAAGATTGGGAGGGTAGGAGACGGTGTCTAATCTGCAGGCTTTATCAGTAAAGGTTTTCTTTGTCCAGGTCACTGAACCTATTGTTAAGCAACATAAGCCCAAGCAAGCTTCCCCGCGGCCCCGCCAGGACTGCCCTTCTGTTTACGCTGACATTTTAAGACCTCTGTTGACCAGATTTTAATCCAGTCCGTATCCTGTACACTGCAGTCTCTGGGGCATACTAGCTTTTCATGTCCTCTGGTCGCAGCCATGCAGAGTCCTCAGGCTGACAACTGCCTGCCTGATGACGCACGGCCGTGGCATCGAGCTGCAGAAACCGTGTTGAAGGCAGCAGGAGTTCAAAGCTACTGCTGCAGCCAAGCATTAACAGATCCCATAGCCCGGACCAGTCAGGCACGATGGCGAGGAGGAGCAGATCTAACACTACCTCCAGTCCACCACCCCTTTGCAGAGCTGGGGTCCTGCTGCTTTGCCTCCCTTCTGAAGCTGAGAGCTGGTGTGTGAGAACTGCAGTTTCACTACGAGGTGAGGAACCACCTGCCAATGTGTTAAAATCCAGTTACACATGTTCTCTTAACACGCCTGTTAGTGTGAGGGTGGCTTTGTGGTCTGGATGCAGCTTGCAGGGCAGTATGAGGTGCTGCCTTCCAGGCAGCCCCGTCTCTTGAAGGGGGAAGCGGGCAGGGAAGAACCAGCAGTTGGTGGAAACAACCTTCTCTACCCCTGAGATGCCTCTTCCCTGGCATGTGGAGGGAGCGAGCAATACCCCGGTACATCGGGAAGCCGTGGGGTGTTTGCTCAGGCAGCTCGTGATGTTTCCATCCCTTCCTCCCCTGCCTTCCCCCAGCCTTGGATCCACCTCTGCCTCTCCTCCAGGCTCGTCTTGGACAGGGTTCTTTAGCCACTGCCTCAGCTCCGAGTGAATCAGGCAGCCTGGGTGTGAGCTGTGCACGTGTACCAGCACGTGTGTGGCTCCTCAGCCAGCGCTGCAGTTTGGCTCTGGCGTCAGCAAAAGGCTCGTTTAAAGTGTCTTCTGGAAGTGTGATGTGATCATCAGCTCAAGGCAGAGACTGACAGGATAAATCAGCCTTGTCCCTGCCTGGTTTCAGGTGGCGTTAGATCTTTTCCTACAGATCAGATGACACTCGCTGTTGAACATCCTTGCTTCTGTCATCGTCAGGCCAGGTTTATGTAATGAGATGGAAAACTTATTTGTGTTCAGTCCTTTTGTCCTAAAAGCTGCCTCCAGAGGTTTGACACAGACTCTTGGGAAATGGGAAATGTCCTGTTTAAGAAACTTGCTGACTGTGTGTTCCCGAAGTCGGCATCAGTGGAGTGACCTAGGAAAGGAGAGTCAAACTGTGAAGTCTCCTGTGCAGCACCTCCTTGGTGTATGCTGCATGCACCTTTTGCTTCCCTTGGGGTTTTTCAGCAGGTTTTTCAGCAGGTAATGGCCTCGCTTCCGCCGCACCAGCACCCTAATGGCACAAAACCTGCCACATCTTGGCAGGACATCAGGCCCGGATAGTGCACAGCTCTGGCTATAAAAGAGGTATTCACCATGACTTCAGTGTACTCAGAATGACATATTAGAGTCCAGACCTCGTGGAATTTGCTGATTAGTCTGTAAGTATATTGAAAGGCCTCATTAAAACACTATTAATGCTGGATCCACTCCCAATGAGCCATCTCTTATTGCTACCCAGAGAAACCCTGAGGAAATGGAAAGGCTGCTCTGGCTGGCTGAGCCGGTCCCTGGGCGTGAAGCGTGGCCTCACCTCGGACAATCTTCATGGTGCTCAAGAGTTAATGTGGTGCTTCTGATAGTGTGTGGGGTCCCTGGGAGCTGGGGTTGCCTCGTTGCCTCATGCTTTGCCAGCTGGATATGCCACCACTGCTCAGACTGTACTAAACTCAGTCCTTGACCTGACTCTTCGTCTCTGCCTGTGGCTTAGCTTCGGGGGTGACCCTGTTTCACAGCACTATTTTGTCTTTGACCAAGTGAAATGCTTAAAACATCCCTGCTGAAGATGACAACGGCTGTGGTATCCACCAGTGCAGCTATTGGAAGGACCTCAGGAAACCTGAAAAAAGACCCAATTAATGACTCCTCATTGTTATCCTGAATAAGAAAGATCCACGTCCTGGGAAGCTTGCCAGAAAAGTGGACGGGGTGGAATGCAGGGAGTGGTCAGCCCAAATAACAGATGGGGATCTACTCTGTCTCTATGGGAGACGGAAGGTGACCTCTGTCATTGAGCTTGGAGTCTGCTCCCCACATTTCTGCTCCCAGCCGGACCTCGCGTTGTTTTTGTGGATGCCAAATCTGTCTGCCAGTGCTGGACTGAGTCTGGGTGAGGATGGAGACCCCAGCTCCCACGGCAGACTGGAGCTGTAAACCTTGCTGTCCTCATGCTGTCACATTCCAAATCAGAAAGAGAAGACACCACTGTGGTCTTATTTATTGTTTTCTTTTCTCACCATCATTGAAGTCAAAGCACTTCCCAGGCATTAATGAACGTATCTCCACAACACATTATGACAGAAGGAAAAGCAATTTCCTTGTTAGAGATTGGCAACAGAGGTACGCAAGGCTGAGGGACTAACCCAGGTCCCACAGGAAACCTTAGCTTCAGGATGAGAACAAACCCCTGATACCCAGGATTTCAGGCCAGTGCCTCAGCCCCAGGCTACCCACGTCCCTTAGGAAGACGAGGGGGTACTAAGTGAAGGTTCACTGGGAAGTGTTAAAATTCTTCCCAAACAGGCCTTGCATGAGCAACATTACTGCTGCTGGTCTGACTGTATCTGTGGTGGGACACGAAAAATGCTGGATATTTAATCCAGATAATTTAATCAAATTTTTCCCCATAACGTATTTGCATATATTTCCTTAAACATAAGGTAAAAGCTGTAATTTATTTAAATTAACAAAATTTGCCATAACGTTTTGCATACCAGCATTTTACATAAAACATTTTCTCCACCATATGTAAGAAATATTTGTCTATAAGTTTATGTTTATGAATAGTGACAGTAATAGTATTTATTTATAGTCATTTTGTTGATTTATTTTTTTAAACTTTTCCAAAACTTCACTATACTTGGGATAGGTAGATGCATATATAAACACAAATTCTTAGTGTGAAGACAAATGTGTTTGCTGAGGTCTGAGAAGTTATTGCCTGCCTGGTCTGTTCAGTTTGTGAACAACAGAACAGATTTACGTTTTGGTTCCATATTTATCTTAAGCGTAAATGTTGTAATGTTTATTATAGCATCCATTATTATTGAAGAAAAGAGATTGATGTCTATAGACAGAAGAAGATAGAGTTTGCTGTGTCAGTTCACCTGATATCTGCTCCATGTGTGATGTTTCCCGTGGAGAAGTGGCCATGGAGCAGCACTTCCAGAGTGTGTCAGGGAGATGCCTGCTGATGTGAATTTTTGGATTTGATACAGTGACCTACCACCTACCAGTGACATACCACATTTCTGGTGCTGAAGTCACTTCTGAAGATCATGTTTGCACTCTGAAGTCATCCAGATGCTTCTTGCCAGCTTCTATCATTAGCTCCCTCTAGTACCAGCAACTTTTTCTAGTTCAGCATCTGTCCTAATCAACAAAGATTTGATCAACACTGATCTGAGCTTTGCAGAAACCTGATGGATGAGATGCTGTTATCAGTCCGGGCCTTGGGAGCTGAATTTGCTCAGCAGTTGCCTGTTTTCAAACCCGTAGCTGCAACCTCCTTTTAGACACGAGCATCCTCACCGACTTCCCTGTGACTTGAGAGTCGCTCGCTAGTAGCTGCCCTGACATGGAAAGGAAAGATCCTCCGGGTATCAACATGGAGGACACCTCATGCTTTGGAAGTATGTAGTACCTGCTAACGTACAAGAGGCTCAATCACATGGAAAATGCTGAGGTTGTAAAGGTAAATCCTTGTAGGCTGGAGAGCTGGAAGGGAATTGTGTGGATGGATTTGGCTAGGTGGGAGTGGGAGCGAGCATCTGTATGGGTGATTCTGTCATTGCAAGTGTGTAGGTGGAGCAGTTGCTAAACAGGAGAGTGGGTAAAGGGGTGGAAATGCTGGCTGGGATCAGCAAGGGGCTCACAGTTTCACAGGTACCAGCAAGTCACAGTGTGCTGCTGACCTCCGCGACAGGGAACCGTCTCCTGCACAGTAGCTGGCCATCACTGCAGGAAAGTTGGAGCCTGGTTTCTAGGCCATTATCTACCTAATTCCATGTCAGAAAAAGTCTTGTGTAGCTCTTGGGTGGTTTAGAGACTGAACACCCAGAGCAGCGTTTCTGAAGGTTGCATGAATGATCCGGTTGATGAGACAGAAATGCAGTCAGTGTGAGCAGCCGCTGCTCTCCACGTTCCCTGCCCACAGCATGCTCAGGATGGGTGTTGGCTTTTTGTGTCAAAGTGGGTCTGGTTTGCTGTCAGCAATACACAGGAGGACTTCAGGATCCATTCATACTCGTTCTGTGTGATGTCCTCTGCCTTTTTGTTCCCAATAGTTAGGTGAAAGTTGTTCAGCTGGCAGGGTGGCACCTATAGGTTGCTTGAGGATACAAAGCTTGGCTTGGCTGATGCCTGTATCCTGTGGGGTGTGGGACCTGCCTTCCTCCTCTGGGAAGGTCTGAGCATCTTCAGTGCTTAACCTGTGGAGGTAGCAGAGCCCTTATTGTGGCCACTCTTTGCTCCACAGCATCTCTGGCCATACTCCCCTTTTCAGAATAAAAACCACCACTTTGGAGAATGTTTTATTTAAATTAGTATGTTTTATGTGGGTTTTTTTGTCTAAAGTGAAACATTTTGGCATGGTGAAATGTGAGGACAGGAGAGGGTTTGCTGGAACTTCTGAGATACTTAGCATGTATGTGAAAATGGGATATAATTTCTGTCCTGCCATGGCTCTCCTCATACAGACTGAAGCACATGGGCTGTGCCTTGTTGTGATGAAATCCCCGAAGCCTGGTTTAGATGGCTTCAGGGCAGTCTGGTGATGAAGAGGAAGCCTGGTAGACTGTTACCCCTCAGAGATGCGCTACATGCTCCCATCCTGTCTTGGGCAGTGCCGCCCCTTCCTGCAGGCACCTCGCTCCTCCTGTAGCTTGTGGGTCTCCTGTTCCCTTGGGCAGGATTCCCACTTTTCAGCTCTTCCCAGATTTCACCTCGGTTTCCCCCTTTTTAATAGGAATGCTTGGCCTCTTGCACTCAGACTCGGGGAGGAGCAGCTTGTTTCTGTAGCTGGCCTGGTGCCAGATGTCATCACTTCAGGCAGTGCCACGCTGCACATCTTCAGCAGTTTGAAATGGAGAGACAGAGAGAGACAGATAAGATCAGCAGCTTTAGGTGATGGCATTGTTTCAAATAAACCATGCATGACCCAAAGCTTCCACTTCAAATGGGGAATGAAATTGCTTCATCCTTTGACAGCTTGCTCCATGAAAGAAATTTATCTTCACTTAATTGCTTTAGATCCCAAGAGGCTGTGTACAGTAATTTCTAGGAGATAATTATATCAAATTAAAAAAATATGTGACTATCCGACTGCTGAGCATGAATGCAGTGGCTAGAGAACAGGAAGGAAAGAGGCACCACATCTGACTCATGGTCACAGGTTATCGCTTCCTCTCCTTCTCGTGGTCCACAGGCATGGCACTGGGAGACCACAGGAGAGTCTGTCTGCGAGGGACTGGGCGCCGATGCGTGGAGCAGGGTGCTTGGAGCCAGGAATCCTGCTCTCCCGGAGCTTCTTCTAGATCCTGCCTTCGCTTCCCTGCTGGGGCATGGCAGGGATGACCCATCCCTTGTCACTTGTGGACAGCAAGCCACCCCAGGCAGGGCTTGGCAGTGCCTTTATCCGGTTAGTTCTCCTGTGTAGTTGTACGGTAGAGCTGAGGAACAAGAAAGCTTGTTGATTTAAAAACATGTATATTTAGAAGCAGAGTGTAAACTTCCTGCCCAGGCTGGGACTGGATTCTTGACTATGTTTGAGTTTCCAGTTTTCATTTCCTTTGCCCTCATACTTAACATTGTGTATCTCCCAGAGTGTGCCCCAGACTAATCTCTCCTTAACCCTCCCTCGCCCCACATTTTTCTCTCATTATTTGCACATCAGCTCCAGTTCTTCCAGGAAGCAGCATATCTCCTGATTGTCACTCCATGCCATGGCTGAGCCTGGGCTCCTGCAGGTCTCCTCCGTCCTTCTGGAAATGACCTCAGACCCCAACCAGTGGCAGCCCCGAGCTGGGGACTGCTGCATGGACAGAACTGGCAGTTGCCATCCCTCGGAAGGAGATGGACTCTTTTGGCACAGGTTGAAATCCTGAAGGGACATCCCCCTTTGTAGTCCATGGGAAACAATCACTGGCCAGTTCCCAGAGGGGTAAATCACACCATCTTCTAAATCTTCTCTTTCTCTCCTTTAAATCAGGCGGCATGCCCTCCTTGACTGCTTCATGGGACAGCTTCTGCCCTGCCATTGCCTTTACAGCACATCTCCTTGGGACAAAGATAATTTTGTTTCCCCCAGGGCTGTGACAATTTCTGTGTGTGATCCTGCATGGGCTTTGAAATGGTTGTCAACAATCCTGGGCCAGAACCGAGCTCCTCCCCACCCCTGTGATGTGCAGGCTGGTTTTTGAAGTGTGATGCTGCTTCAGCTGTTCCCAGGAAGTCTTCAGGGGAACTGTGTTTGTACTAACGAGGTAAAGTCCCTGTGTGTTTCTGGAGGGGATCTACTCAATGGGCTCTTTGATGTCATCTCAGTTTTTGGACTTACATCAAGTAAGTCTAAAAAAGAAAAGAAATGTTTTGGCTTAGCCTAGAACATTTGCACCTGAGCAAGATGACCTGTGGCTGTCCTGTTGTCTAAGGAAGAAATCCACGGCCACCAGTAGAGCTGTGGCCTGGAGCAGGAAGATGGAGGCTTCTGGTCCCAAAAGCTGCCCACCCAGATAATCTGGCTCCCAGGGTTGTCTCAAGTGGTGAGTTGGGAGAATTGTCACATGTAAAATGTCTCCTAAAGGCAGTCCTCAAACTTAGCACTGTCCACACATGCTGTTCAGGATGCTGCTGATGGTTGATCTCATACCACCCTGAGTGCAGACAAAACCAGCCCTTGGAAATGTTCCCTGGTGTACTGTGTAGTTTGGTTCACATGTGCCAAGCTGAACAGCATCTCTCATCTCCCCGTGTCTCTAGAACCTGAGAAATTTTACACTTTGGGGATGACCATCCCCAAATGTCCTCATATTTCATACGTTGTCTCCTAATTCAGACCTCACATCGCTGCCACAGGGCTTGCATTTACTCATCTTCTGGCCTGGCTGCCCAAGCCCAGCGCTCTCCAACAGGTCACGCATCCTGATCTTCAACTGTAGTTTGTCATTATCTTTTTTTTGTATGAGACGTCCGGACAAAGCTTGGCACATTGCAGCAGTTAGCAGTGTCCACTGCTGTCCTCGGCGACCTCTGCAGCCCAGATAGCCTTTGTCCTTTGGTGTCCATCTGGGAATGATCCTGGGCTCGTCTGTGGTTTTGGTCCCTTAGTCCCAGGCTCGGGGAGGGGAGGAGAGGCTTATGGCAGCAGTGTTTGGTTGCCTGAAGCACGGTGACTCCTTTCCTCCAGCACGGTGTAGTGGTTGTGTGGGGACACACTGTGTAGCTCCGTGACTTGCCCTGATGTGCCAGTCCCATCATAGCAATTAATCAGCTGGAAAGGGGTGCTCTGTTGAGGACTGAGAAGTGGGATGTGGTCGGAGGGGAGGGACCAGCAGGGCATGGCACTACACAGCCACACCAGCCAGGTCAACAAGCTCAAGTCCAGGCCTCTTGCTCCCTGGGGTTAAGATACAGCACTTTCTGCCACTGTGGTTTTTTTCTGTGTTTTCCAATAAAAGCTGTGTCAGCAGCAGTCACTCTGTCCATCTCCTCTTGTCCTTTTCCTTTTCTCTGCTTTCTTGACATATTTCTTCACTCCTTTTTGTTGCCGTTAGTGAAGAATATATCACCTAAAACCATTTGAAATACAGTTTCTGCTCTTAATAGTTTCAAAGACTGGCCACCCTGATGGCCAAAACCCTGGGGGACAGGCGAGTGGGCTGCAAGGTGATGGGCACTCTATTGCAGAAACTGGCAGAAGAGCATTTAAGAAACAGAATACGAGGAGTTCTCATCTGGTTTGAAGCTGCTGCTCACAGCGCAGTCGGCGTTGTGTTTCAGAGGCCACGAGTGAATGAGTTAATGATGATCCCAGATGGCTTCAGAGTTTGCCTCTTGCCACCCCTTCCTGTTCCCCCAGGATGTCAGATGGTGGCGGGAGATGAAGTAAAATCCTAGAGTTTATTGTAAAGTTCATCTCTCTCCCTAAATCATGCTGGAACTTGTGCGTGCTGTGTTGGCAGCTTCAAGGGGATGCTACCTGGTAATTAATTAGTTGTCAAGAGACAGCCCAGAGGTTCCAAGTCTTTATATTCTTGCTAATAGAAATTGCTCTGATTACATTTTCCCCCTTGGCTGGAGGGCTGAAGAGTGCAGAGCAGGAGCTATGGTCCATGGGCAGCTGGAGCACGCCTGCCTGTCCTTTGTTGGGACTCCTCTGAGCATGCTAGCACACGCTGCCAGGAGCACAAACCCTGAGGGAGCCCAGTCCTGAGCCCTGCCTTTGCCAGCCACTTCTGCTCGTGTTTCTCATCACACGCTTCCCCTGCCTTTGCTGCTGAGCCCTGCCACGACTTCCCTTCAGCTCTTCCTCGGGGTCATCGTTCCCATCGGCCCTTTCCCTGCAGCCCCCTCCGCAGCCCGGACTGAGGTGCTTTGTGTGTTTTCTTTGCAGAACCCTTTTTCTGGGCTAAGCTTAGAGAAACATTTGGTGTCTACAGAGATTCATAGTGTTTCTCTCAACCTCACTTTTTTTTGTCTTTATCTCCATGCTTCTGCAGTTAGTCATGAGCAGATTTAAGTTTCTTCTTGAAAAAAGAGGAGTGTGGTCGGGGACGTACATGAGAGGTGCCTGGATTTTGGGGTCCTGTCTCAGCCAAGCAAGGCACTATACACACAAAACTGGTCTGGAGCTGTTATCCAATGGTTTGAGGACCGTTTACACTTTTGTGCATTATTTTATGGTTTTCCCATCTTTTTGCAGAGATTCTCTGCTAACGACTGACAGTTCCCCCTCTCCCCTTCTCTGGCCAGTGTCTGTGTGTCCCCCAGCAGCCTGGTTGTGTCTGACATCTTGAGCAGCTTTGTGCCCGTTCAAAATTAGCATCTTTGGAGCTGAACCCCATCATCCATCCAAACTCCCCTCCTTATTGTGCTTCTCTGCTCAGCACCACCATCCTGGGGGGAACAGTGTATGACATCCCAACTATTTGGGAGATGTCACTCTCCTCCTCCCTGTGCAGCAGGACACAGTCGTTTTCTGTTACATCCCTCAGCAATGTACTGAAAATCAAACCTTCCTGTGGCTCAGGGAAGGAGCTACTGGTCTTGCCAAGTGGCACTCCGGAGACCTGCCAGGCGTGAGTGGACCTCTCCACTGATGCAGAGTGGTCCATCTCAGCCCAGGATGGAGCTTGCTTTGTCTCCTTGTATTTGGGAGAGACTCCAGGTTTCTGCTCCTCCCGAGCACCCCTGGGTGGGCAGATGCAGCAGGGCTGGGAGCTGGGGCTGCACCGGGGCCAGGCAGAGCGCAGCAGGCAGCGAGGCAAGTCTGCTGGCTGAGTGAGGGGAGAGCAGCCCAGCTCTTCTCCTGGCAAGTGTGCGCTTGGGAGAAGAGCCCAGCCCGTGGGCAGGGATACTGCAGCTCTTTGAAACTCGCCGCTGCTACCTTAGGGAGCAGCTCTGCCCTGGCTGATCCCAGGAAGCATCCCGTCCGGCATCCCTCTGGATGCTGTAAATAAGGCGCAGCGAGCAGGGCTGCTCTGCCGGATGCTCTCACGCCTGCCGGTGCCGTGCCTTCCCTTCCCACCCCCGGGGAGCCCGGGGAGCCGGGCTCCGACCCACCTGACATGGCCGCCTTTGCAGACATATGGTCCCTTCTCTTTGTGTTTAGTTAAGTGTGGGAGGACTCGATGCTATAACTCCTGGAGCTTTTAAGCTATTGTTATTGCTGATATGGCCCTGCAAGCAGACGTGGCAATTTTACAAGCATGGCCCCATCCCTAACAAAGGCAATTAGGATGCTATTCTGTTATAGCTGGGGGGAGAGAGATTTCTAGTGTCTGGAAGGAGCAGTCTGGAAAGGGCATAATCTAATGCAGAAGATGAACAAAGGCATTTTGAAGGCAGGATGTGGGGGGAATGGGGGCATGACGAGCTCAGAGGGCAGATCTGCAGCAGGAGTGGGGGTACGGGAGCCCAGCAGCTCAGGGCGCAAGGCAGGAGCGAGCAGGAGAGCAGCAGAGATGTGCTGCTCTGGGCAGGTACAGAGGTGTATCACTGGGGGCTGGGGTGAAGGTGAAGAGCGAGGTGCTCTGCGCTTGGGCAGGAAATAGTCATTCTGGTTGAGAAAGGTGAAGTTTCAGGCTCCTGGGTGGAAAAAAGCACAAGATGTGATAACCACTGGAGCGTGATCCTGCAGAGCAGCGAGGAAAGGAGATGGAGGTGGCAGCTGAAACAGGAGTGGCACAGGGCTGTCAAGTGATCTCGAAGCTGTGGAGGTGGCTCAGGAGAGCTTGGGGGACCAGGAGAGGGTGGCCGGGACCACCACTGCCATGTGGTTTGTTGCGTTTCACCAGGGCAAGTCAGGAGGCTGTTTCCAGTCACAGGGCTCGAGCTGTGTTTTATGCTGCTGGCTCCTTCCTTGCTTGGCTTTTCCAGCATTTGATCTGACTGTTTGTTTGCTTGCAATGATTTCAGTTGTTTTCTATTTTAGCTTCTGACCCTGAGTGCCGGGGCTGGGGCAGGCAGGCACCGTTTGAAAGCCGCCACTTGGCGGCAACAACTGTTCGAGCCGCGGAGCAGCACCCATCTAACCCCTTTTTTCACACACTCGGAGCTTCCCAAACATTAACCTTTGGATTAAAATTTTCCATGCTTGGTCTCTCCCCAGATGTGATGTCTGAGCTTTGGTTTGAGTTCATGTTTTTCATGTTTGCTGGATTTGTGTTATGGGAGAATGAAAGAAATACTTTTCCCATTTAAAAAAAAAAATATATAGTCCCCGTTTATTTATTTATTTATTATTTGGGGATTCACCAAAAATGGTTGAAGTTTGAAGCTGAAAATAATCAGTTTGGCTGCAGCAAGCTCGTGTCGCAGGCACTCGGGGAAGTGCCGCAGCTCCAGGTGTGCGGTGCAGCGGGTATCACCGGCACAGCCTGCACAGCCCGCTCCAGGTACGTGCAGGCTTTGCCAGCAGAGTCAGGAGAGCCTTGGTGTGAGTCAGGCTGAGTAACTCCAGATTTGGAGGAGGGTGGCTGGTTTTTTTGGTTTTTTTAGAAAAAAAAAAAAAAAAGTTGTTTTTCAGGCTCCACATGCAGGATCACGATGCGCCGGGGACGCGCGGGCTCCCGGGCTGCGGTGAGTCAGGCGCAGGGCTCGCCGCGCTGTTTTCAATCCTCTGCTCCACGTTGCAGGTCATGGCATCGTCGGGAGATGACGTACTGTAGACACGGTGGTACGGTCGCCCCGGGGTGGGAGTGCTGTGGCGTGGATCCTGCCTCAAGGGCCCTGTGCAGCGCGTTTGTCGCTCCCCTTGTTTCTTTTGCGGGAGGAGCTCTGCCTTATTTCATGTGGCATCAGCTCGTGGCTGCACCTTTCCTTGTCCTGAAGCCAAACGCTCAGATCCCACTCTTGACACCTCCTTGTCAACTTCAGGTCCACCTTGGGCTTGCTCAAACACTCTGTATTTCCCTACATTGATTTTTTTTTTTTTTTTTGCTGGCTGCAGCAGCCCTCCTCTCTGCTCCAAGTCTGCGTGCTGCTCATCGGGTGGGGACCTGTGCTGCTCACACCAGTGCTTGTAATGTCTGGCCTGCAGCTCTGCCAGAGGCCAAAATTGGCTCTCGGTGCGCGGCTGGATCGCGAGGACAGTGTTAGATGGAGGGTGGAGTGAGCGAATACCCCTCTCTTCCTACTGTGCTTTCAGGAAATGTCTCTAACGCAGCTGTAAGTGTGAATGAAGTCAAAAGGATGGATCGGTGCCCCTGCTCCAGCCCACCCCACTTGTCGGGGCCCATCCAGAATCCCCACCCTATTGTTCTGGTTCAGCTCCTCCGTTTCGGGGCAGGGGCCCTGCTCTGCACTCAGCATCCTGCTCCCGGGAGGAGGAGCTCTGCAGAAAACAAAGACGCAGCGAATAGTTTTCCTCTCCTCGAGGAGCTGCTGTTCCAATTCCTCCTTCTCTTCCTTTCCTTTCCTTTCCCTTCCCTAGGTGTGTTTGCAGCTCTTGGCCTGGCTGGAAGCAAGTGACTGCAAGACTCAGGCCATTAATCATCTGCCAAAAGAGCTGAGTATTGGGTATAAGTAGCAGAGCTGTGCTCACTGCTGCCTTAGAGGCAGAGCAGGATCCGCGCAGGCTGGAGCTCACATCCAGTGCATAAAGTTACCTCTCTGGTAGGCTAACGGAGCATGTCTTGCTTGGAGCAGCCCCTCCTCGAAGAGGACATGGGCTCTCAGGCACAGGAACGTCATCGGGAGTCCCCTAAGTGGCAGCATTTCTCTGTAAAGCAAAATAGAGCGTTTGTCCCTCCCTGAAGTGGCTGCTGGAAGTGGTGTGAGCTGCTTCCCGCCCTGCCCCGAGCCGCCGGGAACACGCTGCCAGTGTGGTTCTTGTGGTGGGTGGAAATGCCAGTATTGCTAATATCTCTGGGGCTGTGGTGTCGTAGCCAACCAAGCTGTGGTGGCATTTTTCTGGTGTTATTACATTGCCTTCCATATCCCCACCCTCTGTTTTCAAGGGAATTTAGTGGCAGCTCCGATGGAGGAGCCGACGGTTGGAGGAACTCCTCCCTGCACACAGCAGCCCCAGCCCCGCTAGCTGCCCTTTCACGTGGGCTTTGCCTGTTTGTTAGTTCAAAGCAAAGCTGCTTCTCTTTCAACTTCCAAAGTTGAGGGGAACCGGAGTACCCCGAGCTCCCCAGCAGAGTCTGGGGCCGGTGAGGCGTGCGGAGCAGCGGTGGGGCAGCTTGGCACTGATGTTGCTCAGTCTGGTTTCTGGTTTGCGGAGCGGAGGTTTCTCATCACATTGCTGTGACTCAGGTATCTGTTTCCTCTGATGTGGGCAGCCGTTGCTGGAGCTTTTGCCCCAGGCACGCAATTGCTCTGTGGCTCCCAGGAGATGGTAGGACGTGCGGGAGAGCTCCCCGAGTGCTGCCATGACCAGCCGGTGGCTGGGGTCCCTGGGATAGTAAAAGCAGCATCGCAGGAACAGTATCTACCACACCGCTACGTGTTCTAAAGTTCCCCTAAAATCGCTGGGGCAAGCATCCAATTTGTGTCCTAGACTAAAAAGTCTGAAGGAAATGAAACACACACAACCTGACTTGAGCCGGCGTACACGCGTTAACTCAGATTTTGGGCTGCTGCTCCCCATAACTCACCCACAGGGCTGGGGGTCAGCTCAGGGACTCTCAGCTCTCTGCTCCCCATCCAACTCCGTTCAAGAGCAGCACCGAATGCCCTTGGTGCGGGGTGCTTAGGAGGGACCTTTAACGGTGTTTATTTGATTGCATTTTCCTGACTGAGTGGCCTTCCCTGAATCCGGTACCATTCTGTCACTGAGACTAACCACCCTAACCAGTTTCCTTAGAGCAGGATCCCAGTTCAGCAGTTCTGGATTGTCACCCTCTGAGAATTGCTTGTGTTTGAGGAAGTGAAAACACCCGTGGGGAGGCTGAGAGCAGCGGCCAGGTGGGAGCTGTGCTGCTTTAGGGGGTTTTAGCGGTTCTCATTAAAACAGTCTCCCATAGACTTAGAAATCCCAAGTTTCCTAAAAGAAGAGGAGAAAATTCCAAAGACTTTCATCCTAGTTCAAATATCCGCCAGGGCAAGGAGCTGTGGAAGTTACAGCAGGATCTCAGATGACATTCTCTGAAAAGCAAGCTTAATAGAGTGCGAGTATGAAATGCTCAGGCCAGAAGCAGCTGTGCCCTCTGCAAGGGCTTGGCCAGCATCTGCACCTCTCCCTTGCCTGCGCTGAGCAATGCAGGGCAGAGAGGGGGAATCGAGGGGTCTGCCAGAGGAGCCCCTCCACTTTTGAAGCCTTTGGCACCTCCGTGAGATATTTAAATGACAGACAGACATATAGGGATCTGTAAATACTCATTTGGTGCCAACTAAACCACAAAGAAGATACAGCATTTGTGGTCCAAGGAAGTTTAAATATTTGTGGTCAAACTTAAAATTCGACATAAAACTCTCATCTGCGATGGAAGGCGTCCAGGAACTGCATGGAGAACGTATAAGCTGTGTAAACTCACAGAAACGGCTTCCCGACCAGCTCTGCCAGGATCAGGCAGAATATTCCAGCTCTTACCTCTCCTCTCCCTCCCGCCGCCGAGGTCAGAAGTCAGGTTTGCAAGGGACACGGCGGCCCGTTAACACCTTCGGGGGTGGAAGTCCACCATGCCATGGGTGTTACTGGCTGATGCCATGGTTTCCTCACTGCCTGTAGCAGAGGTCATGCTGGAAGGGTGAGAGGTGGATGGTGCAGGCAGGGCGGGGGGATACTGTAAAGGTGAGCTCTGGTTTGCACCATTTTTTGCTGTTCTTGTATGGTAGATCCTCACCCCTGCACCCCCATTCCTGTGTTGTAACTCTGTTCCTTTCACCACCCAACTTCCCACCATCTCTCTCTGCTACCCCAGACACTGGTGTCTTGTCCCATGGGACAGAAATCACCGAGTTACTCTGTGGGTCAAATCACGGGGCAGTTGTCTCGTTGTCTCCATGGGGAAGTCCTTGCGAAAGAGCTCGTGCTCTCGGCCAGAGCAAAACGCCCGCTCTGCCCCACTTCGGTGCACGACACCTTTATCTGCCTGGCTGAGGGGTGGGGGTAGGGTCCAGAGGAGCTGAACCTCCATGTAGCACTGCAACGCATTGGCGTGGTGGGGACGGACACGCTCAGCAGGAACCATGTGTCTTCAGGGCTTCCTCCATGTGAACGCCCCAGCAAGGCCAACGCCCTCCTGCCGCCGCTCAGGAGGTGCTTTCTGAAACGGGGAGGTTGCCAGATAACCGCAGTGTTTTCCCCATGGTGTGGGCAGCCTGGACTTGGCTCCTGCCTTTTTTTTTTCCCCACATACCCTGCAAAAAGGGCTGTTGCTGTTGCAAGAGCACATAGAGATTTGCAGTCGAGATGTTGGATTGAACATTCATCAGCTGCATTTCCCAAATTCCAAGAGAGACAGATCCCAGGCCCGCCACAGGAACAGCTTCTCTGGTCACCAGCCCAGTGTGGCCCAACGAGCAGATGTACATGAGAAATGCCGGGGGTGGAAAGGTGCAGGGATGGACCGACCTTGTCCCCAATGCCAGCATCTCCTGGAGCAGTGGCCTTAGAGGAAGGGCAGCGTGTGTCTGCCGAGCGGAGCAGTCCCCTTTCCCTTACTAAGCAATCCTCCCTTCCTCCACCAAAGAGCCTGCTAACCACTTTCTTATCTTTCTTAACTCTGCAAAACAATCTCTGGCAAGGCAGGCATCCTCCGAAATGGCAGAGGAAATAAATTCCCCCAGTCCCTGAAAAGGAAAAGACTGAAGACTCTTGCAGCAGGGAGAACAGCCCATGCCCTGTGAAAGCTGGCGGTGGTGCCATATTGGCTTCGCCGAGGAATCGGATCTTGCCTTCCTCCTTCCCCATCTGGCACCATGAGTTTGGGGCAGGCTTTCAGGGACTTGTCTTCCCTGGTTAGTATTCCAGTCGGATGTGCAAGGGAGAAGCAGAGCAGGCTCCTTCAGACTTGTCTTGGCTTTACTCTATGGCTTGATTTATTTTTTTCCCCCCGGGAAGTTCAGGGTTGTGCTGGGAGCTGGGGAGGGCATTGAGATGGCTGTAACAGGGAGCTGCTGGCTGTGACTCACTGTTTCTCCTGGAGTCATCTGCCTCTTTCACAGGCCTCTTTCAAAGTTGTGATTTTTTTAGCCCCTTATTCTCCAGACAATTGAAACATATGGTCCTGTGCTCAAGGTTTCACTTTGGAGAGCAGAAATGCCCCAGATATTTCACTGCTGCGAGGATCGGTTTGCCCAGTGCTGGGGCATGTGGCCACAGGGAGTGGAAGCAAATGCTTTCTCCGATGGAAATTCTTGCCGTGTCTTACTGGAGGCAACATTTTGCAATGTGGGGAAGCCCGTAGCTCTCACTGAGCTGTTGGCAGCAATGCCTGAGGACCCAATGAAAACCAGGCAAGAGCCACACTCATAAACCAGATGAAACATCTCCATCACTCTCTGGAGACCTCCTGTACCCCATCGTTTTTTCTGGGACTTCTCACCCAGACTGAAGTTATGCTTTTCCCTCGTTTTGCTGCTGCCCAGTAGGAATGGGCTAGTGGGGGTAAAATTAAATAAGATGACCACCTGCCTCCTGCCTACAAGGTGTCGGATGCAGCCTGGAGCCAAATACTTCCTCCTGCAAATGCTGCTGCTCACTGGAGAGACAAACTGACAAAAAGGTTCTTTAGAACATTGAACAGGTGAATAAGACATCAGGGAAAGTCTTTCCAAGCATCAGTGAAAGCCAAAAGCTTGGTTTGGAAACCATCAGAAACTTTCCTCTCTGGGCGGTGTAGCTCCTCATGCTTCAGAGAAGCAGTTGGTCCTGGGCTGGGCTGGAGCCAGCCCTCCCCATTGTCCTGAGCTCGAGAGGGGTCTGGAGGATGGCTTTCCATCCAGAGCATCTGCTTCAGGTGACTTTGGTGTTGATTCTTCCACTCAAGTCACAAAAGGTTCCTGCAGCACCCTCAGATACATTTTTGGGGTGAACAAACAGCTTTCCCCAACCCCATGGTAAGCCATCACCAAGGAGGGGAAGAGTTGAGAGGAGCTAGCTGCATGGAGAGTCTGGAGGAGCTGAGAAGTGTTTTGTAGGGCCATGCCAGGCTGTGTCACAGCACTAAGGGTTTCGGGGACATAGACTGGGACCTGTGGCATCATGGGATTTCCATACAGAGTTTTAAGTGTCTTCTGGCCTAGATAGTAAAAATTCAGTCTGTAATTCCTGCCCCACAGCCACTAGGTGCCAGTCAGAGAGAGAGAACTGGCCCCTGGCAGACAGACAGCTCTGGGGAGGGCTGTGCCCTCGGCGTGCTGGTGCAGGGATCCCCTCCTTCGGGGAGGGCTGGCTGAGGACAAGCTCCAAGCCCCAGAATTGCTCACAGCTTCCCCCGTGCCACTGGGTCTCACCTTCATGTCCCACAGCTGCCAGCGGTGACAGGTACCAGTGCCTTGGGTGCAGTTTGAAGACCTTCATGGTAGGAATCTGTGCAGGCTACTCAGGGCTTCTTCCAATCTGTCACCAGACATGGGATGACTCAGCTCAGATCTATTGCTTAGCACCTTTATATCTTCCATGTGTCTTCTCTGCATCACACATGGGACAGGCAATGCTGACCTTAGCCCAGCAAACCCTCGTGATGGTGGGCAGTTGGCTCCCTTTCCATGCTGCTTTCCAGTTTTAAAGGCCAGTCGTGGTTGAGCTACGTGGCCGAGGTTGGAAAGACGGAGGCGTTTGCCAGGCCAAGAGCACATCTGCTCCAATGACTCGTCTGAGACCGTGTGCCCCGGTGCAGAGGCTGGAGCCGTGCCTCTGCAAGGCTCAGGGTGCTGGGAGAGAGGTTTGACTAAGACATGGCTACGCTTTCTCTTTGGGGAGCCCCTGTGTTGCAGAGAAAGTGGTTCTCCAGCAGTGGCAATGGGGAAGAACAACTGGAGTGGTTCTTCTGAGCTTCTCTGTCTTGCCTGGGTGTTTTCTGATGCACCACTCTGCTCTGATGGAACATCAGATATGGATGTGGTGGATCTTTTCCCCACACGTGCTCTCAGGTTGGTGCTGGGCGCTGCCCGTGCTGGCACTGTGTCCTGCAGAGCCTGGGCAGCAGCGAGATACACTGGAACCAGTGGTGCCTCAGTTTGGGTCCTACTGCAGCCACGGTTGCTCTCTTGGGTCACACGCAGAGTTGCAGGCACGTGGGAGCCGTGTCCACGTAGCCTGCTTGTGGGATTAGTCGAAATCAGAAGTTTCTCTGAGAGAAGCTGCGGCTGAAGTCAGCTCTCAGCTGCAGAAACCAGGGTTGTGATCCAGCTGCGAGCGCTGCTGCCCAGCCGTGACGGACGCTTCAGTCCTCCCTACCCAGGTGGCCAAACCCCTCCAAGCTGTATTTGGGGCTGGGCAGGTCAAAGGGCTCCTTGGGCCACATCCTGGCTGGGGAACGAGCCCAGAGAAGCTGGGCTGTGATAAGTTCAGGGTTAAACCCAGACTAGCTTTTGTGTGAGCCTGCAAGATGAAAACCCAGAAGGGATGAGACCAAACCAGGCGCTTTCCTCTGTGCTCCTCCTCCAGCGCGCTGGGCCGCCCTCCGAGCTGGCTCCCTGGGGATGGGAGGAGACGGCACAGGGCACTGGGAGGCATTTAGCCTGCGTGGATGTTTTAGCAGGGTCAGTGCAAATGCTTCTGCTGGCCCATGTAGATGCTGCGTGGTTTAGATTGTTTGGGACTCACTTGGTTTCAGCATCGTTCAGCTACTTCAGCTAAGCCATTTTTAAACCCATGTGGCAAAAACAGTGTTATTCCCATGCTGGATTTTGCTGGAGCTTGGCTCTGCATCCCAGTCCTATCCCATTCCCATCTCCAAATCTGGGATGGGATCTCTCCATGCCATGACTCAAACTTCTCATGTCCTTTTCCCCTTCTGAATCCAGCTGTCAGGATGTGCTCGTGTCTCCCCCTCGCACACAGGAATGCAGAGCCAGCAATGGCAGCCCGTCCTCCAAGCAAAACCTTCTCCAAAGCCACTGCCTCCTGTTTGCTTGCAGAGTCTAAGGTTTTGCTGAGAGAGAAGCTGCCGGGGTCCCTGCACACACCACGGCAGCAGCGTGGCATTGCCAGAGGCTGCCACAGGCACAGGGCAGCCCACTCCAGACCAAGACCCCCCCAGGATGTGGCAGGTCCCCGCAGCCGAGCAGGGCTCCCCTGGCCAGCTGGCTTGGCTGCCAGAGGCTCTTTGCACTAGCTGAAGGAGTCTGCATTCCTGCCTCCCAGTTATTTGCTCTTTAGGACGCTGCGTAAAATTAACAAGTTGTAAAAGTTGATTGAAGGCGGCGGTGGGTGTGACAGCGATTTGCTTAGCTGCGGGAGAGCCGTGTGTGGAGCAGCAGGGCCGGCGGGGCCAGGGTGGGGGACTGCCCCCCCGGCTCCAGGCATGCCTCTGACCCAAAGCGAGACCATGGCTGGTTTCTGGTGGTGTCACCCCAGCAGCACCAGGTGCACGTGTCCCCCGGGCGCAGCGCTCACGGCTCTTGGAGCCCCTTCCCTGGCCTTAAATCTCCTGGAGGACAGGTGCTGGTGTTGGGGCTGCACCTCCCTCGGACCAGGTGCCGGCCACCCCGTATTGGAGTCCGCTGTCCCTCATCTTGTTAAAGAGCAGCACACAGCACTCGGGGAAGTTTTTCCCTTCATCCTCTTTTATCTGCAGGGGAAAATACAGCCACGACCATAGACGGGATCAGCTCTGTTAGATCTGGGGACCCCTCGTTAGACCTGGGGACCCTGCTCGCCGCTGGCAGATGACACACGCAGGGTCCCGGCGACACTGGCACTGCAAAGTGGCTTTGAAAATACAACAGCTGGTGCGGTTAATGTGCAGCCCAGTGGGTCTCTACAGGCAGTTAGTGTGTGTTAATGTGTGTCCTGCTGTGTCTTACTCAATGATTAGTATGTTAATGTATGACCCATGAATTAGCAGTCGGAGTGCTAATGAGCCTCGTCAGCGTGCCCTAGCAGCCGCCAGCCCACTGGTGGGTGGCTGGTGCTGGGAGCTGGTGGTTAGCCTGTCTGATGCAGCAGGAGATTAGAAACCTCTCGTCTCCGGGCTTGATGGAATCAGTCTGGCGATCGGGGCTGCTGCAGCCGAAGCCATCTCCGCCCCACGCCTGGTCCTCAGCCATGTGTCCCCAAGAGGCACCGTGGTGGCGAGGGTCTCAGCGATGCCTCGGTTGCTCGCACCTCTGGGGAACTGAGCCTGGGTCACGGACAGGGGCACCAGACCACTTCAGCAATTCTCAGTTTCAGTTTTCCTTTGAGAGCGGCTGTGTGCGTGTCAGGCCTATTTTAATACCCAGTGATGACTTGAAGCCAGGCTTTCAGTTCCTGCTGTCTCATTGCACGGTCAGAGGGGGAAGGGCACGCGGGACGGTTGTATTCCCCACCAGGGACGGGGTGTCTGCTGCCACATCACCAGATACATCGACACGGTGTCATTTTGTGTTTGACCATTCGTTCGGGAAGGGTGGGCACAGCTCCTGGAGTCCTCACCATGTTCCACTCTGGCAGTGAGGAATCACCACGTGAGCCGGCGAGTGCTTTTGTGGCCCATCCCTGCTGCCCCGGGCATCCTGGCTCTGCCATGGGCACTCACGTTTCCACTCCGAAACAGGAAGTCTCTGACAAAAGTGGATTGCTCTGCAGCACGCAAGGTCCCGCTCCGCCGTTCAAGAGAGACCTGGGTGCCAGTCACAGGTCACTTCTTTCCCAGCATCTCGGAGGCTGAGTGTCCCGCGGCAGGGTCAGCCTGGCTGCCGGCAGCCCGGGGCTCTGCCGCGTCCTCCTCGAGCAGGGCTGCACGTGACGGGGATGTGCAGAGCATTTGCTCCTTCCCTGTTTTTCATTCATGTGGGCTGGAAAAATGTGTTCATGAGACGAGTTGCTGTGGCATTATGTCATGGACCTTCAGTTGGGCTCTTTTCTCCCCAGCAGATGAGCTGAATTTAAGCATCAGGCTGTGCTGGCTTGGCAGGAAATCTGGTGTTTCCTGCTTGTTTCTTCTTCAGGGGAGGAAGGAGCGAACCCACCTGCCCTTGTCCCCAGCCCCAGCCATGGGTGAAGGGAGTTTTCTGCAATATGCCTGATCATTCCCAGTCCAGGAGGCTCTGACAGGGAGATTTAAGCCTTTGCTGTGCAGAGATGGCTGCGCTGCAGCTGTGTCAGCGCCCAGCCCTTCATGCAGTACATGAAAACCTCATGGATCCTAAACTAGATGTGATGGCTTTTATTTCTAGAGGCATCTTGAGAAATCCCTCGGGAATGGTGTCAGGATGGGATGCCCATCTCTTCCCTGCCTAGCCAAGCAGTTCCCACGTCCCCTTCCCTGGTACTGCTGGTGTCGGCCGCATCCTGACATCCCACACCCCGTGGCTGCTGGCAGTGGTGCCGGTGGTGGCAGGCGCTTCACTCACCCAGCAGCCTGGGCACGAGGGAACTGCAGATACTGAGACTGGAAAATCCCTGGGCTGAAGTCACCCTGTGTGAGTCAGGCCGGGTCTCCGCAGTGTTAGCCTGTCGAGCTGGGGATGAAGCAGGCACTGAGGTTTCCACCACTTCCCCCAGGGCTGCTGCAGCCCTGAGCTCTCAGGAGGGATGTTTCCCATGACAGCCATTCCCACTTTGCTCTTGTTCTCTTTCCTTCTGACTTTCCCCTGCACAGAATCATTCCTAAAGGAGAGCCAGGAGGATGGAAATGTTCCTGCGGTGACACTTGCTGGGATTGCTCCTGGCTGGATGTCCCAAGCAGCAAAGGGCTGTCCCAGGGAGGAGGATCCCCAGCAGCCTGACCTGCTCCCAGGGCTGCTGAGCCTGCATCACCTTGTCCTTTGCTCACCTCTGTCCCGTGGGACATTTTTTAGGAGCAGAATCAGTAGTTATGGGTCTCTTGCTCCCTGAAATACTACATTCTTGCGATCACCCTGCTCGCACCACCTTTCAGCAACTGCCTCCCACGGGGAGGAAGGGACTTCACCTCCCCCTCTGCCTGTCCATGCAGGTATGGGGGGCCACAGGGTGCCAGGGAGGGGGGGGCAGCTTCAAATGGAGGCAACCCCAGCTGCTGGTGCATGAGGGCGCCTTGCTCAGGCAGTAGCCAGGGTGGGAGGTTGGAGGTCAGAGGAGGGTCAGGTTTTTGACACGCACTACAGCGACACGGTGGTTAAAATTAGCCCGCAGAGAGGAAACTGGCAGCTTTGTGGAAGAGCAGAAGTTTCCTCTCTCGGCAGCCTGGTGCAGCAGGGCCGTAGGCCGCTGCCAGCCCTCCGCTCGCCATGGCACGGTCCTGTCCAAGGCACGTCCACGTGCCAACGGCACAAGGGTGACGAGCCGGTCTCCACCAAGGTGGGGCTGGGGCGTGCAGTGTTGGTATCGCAGGGGGAGAGCAGGCAGGGGGAGAGCAGGCAGCGTCCCAGGCTGTGAGGCGCTGGCTGGGTCACCTGTATGGGGTCTGGCCCTCTCCCCGGCTTCAGGATCCCGGTCCTGGGAGCCTGCGGGGACCCTTTTAGGATGGGGGTCTCTGAGGCTGCTTTGCTCTGTATGAGCAGAGCAAAACCAGGGTGGTTTGGAGGTGGGGAGGAGGAACTCAGGCATCAACGTGGACTTTGTCTCCATAGCGTGTAGCACTTCTAGCCCCCATTTGCTGACTTTCTCCCTATAAATCTGCTGCTCCCTGGGAGTGACGCCGGTCAGCAGGAAGCACCAGGGGAGAGCTCTGCAGGTGCAGAGCCCCGCTGCGAGGGAACACGGGCTGAGCCGAGGCCGGCTGTGGCGGAGGCGCCAGCAGAGGCTGTGCCGTGCAGGACGGGGCCGCAGAGGCACCGGGCTCCCGTGCTCTGGAAACTCCATTTGAGAGCCTCATAAATTGGATAATTACCCAAGCTATTGAGTTTCCTTCTGGCCAGATCCGTCCCAGCCTCCCTGACGGGGCTCCCCAGTTGGTCCATGAGATGGGCCCGTGGGACGGGGTCGGGCTGGAGACAAGGAGGGGCTCAGCTTTTCTCAAATGCCCCCACCCGCCTGCTCTCACACCTGCATCGCTCCCCAGCTTTGGAGGGGGGGGGAATCTGGCAACGAGAGCTGAAACAAAACAGTGAGGATAGGCCACATCATTCATTTCGCACGGTTCAGCAGGACTTTCCCCCGTTTGGTGAGGCTGGGCATGGGGCTGGCTGCCCCTCAGCAGCCCCACTGCCCTGGGGTGCACAGAGCAGGACGGGACAGGGCATGGATCAGTGCTGGGTGTCCTGACTTCGCCTGCCTCCTTTTCCCTGGGGACAGTGGGCTATGAGGCATGGGCTAACTCCTTCCATCCCTGTTTAGAAGAAGAGGGGCACCTCTCACATCCCCACGGTGCTGTGCAGTGCTGCCTGCATCCTACTGGGCCTTCCAGCCCCAAACGTTTCCCCCTGGCCGTTGCCCATCCGCCTTCCCTTTGCACTGACTTTGTTTTCCTTTCCCTCTCCCCAACCCCCTCGTCCTCACCCTGTAGGTTATTGCAGCCAACTGCAAGAGGGTCACAGTTCTGAAGTATTTCCTGGAAGCCCTTTGTGGACAAGAAGAGCCTTTGCTGGCATTCAAGGGTGGAAAATATGTGTCAGTGGCACCCGTCCCAGACGCCATGGGAAAGGAAATGGGAAGCCAAGAGGGAAAACAACTGGAAGATCAGGTACCGTGCGGGAAGAGCGCGCCTCGGTGAAGGAAGAATCACCCCTGTGGGGCCCAGCCTCTGCCTGCCCTGCAGCTCCCGCTATTTATAGCCAGCGTAGCTGCGTGTGCATTTTATGGGGGGAGGCGGGGGGGGGCAAATGGTGCACAGCCCTTGTCTCCCGAGTGTACTTTGCTCGTGCCCTTTCCTGCCAGTCCAACCCGCGTGCCTCTATCTCGCCCGCTGCTATGAGTTCCAGATGCTGCTTTTTCATACCCGAAGCCGGGGGGGAGCTTTATTAACGTGCAGCACCGCGGCTCCGGGAGAGGAGGTGGGCGAGGGGGTGTCAGGGTTCAGCTTCAGGATCAAGTTTATAGCCGTGGAGCTCGTTGCGGCGGAGGCCTGAGCTCCAGCCTCCAGCACACGTACAGGAAGAGCTGACATTGGCGCCCCGTCCCTCCCCTGCCTCTCACATCCTGATGTGATTAAGGAATTCAACTCTTGTTTTTCTGCCCTTGCTTGTTCCTGTAGGCCTTGCTTCACTCCAGGCTCCGTGTGTGTGTTTAAGGGCCCTGCCAGCCGCTCTGCAGGTTGACTCTTTTCTTCTGTTTAATCTTGCAGTCAGAAAGGCCAGGGAAACAGGAGAGAGGGGCAGGGGCGTTGGGAGCGGGGAGCTGGGTGGCCCAGCGCTGCCCAGACTCGCTCCAGGTCCCCTCCCTGTGCCAGGGCCAGGCGCGGCAGAGCCAGGGGAGTGTCACCCCCTGCAGGGGACAGCACCTTGCCTCTGCCAGTGGTGGGTGGCCCATGGCCCCATGTGCCCCAGGGAGGTGACAGCCAGTGGCGCCCAGAGCAAGAATGTGCTCAGGACCCTCCTTGTCCCAGCAGCCGGCTCCGGCTGAGCAGGGGACAGATTTTAGGTGATTTTTTTGCACTAGGGCTCAGAGCAAAACCCCAGACAGCAAGCGATGTCTCTGTAAGGTGGGAGACCTGGACCCTTGTCCTCTTCTGGAGAAGGTTCAGGAGGTTTTCAAGTTGATACCACCAAAACCATGTGATATGGGAGGATCTTCAGGTTCTATCCAGTGTCATGACAGGGACAGTCCTGTTCTCCAGAACATTCCTTTTGGGTCAGTCCCTCCAATTTCTGCTATGAACAAACACAGTATGGAGGATAGCTCCCTCCTGCCCCGTCCCCTCAGTCTTTGCTCAGCTGTGGGAACCTCTGTGAGCTCATTGCACAACCCTGGAGCTTCCTCCTTGTGCTCTGATCGCAAGAGAGCTTCCAGCTCAGCAGCGTGACCACCATCACTTGCCTGGGCAAGCAGATCCCGACCCACCGCAGCAGGTCTGCATCTGACACATGCTTTTTCCCAAGGCCCTTGTGCGATGCCGTCCCTCTGGCAGCATGCCCCCATCCCTGTGGTCCGGGCTGTCCTGGCAGAGGGAAGTGAGCCTGAGGGCTCCATCTTCCTCCTTCCCATGGCTAAAATGTCACAAGGAGAGAAGAGTACACGGTTCTGTGGCCAGGCGGGTGGGCGGTCCGGGTGAAATGATTGAGGACGCAACTGTGCAGTGCTGGGGTTGTTCTAAATTAAGACTGAAAGCTCCTGCCCAAGTCCCTCCTGCTGACACGTGCCATGGCAGCTTGCACAGGGCAGGGAGTGTAGCGATGCTTTTATCCATCCTCTTGTGCAGGATCCATCCCCTGCAGCCGTCTGGGGGCTCAGAGCAGGTCTTTCTGCCCGGGTGCTGCTTGGGATCTCTTCCCAGCCCCATCACAACCCTTGGCTTTTGTGCAGAAAAGGGGAGATCGGTAATGGCAGGGCTTGGGAAGGCCCGTGGTCACTGTGCTGGGGAGCAAGGGGGTCTGGGCAAGGCAAGGAGGCTGGTCAGCAGCAGTGGCAGAGGTGGGGCAGCACATGTGTGCAGGCAACTGCTGGTGAGACGCGTGTTGAGGACAGGGACTTGTGTTCTCCCCTTTGGGCAGGGAGCCACTGGGGATGGCAGTGAAGCTGGGGACAGAACTGGGTTGTGGCTGATCCCCAGTTGGACACCAGCCACCACCTCCCACCCTCTGGGGCCACAGAGATTTGGGTGCATAGGGAAAGGCCAGTGTGGCCTTCACCTGGGAGAGGAACAGTACGGCTCATTCTGGGGTCTCCAGTTCAGGCAGAGGAGTCATACTGGGAAGGATCTGCAGACCTCCTGGTGGGGAAAGCCAGGGAAGGGTCTCCAGGAGAGGGTGAAGATGCAACATGGTCCAGAAGTGCCTGTGCGGGCAGGAGGTTGGAGAACCAGGGATCCTTGAGTTCAGCAAAGACAAGGTTCCTGGCCAGCAGGAGCATGGCAAAAATGTAGGATGCAAATGTTAACAGAGGAAATAATTAACCATTGAAATTACTGACCTTGAGTGGTTTCTCCATCATGTGGAGCTTTAAAATCAAGATTGAATGTCTCCTCCTAAAACATCTGTTCCAGCCCAGCTGGAAGTTTTGGGGTGGGTGCAGGAATCTCTCTGGCCTATTCAGAGATCAAAACGGAGAAGGGGAACAGACTCTTTGGTCTCCCGGCTTCATGGATCCGAGTTTCCTCTCAAGATGATCAGCGTGTGTGCCTAGCCTCGGATGAGGCAGCAGTGTTAGAGCAGCGTTGTGCAGCCCCAGTGCAGGCAGGTGGGGAGAAGCAGTATTTGCTCCGAGGGATGTGCAGCCTTAACAGCTGGGCAAAGCAGAGAGACAGGGAAATACCATGGTTTTACAGAACTGAAGCTTATAAAACATCAGTGACTCACCTAAGGCTGTGGGAAGAGTTTTCCAAGGTGAGGAAGAGGGTTTGATTTTAGAACAGAGCTTTAAGCAGGGCTGCCCCTGCCCTGCCTGGTCAATGCCTTCCCTGCCCCATTATCTCTTTTCTCACCTTGTCACTTCCTGGGTGTTTACTATTTATTTATTTTGCTTGCTTCTTTTGGATGTTTAGAAATAGTCATCCATCAGCAAGCAGTGATGGACTATGCCTGTCAGGGATTTGTCTGCTGGAAGGGGGAGAGCAGAACAGTCACAGTCCTTGCCACCAGCATCCCTTACAATGACTTCTCTCCTGTTTTTTTGTCTTTCTGCATTTTCTGGAAGAAGGAAGATGATGTGACGATTGAGGCATTTGAAGATGATTCTGAGGCTGAAGGCAGCGGAGAAGAGATGGACATCAAGGAGCTCAGAGCCAAGAAGCAAGCCCTGGCCAGGAAAGTGGCTGAGCAGCAGCGTCGTGAAGACAAGATTCAGGTAGGACAGGCTGTGCGACTGCAGTGCCCGAGCTGGCTGAGGAGCTGCTTTGCTTTGGTCCATGGGCTGATCCTGCCTCACTGTGCCGATGGTGCGCTGCCCTTTCCCTGCCCCGCTGAGGACCAGTGGCCTCTCGGGATGTCCCACAGCACCTTGAGCTTCCCAGGTGTAGGTACCCTGCACTGCCTCTGTGAAACCCAACAGCAAGCTTAGCTTTCGCCCTTTGGAAGGGCCAAATCGGTGTTGCTGTCCCCGCCCAGGGTAAGATCTGCCCTCCCAGGCCCTGAGATGAATGTTTTGGAGACTTCTGGGACCCTCCTGAAACCAGACACAGCTTCTCCGCGGAGCTGCCAGCACACCCAAGAGCCCTGGCAGGGGAGTGCTTCAGCTGATGGCTGTAGTGCAGCATGTGCCAGGCAGCGAGCTGTCCCCCTGCCCGGGGCAGATGCTCTGTGGCAGCAAGGTTCAGCGAGAAATCAGCTTTCCTGTGCAGTGGGGCACAGGCAGACAGGGGAGAGGGTGGGACGTGAACGGCAGAGTTCATGCGGGAGCCAGTGGCAGGAAAAATAGTCTGCGAACGGCTGCTGCAGCCAGAGTGCCCCGTTGCCATCGTGATGGGGACAAACAGATGGGAGACAGGTGATCTTGTCCTCACCCTGGCCTGATTTGAGCATATTTCCCAGTGGGAGCTGGTGAAGTAAACTGGTTGGACTGGGAGCAGACGCCTGGCGGTGCACACTGTTGCTTTAAGAGCAATCTCACATGCATGGCTGTTGGCTGCCTCGTCGCTCACAACCCCTCTTCCTCCAGCCTCGCAGCCCAGATGAGGATTTCTCAGCAGAGGAAAAATTCTCCCTGGCTCCCCTCCCCCTCACCTCCGCCCTCTCTAATGCCCAGGGCCCTTCACTTCCATAATTCTTCATTTTCCAGCCTTGAACGTAAGCCAGACACATCTGTCTGGCCATATGCGTGAACTCTGCAGTGTGTGCCGAGGTGGTTGTAAAACAGGGCTGCTGAAGGCCCTACTGGGAGAGCGTGCACATGTGTACCCTCCGGCTACTGGCGCCGGGCCCAGAACCACTGCGCTTCGCTTTTCCAAACCCACCCCAACCTTTCAGATTTCGCCTTTTTTCTTTTTCATTTGAATTTTGAGCAATTCATATCAAGGCGAAGGTAGAAGTTGCGCCGGGAGGGAGGGGCCGCCCCCACAAGCAAGTCCATTATTGTTGGCAGGTACCTGGGTCACATTAATACAAGGAGGAAGAAAGCAGCAGCGAACGAGTGAGAGATTGGAGAGATGGGCTGTAAATTAAAGCGGCCTGAAGCCTTCCAGCCTCCCAGGGTTGTTAAGCGGGAGGTGTAAGTAAATTCCCCACTTCCCACTGCCTTGTACAGACACAGCAAACAGGAACTGCACATGTTCGGGGAGGGCAGCGTGCAGCAGATCCCGGCCCCGGCGACTAGCCCAGCTGCAGCAGGGCCCCCGGGATGGCCGCTGCCCATTCTGCGGGGAGAGTGGGGGCTGCCTGATGTTGTCAGGGGCTTTCTCCCCCTCGGCGTGCTCCTCCCTTCCTCCGCAGCCGTGCTGGGGCCGATGCTCGCAGGCGGAGAGAGGTCAAAACGAGGGTGTGGGCAGCTTCAGGGGCTGCACAGCTGAGAGCTGAGGTGCAGTTGGAGTCTGAAGGCGCGGGGTGGAGGAGAAGTCCTTGGGGCTTTGGTAAAGTCATCCAGCCTGTAGCTAAGCTGGGAACAGCCTGGAGCAGAACATGTGTGCTTGCCCTGGTACTGACCACGCAGCCGGGGCTGGAGGAGCTCGGGTGGAAGGCGCTGCCTGGGGAGGCCAGGTTGGAGCCAGCTCAGCATCCACCCCCTCCACTTTCCCTGTCTTGGCCTGTGGTCCTTGACCTTCCTGATCTTCACAAGAGATTTTGTGTTTCCTGGGACCTGGGGACCTTCTGCCTTCCCTGTTACAGCCCATTTCTCTTGTTCACTGCTCACCTACAGAGTTCACGCATCGGCTGCTCTCTGAGTCCCACTTTCAGTATCCTGGGGACGAGCCACAGCTCCACATATTCATCCAAGTCTGGCAGATGCGGTTCCTGTCTCAGCACAGCTGAGAGCCTCAGCTCTCCACATGTGGCCATGTGGCTGTGCCTGTGCTGTGGGGGGGACTCAGGGCCCAGAGAGCCCAGGTGCCACCAGTGCCTCCCGTATAGTCAGTGGTACAGGCAGTGAGCCAGGGCAAAGCCTTCATGTCTTGGCCATCCATTTTCTTTCCGTGCCTGAGGGGAGTGCGGTGTCTTAGCCTCTCCTGGGCTGTGCGGAGTTGTGTTTGCAGCTAAATTCACTCCCGTCTCCCCAACAGGCTTTCTTGCACTATCTCCCTGTCTTTGCTGTGCTCCCCACCTCTTGCAGCTCAGCTCTGCTGCTGATGGAGATCATCCACCCATCCCAAGTTCACTGCTGCTGCTTACCTGCCCTGCATCAGCTGGCAGTGCAGCCCTGCAGGTCTTTGTTGTAGCTTCCTTCGGTCCCTGCCCTGGCTGGATGTGCGCAGGACGGCGGCTCGAGCTACCGGGGCAGTACAAGCCTGGGCGGGGTAGATGGCAAACGGGGGTGGCCCTTGGCCAGCACCAGAGTCAACAGGAGAGCTCAGCTCTCCATGAGCTGGGAGCCCAAAACCATCGCTCTGAGGCGGGGCAGATAGGCCAGAGCAGGGTTGGGTCATAACCTCTTGTGTCCCTGGGCAGCCCTGGTTGGGAGGAGGCAGCCCTAGTTGGGAGGAGGCAGCCCTGGTTGGGAGGAGGCAGCCCTGGTTGGGAGGAGGCAGCTGTTTGCTGCCTGGCCCTGGGTTATGGGTTGGCTGCTGCTCCCTGGCTCTGCTGCCATCCTGCCTCTGCCCTCACTGCTTGCCCAGGCTGGGACAGAGCCGCCTGCCAGCCCCATGCCACAGGCTGGCAACAGCAGCCATGCGTCGGGGTGAGGTGAGAGACCAGGCCTGTACCTGGGCGCTACCCAGATATTTGGAGGGACAAGAGGCCAGGCAGGCAGGTGGGCAAGAGGAGGTGACAGTGGTGCTGCCAGCACAGCAGCGTTCTCTGGCAGGGCTGTGTCCCCAGCCAGCGCCGGGTCCCACCGCACGCTCCCACCGCCCCCGCTGCTTGGCCAGGCCCTTGGTCCATGCTGTTCAGCGTCCCCTGTCCTTTGTGCCGCCGCTGTGCACTGGGAGCGGTCGAGTTTCCTGACCGGTTGAAAACATCCCACCTGAAACATAACAGGCTCTTCCTCTGGATGCTGCTATTGTTTTGCTCAGCATTACAGAAGCAGCTTAACCGGGGCGGCCAATTATGACATGTCTTCCCAAAATAGCCGCTCTCCTGTCCCTTCTGAGCCCACGGAACGGCCGCCCCCTTAAGATGCAGCCGCTCCTTTGTGGCGGTAGTGTGAGTAAGTGGCTAAATATAGCCGTATCCCATTCACGCTCTCCTCGGCGCGCAGGAACAATGCCGCGGGTGCACACGCGCCGACACGCACCTGCCTGGGAGCGGGTGCCTGCCGGCTGCGGAAAACGCACACCCACCCACGGCGGCTCCGCCACGGCGGCGGCCCCGGTTTGCTACCAGGCACGGGGCACGTTTACTTCTGAGGAAGACGCTGGAGACGAACCTTGGGAGGAGGAAGCCCTCGAGCGGAGACTAGAAAGGCATTGTTCTCGGCTCTGGAAAATCCGCCTCCGATCCCCGCGGAGCTCACGGGGCTGGAAGGGGCAGCGGCGCTGGGTTTCCCCGTGGTTGAAGAGCAGGTCGGGGCAGGAGAGGTGGTGGCAGGATGGTGACAGCCCATCCGTCCTGGCAGAGCGGCGTGACCCCGTACGACCCGTCCCAACAGCAGCAGGGCACTCAGCTCTGCCGAGCTTTGGTTCCAGACCTCTCTGCCAGCCTGGCACCACGGGCAGAGGAACTTCAGGGTGCGTGTGTGGAACCCCAGGAGTCGATGTGGAGCCCCTTCTTTTTCTGTGCTTGTGATGGAGACCCTGAGGTCTCCCCCCGGCACTCTGCAGAAAGTACCGCCTGGTAGCCTGGCTCTCAGGGGACCGGTCCCCTGCCCACACTGGAAGCCCTCAGCCGGGCATCTGCTTCCGGGGAATCCCCCAGGTGATCCCAGCTGATGGATGAGCTGGGAATTTGGGACTGTGTGTGCAGGAGTGTCTGATCTCAGTGCTGCCACCAGCTGGGGCAGCCGGGGGAGCCACCTCCAGCTCCAGCCCAGCTCCTGGGAGAAGCCCCCCTGGCCAGAGCAGCAGGATGGGCAGGGGGCTGGTGGGGGGAGCACCTCTGATGGCCGCAGCGTCTGGGTGCAGGAGGCAGGAGAAGGGGAGCTGCCTGGCCCTGGGGGGAGCAGGGACCCCCCAGCCTCAGAGATCCCCTGCCATGCAGTGAGTTTAACCCCAATAAGCCAAGACTAAAATCTGGCCATCCTAAAGCACTTGGGCCCAGGTGAGGCTGTACCTCCTCTGTCTTTGACCGCGGCGCTCTCCCCAGGGTCTTCAAACCCCACCTTCCGGCGGGGCGCCTGGGCCTCCCTCTCCCTGTCCTCGCGTCGGGGAAACTGAGGCACAGTGGGACCGGCAGCTCATTTCTGGCAGTGGTGGTGGCACAGAATCCAGGCCCCAGACACAGGCATCCCGATCCACATCCCCACGCTCTCCTTCCTCCCCACGGGACCGTGCCCCGCGGACCGGCAGAAGGGTTAACGCGGCGCTCGCCTCCCCGGTTCCCCGCACATGGGCTCCCTTTCATCTTTGGCGCGGGGCCAGCCAGCGTCGGCATGAATCACAGGCCACTCCTCTCCCCCCCGAAACCCCTTGGCCGGAGGCTTCTGCAGCCTTTTACTCACACAAACAAAAATAAATCTCGCTGCCGGCCTCTGAACTCTGCAAAGGCGAGTTTCCCTCTGGCTCCCCGAGCGGCCCGGAGCTGTGCGCGGGGACTTGGCACGCTCCCCGCCGACCTCGCTCTTTCACTCCCGGCGCATCCTGTGTCCTTCTCTCACCGGGCGGCCCGGCGAGCGGAATGGGACGTGACGGCCGGCACAGGCGTCGCTCACGGCTGCCAGGAATCGGCTGGGTACGGCCTGCGAAAGCTGCCGGGGCAAATGCCACACACGAGGGTACTGCCCCACCCCTTCCCCGCCTCACCCCCACGCCTCCGGACGGAGGGGTAGGTGAGCTTCCCGCTTGCGCCGCACTCCCGAGGTCGCCTGCGTGGGCCGGGGTGAGCCCTGCGGTCGGATAGCTGTATCGGGGTGCAGGCGGGGGTCCCCTCCTGCCACCGGCCCTTGCTCACGTGGGACTGTCGTCAGCCATTTGAGGCCGTGTAGTTTTGCCACCCCCCTTCCTGCAAGTTCAGGGTTGTCGACCTCTTTGGCCGCCGCACAAGGGACGTGCCGCTTCGCTCCGGGTCTCTGCGTTGGCCGACGGGGCCCTTCTCCGTCTCCCCGTGGCAGGTGGAGCTTGGTGGAGTTCCGCAGGGCCCGGTGCCTCCCAGGGACGAGCATCTCCTCCCACACCCCAAAAACCCAAGGCGAGATGCCATCTGCCATCCTCCTCACAGGGAGCGGCAGCGCCGTGCAAGATTGCTGCCGGGGTGTGCCAACACCTCCCTGGTGAAGGCAGAGTGCAGGCAGGGATGGCACCCAGCGTGTGGCCGGCCCTGGCAGCATCTGTACTGCCCAGGGACACTTGGTGCCATTGTAGCTGCCCCTGAGCGATGCGGGAGGCAGATCCTCGCGCTGCCGTGCCAGCAGACAGGACCTGGCGTGCTCCCCGCTCTGCCCATCTCCCCTCGGGGTTGATGGGAGCTGCGGCCCCGGGACCAACGCTGCCAGGAGGCCGGTGGGAGGCACGTGGTGAGGTTCTGATTGCTGCCTTGCCTGGAGACACTTGTGGGAGGTGGCAGCATCAAGTCGCCTTGATTTAAAGCCAGATGACAACACTTGGAAATGGATTAAAAACCACTTCTTTCCATGGCCACTGCTGGCCCGTGCAGCTCGTCGTTCCAGGGTGCCTCCGAGGCTTTGGCTTGACTGCCGGAGGGTTCAGATCCTCACCCCGGGCAGGGGGAGCTCCCCGTAACATTGGGCAGAACAGGGTCGGTGGTCACCTCCTGTCCCCAGGGCACATCTTGTGGGTGCAAGCCCGCTGTCGCAAGGGTTTGCATCGTGGATGTGTTCCACAACAGTGCTGCTGTGCTCCGTGGGTGACCGGTTCCTATTAGAGGCAACAAACATCAGCGAGTCCAGGGAAGCTATTTTTAAGCAGAGGAAGCACTAGAATAGCATCCTGAGTTTTTTAAGCCTGTGACTTACTAAAGAGCCCAAGTCCTTCGATAGCATCGAATGCAATGTGTGAGCTCTTGGGTCCCATTTTGGCAACTGGCATTGTCCAGAGGTCCAGGTGCAACCCCGCAGGGTTGCTAGTACGAGCCAACAGACCCTTCCCATGTATGTGTGAGCACCTCTGGTCTCCAGCGGGTGCAAAGGGCTCAGCCAAGGACAGTGCTGTGGGTTTCCAGGGCTGGAACCCACCTGGTTTCCCAGCTGGATGAAGTCAGAAAAGGCAAGGCACGTGCGGGAGCTGGTGGGACAGTGAGTGAGATACTCAGCCAAGCATCCCCACCCCACGGACCTCCCCTCCTGCTGCTTCCTCAGGGTCCCTGTGTTAGGATGCCGTTGGCAAGACCTATGTGTCCCAAAGTGGTTTGTTTTGGCTGTTATCACCTTGAGCTGTTTCCATCTGGAGTCCCAGAACCCACTTCCTCCAGCCCCCTTTTCTCCTCACTGTTTTGTATTGGGATCGGTCTCTTGGCACCGGTGCAGATAGTCCTGGCAGCTGCCAGCCCCGTAAATGGGACAATTCCCAAAACACCTCCATTTTCAAGGCTGGTCCTGGTTGTTCTCCCCAGAGCCTGGACAGGGCCGTTCTCCTAGGAGAGGGCTCTCTTAGAGGCTTTCGCCGTGCCACTCACGTGTGCACTGTGGATCTGCAAGAGTTGGTGTTTGAGGTGCAGGTGGGATGAACACAGCCTCCTGCCAGTGCCCTTCACACGATGTCCTTGCTGCAGGAGGTGTGCATGCCAGCCAGGCTTATCTTCTGCTCTCAGGGTCCACAGGTCATAGGGCTGACATCCTACTTACTCACCATGTGTCGTTCTCCTCCAGGCTGTGCTGAAAGACCAGAGTCAAATGAGGCAGATGGAGCTGGAGATCAGACCTGTCTTCCTGGTCCCAGACACCAACGGTTTCATCGACCACCTCAGCAGCTTGATAACGCTGCTGGACTGCAGGAAATTCATCTTGGTGGTGCCCCTGATCGGTGAGTAGGGCCAGTGCTACGGCGGGGGCTTCCCCTCTCCCCCAGCGCGGGCTGTCCCTCCATGCCAGCTCCCCTCTCTCTGTGCCCCATGTGCCCACAGTGCCTGTGTGGTGCGGAGCCAGTCGGCTCGTGCCGTGGGGCTGGTCTCCATCCTGCCCTGTCTTGTCCCAGCAGTGACTGGCGTTCCTTCAGCCCATGTCACCCTTCTCCCTTCCTGACAGCTTTCTGCCCGCAGCACTCAGTAAACTCCTCTCCTCCTGGTGCATTTGGGGGTGCCAGGGGCTGAGAGAGGCAGGCGGGTGTTAAATGGGATTTGGAGGGAATTTTGGAGGGAGCAAGGAGGAGGAATTGTTAAACAATCAGAGCAGATAGCTTATCCCAGCTGAGCTGGGGCTTAGGCAGCCTGAGCAAATGGCCGGCCTGTGTCCCAGCGTCTCAGAGCTGCTCAAGCCCAGCCCTTCTTTTTATCCTTATAAAGCTTGCAGTAAAACAGCAAGCTGGTTCCCGTTATTGGTAAACACTCACCCTGGCAGATAACGGCTGTGCTGCTGGGTGGTCTCCCAGGGTGGCGGGAGGATTTGGTTAGATGCCTTTGCTCTGATTGTTTGATCGCGCTCCGGGCTGGAGGTAGCGTTCCTCCGGCCAGTGTCACTGCGGCGCCCGGCGCGTCCCGGTGCCAACCCGGCATTCAGAGGATCCCCAAGGGCATCAGGAGAGGCCGGGGCAGGAGCGAGGCCGAGCCTCCCAGAGCCCACAGGCTGCCCCATCTCAGCCACAGCCCCTCGAGGCCGGGGGTCAGCCCTGCCCCGCGGGCATCTCCAGCGTCCCCCCGGCAGCGAGGTGTACGCTCGTGCCAATCTCCTGACCTGCCCTCCTCACCGTCACGGGGCTTCCTTCTCACCTCCCGGTGTCTGCCAGACAGCTCTGCCTGCCCCAGAGCCAACATCCAGCTGCCGCCCTTCCCCGTGGGGTGAACAGCCTGGCTCAGGAGGGATTCCTGGAGCTGGGGATGGGACCCCTGGGTGGGGGCAGCGGGGCTGGCCGCCTGCCCAGCTCAGCACGGGAGCTGCCAAGGTGCTTCGTGGCTTGGCACCGCAGTGCCAGGGCTTTGTGTGGAGGCAAAGGGAAGGAAGCCGGCAGCACCGGCAGAGCCTGGGCAGCCCTGGGGGCTGCGGAGCCTGTTAACACCTGAGAGAGCTGGGACCTGCCCTGGAGCCGTGGCAGGAGCAGCACTTACAGGAGGGCTGAAAATGCTCCTCCTGTCCAAGATGTGCTGCCGTCAATGGGCAGAAGGAGCCTGGCCTGGCCTGCCCTGCCACGGGCAGGAGGAGCAGCAGCGACTGAGCACCTCCAGTGCTCTCGTGTCCCACTGCCTCCCTGCACAGCCCATCGTGGCAGGGACAGAGTAACTCATCTCCTGCCATGAGCCTCCCCTGTTGCTGCTGAAGCACCGTGAAGCCAGTGACTCCCTGTCCACACCGAGTGTTGGTTAAATTCCCCCTCGTCCCCCAGGAAAGCCATCAGTGCTGAGACCCGGGTGCAGGGACCAGAGATAAGCGTGGTGCCCTTCCCCCGGCACGGAGCACTCCTCCCCTCTCTTCCCGGGGATGCAGCAAGGGGTTAAGCGCACAGCTTCGCGTTGGGTTTGTTTCTCTTGCTCTTTAACCTGCTCCGTGCTCCTTGAGGCTGACCCCGCCATGGAGAAGCCAGGCCTGGTGCAGAAGCACAAACAAGCCTCCCCTTTGAAGCCTGTTTAGCTTGGAAGCAGGAAGGCGGATTTCGGGAGGGAATACCAGCTTTTCCTGTTTGATGTTCCGTTCTTGCACGGCTCCCCCCACCCCGGGCCCAGCCGTGCATTGTGTGGAAATGGCAGCATCAGGTCGGTAGCAAGAAGAGTCGCCGGCCAGCGAAGAGCAAAGCAGCTCCATGCAGCTTTAATTTGAATACCCAGACAGTGAGTGCCAGTCTCACCATGGAACAGAGCGATCACGCAGGCTCCCCGGGCAGTGATTCACAGCACTGGGGAGAGGCCTCAGACCCCGAGCTCTCTCCCCGAACCCCCAAGGAATGCATAGTTCCCACTTGAACTCAGGACTTGGCTCCAGGCTCGGAAAGAATCTTCAGAAATGAAGCCATGGCTAAAACACACACTGTGCGCACAGAGGCTCCCTCGCACACACGTGCACACCAGCCCTCTCGCGCGCCCGGCCTCGCGCACACGCGGCCCCGTGCACGATCGCGGGCAAGGACGCTCGTGTGCACATCTGGCCCCGCGCTTGTGAGCCCGGCCTCGCCGCTACCCACCTCGGCGGCATCTTGCTCACACCCGCACGCTCGCTGTGTGATGGAGCGGCTCTTCCAGCAGTCCCGGAGGGTGGGTCCCTCCTGGAGCTCTGCTGGGGTCCCTCAGGCCGGTGCTGGGCTCGGGGGGGCCACAGTGGCCGGGGTTCCCACCCGCTTGGCAGCAGTGCAGGAGGCTCTAAGGCTTGGCGGGCTCCAGTGAAGGCGAACAGGGTGGGAATCCGCCTGATCCCAGGCTCAGTCTTGTCTCGAGCAGCGTGTGTCAGGACAGATGTGCAAACCCTGTATCAGACCCAGATGGGTGAGGTGTTGCGGAGAGCATCTCCCCTGCCAGGAGCTCGGGACAGCAGCTTCAGGTGGGAAGATGGGGCCAGGACTTGCGCGGGAAACAGTGCCGGAGTGGGAACGGCCTGCTCCCACGCGTGACCCTGTTCCCACGTGTGGCCTTGTGGCAGGAAAGCAGCAGCTTTCCATGTCTGAAAGTGAGTAACAGGGAGCCGAGAGGTGTAGAGCGGGGCGGTGCGACGCGGGGTGGGCGGCACGGTGCTGCTGGCTGTGGCTGTGCTCGGCGGTGGAGGAGTGGGCTGCAGGAGGCCGTGGTTTTCCGAGACCCACGGACGTGCCGTTGGTCGTGATGTGGGAGCGTGGGGTGGGAGGCACAGCGATGCTCCCAGCGTTTCACAGAGCAGAGCGAGGTGCCCTTAGGGAGCGTTACCCCACGCTGCAGGGGCGAGGTATGGGCGCTCTCAGGGCCGAGCCAGGTGACCCACGGAGGTGGAAGGCAGCAAAGCTTTTCCAGACCCGCAGCCAAGTCCAGGAGCGCAGGGACACTGCAGCAGCTGAACCCAGATTTCCTGAGCCAGCTCCCAGTGCCCCGGCCCCAGGGCCTTGGCAACTTGCGTGCTCCAGCAGCAGGTCACGGGAGCACCTTGTCCCATAGTAACTGTACCTCCTTTTCCTGTTTGAAGTGATAAACGAGCTGGACGGCCTGGCCAAGGGCCCGGAGATGGAGCACCGGGCCGCAGGCTATGCCCGCCAAGTGCAGGAGAGAGCCAGGAAGTCCATCGAGTTCCTGGAGGAGCGTTTTGAGAGCCGGGACAACTGCTTGAGGGCTCTGACCAGCCGAGGCAACGAGCTGGAGTCCATCTCCTTCCGCAGCGAAGACACCACTGGCCAGCAGGTAAGGGACCTCTGCTGAGGGCTGGAGGCTCTTTGCCACCATCTTCCTGGGGGAAACCAGGGACCCTGGGGTCCGCGAGCTCTGGGTAGGGGGTAGCTCTGTCCCCACCTTTGCAGGTGGCTGGGCAGGCTCCTGCGAGCTGCGTTCCAGCTCGGCGCAGCCCTGCCCTCAGCTGAGCTGTGGCAGTGGCTCAAAGGCAGTGCAGAAATGAGGGTGGTAGGGTTGCAGGTTTTTTTTCCTGCCAGGGGTAACGTTGCCCTTTTCTTCCAGGGAAACAATGATGACCTGATTCTGTCCTGCTGCCTCCACTATTGCAATGACAAGGCCAAGGATTTCATGCCCTCCAACAAAGGTAGAACACCCTCACGTTCTCTTTGTCCCTTCTCTGTTGCATTCCACAGACTCTTCTCAGTTCTCTTTCACTGCCCTTGGAGCCAACCTCTCCTGCATTTTGCCTCTTTCAACACCAAGGTGCCACCTCCTGCCTCTGGTCAGCCCCAGGCCGTGGCCCTCCCACCGTGTTGCCAAATGTGCACCTCACTGCACTTGGGGGATGCCCCATGAGAGCAGCCCACCACAAATGTCCACAGAGCCGTTTTGTGGTGCCGGCAGCAGTGACGAAGGGCCAGAAAGAGCCTCCTCCCCACGAGCCCTGGTGCCTCCTGTCCAGGGGCCTTTTCCTTACGGATGCCCAGTTGGCACTGGCCACGCATGCTGGGACCAGACAGCCCCCGGGCTGTTGCCAGGGCGGCGGGGATGGGAATCGCATCAGCAGCTGCCCAAGAAATCAACCCGCATTTGTCAGTGCGAATTCTTAGCAGCTTAACTTGTCAGATTCACAGAGAAACCGTCACCAAATGTTTATGTGCAAATGATGCTGAATTTTGAAATCATGTGGATTATGGGGAATGGGGCCTGACAAGCTGACAGCCTCTGGTTTGTAACAAGGAGGCGCGTCACCAGCGCTGAGCAGAGGATGTTTATTGTTACACATTTCTTAAAGTGTCCGCACAAAACCTCCCGATCCCGCTTTGGGCAGCCCTCGGCCCCAGGCCTGCCCTTCCACCAAGCCCCCGCTCCTCTTCCTCCCAGCACGGGCCGGCTGGGGTGCTCACCCCACCATCCTCAGCCCCGACACCGTGACCATTGCCTGAGTTCCTGGCCACCCTCCCCTTCCCCTCGTCCTGCCGCTCCCCACGCAGCCAATCTGGGCCCATGTTGGGCTCCCATAAACTCTGTTTTTTCCATTCCCGTCCTGGCTCGGAGGCACTGTGTTTCCTGTGCTCATAGGAACAGTACTCTGGTCACAGGACCCAGCTGCTTACACATACCCCATATGCTTCCCCTGCTTCACACACACGTAAGCATGGCTCCCACATCCCAGCCCGGCGCGTTGCGTGCGGGGCAGCTCATCCATCTGGGGGCAAGATCCCTTCGGTTATTTCTCAGGCTTCAACTCTCTCTCTGGCTGTCTGAGCCCCAGCCAGAAACGCCTCGGTGTCAGTGGCAACTCCAAAAAAACTTCGCAAAAAATAAGGGTTGGTTTTAGATCTTATAATGAGATCACCAGAATAATAGCACCAGCTTCCTGCTGGAGCCAGGGTCGCAGGCCGTCTTCCTGGCCTGGGTCAGGCAGAGGGACCTCCTCTTCCCTGCCTGCGGTGCAGTGCACCAGCCCGAGCGGGCAGCACAGGGCCCTGGCACTGCTCGCTGCCCTTCCCTGCCCAGGGACTGCAGGCAGAGATCACAAATCATCGCCCAGCCAGCACAGCACGGGGAGAAGGCAGCCTTCGAGGTGAAGTGCTGTCTCCGAGCTGCGCTGGGAAGCCTTGGCGGGGAGCTGGGAGCAGCGCTGGGGCGCCGGGCAGCACCTGAGGAGGGGCGGTGGGGGGGGGGGGCACAGCGTGGGGATAGCGCAGCGTGGGACGGGTGCAAGGGCTGGGGCAGAGCGGGGAGGTCTGAGCTTCACGCCTCTCTCTTTCTCATTGCAGATGATCCCATCCGTTTGCTCAGGGAAGTGGTTTTGCTGACAGATGACCGGAACCTGCGAGTTAAAGCACTGACCCGCAATGTGCCGGTGCGGGACATCCCCACCTTCCTCAAGTGGGCCCAGGAGGGCTGAGGGGGCCGAGCCACCACGAACAATAAACGCCATGTCTTCAACACACCCCAGAATGGCCGTGCTGCGAAGGGCCCCCCCCCGAGGGCAGACCAGCTGGGAAGGTCATTGCTGTGGATGGTTCATGTGGAGGCTGGGCCGTCGAGGGTCCCACCAGCCTTTGGGCAGTGCCAGAGCGGAGCTGGCGAGCCCCGCTGGCGAGGGAAGCTTTGGGTGAGCCCGTGCCGGATCGCCAGCCTCTTGCTTGGTTTGCTTGGTTGCAGAGAGCTCGAGTCACGAGTTAGTGGCTCTTCGGGTTTGTAGGCTGCGTAGGGCAGAGACCGGGGACACGCCAGCGCAGACTTTGGGATTGCTTAGTCTAGCTCACGCTCCTCGGAGAGGCCGTGGACTTCAAGGGCAGGTTCCCTCCTGCCCCAGCCTGCTCGTCCTGCGTGGCCCAGGCAGCCCCAAGCCTCCGGACCTTTCTCCACCCTGCGCCCACCCCACGCACGGGGTGCTGCGTGTGGAGGTGCTTGTCCTCTCCCTGGTGCAGGCTTTGCTTGTTGAGTTTCATTTCAGACTTCAGTATAGGTTAGTTTTCAGGTTTGTGCCCTACCTGCTTTGCTGGAGGGGGAGGCTTTGAACACCCCCAGGCTCCCCACAGCTGCTTTCTGTCCTGCTCCCCAGCCATTACCTGCCCCTTCCCTCCTCCCCCAAACCCCTTAGTCCCCACCCCGCTGACTTTAGACACATTTTTGACCTAAGACTCAACGTGAGACTAACAAAATTCTCCAAGTCCCAAGGACCAGCTGTCCCACAGGGCCCGTGTGTCCTCACATTGCCACGGGCTCCCCTTGTGTGTGGGATCCAGCTTCTGCCCGTGGCTGCCAGCTGGGGCAGACCCGCCTCCCAGCCGCTTGCCCAGCTGGGACCGTCCCCTCTGGAGTTGCCCCTTCACCATGGAGGGAGCCATGAAGGGACACCGCTGCCTTGTCACTGGGTCATACCGCACCGGGAGCCGGTGCAGAGTTGGGGTGTTGCTGAGCCCCCTCCCACACCGTCCCATCACCAAGTGTACCATCCCCAGCCCAGTTACGCGTCAGATACAGAAGCTAAGAGGGAGCATTAACCCATGAACCGGAGCCCCTGGAGCTCTGTCAAGTCCCAGTCCCATGAGCAGAGGGTGGGAGTGACCCCGAGGCCGTCCCCGGTCCCCGCTGGGGCGCCGCGGCCGTGGGAGGGAAGCGTCGAAGGTGGCAGGGGAAGCAGTAGGATGGAGCCCAGCGTTTTCTTTTCCTGTGTGGGTGGCTCGGACCCGGTGTCTGCATCAGGAAGCCCAGCGTTACCCCTGCACCAGCCACCCAGCCAGGGCCAACGCCGGGGTGGGAGCCTCGGCAGCGCCCAGCTGCAGTGGGGCTGCACGGCGCAGCCACGGAGCCGAGAGCTCGCCAACCTGTGCCACACGAAGGCCCCAGCCTCGGGCTGCCAGCGAAGGAGGGTCTGTGCTACGGGGCAGAGCCTGTTCGACAGAGACTTTGGGGTGCCCGCGCCTGCTGCAGGGCGCACGGAGCCGCGGCTGAGCCCACCCGGGGCCGTGGCGCACGCAGCACCCGGCGCCCCGGTTCAGTGCCCACAGCTGCGTGCTAGCACCCAGACTTTGCCGCCTTCTCCTCCACGCCGGGTGTGTTTAAATGGTGGTTTTTCTAATGGAGCTGCCCCCTTTTCAAGGCCCTTCCCGGGATATCACCAGCTCGGAGGGACCCGTGGCTCTGCCAGACGCAGACCCCTCGCATGAGGTTTGCTGCCGCCAGACGAGCTGGCACGACAGCGACAGCGAGCGGAGCGGGGGCTCGCTGGTGCCAGGCTGCTGCCCCGAGCCCCCGCAGGGAGCCCACGTCTCAGGGAGGCAGCCGCGTTCGGGCTGTTTTGTTAAGATGGTTTTAATCATTTTTAGTATTAAACACTTGTCTGTGCAGCGTGTTGTTTCATTTGCTGTCGGCAGGCGAGTTGCCGTCGAGGTTGGGGCAGGGGTGGGCGGGGGGACACGTTTGTGCTTGCGAGGACGACGGCTGCTCCGTCCCACCTGCAGCTGCCCCCCCCCAAACCGAGGGGGCTCCGAGCAAACCAGACGCACAGCAAAGCCCTTCTCCTCCCCTCCCTGCTGCTCCACACCCACCTTTCCCCCTGGCACAGCCTGTGCCCCCTCCCCACCCCGGGGTCACCCCCAGCCCCACTCAGCACCGACCAGGCCCGCCCCCAGAGAAGGACGCGAGGCCAGGCACGTTAATGTCACTTTATTGCTTTTTTCGGTTTCGACTATAGAAAAAACAAAAGGGCAAGGAGCCCGTGTACAAATCGGACGTGATACAGAGGGGGCCAGTGGCCCCGCTGGGCGCTGCCAGCTGTGCTTTGGGTGCTGCTGCTGCCGCCGCTCGCCCCACGGCAGCTCCGGAGGGACGCTGCCGGCCCTGGGGAGTCCCGGGGGGGGGGGGGGGGGGGGACGGGACACGGGGACCTGGGCAGCCCAGGGAGGGGCAAAGGGGGCACCTGGGCAGGAGTGGCCAGCTCAGGCTAAGGCACAGTGGCTGCGAGGCCGGGGACAGTCGCTGCTGGCGGCCACCCCGCGGCCTCGTGTGCAAAGGAGAGGAGGGGGCTCGGGGTGGGGGGAGAAGCTTCACATTAGCCCCAGGCAGAGGGGTCAGGGCACGGGCCGGGGGGGTCCAGGCCGTGGGGGGGCTTTGCCCACACCGAGCAGAAGGTGGGAGAGGGGGTGCGGCCGTGGCAGGGGGTGCCCCGTGGGGGAGCTCGGCCCCAGGTCACCGCAACCCAGCCTGGGGCAGCCCCGCGGCTCTCCCCAAGCCCCCGGCCCCCTCCTGCAGCCCCTGCCCACCTCCCCGTAGCTGACAAACCAGACCGCTTTGTCTTTGTCGTGAACTCCCCGGCCCGGCCCGGCCGCGCTGGGGACGGGCATCTTTGGCAAAAAAAAAAAAAAAAAAAAAAAAAAATAGAGGCAAGTGGCCGCCCCGAGGGTGAAGCCGCCGGGTCCCTGGGCCCCCCGGGGCCCCCCGGGCATCCCTGATGGCGAGGCGCCTGCTGGGGCAGGGCCCAGGGGCTCAGTCTGTGACAGGCCCTGCCCCCCCTCCCGAAAACACGGGGTGCCAGCGGCCGAGCGGCCGGCTCTGGGCCAGGAGGTCAGTGCTTGCTCCGGGGCGAGGAGCATCGCGATTCCCCGGCCCCCACCCCCGGCACGGGCCCGACCGCCGTCCCCCTGCCCTGCACCCACTGCTCAGACCCCACCGTCCCCCTCCGTCAGTCTGTCCCCCAGCTCCCGGCATGGCCCCGGGGGGGGTTCGGCCGGCACACACCCCCCCTCAGCCCCAGCACGGCCGCGCTCGCCGCTCCCGCTCAGGACGCTGCCGGCAGCTCGGAGGTGTCGCTCCGGCCACGACGGACAAACTACTCACGGGCCCGCAGCGGTCGAGGCGACACAGTCCGGGTCCCGTCGCGGCAGAGCCGAGCGCCGGCGGGTCCCGCCGCGGGGCCGGGGCGACTCAGGCAACTGTCGAGGGCGTCCCCTGGCCCGGGGGGCAACGCCGGGGACGGCCCTGAGGTAAGGAGCGGGCTCATGTCCTCCAAAGCCTCGGGGCGCAGCCCGGCCTCACAGCTTGTGCTTCGCTCCCGCCCCGGTGCCGGGGGGCCCGGTGGGCCCCTCACGGCGAGGGGGGAGCCGCGCCGCGAGGTCAGTCCCTGAATTATCGGCTTCTCCCGGGCAAGCCGGGGTGCTCGTCGCGGGACGCGCCGTCCAGCCGTCCCGGGGCAGCTCTCATGGGACCTTCCGCTACGAGCGAGTTCTCCGGGACCGTCGGCAGCGCCGGGGGATGAGCACCCACCACCTCTGTCCCCCACGCGGGGCAGCGAGGGGAGCCCGGTGGCCCCCCCCACCCCCCGGCCGGGCCGGCGCTAGGGGGGTGAGTATCGCTCTATGGTCCGGGCAGCCTCGGCGTGGAGGTGCGGAGCTTGCGCCAGCACCTCGGCCGCCTTGTCCTGGCTCAGCCCCAGGTGCTCGGCCGTGAACTTGGCCAGCGGGTAGAGGCTCTCCATGGCCTTGGGGTCGCTGAGGAAGTGCGAGGTGTGGGAGAGCAGCTCGGCCGCCTTCTCCTGCTTGAGCCCCAGCTGGTCGGCGGTGAGACGGGCCATGGCGTAGACGCTGTCGGGGAAGTCCAGCTTGGCTTTGCCGTCGGGGCCGGCCGCGTGCATCTTCATGTGGCTGATGAGGTTGCGCTGCTGGGCGAACTTCCCGCCGCACACCTGGCACTCGTAGGGCTTCTCGCCCGAGTGGATGCGCATGTGCTCGGTCAGGCGGTACTGGCGGGTGAAGCGCATCCCGCAGGCATCGCAGGCGAAGGGCTTGAGGCCGAGGTGGCTGCGCATGTGGCGGGTCATGGTGCCACGTTGCGTGAACTTCTTGCCGCAGATGGTGCAGGGGTAAGGGCGCGTCAGCCAGTGCGTCTTCTCGTGCTGCCGCAGCGTGGCCGGGTCCTTGTAGGACTTGTCGCAGGAGGAGCAGCGGTAGGGCCGCAGGATGTCACCCAGCCCCGGGCCACCCTTGTCCAGGAAGGGCACGGCCTGCTCAGCCGCCGCCTTGTGATAGAGCTCCTCTTCGTTGTGGGCCTCCACGTGGGCATTGAGCTGCTCGGAGCTGGGGAAGCCCTTGCCGCAGGGGATGCAGACGTACAGGTTGTCACCCAGGCTCTCCGGCTCGTAGCCCAGGTGGTTGCAGTAGCGGTCCAGCGCGTCGCCGGGTGAGGGGCCCTCGCTGCTGCCCGTCTCCTCGCTCGTGCTGTTATCGGGCTCCAGGTCGTTGCTCTCCACGCTAGGGTAGCGGGGCTGTGGCGCCGCGGGCGGCGACTCAGCCTTTTCCTCCCGCTCCAGCTCCTTCTCCGCCTCCCCCTCGTCCAGGTAGGGGCCCAGGGGCTCGTGCTTCATCCAGCGGTACATCAGCTCGCGCCCGTCGGCACGGGGCAGCGGGGGCTCGGTGCAGGGCGGCGTACTGCGGAAGGGGTCGGGGGCATGGGGGTGCCCCCCCGGCTCGCCACCCGGCGGGGAGTCCTTGTAGGCAGCGGCGTGGCCGGCCAGGAGGCCGGCGCTGACGGGGGGGCTGTCATGCCGCGGGGGCAGCGAGGGCTCGCGGGGCTCGCCGGGCAGCAGGCGGTCGGTGGGCAGGAGCTGGGCGGAGGGGCCGGTGGGGCTCTTCTTGGAAAGGTCAAGGCCGCAGGGCGGCGAGCAGTGGCGCTCGGGCGGGCACAGCCCGTGGGGGTGCAGCGGGGCGCCCTGGGCGGCCGAGGCGTACAGCTCCCCGCACTGCGTGTTGAGCGGCGCCGCCGGCTCCACGGGCGGCAGGTCCACGGGCCGCGGTGTCCCCGAGTAGCAGGCCTGGATGACCGGCGTGGCGGCGCGCAGCCCCCGGCCCAGCTTGTAGGGCGCGTAGCCCCCGCGCAGGTGGCAGTACTTGCCGCTGCGTTTCAGCTTCTTCTTACAAAGGGCCACCAAGCCGGGGATCTGGAGGTAGCTGGCGGCGGCCAGCACGGCGCCCAGGCTCTGCTCGCTGCCCGGCTCGCACTCGGCCAAGCGGCCGGTGTAGATGAAGTCGAGGATGAGGCGGAAGATGCCGGGGCTCACCATCTCGTGGTCCAGGTTGAGCAGGTTGTCGTGCACCACCAGCGACTTGAGGTAGGCGCTGCTGGCCGCCAGGATGTTCTTGTGCGCGCGGAAGAGCGCGTTCTGCACCACGATGATCACGTCGCACAGGAAGCCCTTGGTGCGCTGCGTGTTCAGCTGCAGCAGCAGCTGCCGCGAGTGGCTCGGCACCTCCATGGCGTCCAGCATCCCGCTCCTCGCCCGCCGCCCTGCAACACACCGCCCCGTCAGCGGTGCAACCGGCCCCCCGTGCCCCCCGTCCGGCCACTTGGCCCACGCGTGGGGAGGTGGGGGGGGGGGGGGGAGGGCTCGACCCACACGTCGAGGGGGCTCAGCCCACGCGTGGAGGGGTGGCGGAGGTGGGGTTGGGGAGGGGGGGGGGTGGTGGGGGGGTGTCGGGGCTTAGCCCCCAGCCCCGCACGCCGCGGCGTCCCGGCCGCTCTGCACGGGCGCCTGGTCGGTGCCACCGCTTATATGGGGGCTCGCTTCTCGGCGGGCCGGGGGGGCGGGAGGGGGGTGAAAACCCCCGGAGGCTTTTGGAGAAAGTGACATCACCCGCCGCCGCCGCCAGCGCCGCGCCCCGGCCCCGCCAGCGCCCCGGCACCCCCGCGCCCACCTGCCGGAGGAAAGCGGGCCGGGGGGGGGGGAGAGGAGAGGAATCGGGCCGGTGCCCCCCACCCGTCCGCCCGCCCCCCCCCCGGGGCTGCTGCCCGCCGTTACCTGCGCAGCGCCGCTGCCCCGGCTCCCCGCGGCGCCTCCCCGGCTCTTATGCGCCCCGGTCCCGGGAGGCGGCCGGCCGTGCCCCCCCGGGCGCCCCCCGCCCCCGTTTCCTCTCCCCACCACCCCCACCCCCCCGCGAGGTGAGCGGGGGGACGGCCGGGGAAGGGAGGGGGGGGAGCGGGACCTCCCCTCCCCGCCTCTGCTCCGGTACCGGTGCCCCCCGCCCAGGTGGGTAAAGCCAAGCGCCCGCGGAGCTGCTTTTTGGAGTGGCGCTTTTTTTTTTTTTTTTCCCCTCTATTTTTAATTTTTTGGGGGTGTCCCCTCCCCTCCCCTTTACCTGGGCGCCCGGTGGCCTCCGCCAACCAGCCGAGGTCTCGGTGAACTCTCATGGCTCAGCCCCGGGGGGGCCGCCGCCGGTTGCTGTTTCCCTCCACCCTCCTCCTCCTCTGCTGCTGCTGTTCCTCCATACCCCGCGCTCCCGGCCGGTCCTACGGAACGGGAGGAGGAGGAAGAAGAGGAGGAGGAGGAGGTGGAAGAAGCAGCAGCGGTTCCTCGGGGTTCCCGACGCCGCCAGCTCGGAGGTGAAACCCGGGCTGCGAACTCCCCCTGACCCCGGCCTGAACTCCGAGCAGCGCCGCTGGCTGTTAAAGGGACGGCGGGAGGTTTTCCTCCTCCCATCCCCGGGCGGGGCACCGACAAGCCGGGCCCCCCCCCACCCCCCCCGCCCTTCTTCTCTTCCCTCCCTCCCTCCCCATCCCGGTCTCCTCCTCCTTCTCTGAGACCGTTTTCCCCCTCTCCCGGTCTCCTCCCGCCCCGACCCCGCCGCCCCCTCGGGGATCTCCATCCTTGGGGCATCAGCTTTAGCCCGGAGCCACCACCACCAACCCCCACACACACACCTTCCCCTCCCAGCTCCGGGGCTCCCGGTCCCCCCCTACGGTAGCTCCGGGCAAAAGCTGATTCCCCCCCCCCGCCCCCCGCCTCGGTACCGCTCGCAGGGCGCCATCTAGCGGCCCCCGGTGCGCTCCACCCCCGCCGGTTACCGGAGGCGGCTCCTCCCCCCGCAGGTGCGCGGCGGGACCCGACGGGGCGGGCGGTGGGGAAGGGTGAAGTGGAGGGATCCTGCCGGGGCCCGGCTGCTGAGCTTGCTGCCCCACCCGAGGGTGATGACACGGCGGGGGGGGGGGGGGGGGGAGTAGCACCCAGTGGGTGGGAGAGCTGGAGGGGGTGCTGCCGGTGTAGGGTGCCCAGTGGGTGCAGGTGATGTGGGGAAGGGTTTTGGGGTGGGGGACGAAGGCAGCCGGCCCTAATTTGCTGCTGGTGGGGGAGGGCAGAAAGCCGAGGGGGGGGGGGGGGGGCGCGGCGCGCAGCCCTGGCGCCCAGATGTGCGGCGGCGGCGACGGCTCGGGGTGGGCCGGGGGCTTGCGGTGGTTTGGGATGAGGAGGAGGAGGGGGAGGCAGCGCCACGTTTCCCCTCGCCTTATCCCTCCAACCGCCCCCGAAAAGGCTGCTGGGCCAAGGGGTGCAGCCTGGGGTCACCCCCTTGGCGCGGGGGGAGCCGCCTCTCGCTTCGCACTTTCGCTTCTCCTTTCTCACGGCCGCAGCCTCTTGCACAACCTCCTTGTTCAGCAAAGCATCGCGCTGGGCACCCCCGGGCCGGCCGCCGATCCTGGGGGGGTCCCACTGGCACCCCCTGACCTGCGCAGGGCACCCCGAGCGCTGCCCATCCCTCCCGGCTGGGGCCACCCTGGATGCCCTTGGGGTTTCACCCTGTATCCCTGGTCCCTTGGTGACTGGGAGCCAGTGTGGGTCCCGGGGGGCTGGGGACGGTGGCCAGGACAGCGGCCACCGTCCCCAGCCCCCAGGACAGGGTTTGGCCAGCCCAGAATTTGGGAGAAAAGAGGCCGGGTGCTGGCAGGGAGGGTGGCGGTAGCCGTGCGCCTCCCGGCTCAGCATCACTCAGCTGGAACTCATCCTCAGATTCCCATCGGCTCCAGGGTGCCCCAGCTCACTACGGGGACACCCTCATGGGGATTGGGATGGGGTGGCACAGCCCGTGGGGACCCCACGGTGGTCACATCCCAGGCAGCAGCTCAGGAATCCCCCTCCCTGCTCCCCAGCCTGGGCTCATGCTCACGGGAAGCGATGGGATCCTGGGAGCGGGACGTGGGCGACCCTCATTGCAGAGCCACGGTTTAATCCCAATTCCCCGGGCACTAATTTCCCCCCACTCCCCCCTTCCCCTTTATTATTTTTTTTTCCTCTTCAATTAACGGCTGGAAGTGTTTCAGGTTCTGGCAGCGAGCTCTGGACGTCGCTGTGAGCGATGGCTCCCACGGGCTCCGTCCCGGTAATTTATGGGGCTGAGCTGTATAAATCACGGCAGCGAGCGGCTCCCAGACAGCTGCCTCCCCCGGGCCGGCCGGGACCCCGGGCTGCCCCAGCTACCTGCTGAGTGACGCCAAGCCCTCGGGGCAGCGACCGAGGAGAGGGGGGGATGGAAAAACCTTCACCTTTTCCACCCTTTTTTGTAGCTCCTCTCCCATTCCCGGCCTCTCCCAGGAGCAGGGGGGCAGATCGGTGCGCGCAGGGGTTTGGGGCAGGTGGAGGTGGGGTTGGATCCACTAATGTCCCCCCTCCTGCGCTGCTCTGTTTTTTGGAGGGACCCCGGGTGAGCCGCAACCCCAGACGGCCTGACCCACCATTCTGCACCCAGAGAGCCCGAAACCTGTTGGGGACTCCCCGGGGACCCGCAGCCCCGAGGGACAGGGACGGCCGGGCTGCGGGGCCGGGGGCAGAGCCAGCGCCGGTGAACGGGAGCGCACAGGGAAAGGGGCATTTTCGCCTCAATGTGCTGAGCAGATTGGAACCAGCTCTGCTTAAGTCATTGGCTCTGTTGGGAGGTCTGAGCTGGAGCGTCTCCCGCCTGTGCCCCCTCCCCACGATCAATCAAAGTTGCAGCAAATTAGCCCAGATGCTGGGAGATTCGGTTCAAATCCAGCTGTGGTTTGGATCGCGTTCGCATGCCTGGCTTCATGTGGGACCTGGGCTTTTGGACAGGATACAGCCCCCCGGTCTCTGCAGGGCCCTGTTTCCCAGCGCAGCCTCTCCCCAAAGCCCACACACATGTCTTCGATTACGGCGCGTTGGCCAGCCGGGCCGCATCCGGCACCGCCAGGAGCCTGCAGCCCCCGCTGGCAGCTCGCACTTCATTTTCCCGGCGGTGCTGGGGTACGGCCCCCCCACCCCGCACCCCACCGCTGCAGCCCCTGTGCTTGCAGGGGGATGCATGTCCCCTCTGCCTGTTGCTGAGCTGAGGCCGTGAAACTCATGACAGTGCTGAGCTGCTCCAGGCTGGGCGTGGATTGGTGCTGCCCAGAGTTAGGCAGGGCTGAGGGGATGCCTGCGCTGAGCCCTGCCTGCTGTAAAATGAGGCTGGGGACAGCCACAGGACGCTGCCAGGTGCTCCCGGGGTGCCCAGTACCCCCCAACATGACAGGATCCCTGCAGGGTGGCGGGAAGGACCCCCCTGGTATGACACAGCCACCCCTCCCCACCCAGCCCATGGCTGCTGCCCCAGCTACGGGGCAATGCTGGGGTGGGCGAGGGGACCCCGTCCTTGTGGGGTGTCGCTGGGGTGGGTGGGGGGCCCTTGCTTGTGGGGCAATGCTTGATGGGGTGAGGGGACCCTTTCCTTGGGGGGTGATGCTGTGGTAGGCGATGGGACCCCTTCCTTGGGGGGGTGATGCTCAGGTGAGTGGGGGGACCCTTACCCACAGGGCAATGTTTGCTGGGCCAGTGGGACCCCTTCCTTGGCGGGGAACGCTCAGGTGGGTGAGGGACAGGATCACCCGGTGGGTGAGGTTGGGAGGGACCTCAGGAAATCATCACCCAACCCTCTGCTCAAGCAGGGCCACCCCACCCGGAGCCGGTAGCCCAGGGCCGTGCCCAGAGGGCTTTTGGAGATCTCCAGGGATGGAGCCGCCGCCACCACCTCCCTGGGCAGCCTGTGTCGGTGCTCCCCTCACCGTGAAAAAATATTTCCTGATGTTCTGAGCCATCAGACCAACCCCGCGGTTCAGTCTGTGCCCATCGCCCCCCCCGGCCTGGCACTGGGCACCACGGAGCCTGGCTCCGTCCTCCCTGCGCCCCCCCTCCACCTATTATGTACATTATGTACATCGATGAGGTCCCCTGAGCTTTCCCTTCTGCAGA